>NC_000071.6:109045835-109645835 GCF_000001635.26 Mus musculus
CTGGGGCGTTTAGCCTATCCCTAGGGTGCATGAGATTCGTGGGTGTAGCTACCGTCCTAGTTTAGACACGCCACCAAAAAGTATTTAAGCCACACACTTTCTGAGCCTTCTTTGTCTAGCTCAATATGTTATGAAGTAAAGTTAACCACGGAAGAATCTGGCGTCCTGTGTCTGTTTCTGCTGGCGGGAACAAGCTCAGGATACCCTATTCTCAATGTTTAGGTTTATGTACACATGAATGAGACCATTTTCCACTAAAGATTAGTAATTGGCATTACATTAGGCAGTGCTGTGCTGCCCTACATTATAAATACTAACATGGTATTTTACTTAAAATTATTGTATGGTTTAGTAGTACTTTTGTTAAGACAAAGCAAAAGTATCATCTAGCACTTTGAAATTACTAAAGATTCAAGAAGGCAATTTATTTATTTTAATTTTAGTTTTTTCTTTTTTTAATTTGATATTTTCTTTATTTACATTTCAAATGTTATCCCATTTCCTAGTTTCCCTTCTGAAAACACCCTATCCCCTCACTCGCACCTGCTCACCAACCCACCCATTCCTACTTCCTACTCCTGCCATTCCCCCACACTGGGGCATAGAGCCTTCACAGGATCAAGGGCTTCTCCTATTGATGACCAACTAGGCCATCCTCTGCTACATATGCAGCTAGAGCCATGAGTCCCACGATGTGCTTTCTTTGGTTGGTAGTTTAGTCCCAGGGAGCCCTGGGGGTTCATATTGTTGTTCCTCCTATGGGGATGAAACCTCCTTCAGCTCCTTGAGTACTTCTCTAGCTCCTTCATTGGGGACCCTGTGCTCCGTCCAATTGATGGCTGTGAGAATCCACTTCTGTATTTGTCAGGCACTGGAAGAACCTCTCCGGAGTCAGCTATATCAGGCTGTCAGCAAGCTCCTGTTGTCATCCTCAATCGTGTCGGTGTTTGGTGGTTGCTTATGGGATGGATCCCCAGGTGGGGTAGTCTCTGGATGGTCATGCCTTCAGTCTCTGCTTCACACTATGTCTCTGTAACTCAAGAAGGCAATTTATGTTCGTACTTCTGCAGAAAATTTGAATCTAGTCTAACTAAGATAACACAACATTTTGGGAGAAAGATGCACCCTAGCAAGCCTGCACTAGAAGCCAAGATGGAGAAAACCTCCACAACCACCATGACCGTTCCCCTGGTGCTGTGGTAGACAGGGAGGAAGGTGATCCAGACACTGCAGAACACCAGCATGCTGAAGGTTAGGAATTTGGCTTCATTGAATCTGTCAGGAAGGTTCCTAGCTAAGAAAGCCACCGTGAAGCTCCCCAGAGCCAAGGAACCCAAGTATCCCAGAACAAAGTGGAAGGCAATGACTGAGCCTTTGTTGCAAATAATGATGGTCTTTCCATATTCAGATTGTGTATCTCTGTCAATAAAGGGAGGAGATGTTACCAACCAGATTCCACAGAAAACAAGTTGGATTAAGGTACAAATGGGAATGACCAAGTTAGGTGCCCCTGATGCCAGCATCCCTCTCATCCTTCTCCCTGGAGTAGTGAGCTTGAAAGCCATGAGCACAGTTATTGTTTTAGCCAACACTGTAGAAATAGCCACTGTGAAAAATACTCCAAATGTGGTCTGCTGCAGGATACAGGTGGCCTGGTTGGGATGTCCAATGAAGAGCAATGAGCAGAGAAAACAGAAGACTAGAGAGATGAGCAGGATGTAGCTGAGAATGCGGTTATTGGCCTTCACAATGGGAGTATCCTTGTACTTCACAAAAGTTACTAGTACTAGAACTGTGAGGGCAGAGAGGAACAGGGCCATGCATCCTAGAGCTATCCCCAATGGATCTTCATAAGCCAGGAATGACACAGCTCTTTGAAGGCAGTGGGTTTTCTCTAAGTTGGCATACTTATCATCTGGACACCTCACACACTGTTCCATATCTGCTGGCAAAGAACAATAAACCCTTATAGGATATCCTAATTATGTAGTTAATAATTGTTTGTTTGTGTTATTCAGTGGTTATATCCACAAATATTTTGGCGTTGGACATCTATTCCATTCCTTTTTGCTGTAGGGACAACTAACTTAAGATTTTTCTCTATTAACCTATGGTTTGTGATGGAACAAAACACCATCACAGGGAATGGAACAGCAAAAATTATTTATTAAACAAAAATAATGAAAAAAATGATGAATATTAGTAAGTACAATCTCAGATTATTTAATTCCTCAAACCATAGATTCACTACTCACCGACAAGTGTAGTGTGGAGACATAATTTTGATGCCAGTTGATGAAATACATTATATACATTGTTTTCTTTGTGAGTTGTGTCCTTTGTCTGTATGTACACATACACACCAAAACATACAATTTCTCATTCAAATATTTGCATAAAGGAATATTTTCATTCTTGATGCTATATGCCTCATAGACATATGCATATCCCTCTCATTGTGGGAAGATCTCTTTCTTCCCAAGTGCACATTCCAAACTGTATGGTATGAAGTTAATGGATATTCACATTTATCCCTCCTTCCTTAGCTAGGCTGTGATAAATAATAAACACTCTCCCATCTCTTGTTGCAGTCTTGAAATCTTCACTCTTGTTCTAATTCTTTGACAGGAAGTGCTTAATCTTTTAAGCCATCTATGCTCTTAAAATATATTTCACTACATAACTGTTATGTTGAGCATTAGTTCTTTGTCAGGGACTAATCTGGGTGATGGAGGGAAAGATTGTGTACTGATCATGTAGTCTAGTTTCTTTGTACAAAAAATCAAAGAAGAATAAATATATGCATACATTATGCATAACATTTTTGTTTAAAAATAGTTACACATGCATGTTTCCCTAAACTTTTTCTGTATAATATAAAATCTGTAACTATCTTAATATGAAATAAATGTGGTTTAAAGAAGATATTACAAGTATTAGCTGGGTATAAAAGAAGTATATAACTGATTAAGTTCTGAAACATGAAAAATTTAGGTGTCTATTTTCCACCTAGGCCATATCATATCATATTTCTAGTATGGAAAGAGAAGGCAGTAGAATGGCAATTTTTCTTCTCCATGCAAGTATGTACCTGTTTCATTGGAAACCTCATTTTCTGGGCACTGAACACAGTCAAAGCAGCAGTCTGCTGTTTCATTCTGATGAATTTTCCTGAATCCAGCAGTGCATGTCATACTACACATGGAGGAGGGAACCTGAGGCAATACATAAATATTATATCATATGTGTGTGTGTGTGTAGTTCATGTATACATCATATGTATAATGACCCATAGATTGATATATGGGACCTTAACAGATATGATAACCAGTATTACTTAACAATTTCTCACACATTAATTTTTGTTTTACCCTGCAATGTACTGAATGTTATACAATATTTACTGTTTTATGTAATATTTTATATGTAACATTGAAGTTGTAGCAATTTAAAAGTTTTTTTTCCTAAACTAATTAATCCAAAAAAAATGTTTATGTGGCACCAGTTTCTCTCTCATGATTTGTAAGTAAAAAAAAAGAAGACTGAGTTGTATGGAGAGAGAACGTAGGTTAAATCAAGAAAGAGTTTAATGAATATGCAGAAAATATGTTATATAAGGCTCTCATAAAATTAATGAAGTTTTCCTAAGTTTGAAAGAAATCCTGGAACCCCTGTCCCATTCGTATATTCCCCAATCACCTGCCCACTCCCACTTCAGTACCCTAGCATTCCTCTATGCTGGGGCATCAAGTCTCCACAGGAACAGGGTCTTCCCTCCCAGTGATGCCAGATAAGGCAACCCTCCACAGAGGAGTGTAAACTGGGGAGAAAGATAAAATTTGAAATGTAAGTAAGTAAAATAGCCAATAAAAATATAAAAATTAAAAAAAAAGATAACATTAAGCCAGGCTGTGGTGGCACATGCCTTTAATCCTGTTGGGAGCCGCCCCCACATTCGCCGTCACAGAATGAAGACAACCCATTTTGGATACCAGAAAGACTCACCCGAAAAATCCAGACTGACCAAGGGAATACTGATGTCCCTCGTCTTGGTGATGTCCAGGGCGTCAATAATAAAGAGAGAGCAGCGTTGGGGGATAATGTCGACATTTCCACTCCTAATGACGGTGATGTATAATGCTCAAGTATTCCCCTGCTTTTTTACCACTAACTAGGAACTGGGTTTAGCCTTGATTCAGACAGTCTTGGCTCTGTCTGGACAGGTCCAGACGACTGACACCATTAACACTTTGTCAGCCTCAGTGACTACAGTCATAGATAAACAGGCCTCAGCTAATGTCAAGATACAGGGAGGTCTCATGCTGGTTAATCAACTCATAGATCTTGTCCAGGTACAACTAGATGTATTATGGCAAATAGCTCAGCTGAGATGTGAACAAAAGTTTCCGGGATTGTGTGTTACTTCCATTCAGTATGAAAATTTTACTAGGGCAGCTAATTTGTCAAAAAGTCTTTTTCAGTATATGTTACAGAATTGGACGGCTGAATTTGAACAGATCCTTCGGGAATTGAGACTTCAGGTCAACTCCACGCGCTTGGACCTGTCCCTGACCAAAGGATTACCCAATTGGATCTCCTCAGCATTTCCCTTCTTTTAAGAATGGGTGGGATTGATATTATTTGGAGATACACTTTGCTGTGGATTAGTGTTGCTTCTTTGGTTGGTCTGTAAGCTTAAGGCCTAAACTAAGAGAGACAAGGTGGTTATTGCCCAGGCACTTGCAGTACTAGAACATGGTGCTTCCCCTGATATCTATGCTTAGGCAATAGGTCGCTGGCCACTCAGCTCTTACATCTCACGAGGCTAGTCTCATTGCACGGGATAGAGTGAGTGTGCTTCAGCAGCCCGAGAGAGTTGCACGGCTAAGCACTGCAATAGAAGGGCTCTGCGGCATATATGAGCCTATTCTAGAGAGACATGTCATCTTTCAAGAAGGTTGAGTGTCCAAGTGTCCTTCTCTCCAGGCAAAACGACACGGGAGCAGGTCAGGGTTGCTCTGGGAAAAAGCCTGTGAGCCTAAGAGCTAATCCTGTACATGGCTCCTTTACCTACACACTGGGGATTTGACCTCTATCTCCACTCTCATTAATATGGGTGGCCTATTGCTCTTATTAAAAGGAAAGGGGGAGATGTTGGGAGCCGCCCCCACATTCGCCGTCACAAGATGGCGCTGACATCCTGTGTTCTAAGTGGTAAACAAATAATCTGCGCATGTGCCAAGGGTATTTTACCACTACTTGTACTCTGCCTTTCCCGTGACGTCAGCTCGGCCATGGGCTGCAGCCAATCAGGGAGTGATGCGTCCTAGGCGAAGGATAACTCCTCCTTAAAGGGGACGGGGTTTTCCGCCATTCTCTCTCGCTGGCACCTCTCTGGCTCTGCGCGCCCTGCGCTCTCTCGCTGCCTAAAGATGTAAACAATAGAGCTCTGCGCTCTGGCGCGCCCTCGCTCTCCCGCTCGCTCTGCGCGCTGGCGCTCCCTCCTCTCTCTCTTGCTCTGCGCTCTGGCGCTCTGGCCCCATAAAGATGTAAGCAATAAAGTTTTGCCGCAGAAGATTCTGGTTTGTTGTGTTCTTCCTGGCCGGGCGTGAGAACGCGTTGTAAGAATCGGGCGTGAGAACGCGAATAAGATAATCCCAGCACTTGGGAGGCAGAGTCAGGCAGATATCTGAGTTCGAGGCCAGCCTGGTCTACAGAATGAGTTCCAGGACAGCCAGGGCTATAGAGAGAAACCCTGTCTTGAAACAAACCAACAAACCAACCAACAAACAAACAAAAAGAAAAAAAAGAACAAAAAAGATAACCTTGAATATGGAGAAAAATTTCTGTTAATGAATACATGCTATACTTAATTAGGCTGTAAATAGGTTCACAACGAATCAGAAAATTCCATCTTTTATATATAGTTACAGATATATGTAACTATATATAAGCACAGTATATATCTGTACTGTTGGTGAATAGGCATGTGGATGCTATTGAACTTTGAATCCAGAGGTCTTTGGTCCCTTAACCAGATTTACATGAAGTTTGAGTTATCAAATTTTGGTGCTAGTAACTGAGGATGGTCTTTTGCAAGAGTAGCAATTAGTCTTAACCACAGAGCTATTACTTCAGTGCCTCATAATTTAAAATTTAGATATTCTGAAAAAAATTAAAATTGTGGTATACCCACTGATGATCCTCCTGTGACCCACTCCAAATCTTCAGATATATGAAGTTGCTGGCTCCGTGGGTAACAATGTAAATAGCTTCCTATTTTCACTTTTAATCCAAGGCCTTGTGAAAAATTCCAAATGATGAAAATGTCATAATCTGCACACTGATTTTCCCTATGCTTCATGTTCACCAGTTCTCCAACAGGGTTAGTAAATATCCTGGACTTCAGCATGGAAGACACCTAAGTGAGATGCATCATTAGACGTTTACACATGCACATCAATAAAGGGAATGACAAATTGAGAATTTCCCATAATTTCTTAATGAATTTCAGAAAAAACCCCAGCAGTATTAAAGTAATCCTGTGTAATAAAATACAATATGCCTCTTGGATAATTAAAAGTAAATAAACATATCAATGTTCCATGGTGAAATGTGCTAGAAAAATGATTACCAGATAACAAGTAACATTGTGTGTACGTGTGCATGTTTGTCAAAAATAGTTTTTAAAAAATGAAGCCATGTATGTGCAAAGGAAGGGAAGTCTGAATGCCTGTAAGTTGTGAAAATAAAGAATGGTTGTGGGTCTTTCATGTACATAGTGCATATATATACATATACATGTATATGTATATATGAGATAAACATAAATTTAATAAAATGTGCAATCTTAATCATTAAGGGTTTTGTAAATAATTGTTAATTTAAATGAATAACTATTAATCATAGCCAATGTACCAGTTTTCTCTCTCTCTCTCTCTCTCTCTCTCTCTCTCTCTCTCTCTCTCTCTCTCTCTCTCTGCTTTTTTTTTCTGAGACAGAGTTTTTCCGTATAGCCCTTGCTGTCCTGTAACTCACTATGTAGACCATGCGGGCCTTGAACTCAGAAATTTGCCTTCTTCTGTTTCCCAAGTGCTACGATTAAAGGCATGTGCCACCACTGCCCAGTCCATGTATCAATTCTTGAGAAATTATTCTTAGAAAAATATTCTAGTTTAGTTATCACTTTAGGATTTTATGATAAAACTCTTTGCTTCCATTTTAATATTTGATGAAATGTTGAGACACATTTTCACAAAACTCACTGATATCATAAAAAATGTATTTTCTCTTATCAAATGTTATCCTTATGCATGATATTTATCCATGTAAAAGATTCATTAGGGAGTTTTGCAGGGTAGAAATCTTTCCACTGAGAGAATAATCTCTAACAAATGTGCAGTTATTTCTCTGGGTCCATTTAAAAGATCCCATTCATATATCTAAGCATAATGAAATGAAAGGAACTTTACCTGCTGACAATCAGTGAATGTTCCTTTGGGTACTGCCATTTGCTGAGATTCTACTTGTAGAAGAATGAGTTCATGGTAGGTGTGGGCCACAGCATACACAGCATTATACAGATTGTAACCTTCCTCACTCAGGGCCATGTCATATTTGTGCAGTGCTGTCCATTCCGATGTGTTGTTGAATGTAAGATGATCCATTTTGCTATAGCTGTTCATTGAGGTTGAACAGTTGAAGTAATTCCACCCCAGTATAGACTCAGAAATATTTACTGGGTATTTGTCAGTATTTATTGTTTGCATAAAATTCTTAAATTTAGCAATCTCACTGTGGTGGTGTTCAAAAGTAACAGTCCCGTGAAAGAAATCAAGGCTAAAATCATTTTTATTTGTGATAACATCCCATTGTGAGGTTGTGATCCAGATTCTCCTTACACCTAAATCTTCCCACCTTCTAAAGCTGACTTCTAGGGAAGAGTTCATTTCACCATAAATGATAGCAACCTTTGCTGTTGATTCCATAATTTGTTTATCATATATCTTAGCCCTTGTCATGTATATCTGCATGTTTTCTGGGATCATATTAACAAAAGCTAAACAGATTCCATGTCTTTGCATTTCTTCTCTCAAGTCTGATAGAAACTGAATACCTTGGTCATCATCTGAGATGACCATTCCTATCCAAGTCCATCTAAAATGAAGCATCAAGGAGACCATGGCATGGGACAAGAGTGTGTCCTTGGTGGCCACCTGATGGACATAGGGAAACTGGTCATGGTCACTCAGGTTAGGATTAAATGATCCAAAGAAAACCTGCAGGATGTAGAAGAGAGGATGAGACATCCACATGAGGACTATGATTGTTAGGATATTTGGACTTAAACACAGGTAATGCTATTCACCTTTCAGAACTCCTATTAAAGATCTTAAGATTATACTATAAATATCATGTATTATTCCTATTAGAGTCTAGAGTATTCCTGACAATTCTGAATGTCCAGGAATAGAAAACAGTTTTGCCTGTTTGCCCAGTACATCTATGATCTGATTATATAACTGTTTAATATATATATATATTAAACAGTTTTATAATATGTGTGTATATGTGTGTGTGTGTGTGTGTATAACAGAGCACTCATAAATTCATGCTCTCTAAGTTTACTTGCAGGCACATGTAAATGGAATTTAAAAGTTGTTCACTTGGGCTGGAGAGATGGCTCAGTGGTTAAGAGCACTGAATGCTATTTCAGAGGTCCTAAGTTCAATTCCCAGGGCCCACACGGTGGCTCACAGCCATCTGTAATGGGATCTGATGCACTCTTCTAGTCTTTTTGAAGGTAGAGACAACGTACTCACACACATTAAATAAATAAATCTTTAAAAAAAAAGTTTTTTTAAAACTCATCCAGTGTCATAAATTCTTACCTTTGGTGTCCTAGACTGAATTGACAGTTTTAACGATGTTTTCCATGATGGTCCTGTAAGGTCTATGTAACAGTTTGGTGATAAACAGTCATAATTAATAAATTTCACATTAATATTGTTTTGTGAATAATTTGTATCCAGAACTCCCCATTCATCTTCACACTGACCACCAAAAAGCCAGAATATCAGAGATATGTTGGGTAAAAGATCAGGATTCTTGTTGATTTCATCAGTAGCAAAAAACAATACCAGAAAGAACTCATATCTTCTTGTAGGTATTCTAAAACAAGGCATAATGATGATTAAGGGAAATGGTTGAAATATAAAATTTCAATTGCAATGAAGTGTGTAATATAAGAGATGTTAGATTTCTGTCTAAATGTATTGAAATATGCCTCATAAATTAGAGAACTTTAGAGTTGAATACAATTTAAGAATTCGTATACATAGGCACTATGATATGATAAGTTTGGTATTTGTGAAAATTGATAAACATTGTTTTATCTCTGAATGATAACCTTGAACTAGATTTCAGTCCTATTGATGAGACTACTATAAAATAATCTTGGAGTTGTAATTCCATAGGTACATAAAAAAACATTACTTAAACCACATATGATGCACATAATACATTCTCCTTAAATTTTTATTATGTAAATGTATTTTATACTGTGGAGATCCAGAGTGTTGACATGTGAGCAGTGTGTATAGCCAAGGTCAGAGAGCAGTGTGTGTAGCCAAGGCCATGAGAGCAGTGTGTGTAGCCAAGGCCTTGAGGGAAGCCAGTGTGTTCAGCCAAGACAAACTCTTATCTATGTTTCGTCTGTAGAGGAACTTTCTCAAGAAGAGGTTTGTTTGTTGAAGTGCTTATAAGTTGGAGCTGCAGAAATAAACTTTGAGCCTTGATCAGAACACTGTCTTTGCTCTTTGCTCTTTGCTTCTCTCCCTGCCAACTCTTTTCAATTCCAGCCCTCCTTTTCAGGTGAGGTCTGCTCGACTGTAAGCCGCTGGGTAGAGGTGGTACCCGAACAGGCACTCCTCCTAAAAATAGAGGACTTGCTGAGAAAAGCTCCTTCTTTTTGGAGCATCTACGGAATAAATTGAAAGTAAAAGGCAATTCCGAGTACAGGTAAGTAATTATATGCATTGATCGATGAGCTATTAAGAACTATACTTCAGGGAAACAATTGGGCTGGGCTGGTGCTTATCCAAAGCTGACTCACCTAGGATAGTAGCTATGAAATGTGACAGGGCAGTACAAAGAAAGGGTTTGTTTGCAGCCTGAAAGAGCTGCTTCAAGCAAGAGGATCAGGGTTTAAAAAATAGACATTGGAAAAATTTTCAGTCCAGGTGGACTCATGCTGTCCGTAGTTCCCAGAAGAAGAGAATTTAGATAAGGATACCTGGGAGAAAGTTGGAGAAGTCCTAAGGACCACCCAGGCAAATCCCATTACCTTTTGCCTCTGTATGCTTATAAAAGATGCCATTGATGACAATAAGGACAGGGAAAGTTCACAAGCATTGGCCTTTACCCAAGAACAGCTGGGGGAACTTAATGAAAGAATTAATTAGGCAAGCTTAGGAGGAATTGGGGAAGTTAAAAAAGCAGGGCGCTAGGGAGCAACCATAGGTAGCCGCCACTGTGCCTCCTCTCACTTTTCTAGCAGAATTCCTAGAAGAAGGAGAGGAAGACTTAGACCTTAGACAGGAGAGAGAAAATAGGTTTCAGAAAAGCAGTTGTCCATCCTGTCCGGGACGCTTTAGCAAAAGAGAAAGAAAATGAACATAAGCTATTTCAGAGCTCTCCTGGGGACAGGAGGAAGTCAGGAGACATCCCGCATCCTCTCTGGCTCTTACTGGAGAAATCCTTAGTTCTGGTTCTGGTTCTCTTAGATAGGATATCCCTTTGGTGGCAAATTTAGTTCTCTTCCCTCTCTATTTTGTCCTTCATATGCCTATATGTCCATGTGTCTGTGTTTTCATTTTTTTTTTTTTTGCTTGCTTGTTTCTCTGTGTTTCATGTTTAAAGGAAAAAATGGTTAAAACTTTATCTGCTGGCTGTCTACCCCTTGATTTAGTTTTAATTTTTTTTTTAAAAAGCAGTCTCAATTTGCAGAACAAAAACTGTTAAGTTACCCCTCACCTGTAGTTGGGAGTCAGGCATATCTAAAGAAGCCCTGCTATGGGCTGATTTCCTGCACTAGCTGCTCTGAAAAGGGCTGGAAGCTCTTCAGCTTCTATGGTAAGGGAGCTGATGGATGTTTTTCCTGGAAAAATCTCTGTGATTGTGTTCATTAGGTTCAGCAGGTGACAAGGTGATCCTCTCTTGAAATTACAGCTAGAAAAAATAAGAATTTTTTTCTGGTCTAAACATATAAGATGTTTGTAGCCACTTTATTTTTTTCTGAGTGGTTTTCAAAATATAAATATGTTCTGCGTGTCTTGATTATAGAGTATTGGCTTATAGGTAATGGGTATGATTAAAAGTTTTAACATTGGTAATAGATAGTTAGTTTAAAACTGGAAACTCATGGTTTGAGTCATTCTAAACAACAACATGTGGCAATAGCCAACCCAGGGAGAAAGGTCTCTAAAAATACTGCTAAGTTGGTATAATAGTTTATGTTATTCTTATCCGAGAAACTAGACTATAAAAGATAGGATTTAAAACAAGGTCTCTTTAATGAAGTATTAAAAGATGCACCATTATATATTCATACATAAGATATATATATTTTTAAATTTATTTATTCATTTCAAAATATACAAAATGATACAATATACCATATAACCAAAATATTATCCTTTAGGCTCTTTTACACATCATTTTAATATTTATCTTTTAGTGTGTAGTTACTATATCAATTTTGTAAAAATGGTATTGAATTTTCTTAACATTTCAGTCTTCCTAATTCTTTGAGATCCTTTAAATGATGTCTGAGTACAAGATCTTCTCTCCATATGAAATATGCTCATCTGCCCCAGCACAGTTGGCACTTTATCTGTTACTATTAGCAGCTACCTCTCATTAGGAGTAAAAACTCTAAACATAGGCTGGGTATGGTGGCGCATACCTTTAATCCTAGACCTCAGGAGGCAGAGGTAGGCAGATTTCTGAGGCCAGCCTGGTCTACAAAGTGAGTTCCAGGACAGCCAGGGCTATACAGAGAAAACTTGCCTCAAAAAACCAAAAAAATAAAATAAATAAAATAAATAAAATAAAATAAAATAAACCCCACTAAACATGCTCATTTGCATTTTCAATTGACAGTTTGGAGCTAAGTTTTTCTTTCTAAATCTGAAACATGTATTGAAACAGTTCACATATTTGTAATTTTAAACCTTATAATGACTTATAAAAGGGGTACCAATGAGAATTTTCACTATTTTTCAATGAGGTGTGGGATAATACAGGATACATCAGAAATGAAATTCCCACTGATCTAACACAGAAGTATAATGATGTGAAGCCACCATCACTATCCAAGTGTAAACAGTTTACTGTGCCTAACAATTGGAAAATATATTCTTTAAATCCCAAAGACATGAAAACTGAATAAGAGATGGGATGAGAGTGAGAGACAGAAAAGCACAGAAAACTTTGGTTCATGAAAAAAGGAAGTCCCAGGCACATTGACTAATTCAAAGGTGAGTGATTTCAACACTCCTTCCCTCATGATCTGAGGCACCAATGAAAACATCTCTCACTTGGGATCTCAGAACTAAGCAGCCACTTTGAGAACAGCTTCTCAGCCACAGGAAGTCCATTTGTTCTCCTAGATTTTCTCTCATGTTATTTCAATACTTATTCAATAATTAATAGAAATATTGGCCATCTTTCTGAAACCGATAATAAGCCTAACATGTGACTGGACATTTGTACAATTGGACAAAAAGGTTATTCTGGTAACAGAATATAAAGCCTGGTAGTCTTTTTCTACATTCAGTGTCAACTCCAAAATGGCAGGAGGGGCGGGGCTCATTTAAACACGATTTTAAAAAGCAAAATATATGTATATCCCCAGTATATACACACACACATATATATATAATCATACACAAATATTTAAGTGTATGAATTTATACCCAACTGGTTTGGAGGCCGAAATTAGATACCCTTTTCACGACACCATTTAGATGCATGTTCATACTGGAATTGTTGGCAGACAATAGAATACAGGCAGTGATGCAGTTTCTTTATGTATAGCTTTTACCAAAGGTGTTTCTTGGGAATTCAAGGCAGATGAAGAGACATCTTTCAACATAGGATATTTACAAAGACCCAACAGATAGAATCCAGTCTCTCTCATTGTAGGGCATTGTGTACTGGAATCCAATGTAGTAAAGCTAAACTAAACTGTGACACATTTGAAAGTATTGAAATAGTGATTGATGTTATAATTAATTTTCAGTGGTTCATAAAGTTACATGAATAACAATAGGACAGACCCTCACAGTTGGTGTACACAGCTAAATATTTCTAATATATAACATTGAAGTAGGAACTAAAGTTAATGACTTACCTAAAATCAACAATATTATAAAAATTGATTTCTGTAGTTTCCTCGAATGTCCAAAGGAAATAATTACAGTCACTTCTTAAATCTCCATCATTATCTTTATTATTCTTTATCCTCCAAAAACAAATGGGTTCAGTTACATGGCACAAGATGAGAGAAAACTTCAGGAGCCAAAAGGAAATAGTGAAAGTACGCAGCTTCTTCATGTCTGCTAGGATCTAAGATGAAGCAATTGAGAAATCCGTTTCTTCTGCAGACAAACATCACACACACACATACACCTGTGTGTCTCTTTTAAGGCTACTGCTCTCTGGAAAATCCACTTACTTATATTCAACAGTTCCTTTCCATTCATTTATATCATGCTCCCTGGATACATCGGGAAAATTCTGGCCTCAAGCTCTACATCTGAGGTCTGAAAACTTTTGATCAAAACTTTTCTGAAAACATGTTCTGAAGATCATGTTTCCCATCCTCAGGTGCCATGATTTCATTCATATCCATAACATAATTCTTCCCAGGGGCAATACCCTGGAGAGCTTGGACCAGACCATGTGTTAACCGCCATATGTATAACCACAATGGATTTCATCAGAACTTCCATAGTAAAACAAGAGTTGAGAAGATCATAAATGTTCCATATTATTCAGACTTTGAGTTGAATCATGGGGCATCATGTCTTCCATTGTCTAATGTAGGGAAGGGCAGTCTGACATCTGTGCTGTTACAATGTAATGCAAGACAGAACTATTTCAAAACAAATACCAACTAAACATGAGTGAAAAATATAAGGTATATACTAACATTAGCAATAAAATTCTCTCTCCTAAATGACACCTAAATTCTTTTATTCCTTTGAGTAAAATGTATGAAATTGTTCTCAATCATATTAATGAAGTAAGAACAAACATCAACTAAAGAAATGTTTCATCAAATGGCACTGAGTGCCAGGGACTGATTACAGGTAAGAGATCAGCATAGGAACTCATTGAATGTTGGCTCAGGTACTAATTTTGGACAGAATGGGTGTTGAATCTCTATAATTCCAGGAATTTTTTTTATTTAGACTAATGACATGTTCTACAGATGACAAGAATCACAGGAAGGTTAAGGAGATATTATGAACATGACTTCCACCAAAGACCTCCTAAACCTGATAAACAGACTCAGTGCAGTAGCTGGATATAAAATTATCTCAAAAAATCAGTGGCCTTTCTCTACACAAAGAATAAACAGGCCGAGAACGAAATTAGGGAGACAACACCTTTCACAGTGGTCACAAATAAGATAAAATACCTTGGTGTGACCCTGCGGGAAGTGGGTGCGGCTGCAGGCCCCATGAAACCCACTTCTTTACTGCCTTGTCCTAGCATGCGCAGTGAGGCTGCATGCGTGGGCTGCCTGCCAGGCTGGACTGTTCCTGGTGATCGGGACCTGTCAGCCTATCTGTGAATGACCTGAGCTCGTGCCTGGAGCGTGTGTGAATTCTGATTGGATGATGTGGGGTGGAGCTAGAAGGAGGTGAGATGGCGTGAATATAGTTTTGGCCTTTGTCATGAGTAGAAGTAGTAGTAAGAGAAGCTGTTGTAACAGTAGTCGTTAAGCCCTTGATGCAAGAGGTAGTAGAAGAAGCTGCTGGGGAAGAGAGCTGTAAAGGAAAAAGCCCAAAGTAAAAGAAGTTGCTGCGTGAACTTGCCTTGGTGTCCAAGTTGTTCTTGTCGCCACCAGACCGGAGACCAGGACACAGGCCGAGAACGAAATTAGGGAGACAACACCTTTCACAGTGGTCACAAATAAAATAAAATACCTTGGTGTGACCATAACTAAGGAAGTAAAAGATCTGTATGATAAGAACTTCAAGTCTCTGAAGAAAGAAATTGAAGAAAATGTCAGTAGATGGTAAGATCTCCCATGCTCATGGATGGGCAGGATCAATATAGTAAAAATGGCTATCTTGCCAAAAACAATCTACAGATTCAGTGCAATCTCCATCAGAATTCAAACTCAATTCTTCACAAATTTAGCAAGAAAAATTTGCAAATTCATCTGGAATAACAAAAAACCCAAGATAACAAAAACTATTCTCAACAATAAAAGAACCTCTGGTGGAATCCCCATGCCTGACCTCAATCAGAGCAATTATGATTAAAAAGTGCATGGTACTGGTACAATGACAGACAGGTAGATCAATGGAACAGAACTGAAGACCTTGAAATGAACCCACACACCTATCGTCACTTGATCTTTGACAAAGCAGCTAAAACCATCCAGTGGAAAAAAGATAGCATTTTCAACAAATGATGCTGGCTCAACTGGTAGTTATCATGTATAAGAATGGGAATTGATCCATTCTTATCTCCTTGTAAAAAGCTCAGGTCTAAAATCAGGTGTGGTGGCACACGCCTTTAATTCCAGCACTCCGGAGGCAGAGGGAGGCATATTTCTGAGTTCAAGGCCAGCCTAGTCTACAAAGTGAGTTCCAGGACAGCCAGAGCTATACACAGAAACTCTGTCTTGAAAAAACCAAAAAAAAAAAAAAAAAAAAAAAACCCCAAAAAAACCAAAAACCAACCAACCAACCAAACAAACAAACAAAAAAAGCTCAAGTCTAAGTGGATCAAGGAATCCACATAAAACCAGAGACTGAAACATATAGAAGATAAAATTGGGAAGAGCCTCTAAGATATGGGCACAGGTTAAGTTACTGAACAGCACAGCAATGTCTTGTGCTGTAAGATTGAGAATAGACAATTGGGACCTCATAAAATTGCAAAGCGTCTATAAGGCAAAAGATACTGTCAATAACACAAAAAAGCCACCAATAGATTGGGAAAGAATCTTTAACAATCCTAAATCTGATAGGTGACTAACATTTTATATATATAAAGAACCCAAGAAGCTGGACTCCCGGAAATCAAATAATCCTATTAAAAATGGGGTACAGAGCTAAGCAAAGAATTCTCAAGTGAGGAATACCAAATGGCTGAGAAGCACCTGGAAAAATGTTCAACATCCTTAGTGAACAGGGAAATACAAATCAAAACAACCCTGAGATTCAACCTCACACCAGTCAGAATGGGTAAGATAAAAAATTCAGATGACTGCAGATGCTGGCAAGGATGTGGAGAAAGGGGAACACTCCTCCATTTCTGGCGGGATTGCAAGCTGGTACAACCACTCTGGAAATCAGTGTGGAGATTCCTCAGAAAATTGGACATAGTACTACCAAAAGATCCAGCAATACCTCTCCTTGGCATATACCCAGAGGAAGTTTCAACTTGTAATAAGGACATATGCTCCACTATGTTCATAGCAGCCTTATTTATAATAGTCAGAAGCTAGAAAGAACCCAGATGTCCCTCAACAGAGGAATGGATACAGACAATGTGGTACATTTACACAATGGAGTACTACTCAGCTATTAAAAACAATGAATTTATGAAATTCTTAGG
The DNA here is from genome assembly GCF_000001635.26 of Mus musculus. Lineage (NCBI taxonomy): Eukaryota > Metazoa > Chordata > Mammalia > Rodentia > Muridae > Mus > Mus musculus. The sequence goes on from NC_000071.6 coordinate 109,062,699, forward strand.
CAAATGGATGGATCTGGAGGTTATCATCCTGAGTGAGGTAACCCAATCACAAAAGAACTCACATGATATGCACTCACTGATAGGTGGATATTAGCCCCAAAACTTAGAATACTAAAGATACAATTTGCAAAACACATGAAACTCAAGAAGAAGGTAGACTAAAGTGTGGACCAAACAAACAAACAAATAAACAAACAAGCCCTGAGGCAGAAGTATTCAGCATATAGTTCTAACAGATCTTCAAAGTAGAACTAACACTAGTATTGTTTAAATTTTTCTGTTAAAAGGAAAATAAAGGCCATTTATTATTTTAGTTCAACTATTTGTGCTTGCCAGTTTTGTTTATTTGTTGTTTGTTTCATTTCAATAAGATAGAGGTGCCTGAAAGAATTTAGTTTTGAAAATGCCTCCATAAGACTTAAAATGAACCTCTAAAATGTCCATCTCCATGTACATCACAATTTCAAAAATTAAAGGCCAGAAAAAACTAAGAAATATTAGGAGAGAAGTAGTTCATGACTTACAGTCAGTGATGATAAATGACATCAGGAGCAGAAACACCAGCAAGTGGTGCCACATGCTTCAACACTGAAAGAATGCTAATCATAATCCTTTGTACAACAAAACATCCTTGGGGGTACTCTTAGATCAATGGACATTTAAGATTAAGAAACTCAAGAATAGGGGCTGGAGAGATGGCTCAGAGGTTAAGAGCACTGACTGCTTTTCCAGAGGTCCTGAGTTCAATTCTCAGCAACCACAGGTGGCTCACAACCATCTATAATGGGATCTGATACCCTTCTATGGTGTGTCTGAAGGCAGCTACAGTGTACTCATCAAATTTATCAAATAAATATGTATAAATAAATATAAGTTAAAAAAAAGAAACTCAAGGATAGAGGTAAAAGTATAATTGAAGCCATTATGAAAAACTATGGCAAGCAAGTGAGTTTCTTGGAGATGGCTCAGTGTTTTGCATGGTTACAATGGGTGCATTCTGGAGAGGCACAGCCCCAGAGACTTTGTATAAGAATTGGTTCTCATTGCTGATAAGCCCTTCCTGCCAGTAGTACATAGAAAAATGATTCCTGGTCGTCAACTCATGCTATTGGGCAAATTTCCTACAGATCAACATCATCTCCCTCCCTTCCCTCCCTCTTTCTCTGTGAAATTGCCAAGAGTCATCTCCTTTTTGCCCCAGAACATCGAAGAGAGAATTAAATTGCCAGAAGCCCTCAGAACAGTGAGAGTTAAATTTCCAGAAGCCATCAGCTTCTCATGTCCAGAACAGTAAGAGAGAGTAACAGGCCAGAGGCCATCAGTCTTTGGCCTTGAATGGACGCTGTGAACCACCTCAGTACCTGACCTTGTTAGAGCATGATCCCTGGCAAAAGAAATCTTACCCAGGCATGGTAGTCTACACCTTTAATCCCTTGGTCTCACTATGTATCTTTGGCTGTCTTTGAATACACTATGTAGACTAGGCTGTCCTCACAGAATTCTGCCTGCTTCTGCCTCCTGAGTGCTGGGCCCACACCATCACACCTGCAGTTCTCCACTTTTTAACGTGACAGTTTAAAGGGGCTAAAATTTGAAAGCAAAAATTTTAACAATGCTGTGCCTCTCAGAGTATGTGGAGATAATATTTAAGCCAATTACAAATGGTAGAGCTAAGGTTTTATGTTCCTCTTAAAATGGTAAAGTAAGTCATACTAGGAGATATTAATAAGTAACAAAACTATATAGTGAAAAACCTTATAGATAAAGTGGAATAAAATATAAAACATCCAAACAAACCACAGGTAGGTAGGAAATGGAAATCAAAAGACAAAAAAGAACAGGAAACTAATGAAGAGTCAAGCATAACGTCTGCTATTAATAAGTATATGGTATGTGTAGTGGCTATTCCTGGTTGTCAACTTGACTATATTTGGAATGAACTACAATCCAGAATTGGAAGGCTCACCAGTGACCCTTATCTGGAGGCTTGGAGATCCTTATCTGGATCTTGGTTTGAAGATCTTGAGCCATAGTGGCTATGGATTCCAGAAGATTGAATCTCCGAGTTTAAGGAACACACCTTTAATCTGGGCTACGCCTTTCATCTGGGATTAAAGGTGTGGTGGAACACACCTTTAATCTGGGCTACACCTTCTGCTGGAGACAATATAAGGACATTGGAAGAAGGGAGTCTAGCTCTTGCTATTGCTCCTTCGCCTGCTTGCTGCGTGAGACTGAGTAACTGCTAGATCCTTGGACTTCCATTCACAGCTGCGACTGAATCATTGTTGGGAATTGGGCTGCCGACTGTAAGTCATCAATAAATTCCTTTACTATCTAGAGACTATCCATAAGTTCTGTGACTCTAGAGAACCCTGACTAATACAGAAGTTGGTACCAGGAGTGGTTCTAGAGTAACAGAAGTACAAGGATGAATCTTTTAAAATACTGGAATTGGCTTGTTGATCCACCAGCACTTTCAACTATTGAAACCTCTCCAGATTCTCTCCCTCCTGGGAGCTCAGAGAATTTTGAAGACCCATGGTTGAAACTATATTCCGAACTTAAAGAAGCTAATGACCTTGATTTTCTTAATGAATTAGGTGATTCAGTGCACAAAGCTTTCTACAAGATGGGGAAAAATCGGAAAATGATTTTACTGGCTGGCTGCTCTTAGTATCTGTGGAAAGAATGATGAATGAAAGGAAGGAGTTGTGTGATAAAATCGAAAGGCTCCAGACACAAGTAAATGATCTAAAAGTTGCTAAGTGTGTCCTTGAGGAGAATCTTCTCTCTTGTAGCAATAGAGCTCAAGTTGCAGAAAATCAAACAGAAACTCTCATTGTAAGGTTGGCTGAACTACAGCGAAAATTCAAGTCTCAGCCTCAGAGTGTGTCGACATTTAAAGTAAGGGCTCTAATTGGCAAAGAATGGGATCCTACAACATGGGACGGGGATGTGTGGGAAGACCATGTTGAAGCTGAGAATTTTGAATCTTCAGATTCTCAAGGGTTTGCCCCACCTGAGGAAGTAGTACCCTCAGCCCCACCCCTTGAAATAATGCCTTCCCCACATGAGGAAATTAATTTTGCAGAGTCTGATAAACCAGCAATGACTTTCACTACTGATGTTTCTCAAGGCCCACCAATAGTTTCTTCTAGACCTGTAACCAGACTCAAAGCAAAACAGGCTCCTAGAGGGGAGGTAGAAAGTGTAGTCCATGAGGAAATTCGCTACACTACTAAGGAGCTTAATGAGTTTGCTAATTCATTCAAGCAGAAACCTGGTGAATATGTGTGGGAATGGATTTTAAGGGTGTGGGATAAGGGTGGAAGGAACATAAAACTAGAGCAGGCTGAGTTTATTGACATGGGTCCTCTGAGTAGAGATTCTAGGTTTAATACGGAAGCTCGCATGGTTAAAAAAGGTGTCAAAAGTTTGTTTGAATGGTTGGCTGAGGTGTTTATCAAAAGATGGCCTACTGGAAATGACTTGGAGATGCCTGATATTCCGTGGCTTAGTGTTGATGAAGGGATTTTAAGACTTAGGGAAATTGCAATGCTAGAGTGGATATATTGTGTAAAGCATAATTGTCCACAATGGGAAGGTCCAGAAGACATGCCTTTCACTAGCTCTATAAGACGCAAATTGGTGAGAGGGGCACCAGCACATTTGAAGGGTTTTGTTCTTTCCCTTTTCCTTGTGCCAGATCTTAGCATTGGAGATGCTTCTTCTCAATTAGATGAATTAAATTCACTGGGTTTAGTTGGATTCCGAGGTAACAAGGGCCAGGTGGCAGCATTGAATCGCCGGAGACAAGGTGATTCTAGTTATTATAATGGACAGCGTAGACAAAAGAATGTTTATAATAACATACCCAGTAATGGTCAGCACAGGAGAGGTGAAATTTATAATGGCATGACTCGGTTGGACCTTTGGTACTGGCTAACCAATCATGGTGTTTCCAGGAATGAAATACATAGGAAGCCTACTGCATATTTGTTTGATCTGTATAAGCAGAAAAATTCTCAAACAAATGAAAGAAAGGCTACATTAGATCGTGGTAAACAGCCAAATGAAAGAAAGGCTACATTAGATCGTGGTAAACAGCAATCTCGGCCAGTGAATCAATTTCCAGACTTGAGACAGTTTGCAGATCCAGAACCCCTTGAATGAAGGGGTGGCCAGGTTCCGCTGAGGAAGGATCTTGATAAGACACTCAAAGGTTTTGCTGTTACCCTTTCTCCAGTTCTTCCCCAGAGGGACCTACGGCCTTTTACAAGGGTAACTGTACACTGGGGAAAAGGAAATAATCAGACTTTTCGGGGTCTGCTGGATACTGGTTCTGAGTTGACACTGATCCCAGGGGATCCCAAGAAACATTGTGGCCCTCCAGTTAAAGTAGGGGCTTATGGAGGGCAGGTGATTAATGGAGTTTTGACTGATGTCCGACTCACAGTAGGTCCAGTAGGTCCCCGGACACATTCTGTGGTGATTTCCCCAGTTCCAGAATGTATAATTGGGATAGATATACTCAGAAATTGGCAGAATTCTCATATTGGTTCTCTGAACTGTAGAGTGAGGGCTATTATGGTTGGAAAGGCAAAATGGAAGCCTTTAGAGTTGCCTCTGCCAAAGAAAATAGTGAATCAAAAACAGTATCGTATTCCTGGAGGAATTGCAGAAATTACTGCCACTATCAAGGACTTGAAAGGTGCAGGGGTGGTGGTTCCCACCACATCTCCGTTTAACTCTCCTATCTGGCCAGTGCAGAAAACAGATGGATCATGGAGAATGACAGTTGATTATCGAAAACTAAATCAGGTGGTAACTCCAATTGCAGCTGCTGTACCAGATGTAGTTTCGTTACTTGAGCAAATTAACACATCTCCTGGCACCTGGTATGCGGCTATTGATCTGGCAAATGCCTTCTTCTCAGTACCTGTCCATAAGGACCACCAGAAGCAATTTGCTTTCAGTTGGCAAGGCCAACAGTATACCTTCACAGTTTTGCCTCAAGGATATATTAACTCTCCTGCCCTGTGTCATAATTTAGTAAGAAGGGATCTTGATCGTTTGGATCTTCCACAAAATATCACATTGGTGCACTATATTGATGACATTATGCTGATTGGACCAAGTGAGCAGGAAGTAGCAACCACTTTGGACTCATTGGTAACACATATGCGTATCAGAGGATGGGAAATAAATCCAACCAAAATTCAAGGACCATCTACCTCAGTGAAATTCTTAGGAGTCCAGTGGTGTGGGGCATGCAGAGATATTCCTTCTAAGGTGAAAGATAAGTTATTGCACCTGGCCCCTCCTACAACCAAGAAAGAAGCACAACGTTTAGTGGGTCTATTTGGATTCTGGAGACAACACATCCCTCACTTGGGTGTGTTACTTAGGCCTATTTACCAAGTGACTCGGAAAGCTGCTAGCTTTGTGTGGGGCCTGGAACAGGAGAAGGCCCTTCAACAGGTCCAGGCTGCTGTGCAGGCTGCTCTACCACTTGGACCATATGACCCAGCAGACCCGATGGTACTTGAGGTGTCTGTGGCTGATAGAGATGCTGTTTGGAGCCTCTGGCAGGCCCCTGTAGGTGAATCACAGAAAAGGCCTTTGGGATTTTGGAGCAAAGCTCTACCATCATCTGCAGACAACTATTCTCCCTTTGAAAAACAGCTCTTGGCCTGCTATTGGGCCTTAGTGGAAACTGAACGTCTGACAATAGGACACCAAGTCACTATGCGACCTGAACTACCCATCATGAGCTGGGTACTATCAGACCCTGCAAGTCATAAAGTGGGACGTGCACAGCAGCAGTCTATTATCAAATGGAAGTGGTATATACGTGATCGGGCCAGAGCAGGTCCTGAAGGCACAAGCAAGTTACATGAAGAAGTTGCTCAAATGCCTATGGTTTCTATTCCTGTTACAATGCCATCTGCTGCCAAGCATGCACCTATAGCCTCATGGGGTGTTCCCTATGATCAACTGACCGAAGAGGAGAAGACTAGAGCCTGGTTTACTGATGGCTCTGCACGTTATGCAGGCACCACCCAGAAGTGGACAGCTGCAGCATTACAACCCCTTTCTGGGACAACCTTGAAAGACACAGGTGAAGGGAAATCTTCACAGTGGGCAGAACTTCGTGCAGTACACATGGTATTACAGTTTGTTTGCAAGAAGAAATGGCCAGATGTACGATTATTCACTGACTCATGGGCTGTAGCCAATGGATTGGCTGGATGGTCAGGCACTTGGAAAGATCACAATTGGAAAATTGGTGAGAAAGACATCTGGGGAAGAAGTATGTGGATAGATCTCTCCAAATGGGCAAAGGATGTGAAGATATTTGTGTCCCATGTAAATGCTCACCAAAAGGTGACTTCAGCTGAGGAGGAGTTCAATAATCAAGTGGATAAGATGACCCGTTCTGTGGACAATCAGCCTCTCTCCCCAGCCATCCCTGTCATTGCTCAATGGGCACATGAACAAAGTGGCCATGGTGGTCGAGATGGAGGTTATGCTTGGGCTCAGCAACATGGGCTTCCACTCACCAAGGCTGACCTGGCTACAGCTGCTGCTGATTGCCAGATCTGCCAACAGCAGAAACCAACACTGAGCCCCAGATATGGCACCATTCCTCGAGGTGACCAGCCAGCAACCTGGTGGCAGGTTGACTACATTGGACCACTTCCTTCGTGGAAAGGACAGCGTTTTGTTCTTACTGGAGTAGATACTTATTCTGGTTATGGATTTGCCTTTCCTGCACGTAATGCCTCTGCTAAAACCACCATTCACGGACTGACAGAATGCCTCATCTATCGTCATGGTATTCCACACAGTATTGCTTCTGACCAAGGAACTCATTTCACAGCCAGAGAAGTACGACAGTGGGCTCACGATCATGGAATTCACTGGTCTTACCACATTCCCCATCATCCTGAAGCAGCTGGGCTGATAGAAAGATGGAATGGCCTTTTGAAGACGCAGTTACAGCGCCAATTAGGTGGTAACAGCTTGGAAGGCTGGGGCAGAGTTCTTCAGAAGGCAGTATATGCTTTGAATCAGCGCTCGATATATGGTACAGTTTCACCCATAGCCAGGATTCATGGGTCCAGGAATCAAGGGGTGGAAAAGGGAATAGTTCCACTTACTATTACTCCTAATGACCCTCTAGGAAAATTTTTGCTTCCTGTCCCCATAACTCTAGGTTCTGCTGGCCTAGAAGTTTTGGCTCCAGAGAGGGGAATGCTCCTACCAGGAGCTACAACAAACGTTCCATTGAACTGGAAGCTCAGACTTCCCCCTGGTCATTTTGGGCTTCTAATGCCCTTAAACCAACAGGCTAAAAAAGGAATAACAGTGTTAGGAGGGGTGATAGATCCAGATTACCATGGGGAAATTGGATTACCTCTTCACAATGGTGGTAAGCAAGATTATGTCTGGAGTGTAGGAGACCCCTTAGGGCGTCTCTTAGTTCTACCATGTCCTGTGATTAAAGTCAATGGGAAACTACAACAGCCTAATCCAAGCAGGATGACAAAGGACTCAGACCCATCAGGAATGAAGGTATGGGTCAATCCTCCAGGAAAAGAGCCAAGACCTGCTGAGGTGCTGGCTGAAGGAGAAGGAAATACAGAATGGGTAGTAGAGGAAGGTAGTTATAAATACCAATTAAGGCCACGTAACCAGTTGCAGAAACGAGGATTATAAAGTAATATGAATGCCCATTGTAAATTTACTAATGCGTTTACGATTGTACGAGGGATAGTTATATCATGTTAGGCATATTTACAACCTTGTTATTGTTTCATGTGAACATGAGATATTATTTGTGTCAAGTTGACAAGGGGTGGATTGTAGTGGCTATTCCTGGTTGTCAACTTGACTATATTTGGAATGAACTACAATCCAGAATTGGAAGGCTCACCAGTGACCCTTATCTGGAGGCTTGGAGATCCTTATCTGGATCTTGGTTTGAAGATCTTGAGCCATAGTGGCTATGGATTCCAGAAGATTGAATCTCCGAGTTTAAGGAACACACCTTTAATCTGGGCTACGCCTTTCATCTGGGATTAAAGGTGTGGTGGAACACACCTTTAATCTGGGCTACACCTTCTGCTGGAGACAATATAAGGACATTGGAAGAAGGGAGTCTAGCTCTTGCTATTGCTCCTTCGCCTGCTTGCTGCGTGAGACTGAGTAACTGCTAGATCCTTGGACTTCCATTCACAGCTGCGACTGAATCATTGTTGGGAATTGGGCTGCCGACTGTAAGTCATCAATAAATTCCTTTACTATCTAGAGACTATCCATAAGTTCTGTGACTCTAGAGAACCCTGACTAATACAGTATGTAATATAGTCTAAACAAGGATTAGACAAAGATTGTAGGAATGGACTTTTTTTTTTCAAGACAGGGTTTCTCTGTATAGACTCTGTATAGGTTTCTCACTTTGTAGACCAGACTGGCCTTGAACTCAGAAATCCACCTGCCTCTGCCTCCCAAGTGCTGGGATTAAAGGTGTGGGCCACCACCACCTGGCAGGAATGGACTTTAAAAACCCAATTATAATGCAGTCTATGAGAAAATAATTTTGAGCATAATGTTCCTGGTAATTTAAGAAGTAAAAGATAGGTCATTCTGGATTGTTAGCTCAGATAAAGTGGATAAAATCAACAAGGAAACAGAAGCACTGCATCACCAACAGAGTCTACTGACAGCAGAACACATTATTTTTCAAGTATATTGGAACATTAGACAATTTAAATAGTAGGGCCAAAAAGGTGACAAAGTACTTCTGTTGAGGTAATTGAAGGGTCCTGGAAAAAACAGACACATTTTTTGAATGAGGACAATAACTTTCCAAGTACATGACCACTAGAAATTTGTTGTGTATTTGCCATTCTCAGAAGCAACTGGTTCTTGGTGCATCTTTTCTGTTGAGGTTCACCCAGTGCCTCGCTGTGTAAGGAGTCAGGGTTAACATTTTTTCTATCTCCAAATTCTGCCCCTCCCCGAGGCTTGCTGGAATGGTTAGAGTGCCACTGCTCTGTCAGTGGCCACAACTTATTTTTGTAGACCTTTTAAATTTTCATTCCAACAACAGCTCCCATGGAACTGCCCTTGTCAGTATATTTGCTTTTGTGCATGCATTTTGGTAACAAAATTTGCATTCAGCTAAAACCTTTGAGGCAATAGAGAGCAGGACCCATTTTATTTCTCTTTTAAAAAATAATTTTTGGCCTATAGGTAATAAGCCTAGAATAGTGTTTAGCTACGTGGTTTTGGTTCACTAAAATTATCGCTAAATGCAGAATTTTGAATTGATGAATGCCAGTGTGATCCTCATTTTAAAATCCCAGCATTACAGTAATGTTGCATTACAAGAAGTGGAGGGTAATTTCTGCTTGCCTTTGTCCAGATTCCTCTATCCCTAACTACATGCCACTCCACTCCATGCCTCAGGCAAGCAGGAAAAAAGAACGGAGCTGTCATGCCCTGTGTGGCCAGCAGATGTCAGAAGGGAGGCATTAGTTATGGGAGGAGAAAATTTGGGAGAGGGGTCAGTCTAGACTGAGCAAACAACTCCTGGGACAGAGGTTTCCACACACTTTCACCTGTGGAACAACGTGCTTTGCCACTATGCTCACAGCATGACAAGAGCTTCCAAACACGTGGAGTAAAGGAAACACTTTTCCATAGCTCTTACACTTTTTGTCTGATCTCACATTCCTTTTGTGTTTGAGGGCTATTCTACTTTGGTAATACATCCTCCTTTACTAATCTCTTCTTGCTGTTTTCTATGGAATCCACTCCATGTTTTACTAGTTTCAGATATTGTGCTTCCCAGCTTTGTATGCATATTTGTTTCTTAAAGATTCCTATAGTCAAAATTATTAATTTTGTCCATGCATTTACCTATCTTCTTCTATGACTATTGACTGTTGCTGTGAACAATGGCGCCTAAGGTTCTGTGTAGGACCCTCTTTCAGTTCTCTGGGTTACACATTTAGGAGTGGAATTGCTGGGTCATAGGTAAGTTGTTATGCCACGTTCCTATGCTTCCTCAAGATTCAGGATGGGTGTCAGTGGATCTGAATTTGCTTCTCAGTATCTGCCCTTCTGTCTGGGAGCCTTTCCTCAGCAAATCACTGATACTTGAATCCTTGAATCAGGATTCTGCTCCTGAGAGCTCCAAATTGAGGGCACAGCTGGGAGCAGAGAGATCTCCAGTAGAGTAAGGAATGAGGTCTGTCTTACTGGAGATTGAGCAATATTTATTTATTATGCCACTTTTCTCTTGTACTTAAAAGCCATGTTGTACTTATGCAGGGGGATAGGATGCTATCAGAACCCCTTTCTTTCTTTTTTTCCCATATTTTTATTAGGTATTTAGCTCATTTACATTTCCAATGCTATACCAAAAGTCCCCCATACCCACCCACACCACTCCCCTACCCGCCCACTCCCCCTTTTTGGCCCTGGCGTTCCCCTGTACTGGGGCATATAAAGTTTTCGGGTCCAATGGGCCTCTCTTTCCAGTGATGGCCGACTAGGCCATCTTTTGATACATGTGCAGCTAGAGTCAAGAGCTCCGGGGTACTGGTTAGTTCATAATGTTGATCCACCTATAGGGTTGCAGATACCTTTAGCTCCTTGGGTACTTTCTCTAGCTCCTCCATTGGGAGCCCTGTGATCCATCCATTAGCTGACAGTGAGCATCCACTTCTGTGTTTGCTAGGCCCCGGCATAGTCTCACAAGAGACAGCTACATCTGGGTCCTTTCGATAAAATCTTGCTAGTGTATGCAATGGTGTCAGCGTTTGGATGCTGATTATTAGGTAGATCCCTGGATATGGCAGTCTCTACATGGTCCATCCTTTCATCTCAGCTCCAAACTTTGTCTCTGTAACTCCTTCCAAGGGTGTTTTGTTCCCACTTCTAAGGAGGGGCATAGTGTCCACACTTCAGTCTTCATTTTTCTTGAGTTTCATGTGTTTAGGAAATTGTATCTTATATCATGGGTATCCTAGGTTTTGGGCTAATATCCACTTATCAGTGAGTACATATTGTGTGAGTTCCTTTGGGAATGTGTTACCTCACTCAGGATGATGCCCTCCAGGTCCATCCATTTGGCTAGGAATTTCATAAATTCATTCTTTTTAATAGCTGAGTAGTACTCCATTGTGTAGATGTACCATATTTTCTGTATCCATTCCTCTGTTGAGGGACATCTGGGTTCTTTCCAGCTTCTGGCTATTATAAATAAGGCTGCTATGAACATAGTGGAGCATGTGTCCTTCTTACCAGTTGGGGCATCTTCTGGATATATGCCCAGGAGAGGTATTGCTGGATCCTCCGGTAGTACTATGTCCAATTTTCTGAGGAACCGCCAGACAGATTTCCAGAGTGGTTGTACAAGCCTGCAATCCCACCAACAATGGAGGAGTGTTCCTCTTTCTCCACATCCTCGCCAGCATCTGCTGTCACCTGAAATTTTTATCTTAGCCGTTCTGACTGGTGTGAGGTGGAATCTCAGGGTTGTTTTGATTTGCATTTCCCTGATGATTAAGGATGTTGAACATTTTTCCAGGTGCTTCTCTGCCATTCGGTATTCCTCAGGTGAGAATTCTTTGTTCAGTTCTGAGCCCCATTTTTTAATGGGGTTATTTGATTTTCTGAAGTCCACCTTCTTGAGTTCTTTATATATGTTGGATCTTAGTCCCCTGTCTGATTTAGGATAGGTAAAGATCCTTTCCCAATCTGTTGGTAGTCTTTTTGTCTTATTGACGGTGTCTTTTGCCTTGCAGAAACTTTGGAGTTTCATTAGGTCCCATTTGTCAATTCTCGATCTTACAGCACAAGCCATTGCTGTTCTGTTCAGGAATTTTTCCCCTGTGCCCATATCTTCAAGGCTTTTCCCCACTTTCTCCTCTATAAGTTTCAGTGTCTCTGGTTCTATGTGAAGTTCTTTGATCCATTTAGATTTGACCTTAGTACAGGAGATAAGTATGGATCAATTTGCATTCTTCTACATGATAACAACCAGTTGTGCCAAAACCAATTGTTGAAAATGCTGTCTTTCTTCCACTGGATGGTTTTAGCTCCCTTGTCGAAGATCAAGTGACCATAGGTGTGTGGGTTCATTTCTGGGTCTTCAATTCTATTCCATTGGTCTACTTGTCTGTCTCTATACCAGTACCATGCAGTTTTTACCACAATTGCTCTGTAGTAAAGCTTTAGGTCAGGCATGGTGATTCCACCAGAGGTTCTTTTATCCTTGAGAAGAGTTTTTGCTATCCTAGGATTTTTGTTATTCCAGATGAATTTGCAAATTGCTCCTTCTAATTCGTTGAAGAATTGAGTTGGAATTTTGATGGGGATTGCATTGAATCTGTAGATTGCTTTTGGCAAGATAGCCATTTTTACAATGTTGATCCTGCCAATCCAGGAGCATGGGAGATCTTTCCATCTTCTGAGATCTTTTTAATTTCTTTCTTCAGAGACTTGAAGTTCTTATCATACAGATCTTTCACTTCCTTAGTTAGAGTCACGCCAAGATATTTTATATTATTTGTGACTATTGAGAAGGGTGTTGTTTCCCTAATTTCTTTCTCAGCCTGTTTATTCTTTGTGTAGAGAAAGGCCATTGACTTGTTTGAGTTAATTTTATATCCAGCTACTTCATCGAAGCTGTTTATCAGGCTTAGGAGTTCTCTGGTGGAATTTTTGGGTCACTTATATATACTATCATATCATCTGCAAAAAGTGATATTTTGACTTCCTCCTTTCCAATTTGTATCCCCTTGATCTCCTTTTGTTGTCGAATTGCTCTGGCTAATACTTCAAGTACTATATTGAAAAGGTAGGGAGAAAGTGGGCAGCCTTGTCTAGTCCCTGATTTTAGTGGGATTGCTTCCAGCTTCTCTCCATTTACTTTGATGTTGGCTACTGGTTTGCTGTAGATTGCTTTTATCATGTTTAGGTATGGGCCTTGAATTCCTGATCTTTCCAGAACTTTTATCATGAATGAGTGTTGGATCTTGTCAAATGCTTTTTCTGCATCTAACGAGATGATCATGTGGTTTTTGTCTTTGAGTTTGTTTATATAATGGATTACATTGATGGATTTTCGTATATTAAACCATCCCTGCATCCCTGGAATAAAACCTACTTGGTAGGATGGATGATTGCTTTAATGTGTTCTTGGATTCGGTTAGCGAGAATTTTATTGAGGATTTTTGCATCGATATTCATAAGAGAAATTGGTCTGAAGTTCTCTATCTTTGTTGGGTCTTTCTGTGGTTTAGGTATCAGAGTAATAGTGGCTTCATAAAATGAGTTGGGTAGAGTACCTTCTACTTCTATTTTTTGAAATAGTTTGTGCAGAACTGGAATTAGATCTTCTTTGAAGGTCTGATAGAACTCTGCACTAAACCCGTCTGGTCCTGGGCTTTTTTTGGCTAGGAGACTATTTATAACTGCTTCTATTTCTTTAGGGGATATGGGACTGTTTAGAAGGTCAACTTGATCCTGATTCAACTTTGGTACCTGGTATCTGTCCAGAAATTTGTCCATTTCGTCCAGGTTTTCCAGTTTTGTTGAGTATAGCCTTTTGTAGAAGGATCTGATGGTGTTTTGGATTTCTTCAGGATCTGTTGTTATGTCTCCCTTTTCAGTTCTGATTTTGTTAATTAGGATTTTGTCCCTGTGCCCTTTAGTGAGTCTAGCTAAGGGTTTATCTATCTTGTTGATTTTCTCAAAGAACCAACTCCTCGTTTGGTTAATTCTTTGAATAGTTCTTCTTGTTTCCACTTGGTTGATTTCACCCCTGAGTTTGATTATTTCCTGCCGTCTACTCCTCTTGGGTGAATTTGCTTCCTTTTTTTCTAGAGCTTTTAGATGTGTTGTCAAGCTGCTAGTATGTGCTCTCTCCTGTTTCTTCTTGGAGGCACTCAGAGCTATGAGTTTCCCTCTTAGGAATGCTTTCATTGTGTCCCAAAGGTTTGGGTACGTTGTGGCTTCATTTTCATTAAACTCTAAAAAGTCTTTAATTTCTTTCTTTATTCCTTCCTTGACCAAGGTATCATTGAGAAGAGTGTTGTTCAGTTTCCATGTGAGTGTTGGCTTTCTGTTATTTTTTTTTGTTGTTGTTATTGAAGATCATCCTTAGTGCATGGTGATCTGATAGGATACATGGGACAATTTCAATATTTTTGAATCTGTTGAGGCCTGTTTTGTGACCTATTATGTGGTCAATTTTGGAGAAGGTACCATGAGGTGCTGAGAAGGTATATCCTTTTGTTTTAGGATGAAATGTTCTGTAGATATCTGTCAGATCCATTTGTTTCATCACTTCTGTTAGTTTCAGTGTGTCCCTGTTTAGTTTCTGTTTCCATGATCTGTCCATTGGTGAAAGTGGTGTGTTGAAGTCTCCCACTATTATTGTGTGAGGTGCAATGTGTGCTTTGAGCTTTACTAAAGTTTCTTTAATGAATGTGGCTGCCCTTGTATTTGGAGCATAGATATTCAGAAGTGAGAGTTCCTCTTGGAGGATTTTACCCTTGATGAGAACGAAGTGCCCCTCCTTGTGTTTTTTGATGACTTTGGGTTGGAAGTCAATCTTATCAGATATTAGGATGGCTACTCCAGCTTGTTTCTTCATACCATTTGCTTGGAAAATTTTTTTCCAGCCTTTTATTCTGAGGTAGTGTCTATCTTTTTCTCTGAGATGTGTCTCCTGTAAGCAGCAAAATGTTGGGTCTTGTTTGTGTAGCCAGTTTGTTAGTCTATGTCTTTTTATTGAGGAGTTGAGACCATGTATGTTAAGAGATATTAAGGAAAAGTAATTGTTGCTTCCTGTTATTTTTGTTGTTAAAGTTGGCATTCTGTTCTTGTGGCTGTCTTCTTTTAGGTTTGTTGAGGAATTACCTTCTTGTTTTTTCTAGGGCGTTGTTCCCATTCTTGTATTGGTTTTTTTCTGTTATTACCCTTTGAAGGGCTGGATTCGTGGAGAGATAATGTGTGAATTTGGTTTTGTCGTGGAATACTTTGGTTTCTCCATCTATGGTAATTGAGAGTTTGGCTGGGTATAGTATCTTGGGCTGGAATTTGTGTTCTCTTACTGTCTGTATAACATCTGTCCAGGCTCTTCTGGCTTTCATAGTCTCTGGTGAAAAATCTGGTGTAATTCTGATAGGCTTGCCTTTGTATGTTACTTGACCTTTTTCCCTTACTGCTTTTAGTATTCTATCTTTATTTAGTGCATTTGTTGTTCTGATTATTATGTGTCGGGAGGAATTTCTTTTCTGGTCCAGTCTATTTGGAGTTCTGTAGGCTTCTTGTATGTTCATAGGTATCTCTTTCTTTATATTTGGAAATTTTTCTTCAATAATTTTGTTGAAGATGTTTGCTGGTCCTTTGAGTTGAAAATCTTCATTCTCATCCACTCCTATTATCCCTAGGTTTGGTCTTCTCATTGTGTCCTGGATTTCCTGGATATTTTGAGTTAGGATCTTTTTGCATTTTCCATTTTCTTTGATTGTTGTGCCAATGTTCTCTATGGAATCTTCTGCACCTGAGATTCTCTCTTCCATTTCTTGTATTCTGTTGCTGATGCTCAAATCTATGGTTCCAGATTTCTTTCCGAGGGTTTCTATCTCCAGTGTTGCCTCACTTTGCGTTTTCTTTATTGTGTCTACTTCCCTTTTTAGGTCTAGTATGGTTTTGTTCATTTCCATCACCTGTTTGGATGTGTTTTCCTGTTTTTCTATAAGGACTTCTACCTGTTTGGCTGTGTTTTCCTGTTTTTTTTTAAGGACTTGTAACTCTTTAGCAGTGTTCTCCTGTATTTCTTTAAGTGATTTATTAAAGTCCTTCTTGATGTCCTCTACCATCATCATGAGATATGCTTTTAAATCTAGGTCTAGGTTTTCGGGTGTGTTGGGGTGCCCTGGACTGGGCAAAGTGGGAGTGCTGGGTTCTGATGATGGTGAGTGGTCTTGGTTCCTGTTAGTAGGATTCCTACGTTTACCTTTCGCCATCTGGTAATCTCTGGAGTTAGTAGTTATAGTTGACTCTGTTTAGAGATTGTTCTTCTGGTGATTCTGTTACCGTCTCTCAGCAGACCTGGGAGACAGATTCTCTCCTCTGAGTTTCAGTGCTCAGAGCACTCTCTGCTGGCAAGCTCTCTTACAGGGAAGGTGCGCAGATATCTTGTTTTTGGACCTCCTCCTGGTCAAAGAAGAAGGCCCAAAACAGGGCCTTTCTCAGAAGCTGTGTTGCTTTGGCAGTTCCCAGAAGCTGTCAGCTTCTGTGTTGCAGACTCTCAGCTGTGCAGACTAAATTCCTAAGCTCCAGGGCGTCCTGGAACCAAGATGGCGACCGCTGCTCCTGAGGCTGAGGCTGCCTCCCGAGCCAGGCGGACACCTGTCCTCTGGTCCGGACGGTGGCCGGCTGTCTGCAGCCTGCAACGGGTGCTGCCTCAGCGGCTCTGTGCTTCCGCCTGTCCCAGAAGCTGTCCTGTTCTCTGGCGCACCCTCTAACCTGTTCAGACTAATTTCCTAAGTTCTGCTGAGTCCCGGAACCAAGATGGCGACCGCTGCTGCTGAGGCTGAGGCCCCAGAACCCCTTTCAAAGGAAGGGAATACTCATGTGTTCTCCATGCCCTGCAGTGTTTTTTCTTTAGTAGTCTGTTTTTATGAATGATCATTAGTCTTTCCAACAAGCCTTGTCTCCCAGTGTTTCCTTTTTAGAAGTAACTACCTGCTTCATTTTTAGAAAATGAAAGGAAGGATGAAAAGAAGAGTAGGCAAGAGAGAAGGCTCTGTGGTTGAGCTTTTTCTTGCCTTTCCAGAGTAATGGAGTTCACTTCCCAGCACCTGTAATTGCTGCCTCTCATGATCTGATACCTTCTTCTGGCCACAGCAGGGAACCACAGCTATGCACTTATACTGCTCCCTCCAATATACACAGAGAATCAAAATAAAAACAAAAAAAATAAACCTTTTCATTTCAAAGAGGAAAAAGAAATGAGAAAAGATCTCCAAGGAACTCACTAGGCCAGAGGAATACCCTGTCCTCCCTATGTACCATTAAAGATGTCTTCAGTTTCTTCCCACAGAGAACTACCTCTAATTTATTGTTAAGGAGCACTGTTAAGTAAAACTAAGGGAAACAACTTGGAATACACAGAATGTATCATAGGAGTCTCCAGGCAAGGCTTTCTTATGCTGAGCTTGCTGTAGTTCTTTTAGTTGTCAAGTCCTGTATTGTCCCTCTCTCCACTTCCAGCATAGGCTTGTGCTCCTCAAACGTCTTTCCATTCTTTAATGGATTAGAGATGAAGGCATGCGAACTTGTCCATCACACTTAGAGCAGGAACTCAGAAGCCATGTTTGTAACATTAGAGATGAAGTTCTGGTAGTGGGAGCCAACCTTGAAAAAAAAACCTGCAGCAAGTCAGGGACACACCGGGTGCTTTTCTCTCCAGGGACACTTTGTCCCCTGATAACTGAAATGGCTCAGTGTCACCAGCTATTAGACAGTCACAGTGAATTTAAAGTATTTTCTCTGTTTGTAAAGTGGTAGATTTTTCAGTCCCTTTGTGGTGTGTGTTTAGCTTTAATGAGAAAAACATCCTTTGATGACTGGCTCATCTCCTCAACTTTCTGAATGGGTACATTGCTGTGAGAGAACCAGTGTTAAGATATGGAAGGAGACATAGCACACAGCTCAAATATGCTCTTGCTTTATGTATGGGACTTAGTGGAAGGTTTCACAGATTCCAGGTCATTTTAGATGCCCATTTGCATTTTACTATTAACTTCAACATTAAGATGGGAGTATATTTCTTTCCTTTTTAAAAAAGATTTATTTAGCGAGTATATTTTTGATTATCACTTCTTTTCATGGTATGTTAGATACTGCTTTTGCCATCATTTATATAGCCTGGATAGCTTAGGATTTTCACCGGCTTTGTAGGATTTTTATTTCAGTGGAGCAAGGATATGAGAACATAGAGTGTTTGTTAACACCCAAACAACATAGGCATATCTGAACTTTCCTTGGTGTGTTCACACAGAAAATGTAAGTAAAGTTTGATTTGGCTCTGAATAGAATTTAAAGGGGCTCATAACATTTCATAACAAAAAAAAATAAGCATATAACACAATCATATCACTAAGGGGATTTAAACAATAAATATTAAGGATTATGTTAATACATTATCTGGAATATCCAGATATGAATTGGTGATTATAGAGAAGGCTCTGGGGATGGGCTTTAGCACTTGGACTGTGGTGCCCTTGGTGTGGCCTCCCACAGCACCCTCCTCTGAGCACACTGAGATCTTTCAGTTTCATGAGTTCCCACACCTCTTTTCATAGTGCATCTATTACTTTTGTCTTTCCATGTGGGTTTCAGGTATATTCACCTGCCTGGCACCTCCATCTCTCACATTCTTTTCTGGCTTTTCATTACCTTTTCTGTTGATGCCACTTCTAATTTGGTACACAGAGTCTTTCACTTATTTCTTCTCCTCCTGTTCTGTTGAACTCATTTCATGTGTTCCTACTTTCAGATCTTGTAGTTTCTGATTTGTGTGTGTACATTAGTGTATATGTGCTTTTTAAAGATTGCAATAGTTAAAATCGCCATTATATTCATCTGTTTCCCTATTTTCTAATCTCGTCCCATGGGATTCAGTTATTCGTGGGTGTGAGGGGGACCGCAAACCTGGAAGGAGATGGGAGGAAGAAAGAGGAATAGGAGACCAGGAAGGGTACCTATCGAGGTCTTGTTTATTATGCTGAGGTGCCTTCTTTTTAAAGCATACATCTCAGGGAATATGGGAGAGGTCGAGGGAGAATTATACAAAGAAGTGGGCATCTGCTGACATGGGGGCCGAAATCAGGCACCAGGCAGTGGGCACTCTGGATCTTATCTCTGGAATATCTATCCTCCTTGACAGCCTTGGGTGTCAGGCTGGGCTCAGGCATAACTCATGTCCTTGGATGGCATGGGAGTTCAGGAAGAGATAGGGAAGAGGGGACTATAATTCAGCTTTTACAGCCTTAGGTGCCAGGAAGGGAATAGGGAGAAAGGGGGTGATAACTAGCTCTTAGCACCAGGCCATTTGGCCTGTTAGGGAGATTGTGAAGGGCTCACTTTCTCATGGGATGGTCTCTGACAATTTTCTATCAAAATTAAAATTATTTAAGTTCCTTTCTGAATTGTCTGTGGATGTCTCTCTATTGCCTGTTTGTTCTTAGGGTTTTAGTAATTTGATATTTTTCAAATCATGCCACTTGACACATTTAAAAATTTCCTGTAGTTAAAGTTGAGTTCAAGAACCTGAACTTAGGTGGCTGAGGAGATTGCTCAGCAGTTAAGAGCACTGACTGACTCAAGAAGAACGAAGGCCAAAATGTGGTCACTTCACCCTTCTTAGAATTGGGAACAAAACACCCATGGAAGGAGTTACAGAGACAAAGTTTGGAGCTGAGATGAAAGGATGGACCATCTAGAGACTGCCATATCCAGGGATCCATCCCATAATCAGCCTCCAAACGCTGACACCATTGCATATACAAGCAAGATTTTTCTGTCTCTTATAAGGCTATGCTGGGGCCTAGCAAACACAGAAGTGGATGCTCACAGACAGCTATTGGATGGATCACAGTGCCCCCAATGGAGGAGCTAGAGAAAGTACCCAAGGAGCTAAAGGGGTCTGCAACCCTATAGGTGGAACAAAAATATGAGCTAACCAGTACCCCCCAGAGCTCATGTCTCTGGCTGCATATGTATCAGAAGATGGCCTAGTCGGGCATCATTGGAAAGAGAGGCCCATTGGTCTTGCAAACTTCATATGCCTCAGTACAGGGGAACACCAGGGCCAAGAAGTGGACGTGAGTGGGTAGGGGAGTGAGGGGGAGGGTATGGGGGACTTTTGGGATAGCATTGGAAATGTAAATGAATAAAATACCTAATTAAAAAAAAGAGCATTGACTGCTCTTCCAGAGGTCCTGAGTTCAATTCCCAGCATCCACACGATGGCTCACCACCATCTTTATTGGGATCTGATGCTCTCTTCTGGTGTGTCTGAAGACAGCGACACTGTACTCACATAGATAAAATAAATAAGTCTGAAAGAAAATTCTGTTAGAATATAGAAAGTGAAGTTAGTCTGGATAGCATAGTGGAGTGATGCCTGCAGGCACCATAGTTGGAAAATGAGATGTTTGAAGGTAATGGAATTGAGTTCAGTTAGAGTTTAAGAGAAGACAGATAATATGAACAGAGGGGCTGTGGAACATCTCCTCATGCATCTGTAAGAGGACTGTGCTGTCACACTGGTCTTCCTTCTTTAACAACTCCAGGGGCCCAGTGGCTTTTCAGCTCCATGCCACCAATATGCAGATCATATGTTTCTCCTATTTCTCTATTGCTATTTGACTTGTAATTTTGAAAATTCAAGAGTTACCAGGAAAATCCTCATCTGTACTAGGATTTACCCAGGTATCCAGGTACTCACTGAGGACACAGTGAGCAGATACTGTTGTCTCCTGTGTGGTAGGCCCATATCCTCATAATCCAAAGGAGTGTGTTCTGTTATATCATCTCCATTGTTTTCACAAGCACAGAAGCAGAGGTAGAGCTAGAGGCCTTGTGGGAGGTATCAGGGCTCAGGTCTGGATTCAGCATGTTTTTCAAATACCCCAGCCTCCAAAACAACTTTTTCCCTCAGTGGCTGACAGCATAGAGGGCTGCAGTACTACTCAGTTTCTTACTATTCTACATATAGATTCTATAATCTACCTTTCCGTTTTGTTTGCTGCAAGTTCTGACTTACATGCCTGTTGAATTTCTTTAAAAATTTCAAAATAGATTATTAGTCTTAAAATTACAACACTGAATAATGGTCAAGATGAACTGAAATGATTCAATATTAATCAATGAAAGACATAATCAGTATTTGTGATGAATCATGTTACATTAGGTTCTACCTTCTCATCGCACTAAGAATTTGAAAATTTAATATTGATTCTGACTTACATGTTATAAAAATTGAAAATAAGCAGCTAAAGTATGAAAGAATTGTCTGAATTTGCATCTCTATACCTTTATCTACTCCAAGGTCCTTTCTTTGAAATGGAGCAAGTGATTGATTATCAGGTATTTGCAATTCAATGTAATTTTCTTAAATTTATTTTTCTAAGAAGTGACATTTGGTGCCTACACCCAGGCAGATAAGTGCATCAAATTCCAATGAACCAGATTAAAAGAACACTTGGATTTTAGGGGGTTTCCTGAGAAAATCTTGTCAGAGTTTCTTTCAATCTTCTTGTTTTTAAAGATGTTGTGATCGAGTGATAGTTATTGCCAGAGTCCTTAGTTGAAAGAAACAATGAAGTGTATACTCTTACAAAAATTTCCCTCATTCATGGCTTAGGGAAAAGTAAAGAAAATGGTGGGATAGATCTTGCAAGTCAAAGGATGAGGAAGCTGCCTGTGAACATAAATCTTCTACAACTAGCTTAGGTAGACCATGAAGTCTTACCAATAGACCCACAAAATATGACCTGAAGAAGGATCACTGCACTCTGCATGGCAGCATGGAAGTAAGCAAGCTTGCAAAGCTTCTAGCCTACACAACCATTTACTGGAAAGTGTAAATCTGGGAATGGAGGAGGTTGTCATAATCAGGGAAGGGAAGAAATATTGGCCAGGTATTACCAAATAATGAGCCATCAGAACTCAAAAACATGTAATTTTACACATCTCTACAATTTATATTTCAAAATGTATATGTATATATAGATACATATATCCATTCAGTAAGCACTAGTGAAATAAGAGGCCATGTGCATTTTTGGAGTGTATGGAGGGGCTATAAATGGTGTTCTGGAGATAGGAAATATAAAGAAAAAACAATTAAATTATACGATCAAAAATAAACTACAAAATAACACTTAAAAATAAAAGGAACAAATAATACTTTGAGTGAAAATAACACTGAGCAACAACTAATGTTCAGAAATAATTATGTGTATGTGTTTGTATGTACATCTGTGTCATATTAAACCAAATGATCCTTAGTTGTTCCTATTTTGATGACATTTATGAAGTTATTCATCTATAGTCATTTATATATTCACAGACTTCACTGACCTTATTGTGATATAGGCCTTGTGTGTGAATTTTTTCCACTACCATTACCCTCCGTGAATGAAACACATTAATTTTATAATGAAATGGTGTGTTTTCACATAAAGTTCAAGTGCATTATACAGCAGGCACAATCTGAACTCCACAGATTGTAATCTTCTTAGTATGTTACCTGATATTCTGAATATTTTCATAGTACATTAGGAAGCTATTACAAAATCTCAGGCCTCTGAGAGGGCCATCAACAATATGCAACACTGTAACTATGCTCCACACTCTCCTAATATTCAAACTTGTTTCTCTTTCAAATCAGTATCTTCTATTGCATCAGTAATCTGTGATATTCCAAATCCCAACCAAAGCAGTTTAACATTTTGCTGATGTCTTAAATTCTGTAGCTGTAACAAAACATGATGGTCAAAAGAACCATGTGAGAAAAGTCCTATTTCCCTATGTAACTTAGTCACAGTTAACTGAATGAAGTCAAGACAAGAACTTGGATGCAGACACTCAATGAGAGCATGTGTAATAATGCTGATTACTGGCTTCATGTCTATGCCAAGTCCTCTTTCTTATAACTCCCAGAACAATTTGCCCAGAGGTGGCAATGTCACAGCAGTAGGGTCACCTTATATGAAACATTAATTAGGAACATGGCTTAAACACATACCTACAGGTCAAAGTGATGGTTGCATTCATCAACTAAGATTCCTTATTCTCAATGTTTAGGATTATGTACACATGACTGAGACCATTTTCCACTAAAACTTGGTAATTGTTAGTACATTTGGAAGTACTGTGCTGCTGTACAGTGTAAGTACTAACTTTGTATATTACTTAATATTTGTATGATTTAGTGTTATTTTTGTTAAGACAAAGCAAACATATATGATGAGGATCATCAAACATTTTAAAATTACTAAAGATTCCAGAAAGCATGTTATCTTTGTACTTCTGCAGATTTGAATCTAGTCTAATAAGATAACACAACATTTTGGGAGAAAGATGCACCCTAGCAAGCCTGCACTAGAAGCCAAGATGGAGAAAACCTCCACAACCACCATGACCGCTCCCCTGGTGCTGTGGTAGACAGGGAGGAAGGTGATCCAGACACTGCAGTACACCAGCATGCTGAAGGTTAGGAATTTGGCTTCATTGAATCTGTCAGGAAGGTTCCTAGCCAAGAAAGCCACAGTGAAGCTCCCCAGAGCCAAGGCACCCAAGTATCCCAGAACAAAGTGGAAGGCAATGACTGAGCCTTTGTTGCAAATAATGATGGTCTTTCCATATTCAGATTGTGTATCTCTGTCAATAAAGGGAGGAGATGTTACCAACCAGATTCCACAGAGGACAAGTTGGATTAGGGTACAAATGGGAATGACCAAGTTAGGTGCCCCTGATGCCAGCATCCCTCTCATCCTTCTCCCAGGAGTAGTGAGCTTGAAAGCCATGAGCACAGTTATTGTTTTAGCCAACACTGTAGAAATAGCCACTGTGAAAAATACTCCAAATGTGGTCTGCTGCAGGATGCAGGTGGCCAGGTTGGGATGTCCAATGAAGAGCAATGGGCAGAGAAAACAGAAGACTAGAGAGATGAGCAGGATGTAGCTGAGAATGCGGTTATTGGCCTTCACAATGGGAGTATCCTTGTACTTCACAAAAGTGACTAGTACTAGAACCATGAGGGCAGAGAGGAACAGGGCCATGCATCCTAGAGCCATCCCCAGTGGATCTTCATAAGCCAGGAATGACACAGCTCTTTGAAGGCAGTGGGTTTTCTCTAAGTTGGCATACTTATCATCTGGACACCTCACACACTGTTCCATATCTGCTGGCAAACAACAATAGACCCTTATAAGATGTCATGAATATGTAGTTAATAATTTTGCAATTATATTTTTTAGAGCATTTATCGATAAATGTCGAGAATCCATTCCATTACTTATTATTGTAGGGACCACTAACTTAAGTTGTTCTCTATTAACCTATGCTTTGTGATGGGACAAAACACCATCACAGGGAATGGAACAGCAAAAATTATTTATTAAAGAAAAATAATGAAAAGATGATGAATATAAATATGTATAATCTCAGATTATTTAATTCCTCAAACTATAAATTCACTACTCACAGACAAGTGTAGTGTGCAGGCATAGTTACTGATGCTAGTTTATGAAATACATTATGTACTTTGTTTTCTTTGAGAGTTGTGTCCTTGTCTGTATCTACACATAGGCACCCGAACATACATTTCCTCATGCAAATATTTACAGAAAGGAATATTTTCATTCTTGAAGCTGTTTGCCTCATAGGCATATGCATGTCCCTCTCATTGTGGTAAGATCTCTTTCTTCCCAGCTACATATTCTAAATGGTATGGCATGAAATTTATGGATATTCACATTCACCTGTCTTTCCTCAGGTAGGCTTTGTTTGATAATATGCACTCTCCCATCTCTTGTTGCATTCTTGAAATCTTCACTCTTGTTCTAATTCTTTGACAGGAAATCGTTAATCCTTTAAGCCATCTAAGCTCTTAAAATATATTTCATTAAATAACAACTGTGACCCTGATCATCTGGTCTTTGACAGGGATTAGGATGGGTGATCGAGGAACAGATTGTGGATTGGTCATGTAGTCAAGTTTCTTTGTACAAAGAATCAAAGAAGAACAAATATATGCATAGACTATGCCTAATATTTTTGTTTAAAAAATAGTTAAACAGGTATATCCCCCTAAATATTTTCCATATAATAAAATTAGTAACGTTCATATTGTGAATGAAATGCATTGTTTGTCAAAAATATTGCAAGTTATTTGCTGGGTAGAAAAGAAGTAGACATTTCTTGCCAAGTTCTGAAACATGGAAAATTTAGGTCTTCATTTTCCATCTAGGACTTATCATATTTCTTGTTTGGAAAAAGAAGGCATTCGAATTCAGCAATTTTGCTTCTGCATGCAAGCATGTACCTGTTTCATTGGAAACCTCATTTTCTGGGCACTGAACACAGTCAAAGCAGCAGTCTGCTGTTTGTTTCCGATGAATTTTCCTGAATCCAGCAGTACATGCCACACTACACATGGAGGAGGGAACCTGAGGCAATACATAAATATTATATAATGTGTGTGTGTATGTCTATGTAGTTTATGTATACATCATATGTATAATGACCTGCAGATTGATATGTGGGACATTAACAGATATTGTTACAAATATTCCTCTGATAACTAGCATTACTTAACAGTTTCAAGAACATTATTGTTTTGTGTTACCCTGCAATGCACTGAATGGCATACAACATTTACTATATCATGTAATATTTTATATGTAACATTGAGCTTGTCGCAATTTGAAATTTTTCTTCCTAAGCTTATTAATCCAAATGTAATATTTATGTGGCATCAATTTCTCTCCCATGAAATATATATATTACCCTGAGATTCCATCTCAAACCAGTCATAATGGCTAAGATCAAATGTTCAAGTGACAGCAGATGCTGGCAAGGATTTGGAGAAAGAGGAACACCCCCATTGTTGGTGGGATTGCAAGCTGGTACAAACACTCTGGAAATAAGTTTGGCAGTTCCTCAGAAAATTGAACATAGTACTATGGAAGATCCAGCAATACCTCTCCTGGGCATATACCCAGAAGATGTTCCAACTTGTAACATGCTCCACTATGTTCATAGCAGCTTTATTTATAATAGCCAGAAGCTGGAAAGAACCCAGATGTCCCTCAACAGAAGAATATATACAGAAAATGTGGTACATTTAAACAATGGAGTACTACTCAGCAATAAAAACAAAGAATTTATGAAATTCTTTGGCAAATGGATGGGTCTGGAGGGTATCATCCTGAGTGAGGTAACCCAGTCACAAAAGAACACACATGATATGCACTCACTGATAAGCCCAGAAACTTAGAATACCCAAGATACAATTTGCAAAACACATGAAGCTCAAGAAGAGGGAAGACCAAAGTGTAGATATGTTGTTCCTCCTTAGAATGAGGAACAAAATACCCATGGAAGGAGTTATACAGACAAAATTTGGAGCAGAGCCTGAAGGAAGGACCATCCAGAGACTGCCCCAATTGGGAATCCACCCCATAAACAACCACCAAACCCAGACATTAGGCAGATGCCAACAAGAGCCTGCTGACAGAAGCCTGGTATAGCTGTCTCCTGCGAGGCTCTGACAGTGCCTGGCAAATACAGCAGTAGATGATCACAGTCATCCATTGTGCGGAGTACAAGGTCTCCAATGAAGGATCCAGTAAATTACCCAGGGACCTAAAGGGTGCTGAAGCCCCTTAGAAGGAACATCAATATGAACTACCCAGTATCCCCAGAGCTCTTTGGAATTATACCACCAATCAAAGAAAACACATGGTGGAACTTGTGGATCTAGCTATAGATATAGCAGAGGATGGCCTAGTCGGTCATCAATGGGAGGAGAGGCCCTTGGCCCTGTGAAGGCTCTATGCCCCAGTATAGGGGAATGCCAGGACCAGGAATGGGAGTGGGTGTGTTGGGGAGTAGGCAGAGCGGGGAGGGGATAGGGGATTTTCAGAGGGGAAACTAGGAAAGGTGATAACATTTGGAATGTAAATAAAGAAAATATCTAATAAAAAATCTGGACCAGAGAGAGAGAGAGAGTGAGAGAGAGAAAGAGAGAGAGAGACACTGAGTTGTGTGGAGAGAGAACGTAGGGTAAATCAAGAAAGAGTTGTTTAATGAATATGAACAAAATAAGTTACATGAGACTCTCATGAAATCAATGAATTTTTCCTAAGTTTAAAATTAAACCTGGAACCCCCATCCCAGCCCATGTGCTCCTTCTTCTATAAGCGAGCTACCAAACCACCCACCCACCCACTCCCACTTATGCACCCTAGCATTCCTCCATGCTAGGGCATCAATTCTCCACAAGACCATGGGCCTTCCCTCCCACTAATGCCAGATAAGGCAACCCTCCACAAAGGAGGGTAAACCAGGAAGAGGGACAGCATTTGAAATGTAAATAACTAAAGTAGCCAATAGAAATATATAAAAATTTTAAAAATCCTTGTTTCTTAAGAGAGATTTCTGTTAATGAATACATGCTATACTTAAGCTGTAAGTATAGTCACAAGGAATCAGAAAATTCCATGTTTTATATATAGTTACATATATATATGTATGTATATATACATAAATATATACATATATACATATACATACATACATACATATAAATTTAATAAATATATTCCTGTACTGTGGGTGAATAGGCATGTGTGCACTATTGAACTTGGAATCCAAGGGTCTTTGCTCCATATAACCAGAAGGTATATGAAGTTGAGAGTTATCAATTTTGGTGCTTGTAACTGAGGATGGTCTTGCGAGAGTAGCAGTTGGTCTTAACCACAGAACTATTACTTCTGTCCCTCATATTTTAAAATTACATTTCCTGAAAAACATTAAATTTGTGGTATACCCACTAATGTTCCTCCTGTGGCCCACTCCAAATCATATATATGAAGTTGTTGGCTCCGTTGGTAACAAGGCAAATAGTATCCTATTTTTACTTTTAATCCAAGGCCTTTTGGAAAATTCCAAATGATGAAAATGTCATAATCTGCACACTGACTCTCCTGATGCTTCATGTTCACCAGTTCTCCAAAAGGGTTAGTAAATATCCTGGATTTCAGCATGGAAGACACCTAATTGAGATGCACCATTAGACGTTTACACATGCACATCAAAAAAGGGAATGGGAAATTGAGAATTTTCCATAATTTCTTAATGAATTTCAGAAAGACAGCTGTATTAAAGTAATCTCTTGTAGTAAAATACAATATGCATCATGGATGATTAAAAACTAATATACTTCATATTAATGTCCATGGTAGAATGTGCTAGAAAATATAATTACCAGATAGCGAGTACACTGTGTGTGTGTGTGTGTGTGTGTGTGTGTGTATGAGCATGTTCCTTAGAAATGGTAGTTTTGAAAACATTAAGGCATGTATGTGCAAATGAAATGGAAGTCTGAATGTCTACAAGTTGTGGGTCTTGCATGTACATACAGTTATACATTATGAGATACACATAAACTTAGTATAATGTGCAGTCACAATCATTTATGGTTTTGTAAATAACTAATTTAAATGAGTAATTATTAATCATAGCTCATGTATCAATTCTTGAGAAATTATTCTTTAGAAAAACATTCTAGTCTAGTTATCACTTAAACGTTTTATGATAAAACTCTTTGGCTCCTATTTTAAATTTTGAAAATATTTGGTGAAATGTTGAGACACATTTTCACAAAATTTACTAATAGCATAAAAATGTATTGTCTGTTATCAAATGTGATCCTTGTGCATGATATTTATCCATGTTAAAGATTCATTAGGGAGATTTGCAGTGTAGAAATCTTTCTGCTGAGAGAATAATATCTAACAAATGTACAGTTGTTTCTTTGGGTCCATTTAAAAGATCCCATTGATATATCTGAGCATAATGAAATTTAAGAAACTTTACCTGCTGACAGTCAGTGAATGTTCCTTTGGGTACTTCTGTTTGCTGAGATTCTACTTGTTGAAGAATGAGTTCATGGTAGGTGTGGGCCACAGCATACACAGCATTATACAGATTGTAACCTTCCTCACTCAGAACCATGTTATATATGTGCAGTGCTGTCCATTCCAATGTGTTGTTGAATGTAAAATGATCCTTTTTATTGCTGTTCTTAGAGAAGGAACAATTAAAAGAATTCCACTGCAGTATAGACTCAGAAATGTTTATTGGGTATTTTTCATTGTTCATTGTTTGCAAGAAATTCCTAAAGTTAGCAATATCACCTACATGGTGTGCAAAAGTGACAGTCCCTTGGAAGAAATCGAGGGTGAAATCTTTTTTATTTGTGATAACGTCCCATTGCAAGGTTGCGATCCAGATTCTCCTTACACCTTTATCTTCCCACCTTCTAAAGCTGACTTCTAGGGTAGAGTTCATTTCACCATAAATGATAACAACCTTTGCTGTTGATTCCATAATTTGTTTGTCATATATCTCAGCCCTTGTCATATATAACTGCATGTCTTCTGGGATCATATTAACAAAAGCTAAACAGATTCCATGTCCTTGCATTTCTTCTCTCAAGTCTGATAGAAACTGAATACACTGGTCATCATCTGAGATGACCAATCCTATCCAAGTCCATCTAAAATGAAGCATCAAGGAGACCATACCATGGGACAAGTGTGTGTCCTTGGTGGCTACCTGATGGACATTGGGAAACAGGTCATGGTTACTCAGTTTAGGATTAAATGGTCCAAAGAAAACCTAAAGGATGTAGAAGAGAGGATGAAACATGCACATGAGGAATAAAGTTGTTAGAATATTTGGACTGATACACAGGTAATATTATTCACATTCCAGAACTCATATTAAAGATATTAAGATTATTATATAAATATTATGTATTATTCCTATTAGATTCTAGAGTATTCTTGACAGTTTGCCTGTTTTCCCAGTACATCTATGATCCTATTATGTACTCTTTATTATGTGTGTGTGTATGTGTGTGTGTGTGTAAAACAGTGCACTCATAAATGCATATTCTCCAATTTTCTTGTAGGTACATGTAAATCGAATTTAAAAGTTGTTAACTTGGGCTATCGAGCTGGCTGATTGGTTAAGAGCACTGACTGCTCTTCCAGAGGTCCTAAATTCAATTCCCAATAACCACATGGTTGCTCATCACCACCTGTAATGGGATCTGATGCCCTTTTCTATTCTTTACAAAGGCAATGACAATGTACTCACCTACATTAAATAAATGAATCTTTAAACACAAAAAGTTGTTAACTCATCCAGTGTCACATATTCTTACCCTTGGTGTCCCATGATGAATTGACAGTTTTACAGATGTTTTCCATGATGGTCCTATAAGGCTTATGTAACAGGTTTCATAAAATACACAGATATTATCAGTAAATTGTACAGTATGGTTTTTTTCTGAATATATTTTATCCAGATTTTCCAATGTTTTTTCACACTGACCAGAAGCAATGGGGGATATCAAAGACATGTTGGGTAAAAGATAAGGATTCTTGTTGATTTCATCAGTAGCAAAAAACAGTACTAGGAAAAACTCATATCTTCTTGCTGGTATTCTAAAACAAGGCATAATTATGATTAAGGGAGATGTTTGAAACATAAAATCCCAATTCCTGTAAATTATGTAATATGAGACATACTAAATTTCTATCTAAAAGTCTTGAAAAAAACCTACTAAATTAGAGATCTTTAGAATTAAATACAATTTAAAAATTCATAGACATAGGGCACTATGATTTGAAAAGTTTGGTATTTGTGAAAATAAAGATTACTTTATCTCTGAATGCTAACCTTGAACTAGATTACAGTCTATTGAAGGAGACTAGTATAAAATAATCTTAAAGTTGTAATTCCACATATACATAATAAAACTATGACTTAAACCACATATTAAATGTATAACACATTCTCCTTAAAACTTTTTATTATTTAAATGCATTGTATACTGTGGAGAGTCAGAGTGCTGCCATGAGAACAGTGTGTATATCCAAGGTCATAAGAGCAGTCTGCGTAGCCCAGGTCAGAGAGTAGATAGTGCAGTCAAGAGGAACTCTTATCTATGTTTATTCTGTAGAGGAACTTTCTCAAGAAGAGTTGTAAGTGCTGAAATGCTTATAAGCTGGAGCTGCAGAAATAAACTTTGAGTCTTGATCAGAATACTGTCTTAGCTCTATGTTTCTCTTGTTCCCCCTTTTCATTTCCAGCCCTCCTTCCAGGTTAGCCCTACTTGACTGTAAGCCACTGAAGGCTACATTATATATCACACATCATAATAATAATGAATATTTTGAGAATCAAATAATACATAAAAATTTTGTTCAACTTTTATGTTCATTTCCTTTCATACCCTAAAAATACTATTAATGCATATTTAATAATATCCAAAACTGAGGATCCTATATTTAATATTGAGTACTGTCTTAGTCAGGGTTTCTATTCCTGAACAAACATCATGTCCAAGAAGCAAGTTGGGGAGGAAAGGGTTTATTCAGCTTACAATTCTATACTGCTGTTTATCACCAAGGAAGTCAGGACTGGAATTCAAACAGGTCAGGAAGCAGGATCTGATGCAGAGGCCATGGAGGGATGTTCTTTACTGCTTCCCCTGGCTTGCTCAGCCTGCTCTCTTATAGAACCAAGAATACCAGCCCAAAGATGGTCCCACCACAAGGGGCCTTTTCCCCTTGATCACTAATTGAGCAAATGCCTTACAGTTGTATCTCATGGAGGCATTTCCTCAACTGAAGCTCCTTTCTCTGTGATAACTCCAGCTGTGACAAGTTGACACAAAACTAGCCAGTACAAGTATCAAATGGTTACAAAACATAGAAAATATTTTTTTTTTGAATTAAGCATAGTAAAAGAGCATAAAATATTAAAAGATTAACACTAAAAATATATTCAAAAGCCCTTATATGATACCACCTGATATAGTGTGAGAGTGTTCAACAACACATTATATATCTGTGTATATTGTATAATAATCAGTTTACTTAAAAAAGATTATCAGTGTTTTTAGGTGAGAAACTATTTTATCAATAACTATTTTACAAATTTCAAAATAGGAAAACCTTTTTGAAGTTAAACATTAAGAAAATGCTTATTAGTCGGGTGTGGTGGCACACTCTTTTAATCCCAGAACTTGGGAGGCAGAGGCAGGTGGATTTCTGAGTTCGAGGCCAGCCTGATCTACAAAGTAAGTTCCAGGACAGCCAGGACTACACAGAGAAACCCTGCCTCGAAAAACCAAAAAAAAAAAAAAAAAAAAAAAAAAAAAAAAAAAAAAAAAAGCTAGTTAGAAAAATTATCAATATTTCCATGATGTTTGTAGAACATGATTTTAATATTTTTAAGTATTAACATTCAATAAACAGATTATTTTAAGATATATTTCATTTAATTTTAATTGTCTACTGCAAAATGTACGTGATGATACAATATATCACATAAGGAAAATATTATCCTTTATGCTCTTTTATACATCAATTTAATGTTACCTTTAGTGTGTCACTATTATATCAATTTCATCGAGGTATCAGATTTCTGTTAGCATCTCAGTCCTCCTAATTCTTTGAGATTCTTTAAGTGAAGTCTAAATACAGAGATCTTCATGGTCCATCCTTTCATCTCAGCTCCAAACTTTGTTTCTGTAACTCCTTCCATGGGTGTTTTGTTCCCACTTCTAAGGAGGGGCATAGTGTCCACACTTCAGTCTTCATTTTTCTTGAGTTTCATGTGTTTAGGAAATTGTATCTTATATCGTGGGTATCCTAGGTTTTGGGCTAGTATCCACTTATCAGTGAGTACATTCTCTCCATAAGAATGTGTTCATCTGCCCCAGCACAGTTGATAGTTTATCTGTTACTATTAGCATTTACCTCTCATTAGGAGTAAAAACACCAAATATGCTCATTTGCATTTTTCAATTGAGGGTTTAGAGCTAAGTTTTTCTCTCTAAACCTGAAAGATGTATTGACATAGTACATATATTTCAATTTTAAACCTTATTATGGCTTATTAAAAAGTCACCAATGAGAATTTTCACTATTTTTCCAATGAGGTATGAGGTAATACAGGATACATCAGAAATGAAATTCCTACTGAACTAACACATACGTATAATAATGTAAAGCCACCATCATTATCAAAGTGTATACAGTTTACTGTGCCTAACAATTGGAAAATGTAGTCTTTAAATCTCAAAGACTTCAAAATTGAATAAGAGATGGAATGACAGTCAGAGACGGAAAAGTATAGGAAACCTCAGTTCATGAAAAAAAGAAGTCCCAGGCACATTGCTTAAATAAAAGGCGAGTGATTTCAACACTCCTTTCATGATCTGAGGCACCAATGGTAACATCTCACATTTCGGATCTCAGAATTAAGTAGCCACTTTGAGAACAGCTTCTCATTCACAAGAAGTGATTTGTTCTCCTAGATTTTCTCTAATGTTATTTCAATATTTATTCAATAATTAATAGAAATATTGGCCATTAATCTGACATTGATGATAAGCCTAACATGTGACTGGACATTTGTATAATTGGATGAAAAGATTATTCTGATAACAGAATATGAAGCCTGGAAGTCTTTTTATACATTCAGTATCAACTCCAGAATGGTAGGAGGGGCTCATTCAAAGACTATTTTCAAAAGCAAAGTGTATATATAAATATGTATATAAATATGTTTATATTACATATATACTCTTTTGGGTCTCCTATCTGCACAGAATGGGTTTCTGGTTGTAGGTGGGCAAAGGAGTCGGTGAGAGAGGGTGACAAACAGACGCAACATGAGAGTGTGTTGGATCTGAATTTAATGTCCAAACGAACACTGGACTTTTTTATACAGAAGAAAAACAAGAAAAGCCAGGTGGAAACATCTGCCAAGTTACAGTGACACAAAACAAAAGGAATGCATATATCAAAAGATGGCAGGGACCAGACCTTGGTTACCACTTAAAATCGAGCCACGTGAATGCTCTGATGTAATGCTAGTCTGTTGTTAAACCCACCACCAGGGGTTCTTAGTAAATACCTGACTATGCTATTCCTTTGGGCCTAGTGAAGAAACCTGTTCCAGGGGAATTCCCATCCACCAATTTCCATGGTTAACCCACCTATTCGCTAGGCCATTGTGTATTCCCATGTTTGGGGCAGACTCGGCTATTGTCCTAAGTAATCACTATGCAGACTAGCCCTGAGCTTATCTAGCTTTGTTCTTTGTAATGCCTAATTAGTTTCACTGTCTCTACTAGAAGCGAATTTGAATGTTAATGAGTAGGCAACATTCTTACTGAATTCCAAGCTCATGGGCCTCAAGGATTTTCTAGGAGCCTTTGGAACACTGGCAGAGGGTTAGCTATATCAAAAAAATCAATCCTTAAAGGCACTTTTAATAAAACAATACTGAGAGAGAGAGCATAAACCAGAATAACGCGGGGACATGATTTGAGTATATGGTCTATGGGAATGCCAAGGTTCCAGGAGGCATAGTTTTCTTGAAACACTTTGCCTTGTGAGTGCTTCCAGGCCTCTCGGCCTGTCAAGTAGACTTCACTGGAGTGAGCATAGCACACAAGTAAATATAGATAGTGTAAGTATACATATTATAGTATACATATTATATATATGTATATATGTATACACACATACACACACACATATAATATATATAATGTTATATATGTAAATATAGAATCAGGTATAGTAGACACACACATACATAAATATTTCAATGTATGAATTTATGCCCAACTGGTTTGGAGACCAAACTTAGATAACCTTTTTATGAAGGCATTTAGATAGTAATCATTGGGAGACAATCGAATACAGGCAGTGATGCAGTCTATATATAGCTCTTGCCACAGGTGGGAACTATGAATTTAAGGCAGATGATGAGACATCTATCAACATATGATATCCACAAAGACTCAACAGATAGACTCCAGACACTCTCATTGTCCAGCATTGTGAATTGGAGTTCAATGTAGTAAAGCTAAACTAAACTGTGACACATTGAAAGCATTAAAATAGCGATTGACATTATGATTATTTTTCAGTGGTTCTTAATGTTACAGGGGGAAGAAGAGGACACAACCACACAGTTTGTGTACACAGCTAAATACATCTAATACATAACATTGGAGCAGGAATTAAAGTTAATGACTTACCTAAAATTAGAAATATTATAAATTTGGTCAATGGGTCCCTCAACTGCTGCAAGGAAAAAACCACAGTCACTTCTCAAATCTCCATCATTATCTTCATTATTCTTTATCCTCCAAAAGCAAATGGGTTCAGTTAAGTGGTGCGAGATGAGAGAAAACTTCAGGAGCATAAAGAATAGAATGAAAACACATAGCTTCTTCATATCTGCTAGGATCTAAGATGGAATAGTCGTGAAATCCGTTTCTTCTGCAGACAAACATCAGAGACACACATAAAACTATGTGTCTGTTTTATGGCTACTGCTCTCTGAAGATCCACTTACTTATATTCAACAGTTCCGTTCCATTCATTCAATGTCATTCTCCCTGGATACATTGGAAAATTTCTGGCCTCAAGCTCTACATCTGAGGTCTGAAAACTTTTGATCAAAACTTTTCTGAAAACATGTTGTGAAGATCATGTTTTCCATCCTCCGGTGCCATGATTTCATTCATATCCATGACATAATTCTTCCCAGGGATAATCTTCTCCTGGAGAGCTTAGACCAGACCATGTCAACAGCCATATGTGTAAACACGATAGATTTTATCAGAACCTCCTTAGTAAGACAAGAGTTGAGAAGGCCATAAATATTCCATATCATTCAGACTTTGAGTTGAATCATGGGACATCATGTCTTCCATTGTCTAGTGTAGAAAATGGCAGTCTGACATGCAGCACTGAGGAAGGAGTTGATTGTTCTCACTGCTATTCATATACTATTATATACTAATCATGTTTACAAAATCTCCTTAACCTTCCAGTGTTTCTTATCATCTGGAGAACATGCCATTAGGCTAAGTCCAAAAATACCTGGAATGTATTTCAACACCCATCCTGTCCTATATCAGTACCTGTGTGGATATTCACCGAGTTCCTATACTGATCTCTTGCCTGATAATTAGTTCCTGTCACTCAGTGCCATTTGATGAGACATTTTTTTAGTTGATGTTTGTTCACACTTCATTAATATGATTGAGAACAATTTTATGCATTTACTCAAAGGAATAAAAGAATTTAGGTGTCATTTATGAGAGTGAATTTTATCGCTAATGTTAGCATATACCTTATATTTTTCATTCATGTCTATTTGGTATTTGTTTTGAAACAGTTCTGTCTTGGATTACATTGTGAGAACATAAATGTGTTCCCATTGTGCTAATTTATATAAGTTGGTTAGATTAAAATGAGTGACATGGATGGAGCATTGATTTGATTTGTATTTTTTGAACTACCTTATATTTTGCCCATAATATCTACACTGAATAAAGTGAAGTTTTAAACTCCATTTTTGAATGGTTGGTTTGTCACTGGCTTACAATGAAACCTTGCTATAGACTTTATTGTACTACGTTAGTATGAATAAGAATTTGCTTCATACTTTGGATAAATTATGACTGTCAATTTAAATATTTTTCGGTAGTTTTGCAGACCAATGGATTGGGTATATTGAGTGTCTTGTTGTAATAGTCTCTACTTTTTGTATACTTGGTGGTAATATGCACCTCTATCTGATTTAAGGCTCCTGAAACATACAGAACTGGAGGTCTGGAAACAGACATCCTAAGGATACCTATCAGATTATGATCCACACCAGGTTCAACAATTTACACGCCCCCCAATACCCATTACTATAAGAACATCCATGGACAAAATCATCCAGATGGGTAAAGATCATCGAAAGAACAAAATTAATAATAGGCAAGAATAGATAACACCTCCAAAGAGACCTGAGATAATACAGCAAGCTTTGTATATCATGAAATATAGGAAAATGACTTTAATCCAATATTGTAAAGGTGATAGAGGCCAGTAAATAGGAAATGAATAAATCTCTTAAAGAAATACAGGAAAATACAACCAAACAGATAGAGGTCTTTAAGAGGAAACAAACAATCCCCTAAAGCTATACAGAAAAAATACAATTAAACATGGGGAGGAAGTAAATAAATCTCTTCAGGACCTGAATGTCAAAATCATGGTGACTGAAAACCTAAGTAATGGAACAGGAACAACAGAAGCCATCACCAACAGAACACATTAGATTGAAGACAGAGTTTTAGGCATAGAATATACAATAGAAGAAATTGATCCTTTCTGGTTTCTCTCTTGGCCTGGTGCTGATCCTGTGCCACAGCACTCCTTACCAAAATACTACTGGGCAGCAGCATATTTTCCAGGTGTGCTGACAAGCTGTGAACAAAGGTAAGACCACTACTTCTGTTCAGACATGCCTGGGGCCCTCAGGTCACAAGAACCAAGGAGCAGCCTCAGACAGGATTCTTCAGGTTTCCATCTGTGTCAGGAACTGATCCTGTTCCACAGTGCTCCATACACAAATACCATAGGTAGAGAGATGGTCTCTAAGGAGTGCTGATTCACCTGTGAGCACAGGTAAGACTACTACTTCTGCTCAAATTTCTGGCCTAATGGGGACCCACCTAGAGTCATCAGGACTCAGGAACCAAGGAAGAGCTCAAGACAGGATCTTTGTTGTTTCAGTCTGCATCAGAGCTGACCCTCTGCCACAGCTGTCCATACTCAAAATCCTCTGAGAGAACTGGTCTCCCAAGAGTTGTGACATACAGGCTTACAGAAGGGACAAGCCACATCCAGAGTCAGCAAGACTAGCTAACACCAGAGATAACCAGATCGCAAGAGGCAAGGGCAATAACCTAAGCGACAGAAACCAAGGCTACTTGGCATTATCAGACCCAAAGTTCTCCCACCACAGTAAGCCCTGGAAACCATGAGCACACAAGAAACATAACACTCTGATTTGAAATTACATCTTATGATGATGATAAAGAACTTTATGTAGGACATAATAATTTCCTTGGAAAAATACAGTTGAACACAGGGATTGAACTCATAAAAGAGGAAACACAAAAAAATCCTTAAAGAATTGCAGGTAATCATAATCAAACAGGTAAAGGAAATGAACAAAACTATCCAGGATCTAAAATTAGAGATAGAAACACTAAAGACATCACAAAGGGAAGACATGGAAAACCTAGGAAAGAGATGAGGAGTCATGGATGTAAGCATCTACAACAGAATACATGAGATAGAAGAGAGAATCTCAGGTGCAAAAGATGTCATAGAAAACATTGATACAACATTCAAAGAAAATGCAAAATGCAAAAAGCTCCTAATTCCCTATATAAACTGGGCTCAACATTTTACTGCATACAGGAAACACAGTTTCAAAGAAAGACACCATCTTAGAGTGAAGGGTTAGAAAAGAATTTTTCCAAGCAAATGGTCCCAAGAATCAAGTTGGAGTAGCCATTCTAATATCAAATAAAAGCAACTTTCAATGAAAGTCATCAAAAAGGGTAAAAAAGGACAATTCGTATTCATCAAAGGGAAAGTTTACAAAGAACTCCCAGTTTTGAACATCTCTGCTCTGCATGCAAGGAAACCACCATTCATAGAAGAAACTTGATTAAAGCTCCAAGCGCACATTTTATCTCAAAGAATAATAGTGGGAAAATTCAACAGTCTACTCTCAGCAATGGTCAGATCATGGAAACACAAACTAAACAGAGACACATTGAAACTAATAGAAGTCATTGACCAAATGGATTTAACTAATGTCTATGGAACATTTCATTCTAAAACAGAATATAACTTTTTCACAGCACCTTATGGTATCTTATGGTCACAAAACAGGCCCCAACAGATACAAAATTCAATTAATCCCATGCCTCCTATCAGATCAACATGGACTAAGGCTGGTCTTCAATAGCAACAACAACAACAACAACAAAAAAAAACAGAAAGGCCACATCCACATGGAAGCTGAATAACACCCTACTCATTGATAATTTGGTCAAGGATGAAATAAAGAAATTAAAGACTTTTTAGAATTTAATGAAAATGAAGGTGCAACATACCCAAAATTGTGGGGAACAATGAAAGCAGTGGCAAGAGGAAACGCATAGCTCTTAGTGCCTCCAAAAGAGAGCATTCAATAGCAAAAGTTAACATAAGCTTATGATTTATATCTATATTTTCTTAAATACTGGTTAGCATTAAACTTTTTAGAGTTTTGTCACTACATGTTCATACGCTGCTTTTTATTATGATTTGCATTTTTAAATGGAAAATCTCTTCATTTACTTCATTACTTACATTCTTATGAACTATCTGACCAATTATTGTGTACATTTTTCTATAGTAGCATTTTTATTGATTTATTGAAATAATTTGTGCCTAAGTCATCCTGTATGCTTCTAAAATTTTTATTTTGTTATTTTCAATAAACATTGTAAATCAAAGAAAATAAATTGATATTTCAGTTAAAAATGGTAATTCTAAAATATTTCTGATATAAATCTAAAATATTCCTGATCCAAACCATACATGAATTCTGGGGTATCATGAAAAGACCTAATCTAAGAATAACAGAAATAAGTATAGTTGAAGAGTCCCAGTTCCAAGGCTCAGATAATATTCTCAACAAAATATTCTAAAGAAAGAGATGCCTATAAAAACAAAGGAAGCTCTTAGAACACCATTTAGAAAATATTCAGGAAACATAATAATAAAAATACAAAATCTATAGAACATAGAAAGAATATTAATAGTGGCAATGGGAAAAGGCCATGTAACATCCAACCTATGATAGGTCTGATAAGCAGATTGATCAGAATTACACCTAACTTCATGAGTAATACTTTAAATCCTAGAGGAGCCTAGTCAGATATCTTGCCACCTCTAAAAAAACATAGGTGCCAACATAGACTACTATATGCCCTCCCAAAAATGCCCAATTAGCACCGTACAGG
The DNA here is from genome assembly GCF_000001635.26 of Mus musculus. Classification (NCBI taxonomy): domain Eukaryota; kingdom Metazoa; phylum Chordata; class Mammalia; order Rodentia; family Muridae; genus Mus; species Mus musculus. The sequence continues at coordinate 109,102,495 of NC_000071.6, forward strand.
GAGAAAACAAGATATTTCAAGTCAAATGCAAATTCAAACAGTATCTATCCACAAATACAGCTCTATGGAAAGTACTAGAAGAAAACCCAACCCAAGAAAAATAAATCCATCCACAAAAAGACAGAAAATAAGTAATTCTATAAGGCAAAAAGAGAAAAGAAACAGAGGAAAATACACATGCCCTACCATTACCACAAACACCACTACCATCACCACCACCATCACCACCACCACCAGGAACAATAATAGTATCTGATCATTAATATCTCTTAATATCAATGGACTCAATTCCCAAATAAAAAGATAGAGGCTAACAGAATGGATACTAAAACAGGATACATCATTCTGATGCATGAAAGGAACACACCTCAAAAATAGAAATAGACCAATCTTGGATATGGCAAACAAGAGGTCAAGATGTCCCTAGTAGTAACGTCCTGTTTAGTTGGGAATCTATGAGAATTCCACACAGGAGGATTTAGATTTACAATGGCTTTTTAGGAGTCAAGTTGATGTGCCAAGTGATTGAGTCACCATTGATTCTGAACTAAGTTTTTGTGGTGTTTTCCTTCATGCAACACTTCCACTAGGTTCCAGAAAGAAAGGTATGTTGGCAAAGTGTGGTTTTGCCAGAAGTTCACCATGAAAGGACCTTGGAATTTTGAAGTATGCGGCTGGAATGGTAGCGACCTGCCAGTGGGAACTTAGAGAGCTGGGTGGAGATCTTTTGGAGCTCTGAGTCAGAGAGTCCATGAGATGAGAACAGGCTGGCTCTTGCCTGCCAGTGCCTGGCGGGCCAGTTGGCAGAAACCATGCCAGCAATATTGTGGATTTAAATTCATATCTCATGATGCTGATAGAGGATTTTAAGAAGGACATAAAAAACTCGCTTAAGGAAATACAGGAGAAAACATGTAAACAGGTAGAAGCCCTTAAAGAGGAAACACAAAAATCCCTTAAAGAATTACAGGAAAACACACCCAAACAGGTGAAGGAAATGAACAAAACCTCGATGATCTGAAAATGGAAGTAGAAACAATAAAGAAATCACAAAGGGAGACAAGTCTGGAGATATAAAACTTCGAAAAGAGATCAGGGGCCATTGATGCAAGGTTCTGATCTTTTAATAATTGGAAATGTTACCTTTGCTATAGTCTCTGATATTGAGTTCAATACTTCTTATATCACTTTTGTCCAATTGTATTACTGTGCTGTATGATGATCTATCTTTAATTATAGTACATCAACTTGCTTTCATTTATTTATTTTTATTTTTTATTAGGTATTTTCTTCATTTACATTTCCAATGCTATTCCAAAAGTCCCCCAAACTCTCCCCCCCAACTCCCCTACCTACCTACTCCTACTTCTTGGCCCTGGTGTTCTCAGTTCAATTTGTATCTCTATAGTTGTAAACCTATAGCTTTAAAAACAGACACCTGTTTACTAAATTTCTAAAACAGGGATTTTAATGCATTCATAAATAATAATTATTCTTTTGTAAACCAAATTTCAAATATGCTTCAGGGAATCAAGAGTCCTAAAACTTGGACACAACTGTCACAGATCAAATGGACTCCATAAAAGTACAACTGCCTGCTTTTGAAAATATAATTTTCCATTAGTTGTAGGATTTCTTAAATTTCATACTTTGCTAAATTATTTTAATTTCTGTTCCTAGCCTATATTTGTCTTCAAAGATTTTCACATTGCTGAAAGACTCCATCTAGGGATTTCGTGTGGACCTGCTCAATTACAGATTTGCTGAAATCTGATGATAACTAGCTCAGCCAATGTAATTGCTCCTCAACTTTCATCTGGATTAGCTAACCAGGTACTTTTGATAAGTGTCCCTTTGCACAGCCTTTGACTAGCATTTAATCTCTATGTTATCCTTAGCACTATCCTGTTGTCAACAGAAAGCAGATATAGAAGAGGGATTCAGCATTCATTTTCTCACTCTACAGGCTGAAATGCTAGGTCAAAAAAGAACCTCCCTGGGCATACACTCTGAAAATGAACCCCAGTCTCTTGTCAGGATTTTGTAATGGCTTATGTATCCTTGTCTCGTGACTTGATGATTTGGCAAATGAATATTTCTGTGTCTGGAGATTTGTTTAATGTAACTTGTGACAATTGTACTGTTAGCAATTGTATAGGTTCAGACTGTTGTTGGGTAAGGTGAGGTGGAGGATGTTGCATTTCCCAGCTACAAGTGTTGTTGGTTGGAAAATTTAACATCATTATGTATGGTTTTAGACTCAATGTATCTTACCACACTGTAATTTGACTAATTTTGTATCTGACACTGTACAAGGAATTGCTGTAATGACATTTCATCAACCTTCATTTGTTATGCTTCTAGATAATGTTTCAGAACCTTGGTATTCAGATAGAGGCTTGCAAGTACTAGATGAATTTCAAAATCCTTTGAGTAGACCCAATGATTTGTTTAAAAGACAGTACACCGCGGCAATTCAATGCTACAAAATCTGCCTCAAAATGGTTAGAACAACTAAGCATGCCTTTCTGGTCTTCATTTACTCATTTGGACTTTTCAGGACTTGCCTTGGCCATTCTAATGGTTAGAGGATTATGCCTGTTACCACTTGTGGTTAAGTGAGCCCTTGGTTTCTTTTTGAACATCTGGGTAGATCTTGAGAATATAAGGCACAAAACTGAAACTTAATAAGTCACATCTCCCATTGAATAGGCTGGTAGTCAAAGACAGGTAAGATTCTTTCAGAGGTGGATCGACCTAGACAGAGCACGAGTGCTTGAATTCATCTTGCACGCGCCCGATTCGCCAGCAAAGCAGACTCCACAACAGAATCCTTCTGCACACGTTTATTGGGAGAGCTTGATTGCAGAGGCGAAGAGACCCCGAGTCCAGAACTGGTGCTCCTTATATAGGCCTAGGACAGGCATGTCTCACACCCAGATTGGTTATGCTTACTACCTCATTTGCATGTCTCACATCTGATTGTTTAACATGTCTCTCATCTGATTGGATAACATGTCTCTCATCTGATTGGTTATATTCTCAAAACCTGCCCTTTGCAGGGTAAGCAATGCTTCAGACATTTTTTCTGCTATCTGACTTATGGTGTCAGCTGTATTAATGTGATTGGCCATAGCAGTTCCTGCGGTAATTGCTGATGCCACGGACACCATAATGGCTGTAACAATGGCAGCTGTGATTCCAAAACCTCTCTTTTGCCGAACAAGACTCATTATTGGGAACTTCTCTGGATCTGCCTCAACAGGCACAGGGACAAAGGTGGGTAGATGTACCACTAAGGCTAAGAATTTGGTTCCATTCCAGCATAGCGTCAAAAGGCAAGTGACATTTGTACAGTCTAACCATTCTGTATTATTTTGAAATTCAGCCAATATAAAGAAAAATGGAGGATTGACACAAACTTCTACTGGAGAAGTAGTCATATTTCTGATAATTCTATTAGTTGTCACATTATCTAAATGAGCAGAGGTATTGGAAAGTGTGGGAGAAACATTCAATATCTCATGAAAGGTTCCAGTCAGCAATGCAAAGGCTGACAAACTGGTACTAGCACCTACCTCATTACTTAAAATCCATTGGTAATATGGCCAAATATTTTCTTCCCCTGTAGCATCTCCTTTATCGTTCATTACAGCAAAATCTAGTGGAGGTGACAAAACAAAACCCTTTGCTATTTCTTTCTGAGGAAAAATTTTTGATTGACAAGGTGAAAAAACTATAGGAAATGCGAGGTCCAGATGACACCAAGGCATGCTGTGTCAGTGGCATTGCCAACAGGCCATCGTGATCTTTTGGGAATAGTCACATTTCCCTTTATCATAATAGTGGTGATGTTTGTAGGTGAAGTTACCTTATTTCCAACTTTACCTGAGCCTGATTGCGCTCCTTGAACAACTTGCGTTAAAGCATTAAACAACACTCCAGAGCTCACCTTATTTTGGCTAATGGGACCTGCCCAATTAGAGATAATCTTTTTCTTTAAAAATATACAGGGAGTAAAAGGTTTATCCACATTATACACAAAGCATAGTGTATAATTTAAATGAAAACTAGTACTATTATACACCCATGGCTCTTGAGGAGTTTGTCGTGCACAAGGCACATCCAAAAAACATTCCGTTGCAAAAAAACAAAGGCAAGGTAGAACAATTGGAATGTACCGGTAAAGGTACTGGCCATGAACTTACTATGGCCCACAAAGGTATACTTATCCCGGTCTCAATCATCAGGAGTAAGAGGATCATCTTGGGGTTCATCTTGCTCCTTCATGGTCCTTGTCAGTCGCGTCAGGACCCAAAGTGGATTTTCTTCATCCTGCGGAAAAACACAAATAGCTCCCCGGGATCTGATTAATATAGGATCCGGGCCATACCATTTATTATCAAGGACATTTTTCCATTTGACCATTTCATTGGGCGATTGAGGCCATTGTCCGTGCCTTTCGGCTGGTGATCTTCCAGCATCATCCAATTTTTAAAAATTAAGAGTAAATATTGTAAGGAATAGAGCCATCTTTGGCGTCATAGCCTCTATCCCCCCTTTTTGTTTTTGCAAATATTGTTTTAAAGTACGATGGTCTCTTTCAACGATTCCTTGGCCCTGTGGATTATAGGGAAATCCAATAATATGTTTCACTTGCATTTGTTCACAAAATTGGCTAAATTTAGAAGAAGTATATGCAGGACAATTATCTGTCTTTAGCACTAGGGGCTTACCCCATGCAGCCCAAGCCTCTAAGCAGTGAGATATGACATGAACTGCTTTTCCCCCTGACAATGGAGAGGCATGTAGGACACCAGAACTGGTATTGATGGACACATGTACATATTGTAATTTCCCAAAAGCTAGGATATGCGTGATGTCCATCTGCCAAACATCTAGAGGTCGCAATCCGCGAGGATTAACGTCCACGGATGGTGCATTAATAAATTCTACACATTTACCACACTGTAGGACAATATCTCAGGCTTGTGTTCGTGTGAGCTTAAACTTTTGTCGTAATGTAGAAGCAGGGACATGATAAAGTTGATGAAAATTCTTAGCACTTTCTATAGAACTTTGTGATAGGAAAACCATATCTCTGGTGGCTGAATCAGCAATTGCATTTCCATTAACCATAGGTCCAGGTAATGATGTATGTGCTCTAATATGTTGAATATAAAAGGGGTGCTCACGCATCAAAATACAATTTTGTATTTTCATCAAAATCTCAGATACTGGACTAGACTGCTTAAAATTTCCGGCAGTCTCTAATGCTAGTACAGCATTAACCACATAAACAGAATCAGAGATAATATTTATGGGCATAAGAAATCTTTTAAAAACTTCTAAAACCACCAAACATTCTACTAATTGAGGGGCTCCTGGTGTACATTGCAACCTTACAGCCTTTTCATTGATTACATAACTTCCAATTACTGTTTTGAATCCATCGGTATAAATATCAATGGCTCCCTTTATAGGAGTATTAGCCGTTACCTTTGGAAATATCACTGGATGCAATAGCATAAAATGTAATAACGGATGTTTAGGATAATGATTATCAATTAAACCAGAATAACTGCATCTAAGAATGGCCCATTCATCTATAGTCGCACACAATATTTGCATTTGTGCAGCAGTATAGGGAACAATTATGCTATCAGGCATTTTTCCAAAGTGAGTAATTGAAGTTTTTATACCTTTATGGGATATATTTGCTACCATGGTGGGATAATGCTCTATAATCTTATTAGAGGATATATGTGGATGTATCCATACTAAAGGACCATCTTGCCATAACACAGCAGTTGGCAAATTTATGGTGCTTAATATGCAAAGGCACAAAGGTTCTTGCTCATTTATATGATTTAACTGTGCTGTTTGGATCGCCTTTTCTACCTTCCTAAGAACATCAGAAGCCTCAGGTGTTAATTGTCTCAATGAGGTAATATGTGATTCTCCTTCTAAAATTTGAAATAAAGGTTTTAATTCCGAAGTAGGGATCCTTAAATAAGGTCTAATCCAATTTATGTCTCCTAATAATTTTTGAAAATCATTTAATGTCTTTAGATGATCTTTTCTTATACTAATCTTTTGTGGGGTGACACACCGTAAAGTAATAGTGGCTCCTAAAAAATGATTATCATTAGATTGCTGTACTTTTTCTGGTGCAATAATCAAGCCATTATTTTTTAAAGTTTCATTAAGCAAGCCATAAGCTTGCTGTATACTTTCTTCTTCAGGTCCACAAATCACAATATCGTCCATGTAATGACAAAATTTTAAGGAGGGGAAACCATCTCTAACTGGTTGCAAAGCTTTTCCTACATATAACTGACATATGGTAGGGCTATTTGCCATTCCTTGGGGTAATACCCGCCATTGATACCTTCGATAGAAGGCAGGGCAAATGCAAATCTTCAATGGAATGGAAAAGAAACAATCTTTAATATCTACTACTATAATTTTCCAATTCTTAGGTAGAGCTGATAGTAGGGGGAGTCCTCTTTGTACAGCATCCATAACTTGCATTTGTACATTAATGGCTCTGAGGTCATGTAACAATCTCCATTTACCTGACTTCTTTTTTACAACAAAAATAGCGGTATTCCAGGGTGATTGCATGGGTTCCACATGCCCCAGGTCTAATTGTTCTTGTACTAATTCTTTAGCTGCTTTTAACTTCTCAGAGGGTAAAGGCCACTGAGGCACCCACACCGCATCCTCCATACACCATGGAATAGGCAAAGGCTCCTCAGCGGCCCCTAGAAAAAAACCCAGCCCTTTCTTATCTCCTTTTTCTGTAGCTTTAACTGGTAAAATTCTACCTTCTAAGTTTTTTCCAAGACCTAGTCCAGGTATATATCCCATTCCTTTCATCATTTCCTTGCTTTTCTGAGAATAGTCATTAGTCAGTATAAAGTTCATGGCTGACAACACATCTCATCCCCATAAGTTTACAGGTAAAGGGAGTACATAAGGTTGAAAAAGCCCTGTCCTTCCTTCTTTATCTTTCCATTATAGGAATTTTGCACTTATAGTTGGGGTAGCCTCATATCCTAATCCTTGTAAGCTATGTGACGATTGATTAACAGGCCAAGAAGCTGGCCACCAATTACTGGATACAATGCTTATATCCGCTCCTGTATCCATTATACCTTGAAAGGTTTTTCCTTCTATTTGTAATTGTAAAGTGGGATGATTATCCAAATCTAAAGATATGTAGGCCACATTAGTTCCTGTAGAACCAAATCCCTTATCTCCTCGGGAATTCTGGCTACTAGGGAACATGTTATGCAAACTAGGAAGAATCAGTAATTGAGCAATGCGATCTCCAGGAGAAATGGCTATGATACCTCAGGGTGCAGAACACATAATCTTAACTTGTCCCTCATAATCTGAGTCTATAACTCAAGGATGTATCATCAATTTTTTCAGAGCAGAAGAGGACCTAACCAACAATAGGCCCACTGTATCCTTTGGTAAGGGACCTCTAAAATCTGATGAAATAGGCTGGCATCCCATGCACAGATGTCCAATCCTGCTGAACCTGGAGTGGCTCTCCTCGGTCTCTGGGTGGTCTCATAGACACTGTGGTCTGGAGTGCCCCATACATTTGAGGGCCCTGGGGACAGGGGCCTCTCACTCAGTTTTTTGGCTGTTGCACTTTAAACTGAGGTATTGGCCTTCCTTTTATATCTCTGATTGATCTACATTCATTTGCCCAATGTCTTCCTTTCCCATATTGTGGGCAAATACCTGGTACTTTCTTTTCAAACCTACTCTTTCTACCCTTTGTACACTGCTTTTGCATATGACCTGTTTTCTTAGGTTCGTTCATGTTGTTTAGAATGACTTCAACCTTGAGTTTCCAATTTTAAGCTAACTTTCTATTACAACCAAAAGGCTGCCTGCCCCTTTAAGAGCTCCATTTGCAATCGGCCCTCAGCAGGGCTTTTTCAGCTGTACTTGACTCCCAGCCACCTTGCAGCTAACTTATCAGTTTCTGCTGTGCAGACTGAGACTTCTTTTTATATTTTTCAAAACAGAACAACAATCATTCAATCATCCAAACAAAAACAAACATGAATTGAGAGACATATAGATAATTTGGTGCACCAAAAACAGACAATAGACAGGGAAAAGAACTTGATGTCTCAAAGGGACACAGATATCCTATCAGGAGCTAAAAATATCTCCATAGGAGCCAGAGAGGAAGCAGGATGTCTCCCGTTCTCCTTCTGTCCCTAGGAGGGCTCTGAAATAGCTTATTTTTATTTTTTCTCCTTCTTCTTGGAATTCTGCAAAGTGGCTGCTTCTAATAGTTACTCCTCTTTCCCTGAGAGCTATCTTTAAGCCTTTGATGAAAGCTGCATCTTTAGTCAAAATCCTCGAGAAGAGGGTAAATTGACTTAATTTTTTGTTCTTGATTTTTTATATTATCCTTTGTATCTTTATATTTTATATTCCTTTCTTTTTCTCTCTTTATATTTCTTGTTACTTATTTTTCTGTGTGCATCTTCTTTTTCATTTCTCTCTGTTTCTGATATGCCTTCTTGGTACGCCTGCAAAATTCGCTGCCCTTACCAGACCTACTGCGTAGGAAAGCATACCTCTCAGAGACTCACATTAATTTCTTTTTACTTACCGGTACCACCGTTCCCCAGCTGAAGAGTTCTGAATCCATGCAGTCGAATCCTTCTCAACAGTCTATGCTGCGGGAACACTTCATTGACCGCTCCTTCCCCGTGATGCAGTTCTGAATCCTCCCTGTAACAGGGGGTCTTTGCTCATGCCTAAAGATGTTTCTTTTCCCGGGTTTCGGCACCACTTCTTGCTCGCTCCCGACTCGCCAGCAAAGCAGACGCCACAACAGGATCCTTCTGCACATGTTTATTGGGAGAACTTGATTGCAGAGGCAAAGAGACCCCGAGCCCAGAACTGGTGCTCCTTATATAGGCCTAGGAGAGGCATGTCTCACACCCGGATTGGTTATGCTTACTACCTCATTTTCATGTCTCACATCTGATTGGTTCACATGTCTCTCATCTGATTGGTTAACATGTCTCTCATCTGATTGGTTCACATGTCTCTCATCTGATTGGTTAACATGCCACTCATCTGATTGGTTATATTCTTCAAACCTCATCTTGGCAAAAAAACTTTACTGCATATGTACACAATGGGTGTCTACCCAAACTTATGCGTGGTGGCCAGCGGTACCAGTGCCACCCTGCAGCGGCACATGTGGCTTCCCACAAATTCGTTGCTTCTATGATGGGTAAGACCCGTGCTTCTTGAGGAAGCATCAAAGACAGGCACAGTATTTATTCACCAATAGCTGAAAAAGCATTGGCTTGTATAAAATAAAAGTGGGGAGATGTTGGGATTTAATTTGGTACTCTTCTGAAGCACAGAAAAAAATGAGAGAGAGAAAAAAATCTGTATGCCAAAGAGTCAAGATAGGTCAGGGACTGTTGGCAGAGTTCCTAGACTGCTGAGGCATGGAACAATAAGAGGAGGTGCACCTGGGACTCAAGGCTGGCCGGTGAACATTCTACTGACCTTGGTTGAATGAACAGAGTCTTTTGGCATGGGAAGAAATGTCTTGTTTACATTTTAGAAAATTGTTTCTGTTAGCTGTGACTCTGTTTACTAAGATTCTGTGTAGTATATAAAGCACAAGAGAATTAAACTCGATGCTGCCACAGTATTGACTGGAAAGCTCTCCTGATTTCTGACTTTTGTCTCTGAGTCTTCTTTTTTATCTTTCCTATAGTAATTCTTGTTGCCTTCTCAGAGAACTGTTTGACTTAGTATAGACAGGGCCAGTGCATATTATAAATTTTCAGTATGTTGAGCTTTTTGAGTTCTGTGGACTGTATCTTGGGTAGTCTGTACTTTTTATTCTTTTTTTGTTTCTAATATCCACTTGTTTGTATATTCTTGGACCAGGGAGTGGCACCATTTGGGGTTGTGGCCTTGTTGGAATAGGTGTGACCTGGTTGGAGTAGGTGTGGCTTAAAATCTCACCCTAGGTCAGTCTTCCACTAGCAGCCTTTGGATGAAGATGTAGAACTCTCAGCTCTGCCTGCACCATGCCTGCCTAGATACTGCCATGCTCCCACCTTGATGATAATGAACTGAACCTCTGAACCTGTAAGCCAGCCCCAGTTAAATTTTGTCTTTATAAGACTTGCCTTGGTCATGGTGTCTGTTCACAGCAGTAAAACCCTGACTAAGACACTACTTATTAGTGAGTACATATGAGGCATGTCCTTTTGGATCTGAGTTACCTCACTCAGAATGATATTTTGTAGTTACATCCATGAGCCTACAAAACTCAGGAAGTCCTCATTCTTAATAGCTGAGTAGTATTCCATTGTGTAAGTGAACCACATTTCCTATATCCATTCTTCTGTCGTGGGGTATCTAGGTGGTTTCTTATTTGTGATAGCTTCTGGCTATCACAAATAAGGCTACTATGAATAGTGTAACACGTCTTCCTGTGGCATGGTGGGGCATCTTTTGGGTATATTTCGAAGAATGGTATAGCTGGGTCTTCAGGTCTATCTATTTATAATTTCCCGAGGCACCTCCAAATTGATTTCCAGAGTGGTTGTACCAGTTTGCAATCCCACTAGCAATGGAGGAGTAGTGCTCTTTGTTCACATCCTATCCAACATGTGTTGTCACTTGAGGTTTTGATTTCAGCCATTCTGACTCATATAAGATGGAATTTCAGGGTTGTTTTGATTTGCATTTCTCTGATCACTAAGGAATTTAAACGTTTCTTTAGGTGATTCTAAGCCATTTGAGATTTCTCAGTTGTGAATTCTTGGTTTATTGAGAAGAATGCAATCACAACTGGGGAGGAAGGGAGAGACTTGGGAAGGAAAGTTAACAGGGTGGAGGGGATCGGGTTTGGGATAGGGAAACTTGATCTGATATTGGGTGAGGGAAAAGAACTGAAGTCCTGAGGGTCAGCAGAAAGAATGTAAACAGGCAACCTCAGGAAATAGGAAGTTGGGGGCCCCCAAGAATGCACCAGAGACTTGGGAGGTGAGAGACTCCCAGGACTCAAAGGGAGGACCTTTGATGAAATGCCCTATAGTAGGGAGAGGGTACTTATAGAGCCCACCTTCAGCAGTAAGGCAGGGCATCAAGTGAAGGATGGAGTCTCCATTATACAGTCACATCTCTAACCCATAATTGTTCCTGTCTGAAAGAATTACAGGGATGGAAATGGAGAGGAGCCTGAGGAAAACTAGGTCCAGCGACAGTCCCAAAGTGGGATTGAGTTCAAGGGGAGGTCCCAAGGCCTGGCACTATGACATCCCTTAGGAGTAATTATCTAGTTAAATATCCATCACCTGTCTCAGCTCCACATGTTCACTGAAGGTTCAAAACCATAACTAAGTTATTAGTGAAGTTTTGTATAGATAAAGCCAGTCGGTACCTTATCTTCTGTCCTAACTCCTATAATGAATTGTTAGTTCCCCTTTAAAGACCTTTGGTTAATTGTTTTACAACCTCTTGGAATGTGCTCTGGGTAGGAGAAAGTCTGGTTACCATTTAAGAGCAATTAACTGGTGACACTTGGGAGACTGACAGAGTTCTCATTGCAGCTTTGACTAACAGAAAAGGACCTAATAGTAGTCCCATTAATAAAAGAGCTTAATAACCACAGATATAATTTTAGGAATTCTTATAGGATCATCATTAAGACTTAAATCATCTATTTGTCTATATAGCATCACTACAAGCTAGTACACCTTCGTGGCTCTGCTGAGATCTGCTCCAAAGGATATGCTCCTACGTAGTGATTGCTATATATGTTTAATAATATCAGGAAAAGCATATTAATAGTAGGAATCTTTCCCAAAATGAGTCCCACAGCCTTGCTTAATGAGGGCTCACCGGTTGCAGATTATATAATAATCCAAGGCAGACCACTTCAGGATGATCACCTACTAGTTTTTAGCTTGTCCCATTATGGCTCCTGACACATAAGGCCATGTCTAAAAATTAAAACAAGAAACAAACAAACAAGAAGATAAACACTTAGGGCGAGCTGTTTTGTTGACCTTGGCTAAGTGTCAGCAGGAGAACGTGTTTCCTGGAGGACCAAAGTCATTCACTGAAGTGCCTTCCTACTCAGCAATTACATATACATGGGCAGATTCACAGACTGAGCTGTGTTCCAGCTGACTGTCCACCAGGGGGTAACACAGCCCTTGCCCCTAAATAAAATTGACCATCAAGAAAAGGGTGCTTCTTTACATACAGTGGGCAAATCCAAAATGATAATTTATGTGAAAAAGTTTGACATTTTATCAATATTTTTTAAATTATTCAAATTAAGTATTTCCTTTCTTTTTCTTTTCTCTTTTTCTTTAAGAAAAAATACTGTATTATACACAGGCATGATCTTTTTTTTTTTAATCCCAACTTGCTACATTTTTTAAAAATTAGGTATTTTCTTCATTTACATTTCAAATGCTATCCCAAAAGTTCCCCATACCCTCCCCCAGCCACTCCCCTACCCACCCACTCCCACTTAAATTAAGTATTTTCAATAAAATGTCAGTTTCTTTTGATAAGTCAGGTATAATTCTGATGTCTGCCTTTGTATGTTACTTGCCCTTTTCCCCTTACATTTTGTAATATTCTTTTTTGGTTCTATATATTTAGTGATTTGATTATTTGATTTAGTGATGTTTATATATTTGATTATTACGTTATGGGAGGATTTCCTTTTCAGCTCCAAACTATTTGATGTTCTGTAGGCTTCTTATATGTCTGTGGCAGTCCCTTTCTTAAGGTTAGGGTCTAGGTTAGGTTCTGTTTTTGTCTATGATTTTTTGAAGATGTTTTCAGATATTTTAAACTGGGAGTCTTCACCTTCTTCTATTCCCACAACTCTTAAGTTTGTTAATTTTATTGTGTCCTGTATTTCCTTTTGTTTTGGGTTAGGAACTTTTTACACTTTGTATTTTCATTGACCCATGGGTCACTATCTTCTATATTATCTTCGTTTTTTATTTTTTAAATGTTAATTTTTATAGGATATTTTCTTTATTTACATTTCAAATGCTATCCCCATTCCTAGTTTACTCTGCAAAAGTCTGCTATATCCTCCCCCTGCCCTACTCCCCAAGCCACCCACTCCCTCTTCCTGGCATTCCCCTGTACTGGGGCATATAATCTTCTCAAGACCAAGGGCCTCTCCTCCGATTGATGGCCGACTAGGACATCCTCTGCTACATATGCAATTAGAGACACAAGCTCTGGGGTGTACTGGTTAGTTCATATTGTTGTTCCTCCTATAGGGTTGTAGACCATTTTAGCTCCTTGGGTACTTTCTCTAGCTCCTTCATTGAGTCCCTGTGTTCCATCCAATAGATGACTTTGAGAAGCCACTTCTGTGTGTGCTCTAGTGTGTGCTCTAGTGTGTGCTCTCTCTAGTTTCTTTTTGAAGGCACTCAGAGTAATGAGTTTTCCTCTCAGGACTGCTTTCATTGTGTCCTACAAGTTTGGGTATGTTGTGGCTTCATTTTCATTAAACTCTAAAAAGTCTTTAATTTCTTTCTTTATTTCTTCCTTGACAAAGTTATCATTGAGTAGAGTGTTGTTCAGCTTCCAAGTCAATGTTGGCTTTCTATTATTTATGTCGCTATTGAAAATCAGTCTTAGTCCATGGTGATCTGATAGGATGCATTGGATAATTTCAAAATTTTTTATCTGTTGAGACCTGTTTTGTGACTGATTACATGGTCAGTTTTGGAGATGAGAAGAGAGTATATCCTTTTGTTTTAGGATAAAATGTTCTGTAGATATCTGTTAAATCCATTTCTTTCATAACTTCTGTTAGTTTCAATGTGTCTCTTTTTAGTTTCTGTTTCCAGGATCTGTACGTTGCTGAGAGTTTGTGTTGAAGTCTCCCACTATTATTGTGTGTGGAGCAATGTATGCTTTGAGCTTTAGTAAAGTTTCTTTTATGAATATTGGTCCCCTTCCATTAGGAGCATAGATATTCAGAATACAGAGTTCTTCTTGGTAGATTTTTTCCTTGGATATTCCTTATCTTTTTTGATAATTTTGGATTGGAAGTCGATTTTATTCTATATTAGAATGGCTACTCCAGCTTGTTTCTTCAGACTGTTTGCTTGGAAAATTGTTTTCCAGCCTTTTACTCCGAGGTAGTGTCTGTCTTTGTCCCTAAGATGGGTTTCCTGTATGCAGCAAAATGTTGAGTGCTGTTTATGTAGCCAGTCTGTTAGTCTATGTATTTTTATAGGGGAACTGAATCAATTGATATTAACAGATATAAAGGAAAAGTAATTGTTGCTTCCTTTTATTTTTGTTGTTAGAGTTGGGATTCTTTTCTTGCAGCTACCTTCTTTTAGTTTTGTTGAAGGATTACTTTGTTGCTTTTTCTAGGGCTCATTTCCCTCCTTGTACTAGAGTTTTCCCTTTATTATGCTTTTAAGGGCTGGATTTGTGGAAAGATATTGTGTGAATTTGGTTTTTTCATTGAATACTTTGGTTTCAAATAAATAAATAAATAAATAAATAAATAAATAAATAAATCCTATAAAAAAGAAACTCAAGAGAAGAAGTAAAAGGATAATAAAAGCCATTCAGGAAAAACTATGGTAAGTAAGTGACTTTCTTGGAGATGGCTCAGTGCTTTGCATAGCAGCAGTGGGTGCACTCTGAAGAGGCACAGCCCCAGAGACTTTGTTCCAGGATTGCTTCTCACTGCTGATATGCCCTTGCTGCCTTTAATACATAGCCTAATGATTCCTGGGTATCAACCCATGCTATTGGGCAAATTTCCTACAGATCAACATGAAGATGAACTTTCATGAATTGGTGCTGTTTAGATGAGTTAATGACTTCATAGAAATCCTGATTTTATTCAAATTTTAGGAAGAAAGTTTAAGGAGATGGTTTTAGTTGTTTTGCCCCAAACATGTAGAACATTTAGAATAGAATGTGCCCCCTCTTCATAGAATAGTAAATAAAGGTTACATAATAAAGAAACAATGAGAATTTATAAATTTTACTATGAAGAGAAATAGGCTTGGGAAAAATCTGTGATCAAGGAAAAACATTTATATTAGGTCAAGTCCAAAGTTGAGGTCACATGTGTGCATTGTGATAAAGCAAGTGCACATGAAACACTTGCTTTGAGCTTATAATGAACTTATATAGTGAAACACTGCTTCAAATTTACTACCAACATGCTTCTATAACTCCTATTTTGTGTAACATTTTTATTTAAGGTGTAATTTTATAAAGAAATTTGTCTACGAAGCTTTAAAACTCTACGTGAAAAAATAAAGTGTGATTGATGGGGCTCTGCTCTATCCACTAAAGTTGTGTGTGTGTGTTTTAAGTGTGTCTATATGTATGTGCATACATATGTAGGTATGTGTGTCTATAAGCATGCCTGTAAACTTGTGCAATTGATGAAACAATTGGTTGGGCCTTGTCAGTTTGTTCCTTCCTTCCTTCCTTCCTTCCTTCCTTCCTTCCTTCCTTCCTTCCTTCTCCCCTCTCTATCTCCATTTTTCTCTGTGAAATTGCCAAGACTCATCACCTTTTTGCACCAGAATAGCCAAGAGAGAACTAAATTGCCAGAAGCCCTCAGAACAGTGAGAGTTAAATTTCCAGAAGCCATCAGCTTCTCACCTCCAGAACAGTAAGAGAGAGGTCATCAGACTTTGGCCTTGACTGGATGCTCTGTCTCAAGTCAGTACCTGACTTTGTTGAGTCAAGATGCCTGGCAAAAGAAATCTTAACCAGTCATGGTAGTATATACCTTTAATCCCATTGTCTCTCTATGTATCTTTGGCTGTCTTTGAATACACTATGTAGACTAGGCTGTCCTCACAGACATCTGCCTGCCTCTGCCTCCTGAGTGCTGGGCCCACACCATCACACCTGCAACTCTCAACTTTTTAAAGTGACAGTTTAAAGGGGTTAACATTTAAAAGCAAAAATTTTAACACTGTTGTGCCTCTCAGTGTATGTGGAAATAATATTTAAGACAATTACAAGTGGTAGCGCTAAGGTTTTATGTTCCTCTTAAAATGGTTAAGTAAGTCATGCTGGGAGATATCAATAAATAATGAAACTATATAGTGAAAAACACTCTAGATGAAGTGAAATAAAATAAAAAATATCCAAGCAACCCACAGGTAGATAGAAAATGGAAACCTAAAGACAAAAAAGAATTAAAGTAGTGAATTGTCAGGGATAAATTTTGCTTTTAATAATTCCATGCTATGTAATATAGTCTAAACAAGGATTCAATAATGATGGTAGGAATGGACTTTAAAACCAATTATAATGCAGTCTAGGATAAAATAATTTTGAGCATAGTGTTCTTGGTAAGTTAAGAAGTAAAAGACCATTCCGGCATGTTTTAATAAAGGCTTGAAAAGCTCAGATAAAGTGGATGTTAGAACAAATAACTCACTAGATACATCAAGTAAGACATCAAAGGATAGTGCTTCCAAACACATTGGATAAAGAAAATAAAATGTAACTATGAACTAAGCAAATCTTTGTCATTGATGCTTCTATAGCTCTCTAGGTATCTTTACAACTGGACATACAATCAACAAGGATATAGGAGCACTGCAGCACCAACGGTTTCCTGACTTGTGTGGACCACTGTGTGATACAACAGCAGAACACAATATTTTTCAAGTACATTGAAACATTGGATAATTTAGGCAGTGGGGCCCAAAAGGTGACAAAGCATTTCAACTGATGTAGTTGAAGGCTCTTGGAAAAAAACAAACTTGTTTATTAAATGGGGACAATAACTTTACAGATACATGACAACTAGAAATTTGTTGTGTGTTTGTCATTCTCAGAAACATCTAGTTCTTCCTGCATCTTTCCTGCTGTGGTTCTCCCAGAACCTTGCTGTGTAAGGAATCAGGGATTACATTTTTTTCTACCACCAAATCCTGCCCCCTTGAGGCTTGCTGGGATGGTTAGAGTGCCACTGCTCTGTTAGTGGCCACAAACTTATTTTTTGTACAACTTTTAAATGCTCATTCCAACAACAGCTCACATGGATCTGCACTTGTCAGTATGTATGGTTTTGTGCATGCCTTTTGGTAACAAAATTTGCATTCATCTACATCCTTTGAGGTGGAGAGCAAGAGACATTTTATTCCTCTTTTAAGAAATAATAATCCAGGGATCCATCCCATAATCAGCTTCCAAACGCTGACACCATTGCATACACTAGCAAGAAAGGTCCCAGATATAGCTGTCTCTTGTAAGACTATGCCGGGGCCTAGCAAACACAGAAGTGGATGCTCACAGTCAGCTATTGGATGGGTCACACGGCCCCCAATGGAGGAGCTAGAGAAAGTACCCAAGGAGCTAAAGGGAACTGCAACCCTATAGGTGGAACAACAATATGAACTAACCAGTACCCTGGAGCTCTTGTCTCTAGCTGCATATGTATCAAAAGATGGCCTAGTCAGGCATCACTGGAAAGAGAGGCCCTTTGGACTTGCAAACTTTATATGCCCCAGTACAGGGGAACACCAGGGCCAAAAAGGGGGAGTGGGTGGGTAGGGAATTGGGGGGGTTGGTATGGGGGACTTTTGAGATAGCATTGGAAATAGGCTCCTACATTGGGAGCCCTGTGTTCCATCCTATAGATGACTGTGAGCATCCACTTCTGTATTTGCCAGACACTGGGAAAGCCTCACAGGAGACAGC
This sequence comes from Mus musculus, assembly GCF_000001635.26. NCBI lineage: Eukaryota > Metazoa > Chordata > Mammalia > Rodentia > Muridae > Mus > Mus musculus. The sequence goes on from NC_000071.6 coordinate 109,120,255, forward strand.
TATATCAGGGTCCTTTCAGGAAAATCTTGCTGGCATATGCAATAGTGTCTGTGTTTGGTGGCTGATTATGGGATGGACCTTCAGGCTTCTCAGTGTCTGCCCTTCTGTCTGGGACCCTTTCATCAGCAAATCACTATTTGAATCATTGAATCAAGCTCTACTTCAGAGTGTCCAAATCCAGGGCACTGCTGGGTGCAGAGAGATCCCCAGTAGAGTCTGGAATGATGTCCATCCTTCTGGAATTTGAGAAACATTTATCTAATATACCACTTTTCTCTTGTTTCAGAGTCTGTAATAAGACTTGTACTTAAAAGCCATGTTGTACTTCTGCAGAGGGATCGGATACTATCAGAACCCCTTTCAAAGGAAGGCAATACTCATGTGTTCTCCATGCCCTGCAGTGTTTTTTCTGTTGTCTGTTTTTCTGAATGATCACTAGTCTTCCCAACAAGCCTTGTCTCCTGGTTTTTTCTTTTAACAAGGCACTACCTGCTTTGTTTTTAGAAAATGAGAGGAAGGATGAAAAGAAAAGCAGGCTAGAGAGAAGGCTCCATGGTATGAGCTCTTTCTTGCCTTTCCAGAGTAATGGAGTTTACTTCCCAGCACCTGAAATTGCTGCTCCTCATGATCTGATACCTTCTTCTGGCACACAACTGACTATAATTGCAACTCTGCATGGTCTGATACCCTCTTCTGACCACAGCAGGTAACCACAGCTATTTGCATATAGTTTTTCCTCCAACATACAAAGAGAATCAAAAAAATAATAATAAAATAAAATTACCCTTTTTATTTTAAAAAGGAACAAGAAACGAGAAAAGATCTCCAAGGACTCACTAGGCCAGAGGAATACCCTGGCCTCCTATGTACCATTAAAGATATCTTCAGATTATTTCCCCACAGAAAAATCTGTGATTCATTGTTAAGGAACACTGTTAAGTAAAACTAAGGGAAACAACTTGGAATACACAGAATGTATCATAGGAGTTTCCAGGCAAGGCTTTCCTATGCTGAGCTTGCTGTAGTTCCTTTAGTTGTCAAGTCCTGTATTGACCCTCTCTCCACTTCCAGCGTAGGCCTGTGCTCCTCAAACATCTTTCCATTCCTTAAGGGATTAGAGCTGAATGCATGCCTACTTTTCCACCACACACTAGCAAAAGTCAACATAAACTTATGATTAATATCTATATTTTCATAAATACTGGCTAGCATCAGATGTTTAAGATTTTTGTCACTATATGTTGAAATGCAGCTTGCTATTATGATTTGCATTTTTGAAATGAAAAAGTATCTCTTCGTTTATTTCATTCTTCATTACTTCATTACTTATATTCTTTGGAATTATCTGACCAATTATTGTGTGCATTTTCTATAGTAGCATTTTTTATTGATTTATTGAAATAATTTGTGCCTAAGTCATCATGTATGTGTATAAATTTTCATATTTTTGTTTTTTATAATAAACAGTAAAAATAAATTGATACTGCAGTTAAAGAAAATGTTAAATCTAAAATATTCCTGACTCAAACCATACATGAATTCTGGGATAGCATGAAGAGACCTAACCCAAGAATAACATGAATAGAATTATTGAAAATTTCCAGTTACAAGGCTCAGATAATATTCTCAACAAAATAATCTAAAGGAAAAGATGCCTATTAAAAACAAAAGAAGCTCATAGAACACCATTTAGAAAATATTCAGGGAATATAATAATAAAAATACAAAATCTATAGACAAAGAATGAATATTAAAAGTGGCAAGTGGAAAAAGCCATGTAACATACAACCTATGATAATTTAAATAAACAGATTGATCAGAATTACATCTATCTTCACAACTCATACTTTAAAACCTAGAAGAGTCTGTTCAGATCTGTTGCAACTTTTAAAATACACAGGTGCCAACCTAGACTACTATATCCCATCCCCAAAATGACCAATTACCACTGTACAGGGAGAAAACAATATATTTCAAGACAAATCCTAATCAAACAGTGTCTTTCCACAAATACAGCTCTACTTACATACTAGAAAAAAATGAACCCAAGAAGGATAAATATGTCCACAATAAGACAGAAAATAAGTAATTCAATACAGGCTAAAAAAAAAAAAAAAGAAAAGAGAAGAAAAAGGAGGAAAATATACATGTCCTACCATTACCAGAACCACCACCACCACCACCACCACCAATAAGAACAATAACAGTATCTTATCATTAATATCTCTCAATATCAATGGACTCAATTCCCAAATAAAAAGACAGAGGTTAACAGAATGGATGCTAAAACAGGATATATCATTCTGATGCATACAAGAAACACAAAAATATAAAATATACAAATATATAATATAAAATATACAAAAATATAAATAGGCCAATCGGTCGCCATCTTGGTCCGGGACCCGCCGAACTTAGGAAATTAGTCTGAACAGGTGAGAGGGTGCGCCAGAGAACCTGACAGCCTCTGGAACAGGCAGAAGCACAGAGGGGCTGAGGCAGCACCCTGTGTGGGCCGGGGACAGCCGGCCACCTTCCGGACCGGAGGACAGGTGCCCGCCCGGCTGGGGAGGCGACCTAAGCCACAGCAGCAGCGGTCGCCATCTTGGTCCGGGACCCGCCGAACTTAGGAAATTAGTCTGAACAGGTGAGAGGGTGCGCCAGAGAACCTGACAGCTTCTGGAACAGGCGGAAGCACAGAGGCGCTGAGGCAGCACCCTTTGTGGGCCGGGGACAGCCAGCCACCGTCCGGACCGGAGGACAGGTGCCCGCCCGGCTGGGGAGGCGGCCTAAGCCACAGCAGCAGCGGTCGCCATCTTGGTCCGGGACCCGCCGAACTTAGGAAATTAGTCTGAACAGGTGAGAGGGTGCGCCAGAGAACCTGACAGCTTCTGGAACAGGCGGAAGCACAGAGGCGCTGAGGCAGCACCCTTTGTGGGCCGGGGACAGCCAGCCACCGTCCGGACCGGAGAACAGGTGCCCGTCCGGCTGGGGAGGCGGCCTAAGCCACAGCAGCAGCGGTCGCCATCTTGGTCCGGGACCCGCCGAACTTAGGAAATTAGTCTGAACAGGTGAGAGGGTGCGCCAGAGAACCTGACAGCTTCTGGAACAGGCAGAAGCACAGAGGCGCTGAGGCAGCACCCTGTGTGGGCCGGGGACAGCCGGCCACCTTCCGGACCGGAGGACAGGTGCCCACCCGGCTGGGGAGGCGGCCTAAGCCACAGCAGCAGCGGTCGCCATCTTGGTCCCGGGACTCCAAGGAACTTAGGAATTTAGTCTGCTTAGGTGAGAGTCTGTACCACCTGGGAACTGCCAAAGCAACACACTGTCTGAGAAAGGTCCTGTTTTGGGCCTTCTTCTTCGGCCAGGAGGAGGTCCAAATACAAGATATCTGCGCACCTTCCCTGTAAGAGAGCTTGCCAGCAGAGAGTGCTCTGAGCACTGAAACTCAGAGGAGAGAATCTGTCTCCCAGGTCTGCTGATAGACGGTAACAGAATCACCAGAAGAACAATCTCTAAACAGAGTCAACTATAACTACTAACTCCAGAGATTACCAGATGGCGAAAGGTAAACGGAGGAATCTTACTAACAGGAACCAAGACCACTCACCATCACCAGAACCCAGCACACCCACTTCGCCCAGCCCAGGGAACCCCAACACACCTGAGAACCTAGACCTAGATTTAAAAGCATATCTCATGATGATGGTAGAGGACATCAAGAAGGACTTTAATAAATCACTTAAAGAAATACAGGAGAACACTGCTAAAGAGTTACAAGTCCTTAAAGAAAAACAGGAAAACACAATCAAACAGGTAGAAGTCCTTACAGAAAAAGAGGAAAAAACATACAAACAGGTGATGGAAATGAACAAAACCATACTAGACCTAAAAAGGGAAGTAGACACAATAAAGAAAACTCAAAGCGAGGCAACACTAGAGATAGAAACCCTAGGAAAGAAATCTGGAACCATAGATTTGAGCATCAGCAACAGAATACAAGAGATGGAAGAGAGAATCTCAGGTGCAGAAGATTCCATAGAGAACATCGGCACAACAATCAAAGAAAATGGAAAATGCAAAAAGATCCTAACTCAAAATATCCAGGAAATCCAGGACACAATAAGAAGACCAAACGTACGGATAATAGGAGTGGATGAGAATGAAGATTTTCAACTCAAAGGTCCAGCAAACATCTTCAACAAAATTATTGAAGAAAACTTCCCAAATCTAAAGAATGAGATGCATATGAACATACAAGAAGCCTACAGAACTCCAAATAGACTGGACCAGAAAAGAAATTCCTCCCGACACATAATAATCAGAACATCAAATGCACTAAATAAAGATAGAATACTAAAAGCAGTAAGGGAAAAAGGTCAAGTAACATATAAAGGCAAGCCTATCAGAATTACACCAGATTTTTCACCAGAGACTATGAAAGCCAGAAGAGCCTGGACAGATGTTATACAGACACTAAGAGAACACAAACTGCAGCCCAGGCTACTATACCCAGCCAAACTCTCAATTATCATAGAGGGAGAAACCAAAGTATTCCACGACAAAACCAAATTCACACATTATCTCTCCACGAATCCAGCCCTTCAAAGGATAATAACAGAAAAAAACCAATACAAGAACGGGAACAACGCCCTAGAAAAAACAAGAAGGTAATCCCTCAACAAACCTAAAAGAAGACAGCCACAAGAACAGAATGCCACCTTTAACAACTAAAATAACAGGAAGCAACAATTACTTTTCCTTAATATCTCTTAACATCAATGGTCTCAACTCGCCAATAAAAAGACATAGACTAACAAACTGGCTACACAAACAAGACCCAACATTTTGCTGCTTACAGGAAACTCATCTCAGAGAAAAAGATAGACACTACCTCAGAATGAAAGGCTGGAAAACAATTTTCCAAGCAAATGGTATGAAGAAACAAGCAGGAGTAGCCATCCTAATATCTGATAAGATTGACTTCCAACCCAAAGTCATCAAAAAAGACAAGGAGGGACACTTCATTCTCATCAAAGGTAAAATCCTCCAAGAGGAACTCTCAATTCTGAATATCTATGCTCCAAATACAAGAGCAGCCACATTCACTAAAGAAACTTTAGTAAAGCTCAAAGCACACATTGCGCCTCACACAATAATAGTGGGAGACTTCAACACACCACTTTCACCAATGGACAGATCATGGAAACAGAAACTAAACAGGGACACACTGAAACTAACAGAAGTGATGAAACAAATGGATCTGACAGATATCTACAGAACATTTTATCCTAAAACAAAAGGATATACCTTCTTCTCAGCACCTCATGGTACCTTCTCCAAAATTGACCACATAATAGGTCACAAATCAGGCCTCAACAGATTCAAAAATATTGAAATTGTCCCATGTATCCTATCAGATCACCATGCACTAAGGCTGATCTTCAATAACAAAATAAATAACAGAAAGCCAACATTCACATGGAAACTGAACAACACTCTTCTCAATGATACCTTGGTCAAGGAAGGAATAAAGAAAGAAATTAAAGACTTTTTAGAGTTTAATGAAAATGAAGCCACAACGTACCCAAACCTTTGGGACACAATGAAAGCATTTCTAAGAGGGAAACTCATAGCTATGAGTGCCTTCAAGAAAAAACGGGAGAGAGCACATACTAGCAGCTTGACAACACATCTAAAAGCTCTAGAAAAAAAGGAAGCAAATTCACCCAAGAGGAGTAGACGGCAGGAAATAATCAAACTCAGGGGTGAAATCAACCAAGTGGAAACAAGAAGAACTATTCAAAGAATTAACCAAACGAGGAGTTGGTTCTTTGAGAAAATCAACAAGATAGATAAACCCTTAGCTAGACTCACTAAAGGGCACAGGGACAAAATCCTAATTAACAAAATCAGAAATGAAAAGGGAGACATAACAACAGATCCTGAAGAAATCCAAAACACAATCAGATCCTTCTACAAAAGGCTATACTCAACAAAACTGGAAAACCTGGACGAAATGGACAAATTTCTGGACAGATACCAGGTACCAAAGTTGAATCAGGATCAAGTTGACCTTCTAAACAGTCCCATATCCCCTAAAGAAATAGAAGCAGTTATTAATAGTCTCCCAGCCAAAAAAAGCCCAGGACCAGACGGGTTTAGTGCAGAGTTCTATCAGACCTTCAAAGAAGATCTAACTCCAGTTCTGCACAAACTTTTTCACAAGATAGAAGTAGAAGGTATTCTACCCAACTCATTTTATGAAGCCACTATTACTCTGATACCTAAACCACAGAAAGATCCAACAAAGATAGAGAACTTCAGACCAATTTCTCTTATGAACATCGATGCAAAAATCCTTAATAAAATTCTCGCTAACCGAATCCAAGAACACATTAAAGCAATCATCCATCCTGACCAAGTAGGTTTTATTCCAGGGATGCAGGGATGGTTTAATATACGAAAATCCATCAATGTAATCCATTATATAAACAAACTCAAAGACAAAAACCACATGATCATCTCGTTAGATGCAGAAAAAGCATTTGACAAGATCCAACACCCATTCATGATAAAAGTTCTGGAAAGATCAGGAATTCAAGGCCAATACCTAAACATGATAAAAGCAATCTACAGCAAACCAGTAGCCAACATCAAAGTAAATGGAGAGAAGCTGGAAGCAATCCCACTAAAATCAGGGACTAGACAAGGCTGCCCACTTTCTCCCTACCTTTTCAACATAGTGCTTGAAGTATTAGCCAGAGCAATTCGACAACAAAAGGAGATCAAGGGGATACAAATTGGAAAAGAGGAAGTCAAAATATCACTTTTTGCAGATGATATGATAGTATATATAAGTGACCCTAAAAATTCCAACAGAGAACTCCTAAACCTGATAAACAGCTTCGGTGAAGTAGCTGGATATAAAATTAACTCAAACAAGTCAATGGCCTTTCTCTACACAAAGAATAAACAGGCTGAGAAAGAAATTAGGGAAACAACACCCTTCTCAATAGCCACAAATAATATAAAATATCTCGGCGTGACTCTAACGAAGGAAGTGAAAGATCTGTATGATAAAAACTTCAAGTCCCTGAAGAAAGAAATTAAAGAAGATCTCAGAAGATGGAAAGATCTCCCATGCTCATGGATTGGCAGGACCAACATTGTAAAAATGGCTATCTTGCCAAAAGCAATCTACAGATTCAATGCAATCCCCATTAAAATTCCAACTCAATTCTTCAACGAATTAGAAGGAGCAATTTGCAAATTCATCTGGAATAACAAAAAACCGAGGATAGCAAAAACTCTTCTCAAGGATAAAAGAACCTCTGGTGGAATCACCATGCCTGACCTAAAGCTTTACTACAGAGCAATTGTGATAAAAACTGCATGGTACTGGTATAGACACAGACAAGTAGACCAATGGAATAGAATTGAAGACCCAGAAATGAACCCACACACCTATGGTCACTTGATCTTCGACAAGGGAGCCAAAACCATCCAGTGGAAGAAAGACAGCATTTTCAACAATTGGTGCTGGCACAACTGGTTGTTATCATGTAGAAGAATGCGAATCGATCCATACTTATCTCCTTGTACTAAGGTCAAATCTAAGTGGATCAAGGAACTTCACATAAAACCAGAGACACTGAAACTTATAGAGGAGAAAGTGGGGAAAAGCCTTGAAGATATGGGCACAGGGGAAAAATTCCTGAACAGAACAGCAATGGCTTGTGCTGTAAGATCGAGAATTGACAAATGGGACCTAATGAAACTCCAAAGTTTCTGCAAGGCAAAAGACACTGTCTATAAGACAAAAAGACCACCAACAGACTGGGAAAGGATCTTTACCTATCCTAAATCAGATAGGGGACTAATATCCAACATATATAAAGAACTCAAGAAGGTGGACCTCAGAAAATCAAATAACCCCCTTAAAAAATGGGGCTCAGAACTGAACAAAGAATTCTCACCTGAGGAATACCGAATGGCAGAGAAGCACCTGAAAAAATGTTCAACATCCTTAATCATCAGGGAAATGCAAATCAAAACAACCCTGAGATTCCACCTCACACCAGTGAGAATGGCTAAGATCAAAAATTCAGGTGACAGCAGATGCTGGCGAGGATGTGGAGAAAGAGGAACACTCCTCCATTGTTGGTGGGATTGCAGGCTTGTACAACCACTCTGGAAATCAGTCTGGCGGTTCCTCAGAAAATTGGACATAGTACTACCGGAGGATCCAGCAATACCTCTCCTGGGCATATATCCAGAAGAAGCCCCAACTGGTAAGAAGGACACATGCTCCACTATGTTCATAGCAGCCTTATTTATAATAGCCAGAAACTGGAAAGAACCCAGATGCCCCTCAACAGAGGAATGGATACAGAAAATGTGGTACATCTACACAATGGAGTACTACTCAGCTATTAAAAAGAATGAATTTATGAAATTCCTAGCCAAATGGATGGACCTGGAGAGCATCATCCTGAGTGAGGTAACACAATCACAAAGGAACTCACACAATATGTACTCACTGATAAGTGGATACTAGCCCAAAACCTAGGATACCCACGATATAAGATACAATTTCCTAAACACATGAAACTCAAGAAAAATGAAGACTGAAGTGTGGACACTATGCCCCTCCTTAGAAGTGGGAACAAAACACCCATGGAAGGAGTTACAGAAACAAAGTATGGAGCTGAGATGAAAGGATGGACCATGTAGAGACTGCCATATCCAGGGATCCACCCCATAATCAGCTTCCAAATGCTGACACCATTGCATACACTAGCAAGATTTTACTGAAAGGACCCAGATGTAGCTGTCTCTTGTGAGACTATGCCGGGGCCTAGCAAACACAGAAGTGGATGCTCACAGTCAGCTAATGGATGGATCACAGGGCTCCCAATGGAGGAGCTAGAGAAAGTACCCAAGGAGCTAAAGGGATCTTCAACCCTATAGGTGGAACAACATTATGAACTAACCAGTACCCCTGAGCTCTTGACTCTAGCTGCATATGTATCAAAAGATGGCCTAGTCGGCCATCACTGGAAAGAGAGGCCCATTGGACACGCAGACTTTGTGTGCCCCGGTACAGGGGAACGCCAGGGCCAAAGGGGGGGAGTGGGTGGGTAGGGGAGTGTGGGTGGGTGGGTAAGGGGGACTTTTGGTATAGCATTGGAAATGTAAATGAGCTAAATACCTAATTAAAAAAAATGGAAAAAAAAAAAAAAAAAAAAAAAAAAAAAAAAAAAAAAAAAAAAAAAAAAAATAAATAGGCCAATCTTGGACATGGAGAACAAGAGGTGAAAATGACCCTTTCAGTTTCGCCCTGTTTAGATGGGGAATCATGTACAATTCAACACAGAAGGATTTAGACTTACAATGACTTACAATGACTTACAAGGTTAGGATTCTAGTTGATGTGCCCAGCGATTGAGTTACCATTGATTCTGAACTAAGTTTTTGTTGTGTTTTCCTTAAAGCAACAGCTCCACTGGGTTGCAGAGAGAATGGTATATTGGCAAAGTGTGGGTTTGCCAGAAGTTCACCATGAAAGACACTTGGAGTTTTGTAGTGTGGGGCTCAAGTAGTAGTGACCTGCAGTGGGAACTTAGAGAGCTGGGTGGAGATCTTTTGGAGCTCTGAGTCAGAGAGCCTCCATGAGATGAGAACAGATCGGCTACTGCCTGCCAGTGCCTGGCAGGCCAGCTTGTAGGAACCATGCCAGCTATAGCATGGGTTCATTTTAAATATTTCCTGCAATGGGTGGGTGGCAAACCAACATGTTGGACAAGAATCCACTAGAAATTTAAGATTATTAGCCCAAGAATTAGAGTTTTATTTTCTAAGTGAGAGAAAGGTAGCTCTGGAATGTGTCACATGGACTCAAGCATGGAAACCTTGAAACAAAGAAAGGGGGTGCTGAGGTCCCATGCTGGGGAAAGAGACAAGATGGCTGCTCTGAGTCTGGAGGATATCATCCTGAGTGCAGTAACTCAATCACAAAAGAAGTCACTTGATATGCACTCACTGATAAGTGGATATTATCCCAGAAACAGAATACCCAAGATACAATTTGCAAAACCCAAGAAAATCAAGAAGAAGGAAGACCAAAGTGTGGATACTTCATTCTTCCTTAGAATAAAGAACAAAATACCCACGGAAGGAGTTACAAAGACAAAGCTTGGAGCTAAGATGAAAGGATAGACCATCCAGAGACTACCCCATCCGGGGATCCATCCCATAACCAGCCACCAAATGCAGGTCAGCTATATTCTTAGAAGCCAGGTGCTAGTTCTTCACACTCCTGGGGCAAGGGCTTTCACACCCAAGTCATGGTTCTTATTAGAGAGTTCCACTCTAGCTGACCTTCTCATGAATAATGCAATACTCTAAACCCACAGACCTATCTACTACCTAAACCATTGTAAATTCCTGTATATGGGAGCGACTTGGCTTTTATTCTAAGTGATAGTGTGTGGGGCCTTTCTACTAATAAGTAGTATAGTCTGCCATGCATAACTACAATAAGAACTCTAAACTTACTTTGCTAAGCGTGTCCTGAGATTTCTAACTCTATGTAGTAGATAGTAATGCCTGATTTATTTCACTATCTCTCTTACAATACTAGAGGCAATTCTGAATTTCACTGAATAGGCAACGTTCTTACTGAATTCCAAGTTCAGGATTGGCTCAAGGACTACCTAGGTCATTGACAAAGGCCAGGAAACAAAGTTCAATTCTGCTTAGGTATTTGGCAAGTCTTTCCTTGGAGGCACCTATAACAAAACAATACTGAAAGAAAGCACACAGATCCATTTGCAAGGACAAGTTTGGAGCAACTGGAATTAGGTCTTTTTTGAAGGTATGATAGAATTCAGCCCTAAACCCACCTGGTCCTGGGCTTTTTTTGGTTGGGAGACTATTGATGACTGCTTCTATTTCTTAAGGGGATATGGGACAGTTTAAGTCATTAATCTGATCATGATTTAACTTTGGTACCTGATATCTGTCTAGAAATTTGTTCATTTCATCCAGGTTTTCCAGTTTTGTTGAGTATAGCCTTTTGTAGTAGGATCTGATGGTGTATTCAATATCCTCGGGTTCCTTTGTTAGTTCTCTCTTTTCATTTCTGATTTTGTTAATTAGGATACTGTCCCTGTGCCTTCAAGTGAGTCTGGCTAAGGGTTTACATATCTTGTTAATTTTCTCAAAGAACCAGCCCCTGGTTTGTTTGATTCTTTGAATAGTTCTTTTTGTTTCCACTTGGTTGTTTTCAGCCTTGAGTTTGGTTATTTCCTGTCTCCTACTCCTCTTGGGTGAATTTGCTTCCTTTCATTCAAGAGCTTTTAGACGTGCTGTCAAGCTGCCAGTGTAAGCTCTCTCTAGTTTCTTTTTGGAGGCACTCAGAGCTATGAGTTTTCCTCTTAGGAATGCTTTCATTGTGTACCATAACTTTGTGTATGCTGTGGCTTCATTTTCATTAAACTCTAAAAAGTTTTTAATTTCTTTATTTCTTCCTTGACCAAGGTACCATTTAGTAGAGTGTTATTCAGCTTCCACGTAAGTGTTGGCTTTCAATTATTTGTTATTGAAGATCTGATAGGTGCATGGGATAATTTAAATAGTTTTGTATCTGTTGAGGCCTGTTTCTGACCAATTACATAGTCAATTTTGGAGAAGGTGCCATGAGGTGCTGAGAAGAAGTTATATCATTTTTTTTAGGATAAATTGTTCTGTAGATATCTGTTAAATCCGTTTCTTTCATAACTTCTGTTAGTTTCAGTGTGTCTCTGTTTAGTTTCTGTTTCCAGAATCTGTTCATTTATGAGAGTGGTGTGTTGCAGTCTCCCACTATTATTGTGTGAGGTGCAATATGTGCTTTTAACTTTACTATAGTTTCTTTAATGAATGTGGATGCCCTTGAATTTGGAGCATAGATATTCAGAATTGAGAGTTCATCTTGGAAGATTTTATGAGCATGAATTTCCCCTCCTTGTCTTTTTTGATAACTTTGGGTTGAAAGTCGATTTTATTTGATATTAGAATGGCTACTCCAGCTTTTTTCTTAGGACCATTTGCTTGGAAAATTGTTTTCTGAGATATTGTCTTTTTCCCTGAGGTTGGTTTCCTGTAAGCAGCAAAAAGTTGGGTCCTGTTTCTGTAGCCAGTCTGATAGTGTATGTCTTTTTATTGGGGAATTGAGTTCATTGAAATTAAGAGATATTAAGGAAAAGTAAATGTTGCTTCCTGTTTGTTGTTGTTGTTGTTGTTGTTGTTGTTAGTGTTGAGATTCTGTTACTGCAACTGTCTTCTTTTAGGTTTGTTGATGGATTACTTTCTTGCTTTTTCTAGGATGTAGTTTCCATCCTTCTGTTGGTGTTTTCCCATGATTATCATCTGAAGGGCTGGATTCATGGAAAGATACTGTGTTAATTTTGTCATGGAACACTTTGGTTTCTCCAGCTATGGTAATTGAGAGTTTTGCTGGGTATACTAGCCTGGGCTGGCATTATGTTCTCTTAGGGTCTGTATAACATCTGTCCAGGATCTTCTGGCTTTCATAATCTCTGGTGAGAAGTCTTGAGTAATTCTAACATGTCTGCCTTTATATGTTGCTTGACCTTTTTCCCTTACTGCTTTTAATATTCTATCTTTATTTAGTGCATTTGTTCTTCTGATTATTATGTGTGAGGAGGAATTTCTTTTCTGGTCCAGTCTATTTGGAGTTCTGTAGGCTTCCTGTATGTTCATGGGCACCTCTTTCTTTAGGTTAGGGAAGTTTTCTTCTATAAATTTGTTGAAGATATTTGCTGACCCTTTAAGTTGAAAATCTTCATTCTCAGCTTTACCTATTATCCTTAGGTTTGGTCTTCTCCTTGTGTCTTGGATTTCCTGGATGTTTTTGTTTAGGATCTTTATGCATTTTCCATTTTCTTTGATTGTTGTGTCCATGTTCTCTATGTAATCTTCTGCACCTGAGATTTTCTCTTTCATGTCTTGTATCTGTTGCTGATGCTCACATCTATGGTTCCTGATTTCTTTCCTAGGGTTTCTATCTCCACAATTTTCTCCCTTTTGCTTTTTTTTTTGTTTTGTTTCTACTTCCATTTTTAGATCTTGGATGGTTTTGTTCAATTCCATCACCTCTTTGGTTGTCTTTTCCTATAATTTTTAAAGGGATTTGTGTGTTTCCTCTTTAAAGTCTTCTACGTGTTTAGCAGTGTTCTCCTGTATTTCTTTAAGTGAGTTAATAATGCCCTTCTTAAGATCCTCTACAAGCATCACGAGATATGATTTTAGATCTGAACCTTGCTTTTCAGGTGTGTTGGGGTATCCAGGACTCGCTGTGGTGGGCTAACTGAGTTCTGATGATGGTGAATGGTCTTGGTTTCTGTTAGTAAGATTCTTTAGTTTGCTTTTTGCCATCTGGTAATCTTTAGTGTTAGATGTTCTAGCTGTCTCTGGCTCCAGTTTGTTCCTTCTGTGATTCTCTTAGCTTCTGTCAGCACTCCTGGGAGTCCAACTCTCTCTTGTATCCCAGTGATCAGAGCACTCTCTGAAGGCAAGCTCTCCACATGTAGGGAAGGTGCACAGAAGTCTGAAGCTCAGATCCACCTCCTGATTTCTGGGGTCAGAGTCCTCCCCAGAGCCCCACTCTCCTCTCGCTGGGAAGGTACCCAGGGGTCTGGGTCTCAGCTCTGTCTCCTGGCTGAGGATGAAGGCCTGAAAGGATCCTGTCCAAGAAGCTCTGTTGCTTCTGCTGCCCACGTGCTCTCCTTTGTAGACTGGTCTCAGTGATCCCAAGATTCTAGGTGTGCTAGGGCCTGTCTTTGTCCTGTGACCCTGTTGCTGTTAGCACAAGACCCTTTGGATTTTTTTTTTTTTGGAACTGATGTTGTGTTCCAAGAACCAGTGATCTCAAGGTCCTGGGTGTGCTAGGGTGTCTGCAGCGTGGAGTGTCATTTGGGGACCTCCACCAAGATCATGGCGAAGATGGCACGTGGGGTGGTGCCTACCAGAATGAAGTCCCTGGTAGTAAGTTTGAAGCAGTGTTTCATAATATAAGTTCATTATAAGTTCAAAGCAACTGTCTCATGTGCACTTGTTTTATCACAATGCACACCTGTGACCTCATATTTGGATGTAATGTAGAATAAATGTTTTTCCCTCATGAAAAATTTGTCCCTAGCCTATTTCTCTTCATAGTGAAATCTATAAAAGCTCATTGTATTCCTTATTATTCAACCTTTACTTCTTATTCTATGAGGAAGGGGAAGATTTTATTCTAACTTTATTACATTGTTCTGGCAAAACAAAACCAACTCCTTAAAGTTTTTTCCTAAGATTTGAATAAAATCTGAATTTATAGAAAGTCATTAACTCATATAAACAGCACTAATTCATGAAAATCATCTTTATGTTGATCTGCAGTAAATTTGTCCAATAGCATGTGCTGATTTCCAGGAATCATTAGGCTATGTAATAATGGCAGGAAGAACATATCAGCAGTGAGAAGCTATCTTTGGACAAATTTTCTTGGGCTGTACCTCTCCAGAATGCATGCATTGCTGTCATGCAAAGACAGAGCCATCTCCAGCAAACTTACTTACTTGCCATAGTTTTTCCTAGATGACTTCTATTATTCTTTTACCTCTATTCTCAAGTTTCTTTTTTAAAACTTATATTTATTTATTTGATAAATTTGATGAGAACACTGTAGCTGCTGGAAGATCATCTCATAATCCCATTACAGATGGTTGGGAGCCACCATGTGGTTTCTGGGAATTAAATGTAGGACCTATGGAAGAACAGTCAGTGTTCTTAACCTCTGAGCCATCTCTCCAGCCTCTATTCTTGAGTTCTTAATCTTAAATTTCAATTGATCTAAGAGTATCCCCAAGGATGTTTTGTTGTACAAAGTATTATGATTAGCATTCTTTCAGTGTTGAAGCATGTGGCACCACTTGCTGGTATTTCTGCTCCTGATGTCATTTATCATCACTGACTGTAAGTCATGAACTACTTCTCTCCCAATATTTCTTAGGATTTTTTTTCTGGCTTTTAATTTTTGAAATTGCGAGTAATGTACATGGAGATGGACTCTTTTGGAGGTTTATTCTGAATCTTATGAAGGGGGGCTGGCGAGGTGGCTTAGTGGGTAAGAGCACTGACTGCTCTTCCAAAGATTCTGAGTTCAAATCCCACATGGTGGCACACAACTACCCATAGGGAGATCTAATGCCCTCTTCAGGTACATCTAAAGACAGTGACAGTGTATTTATGTATAATAATAAATAAATCTTTGGGCTGGATTGAGCAGAGACTGAGGAAGCAAAGTTGACCAGAGCAAGTGGGACAAACTGGAGTGAGCAGGGTTGACCAGAGCAAACAGAGGTCCTAAAATTTCAGTTCCCAACACCACATGAAGGCTCACAACCATCTGTACAGCTACAGTGTACTAAAATACATAAAATAAATAAATAAATCTTTAAATCTATAGAGGCATTTTTACAATTAAATTCTTTCAGGCACCTCTATCTTATGTTGAAATGAAACAAACAACAAACAAAACTACCAAGTACAAATAGTTGAATTAAAATAATAGGAGATAGTCATTATTTTCCTTTTTACAGAAAAATTTAAACAATATTAGTGTTAGTTCTACTTAGAAGGTCTGTTAGATCTCTATGCTGAATACTTCTGCCTCAGCTTTTTTGTTTATTTGTTTGTTTGTTTGTTTCAGAGTGTAGTTTTTAAAACTATGTCCATCTCATTGGCTTTACATGACTTAATCTTAGTATAAATTGATTTAGTTGCATACTCACTCATCCTCCCACACACATGCTCTCATTTCTTACATTTTCCAATTAAGTGGATTTCAGATTATTAAAATTCCATGCTTAAGATGTAACTTTTGAATTTCTGTGTCTATTGAAATGTTTTTTATTCCTTTTTTCTTTCTTTCTTTCTTTTTTTTTTTTTTTTTTTGGAAGGTAAAGGTTTATTTCCTCTTAATTTCCACACAACACTTTATCACTGAGGTAACTCAAAGCAGAAACATGGAGGCAGAAACTTATTCAGGGAGCATGGAAACTGCTTTCTTGCAGGTCTGCTCACATGTTGCCATATGGGTTATGCATTCCGGAACCCAGAAAGGGCACCACCCACAGTAGCCAAACTTTCCAAAATCAATCACTAATCAAGAAAATGCCCCTCACTGCCTTGCCAGTCTAAATTGGTACACTTTCTCAGTACAGATTCTTCTCTCCAGACAGCTCTATCTCTGCCAAATTGATAAAAAAAAGAAAAAGAAAAAAAACCAATCAGGACATTATCTATGTACAATGTTCACATATTTCAAAATTATAAAACAAAATTAAACTGATGATTCTATAAGCCTAAGCAGATAAAAAAATAATTTTAAATTTAACCTAATTCCTTCCAGTTGGCCCCAGCACCAGGTCACCTTGGACCCGAACTTGGTGGGCAGTCCCACAGTCTCCTAAGAACTCTCCACTCCACAGGCACCCTAGCATACTGAGGATCTTGGGATCACTGGTGAGTAAAACACAACATGCCCAAGATCTTGTGATCCCAGGATCGCAGAATCTCAAGATTCCAGGAGCTTACTCATACCAGGATCACAGGGTCTCAGAGGAAGCTTGACTGCCAAGAATTCTGACACACCCAGAATCTCTGCATCACAAGATCTCAGAATCACAGAATCACAAAGAAAGCTGGACTCTGAGAAGTTCTGACTCAACTAGGATTACAGGAAGGGCAGGCTCCAGTCAGATATATTGAGGGCAGGGAGAACTTGAGATAATCAGGTGGCAAGAGGCAAGCAAAAGAACAGAAGCAACAGAAATAAAGGTTACTTGGCATCACCAGAACCAAACTCTCCCATCTTGGCAAGTCCTGGGTACACCATCACACCAGAAAAGCAATATATGGATCTAAAGTAGCATCTCATGAAGATGATGGAGGACTATCAGAAGAACATAAATAACACCCTTAAAGAAACACATCCAAACAGGTAAAAGAATTGAACAAAACCATCCAGCATGTAAAAATGGGAGTAGAAACAGTAAAGAAATCACAAAGGGAGATAACTCTGGAAATAGAAAACCTAGGAAAGAAGTCACAGAGCCATAGATGCAAGCATAACAAACAGAATAAAGAGATAGAAGAGAGAATCTCAGGAACAGAAGATACCATAGAAAACATTGATACAACAATCAAAGAAAATGTGAAATGCAAAAAGATCCTAACCCAAAACATCCAGGAAATCCAGGACACAATGAGAAGACCAAACCTAAGGATAATATATATAGAGAAAAAAGATTTCTAACTTAAAGGGCCAGTAAATATCTTCAACAAAATTATAGAAGAAAACTTCCCCTACCTAAAGAAAGAGATGTCCATGAACATATAACTTTAAAAACTCTATCTTCTTAAAAAACAAAGAAGGGGAGGAATTACATCCCCATGCACATTATTTAAATCACATTTTCATTTTTAAAAATTTTAAATTTGGATGTTAAAGAATGTACTGAGTGCCTCATAGTATCTTAAAACTAGACATAATTGTGACTAGGTGAGATGAAAAGGATCCACTTATTGGCACATGGCATGAGCCTGTTCAAATATTTAATATGGGGGTAAGGGAGCAATGTTTCTGTTTTTTAAACAGAATGCTGCAGGAACATGCTAGCTTCCAGAATGATTCCTGTGACAGGCTGACCTGTGAGTTCCTGAGTGCACTGACAGTGGTGACAAGAAAGCTGTATTGAGCTCACAGAGAAGGAGGAATTGGAGAGAGCAGACACAAGCAAAATAAAGAAACTCTATCTCCACCACAGACTACAGCAAGAGAACAGATCTGGTGCCGACTTAAAATAAAAAATAACTAAAAAAGCTGACTCGTGAGGCAGAGGGACTGCCTCAGAGTATTGGACAAGATTTTGTCATAGACACTGTTTTTTGGCCATTTAGACCAACTCCATTATAGCTGTGAAAGCTTGTGTACCTTACACGTATGCTATATTATTGGGAAGTTTTGATAGAGTTAAGATCACCAATCTTGGCAAGTCTTTTCATATTCACTGTAATTCTTGTCAATTAACTAATTGTGTAGATTTTAATTTAGATAAGGAATCTGCTGTTATGATTTTGTTAAAGAGACCTGCTTATGTTTTGCTGCCTGTATAGTTAAGAAATAATCCTTGGTTTGAGAATTCAGGATTGCAAACTTTGAAAAAGTTAAATGAATTTATTAGACCAAAAGAGATTTGTTACAGCTCTGATTTTAGGAATTACTGCTTTAATTGCAATTTTAACTTCTTTTGCAGTATCTATCACAGCTTTAGTTCAGCAACTACATACCTCTCATTTTGTTATAGAAAAATTGGAGGCAAAGGTTAATGCTCTAGAAGAAGTAATGTTAGCGATGGGACAGGATATTGCAAATATTAAGGTAAGGTTAGCTACTAAATGTCATGCTTCATTTCAATATATTTGTGTCTCGCCACTACCTTATAGTGCAACCATTGACTGGGAGAAGACTAAAATTCATTTGCAGGAAGTATGGAAAGATACTGATATTTCACATGACATGGAACAGTTAAAAGCAGAAATCTCAGATATTAGCAGAAGCCATTTGGATACATGGAACACTGATGAATTGGCCAGAGATTTAAAGAATAACCTAAGTGCATTGAATCCCTTGGATTGGGTTCAATATATAATCTTGCTTGCTATTATTACTGGCATTATTTTATTAGTAATCATTGTGTTTCCACTCATCTTTAGAGTTCTTCTGAGATCTGTAGCTACCAAGAGGTGTGACATTTTGGAACTTTGTCTAAAAAATAAAAAACAGGGGGAACTGCTACATTCACTCCAGTAGTGGCAAGCACAACAGGCCCCAAAAACCTGGGTGCTGTCCGCTGTCCGCTGTCCGTTGTCCTGAGGCGAAAAGTTCACGGAAACAGTCTCCTGGAATCGTGGCTTCCTGTAAATAAATTTAAAAAAAATGCTCCAATGTCCTTGCTTTAGTTGGTAAACGGATCTGTGTGCTTCCCCTTAATATTGCTTTATTACATGTGCTCTTAAGGATTGATATTTTGACATATAGCTAAGTTAGATTCTAGGCAGTCCTTGATCCACAGTCCTTGATCCGACCTTGGGCATGGATAGCTAAGTCCCTGCCTTACACAGAAATTTACCATTATCTAAGAAGAAGGAAGTTTGTGACCTAAAGAGGAACCAGAGTAGATACTTAGAACTATAGACAGCTGAGTTACACCCATAGACAAGTATTTACAGTGGCCTAGGGGGAAGGCGGACTATACAATAGACTAGAGTAGGAACTATGGCAAGGGCACGAAGCCCTTGCCCCTGGCTTCTAAGATTAAGTGGACCTTAGATGGAGCTGTCATGCCCTCTGTGGCCAGCAGATGTCAGAAGGGAAGCATTGGGTATGGGAGGAGTAAATGTGGGAGAGGGGTCAGTCCAGACTGAGCAAACAACTCCTAGGACAGAGGTTTCCAAACTCTGTCACCTGTGGAGAAAAGTGCTTTGCCACTATGCTCACAGGATGGCAAGAGCTTCCATACACATGTAGTAAAGGAAATACTTTTCCATAGCTCTTATACTTTTTTTTTTGATCTCACATTCCGTTTGTGTTTGAGGGCTATTCTACTTTGGTAATACAGCCTCCTTTACTAATCTCTTCTTGCTGTTTTCTATGGAATCCACTCCATGTGTTACTAGTTTCAGATATTGTGCTTCCCAGTTTTGTATGCATATTTGTTTTTTCAAGATTCTAATAGTCAAAATTCTTAATTTTGTCCATCCATTTACATATCTTATGTTTTGACTACTGAATGTTGCTGTGAACAATGGCACCTAATGTTCTGTGTAGGGCGCTCTTTCAGTTCTCTGGGTTATAAATTAGGAGTGGCATTTCTTGGTCAGAGGTTATCCCATGTTCCTATGCTCCCCCAAGAATTCAGGATGGGTGTCAGTGTATCTGAGTTTGCTTCTCAGTGTCTGCCCTTCTGTCTGGGAGCCTTTCCTCAGTCAATCACCAATATTTGAATCCTTGAATCAGGCTCTGCTCTTGATAGCTCCAAATTCAGGGCACTGCTGGGTGCAGAGAGATCTCCAATAGAGTCTGGAATGAGGTCTGTCTTACTGGAGTTTGAGCAATATTTATTTAATATGCCACTTTTCTCTTGTTTCATGGTCTGTAATAAGACTTGTACTTATAAGTCATGCTGTACTTCTGCAGAGGGATCAGATACTATCAGAACCCCTTTCAAAGGAAGAGAATACTCATGTGTTCCCCATGCCCTGCAGTATTTTTTCTTTAGTTATCTGTTTTTCTGAATGATCACTAGACTTCCTAACAAGTCTCTTGTCTCCCAGTCTTTCCTTGTTACAAGGGACTTTCTGTCTCATTTTTAGAAAATGAAAGGAGGGTGAAAAGAAAAGAGAGGTGAGCGAGAAGGCTCTGTGGTTGAGCTCTTGCTTGCCTTTCCAGAGTAATGGAGTTTACTGCCCAGCACCTACATCAGGTGGTTTACAAATGAGTGTAATTGCTGCTCCTCATGATCTCAAACCTTCTTCTGGCCACAGCAGGGAGCCATAGCTATGTGTATATACTGCTCCCTCCAACATATACAGAGAATCAAAACCAAAACAAATGAACAAACAAACAAACAAACATCGTTTTTATTTTAAAGAGTAAAAAGAAATGAGAAAAGATCTCCAAGAAACTCACCAGGCCAGAGAAATACCCTGGCCTCGCTATGTACCATTAAAGGTGTCTTCAGTTTCTTTCTTCATAGATCTATCTGTAATTCATTGTTAAGGAGCACTGTTAAGTAAAACTAAGGGAGATACTTTGAATACAAAGAATGTATCATAGGAGTTTCCAGGCAAGGCTTTCCTATGCTGAGCTTGCTGTAGTTCCTTTAGTTGTCAAGTCCTGTATTGTCCCTCTCTCCACTTCCAGCGTAGGCTTGTGCTCCTCAAACATCTTTCCATTCCTTAAGGGATTAGAGCTGAAGGCATGCCTCCTTGTCCATCACACTTAGAGCAGGAATTCAGAAGCCATATTTGTAACATTAGAGACAAAGTTCACGAGGTGGGAGCCAACCTTGACAAAACACCTGCAGCAAGTCAGGGACATATCAGGTGCTTTTCTGCCCAGGGACACTTTGTCCCCTGATAAGTGAAATGGCTCAGAGTCACCAGCTATTAGACAGTCAAAGTGACTTTAAAGTCACTCTGTCTGTAAAGTGGTAGAATTTGCAGTATCTTTGTTTGTGGTCTGTGTTTAGCCTTAATGAGAAAGTCATCCTTTGATGCCTGGCGCTGAGGTCATCTCCTGTATTTTCTGAATGGGTGCATTTCCATGAGTCTACCAGTGTTAAGATATGGAAGGAGACACAGCACACAGTTCATACGTGCTCTTGCTGTATCTATGGGACCTTGGGACATATTGGAAGGTTTCTCAGATTCCCAGTCATTTTAGATGTCCATTTGCATTCTACAATTATCTTCAACATTAAGAGGATAAACACGCTAAGAAAGATATTAGGGAAACAACACCTTTCTCAATAGTCACAAATAATATAAAATACCTTGGCATATCTCTAACTAAGGAAGTGAAAGATCTGTATGATAAGAACTTCAATTCTCTGAAGGAAGAAATTAAAGAAGATCTCAGAAGATGGAAAGATCTTCCATGCTCATGGATTGGCAGGATCAATATAGTAAAAATGGCTATCTTGCCAAAAGCAATCTACAGATTCAGTGCAATCCCCATCAAAATTCCAACTCAATTCTTCAACGAATTAGAAAGGGCAATCGGCAGATTCATCTGGAATAACAAAAAACCTAGGATAGCAAAAACTCTTCTCAAGGATAAAAGAACCTCTGGTGGAATCACCATGCCTGACCTAAAGCATTACTACAGAGCAATTGTGATAAAAACTGCATGGTACTGGTATAGCGACAGACAAGTAGACCAATGGAATAGAATTGAAGACCCAGAGATGAACCCACACACCTATGGTCACTTGATCTTTGACAAGGGAGCTAAAACTATCCAGTGAAAAAAGACAGCATTTTCAACAAATGGTGCTGGCACAACTGGCGGTTATCATGTAGAAGAATGTGAATTGATCCATTCCTATCTCCTTGTACTAAGGTCAAATCTAAGTGGACTAAGGAACTTCACATAAAACCAGAGACACTGAAACTTATAGAGGAGAAAGTAGGGAAAAGCCTCGAAGATATGGGTACAGGGAAAAAATTCCTGAATAGAACAGCAATGGTTTGTGCTGTAAGGTCGAGAATTGATAAATGGGACCTCATAAAGTTGCAAAGCTTCTGCAAGGCAAAAGACACCGTCAATAAGAAAAAAAGAACACCAACAGATTGGGAAAGGATCTTTACCTATCCTAAATCAGATGGGGGACTAATATCCAATATATATATAAAGAACTCAAGAAGGTGGACTCCAGAAAATCAAATAACCCCATTAAAAAATTGGGCTCAGAGCTGAACAAAAAATTCTCACCTGAGGAATACTGAATGGCAGAGAAGCACCTGGAAAAATGTTCAACATCCTTAATCATCAGGGAAATGCAAAACAAAACAACCCTGAGATTCCACCTCACACCAGTCAGAATGGCTAAAATCAAAAATTCAGCAGATGCTGGCGAGGATGTGGAGAAAGAGGAACACTCCTTCATTGTTGGTGGGATTGCAAGCTTGTACAACCACTCCGGAAATCAGTCTGGCTGTTCCTCAGAAAATTGGACATAGTACTACTGGAGGATCCCACAATACCTCTCCTGGGCATATATCTAGAAGATGTTCCAACCGGTAAGAAGGACACATGCTCCACTATGTTCATAGCAGCCTTATTTATAATAGCTAGAAGCTGAAAAGAACCCAGATGTCCCTCAACAGAGGAATGGATACAGAAAATGTGGTACATTTACACAATGGAGTACTACTCAGCTATTAAAAAGAATGAATTTATGAAATTCCTAGGCAAATGGATGGACCTGGAGGGCATCATCCTGAGTGAGGTAACCCAATCACAAAGGAACTCACACAATATGTACTCACTGATAAGTGGATATTAGCCCAGAAACTTATAAGATATAAGATTTGCTAAACGCATGAAACTCAAGAAGAACGAAGACCAAAGTGTGGACACTTTGCCCCTTAGAATTGGGAACAAATACCCATGGAAGGAGTTACAGAGACAAAGTTTGGAGCTGTGACGAAAGAATGGACCATCTAGAGACCGCCACATCCGGGGATCCATCCCATAATCAGCTTCCAAACGCTGACACCATTGCCTACACTAGCAAGATTTTGCTGAAAGGACCCAGATAGAGCTGTCCCTTGTGAGACTATGCCAGGGCCTAGCAAACACAGAAGTGGATGCTCACAGTCAACTATTGGATGGATCACAGGGCCCCCAATGGAGGAGCTAGAGAAAGTACCCAAGGAGCTAAAGGGATCTGCAACCCTATAGGTGGAACAACATTATGAACTAACCAGTACCCTGGAGCTCTTGACTCTAACTGCATATATATCAAAATATGGCCTAGTTGGCCATCACTGGAAAGAGAGGCCCATTGGACTTGCAAACTTTATATGCCCCAGTACAGGGGAACACCAGGGCCAAACAGTGGGAGTGGGTGTGTAGGGGGGGGAGGGTGTACGGGGTACTTTTGGGTATAGCATTGGAAATGTAAATGAGGGAAATACCTAATAAATATAAATAAAAAGATGGAAGTATATTTCTGATTATCACTTCTTTCCATGGTATGTTTGATACTGCTTTTCCCATCATTTATGTTCTATGGAAACCTTAGCATTTTCACTGGCTCTGCAGGATTTTCATTTCAGTGGAGCAAGGATGTGAGAACATATAGTCTTTGTTAACAATAGCCAAACAACATAGGCATATCTGAACTTTCCTTGGTGTGTTCACACAGAAAATGGAACTAAAGATAGATTTTGCTTTGAACAGAATTTAAAGGTCCTCTTAAAATTTTATAACACAAAGTAAGTATACAATAAAATCTTATCACTAAGGGGATTTAAACAATAAATATTAAGGATTATATTAATACATTATCTGGAATATCCAGAAATGAATTGGTGATTATAGAGAAGGCTCTGGGGATGGGCTTTAGCACTTGGACTGTGGTGCCCTTGGTGTGGCCTCCCACAGCACCCTCCTCTGAGCACACTGAGATCTCTCAGTTTCATGAGTTCCCACACCTCTTTTCATAGCGCATCTATTACTTTTGTCTTTCCATGTGGGTTTCAGGTATAAGGATGTTCACCTGCCTGGCTCCTTCATCTCTCACAGTCTTTTCTGGCCTTTCATTACCTTTTCTGTTGAGGTCTCTTCTAATTTGGTATGCAGAGTCCTTCTCTTATTTCTTCTCCTCCTGTTCTGTTGAACCCATTTCATGAGTTCCTACTTTCAGATCTTGTAGTTTCTGATTCGTGTGTGTACATTAGTATATGTGTGCTTTTTAAAGAATGCAATAGTTAAAATCTCAATTATTTTCATCTTTTTCCCTATTTTCTTTCAAAAATTAAAATTATTTAAGTTCCTTTCTGAATTATCTGTGGATGTGTTTCTATTGCCTGTTTGTCTTTGTGGTTTTAGTAATTTGATATTTTTCAAATCATGCCACCTGACACATTTAAAAATTTCCTGTAGTTAAAGTTGAGTTCAAGAATCCGAACTTAGGTGGCTGAGGAGATTGCTCAATGGTTAACCTCACTGATTGCTCTTCCTGAGCTCCTTAGTTCAACTCCCAGCACCCACACAATGGCTCCCCACCATCTTTATTGGGATCTGATGCTCTCTTCTGGTGTGTCTGAAGACAGTGACAGTGTACTCACATAGATAAAATAAATAAATCTGAAAGAAAATACTGTTAGAATATAGAAACTGAAGTTAGTCTGGATAGCTTAGTGGCGTCATGCCTGCAGCCACCATAGTTGAGAAATTAGAGGTTTGTAGGTACTGGAAGTGAGTTCAGTTAGAGCTTGAGAAGAGCTAGCCAATATGAACAGAGGGGCTGTGGGACCTCTCCTCATGCATCTGTAAGAGCACTGTGTAGTCGCACTGGTCTTCCTTCTTTAATAACTCCAGGGGCCCAATGGCTTTTCAGTTCCATGTTACCATTATACAGATCAGATATCTTTTTTATTTCTCTATTGCTCCTTGACTTGTAAATTTGAAAATTCAAGAGTTACCAGGAAAATCCTATTTGTACTAGGATTTACCCACTAATCCAGGAACTCACTGAGGACACACTGAGTAGACATTGGTGTCTCTTGTGTGCTCTCTTCATATCCTGTGGATATCTTCATAATCCAAAAAGTATGTTCTGTAATATCATCTTCATTGTTTTCACAAGCACAGCAACAAAGGTAGAGGTAGAGGGCACAGTGGGAGGTATTAGGATTCATATCTGGATTCAGCATGTTTTTCAACACTCTGGCCTCCAAAATAACTTCTTCCCTCAGTGACTAACAGCATGGAGGGCTGCAGTACTACTCAGTTTCTAACTATTCTATATATAGATTCTATAATATACCGTTCCATTTTGCTTGCTGCAAGCTCTGCCTTACATGCCCGATAAATTTCTTTAAAAATTTCAAAATACCCTTCCGCTCGACTTGAGACTCGAGCCCCGGGCTACCTTGCCAGCAGAGTCTTGCCCAACACCCGCAAGGGTCCACACGGGACTCCCCACGGGACCCTAAGACCTCTGGTGAGTGGACCACAGTGCCTGCCCCAATCCAATCGCGCGGAACTTGAGACTGCGGTACATAGGGAAGCAGGCTACCCGGGCCTGATCTGGGGCACAAGCCCCTTCCGCTCGACTCGAGACTCGAGCCCCGGGCTACCTTGCCAGCAGAGTCTTGCCCAACACCCGCAAGGGTCCACACGGGACTCCCCACGGGACCCTAAGACCTCTGGTGAGTGGATCACAGTGCCTGCCCCATTCCAATCACGCGGAACTTGAGACTGCGGTACATAGGGAAGCAGGCTACCCGGGCCTGATCTGGGGCACAAGTCCCTTCCGCTCGACTCGAGACTCGAGCCCCGGGCTACCTTGCCAGCAGAGTCTTGCCCAACACCCGCAAGGGTCCACACAGGACTCCCCACGGGACCCTAAGACCTCTGGTGAGTGGATCACAGTGCCTGCCCCAATCCAATCGCGCGGAACTCGAGACTGCTGTACATAGGGAAGCAGGCTACCCGGGCCTGATCTGGGGCACGAGTCCCTTCAACTCGACTCGAGACTCGAGCCCCGGGCTACCTTGCCAGCAGAGTCTTGCCCAACACCCGCAAGGGTCCACACGGGACTCCCCACGGGACCCTAAGACCTCTGGTGAGTGGATCACAGTGCCTGCCCCAATCCAATCGCGCGGAACTTGAGACTGCGGTACATAGGGAAGCAGGCTACCCGGGCCTGATCTGGGGCACAAGTCCCTTCCGCTCGACTCGAGACTCGAGCCCCGGGCTACCTTGACAGCAGAGTCTTGCCCAACACCCGCAAGGGCCCACACGGGACTCCCCACGGGACCCTAAGACCTCTGGTGAGTGGAACACAGCGCCTACCCCAATCCAATCGCGTGGAACTTGAGACTGCGGTACATAGGGAAGCAGGCTACCCGGGCTTGATCTGGGGCACAAACCCCTTCCACTCCACTCGAGCCCCGGCTACCTTGCCAGCTGAGTCGCCTGACACCCGCAAGGGCCCACACAGGATTCCACACGTGATCCTAAGACCTCTAGTGAGTGGAACACAACTTCTGCCAGGAGTCTGGTTCGAACACCAGATATCTGGGTACCTGCCTTGCAAGAAGAGAGCTTGCCTGCAGAGAATACTCTGCCCACTGAAACTAAGGAGAGTGCTACCCTCCAGGTCTGCTCATAGAGGCTAACAGAGTCACCTGAAGAACAATCTCTTAACAGTGACAACTAAAACAGCTAGCTTCAGAGATTACCAGATGGCGAAAGGCAAACGTAAGAATCCTACTAACAGAAATCAAGACCACTCACCATCATCAGAACGCAGCACTCCCACCCCACCTAGTCCTGGGCACCCCAACACAACCGAAAATCTAGACCCAGATTTAAAAACATTTCTCATGATGATGATAGAGGACATCAAGAAGGACTTTCATAAGTCACTTAAAGATTTACAGGAGAGCACTGCTAAAGAGTTACAGGCTCTTAAAGAAAAGCAGGAAAACACAGCCAAACAGGTGATGGAAATGAACAAAACCATACTAGAACTAAAAGGGGAAGTAGACACAATAAAGAAAACCCAAAGCGAGGCAACGCTGGAGATAGAAACCCTAGGAAAGAGATCTGGAACCATAGATGCGAGCATCAGCAACAGAATACAAGAAATGGAAGAGAGAATCTCAGGTGCAGAAGATTCCATAGAGAACATCGACACAACAGTCAAAGAAAATACAAAATGCAAAAGGATCCTAACTCAAAACATCCAGGTAATCCAGGACACAATGAGAAGACCAAACCTACGGATAATAGGAATTGATGAGAATGAAGATTTTCAACTTAAAGGGCCAGCTAATATCTTCAACAAAATAATAGAAGAAAACTTCCCAAACATAAAAAAAGAGATGCCCATGATCATACAAGAAGCATACAGAACTCCAAATAGACTGGACCAGAAAAGAAATTCCTCCCGACACATAATAATCAGAACAACAAATGCACTAAATAAAGATAGAATATTAAAAGCAGTAAGGGAGAAAGGTCAAGTAACATATAAAGGAAGGCCTATCAGAATTACACCAGACTTTTCACCAGAGACTATGAAAGCCAGAAGAGCCTGGACAGATGTTATACAGACACTAAGAGAACACAAATGCTAGCCCAGGCTACTATACCCGGCCAAACTCTCAATTACCATAGATGGAGAAACCAAAGTATTCCACGACAAAACCAAGTTCACACAATATCTTTCCACGAATCCAGCCCTTCAAAGGATAATAACAGAAAAGAAGCAATACAAGGACGGAAATCACGCCCTAGAACAACCAAGAAAGTAATCATTCAACAAACCAAAAAGAAGACAGCCACAAGAACAGAATGCCAACTCTAACAACAAAAATAAAAGGGAGCAACAATTACTTTTCCTTAATATCTCTTAATATCAATGGACTCAATTCCCCAATAAAAAGACATAGACTAACAGACTGGCTACACAAACAGGACCCAACATTCTGCTGCTTACAGGAAACCCATCTCAGGGAAAAAGACAGACACTACCTCAGAGTGAAAGGCTGGAAAACAATTTTCCAAGCAAATGGACTGAAGAAACAAGCTGGAGTAGCCATTTTAATATCGGATAAAATCGACTTCCAACCCAAAGTTATCAAAAAAGACAAGGAGGGACACTTCATACTCATCAAAGGTAAAATCCTCCAAGAGGAACTCTCAATTCTGAATATCTACGCTCCAAATGCAAGGGCAGCCACATTCATTAGAGACACTTTAGTAAAGCTCAAAGCATACATTGCACCTCACACAATAATAGTGGGAGACTTCAACACACCACTTTCTTCAAAGGACAGATCGTGGAAACAGAAACTAAACAGGGACACAGTGAAACTAACAGAAGTTATGAAACAAATGGACCTGACAGATATGTACAGAACATTTTATCCTAAAACAAAAGGATATACCTTCTTCTCAGCACCTCACGGGACCTTCTCCAAAATTGACCATATAATTGGTCACAAAACAGGCCTCAATAGATACAAAAATATTGAAATTGTCCCATGTATCCTATCAGACCACCATGGCCTAAGACTGATCTTCAATAACAACATAAATAATGGAAAGCCAACATTCACGTGGAAACTGAATAACACTCTTCTCAATGATACCTTGGTCAAGGAAGGAATAAAGAAAGAAATTAAAGACTTTTTAGAGTTTAATGAAAATGAAGCCACAACGTACCCAAACCTATGGGACACAATGAAAGCATTTCTAAGAGGGAAACTCATAGCGCTGAGTGCCTCCAAGAAGAAACGGGAGACAGCACATACTAGCAGCTTGACAACACATCTAAAAGCCCTAGAAAAAAAGGAAGCAAATTCACCCAAGAGGAGTAGACGGCAGGAAATAATCAAACTCAGGGGTGAAATCAACCAAGTGGAAACAAGAAGAACTATTCAAAGAATTAACCAAACGAGGAGTTGGTTCTTTGAGAAAATCAACAAGATAGATAAACCCTTAGCTAGACTCACTAAAGGGCACAGGGACAAAATCCTAATTAACAAAATCAGAAATGAAAAGGGAGACATAACAACAGATCCTGAAGAAATCCAAAACACCATCAGATCCTTCTACAAAAGGCTATACTCAACAAAACTGGAAAACCTGGACGAAATGGACAAATTTCTGGACAGATACCAGGTACCAAAGTTGAATCAGGATCAAGTTGACCATCTAAACAGTCCCATATCACCTAAAGAAATAGAAGCAGTTATTAATAGTCTCCCAACCAAAAAAAGCCCAGGACCAGATGGGTTTAGTGCAGAGTTCTATCAGACCTTCAAAGAAGATCTAATTCCAATTCTGCACAAACTATTTCACAAAATAGAAGTAGAAGGTACTCTACCCAACTCATTTTATGAAGCCACTATTACTCTGATACATAAACCACAGAAAGATCCAACAAAGATAGAGAACTTCAGACCAATTTCTCTTATGAATATCGATGCAAAAATCCTCAATAAAATTCTCGCTAACCGAATCCAAGAACACATTAAAGCAATCATCCATCCTGACCAAGTAGGTTTTATTCCAGGGATGCAGGGATGGTTTAATATACGAAAATCCATCAATGTAATCCATTATATAAACAAACTCAAAGACAAAAACCACATGATCATCTCGTTAGATGCAGAAAAAGCATTTGACAAGATCCAACACCCATTCATGATAAATGTTTTGGGAAGATCAGGAATTCAAGGCCCTACCTAAACATGATAAAAGCAATCTACAGCAAACCAGTAGCCAACATCAAAGTAAATGGAGAGAAGCTGGAAGCAATCCCACTAAAATCAGGGACTAGACAAGGCTGCCCACTTTCTCCCTACCTTTTCAATATAGTACTTGAAGTATTAGCCAGAGCAATTCGACAACAAAAGGAGATCAAGGGGATACAAATTGGAAAAGAGGAAGTCAAAATATCACTTTTTGCAGATGATATGATAGTATATATAAGTGACCCTAAAAATTCTACCAGAGAACTCCTAACCCTGATAAACAGCTTCGGTGAAGTAGCTGGATATAAAATAAACTCAAACAAGTCAATGGCCTTTCTCTATACAAAGAATAAACAGGCATAGAAAGAAATTAGGGAAACAACACCCTTCTCAATAGTCACAAATAATATAAAATATCTTGGCGTGACTCTAACTAAGGAGGTGAAAGATCTGTATGATAAAAACTTCAAATCTCTGAAGAAAGAAATTAAAGAAGATCTCAGAAGATGGAAAGATCTCCCATGCTCATGGATTGGCAGGATCAACATTGTAAAAATGGCTATCTTGCCAAAAGCAATCTACAGATTCAATGCAATCCCCATCAAAATTCCAACTCAATTCTTCAACGAATTGGAAGGAGCAATTTGCAAATTTGTCTGGAATAACAAAAAACCTAGGATAGCAAAAAGTCTTCTCAAGGATAAAAGAACTTCTGGCGGAATCACCATGCCAGACCTAAAGCTTTACTACAGAGCAATTGTGATAAAAACTGCATGGTACTGGTATAGAGACAGACAAGTAGACCAATGGAATAGAATTGAAGATCCAGAAATGAACCCACACACCTATGGTCACTTGATCTTCGACAAGGGAGCTAAAACCATCCAGTGGAAGAAAGACAGCATTTTCAACAATTGGTGCTGGCACAACTGGTTGTTATCGTGTAGAAGAATGCGAATCGATCCATACTTATCTCCTTGTACTAAGGTCAAATCTAAGTGGATCAAGGAACTTCACATAAAACCAGAGACACTGAAACTTATAGAGGAGAAAGTGGGGAAAAGCCTTGAAGATATGGGCACAGGGGAAAAATTCCTGAACAGAACAGCAATGGCTTGTGCTGTAAGATCGAGAATCGACAAATGGGACCTAATGAAACTCCAAAGTTTCTGCAAGGCAAAAGACACCGTCAATAAGACAAAAAGACCACCAACAGAATGGGAAAGGATCTTTACCTATCCTAAATCAGATAGGGGACTAATATCCAACATATATAAAGAACTCAAGAAGGTGGACTTCAGAAAATCAAATAACCCCATTAAAAAATGGGGCTCAGAACTGAACAAAGAATTCTCACCTGAGGAATACCGAATGGCAGAGAAGCACTTGAAAAAATGTTCAACATCCTTAATCATCAGGGAAATGCAAATCAAAACAACCCTGAGATTCCACCTCACACCAGTCAGAATGGCTAAGATCAAAAATTCAGGTGACAGCAGATGCTGGCGAGGATGTGGAGAAAGAGGAACACTCCTCCATTGTTGGTGGGAGTGCAGGCTTGTACAACCACTCTGGAAATCAGTCTGGCGGTTCCTCAGAAAACTGGACATAGTACTACCGGAGGATCCAGCAATACCTCTCCTGGGCATATATCCAGAAGATGCCCCAACAGGTAAGAAGGACACATGCTCCACTATGTTCATAGCAGCCTTATTTATAATAGCCAGAAGCTGGAAAGAACCTAGATGCCCCTCAACAGAGGAATGGATACAGAAAATGTGGTACATCTACACAATGGAGTACTACTCAGCTATTAAAAAGAATGAATTTATGAAATTCCTAGCCAAATGGATGGACCTGGAGGGCATCATCCTGAGTGAGGTAACACATTCACAAAGAAACTCACACAATATGTATTCACTGATAAGTGGATATTAGCCCCAAACCTAGGATTCCCAAGATATAAGATATAATTTGCTAAACACATGAAACTCAAGGAGAATGAAGACTGAAGTGTGGACACTATGCCCCTCCTTAGATTTGGGAACAAAACACCCATGGAAGGAGTTACAGAGACGGAGTTTGGAGCTGAGATAAAAGGATGGACCATGTAGAGACTGCCATAGCCAGGGATCCACCCCATAATCAGCATCCAAACGCTGACACCATTGCATACACTAGCAAGATTTTATTGAAAGGACGCAGATGTAGCTGTCTCTTGTGAGACTATGCCGGGGCCCAGCAAACACAGAAGTGGATGCTCACAGTCAGCTAATGGATGGATCATAGGGCTCCCAATGGAGGAGCTAGAGAAAGTAGCCAAGGAGCTAAAGGGATCTGCAACCCTATAGGTGGAACAACATTATGAGCTAACCAGTACCCCGGAGCTCTTGACTCTAGCTGCATATATATCAAAAGATGGCCTAGTCGGCCATCACTGGAAAGAGAGGCCCATTGGACTTGCAAACTTTATATGCCCCAGTACAGGGGAATACCAGGGCCAAAAAGGGGGAGTGGGTGGGCAGGGGAGTGGGGGTGGGTGGATATGGGGGACTTTTGGTATAGCATTGGAAATGTAAATGAGTTAAATACCTAATAAAAAAATGGAAAAAAAAATTTCAAAATAGATTATTATTCTTTAAATTAGAACAGAGTAATGACCAGGATGAACTGAAATGATACAATATTAATCAATGAAAGCCATAATCAGTATTAGTGATGAATCATGTTATATTAGCTTCTACTTTCTCATCACATTAAGAATTTGAAAATTTAATATTGGTTCTGACTTACATGTTAGAAAAAGGAAAATAAGCAGCTAAAGCATGAAAAAATTGTCTGAATTTGCATCTCTACACCTTTAGCTACTCCAAGGTACTTTCTTTGAAATGGAGCAATTAAAAGTGACTGATTAAAGTGGCACACGACTTTAATCCCAGCACTCAGGAGGGAAAAGGCAGTGGATTTCTGAGTTCAAGGTCAGCGTGGTCTACAAAGTGAGTTCCAGGACAGCCAGGGCTATCCAGAGAAACCCTGTCTTGAAAAACAAAAAAAACAAAACAAAATTAAAAAAAAAACCCAACCAACCAACCAAACAAAAAAGTTACTGATTATCAGGTATTTGCACTGAAAGATCCTGACAGAATGTAAAAGGTCACAGAAGTCCTGAAACTGACAAAATAGATTTCAT
This sequence comes from Mus musculus, assembly GCF_000001635.26. Taxonomy (NCBI): domain Eukaryota; kingdom Metazoa; phylum Chordata; class Mammalia; order Rodentia; family Muridae; genus Mus; species Mus musculus. The sequence continues at coordinate 109,153,562 of NC_000071.6, forward strand.
TGTTAGTAGAACTAGCTTCACCAATTTAGAAAAATAGAGGTGCACAATGCTATGGCCGCTCCTCAAACCTGTGTGTCTGCCAATGTTCTGAACAGGTGTGTGCCCATTGCTGCATCATACTGGCAGGTGTTTGTGATATTGGTTGTTATATCCGTTGCTGGGAAAGAGTCGAAAAATCTCCCCAGCAACCACAGTCGGGACCAATCCGGAGTTGCTGCACTTTCATTAGACTCCTTCCTTGTTTCCCTCCCATACCCATTTCTTGAAGAATCAATCATTTTAGAATAGACATTGTTTAGATCTGGAAATCCCCTTCTTCCCCCCTTCTCCTTTCCCCCTTAAGGGCCTATAAAAACTGAAAACCCTTTCCCCTCCTGGTAGACTCCTCTACCCCTGTGTAGGATATGAGTCATCTCCAGAGCTCTGGCTTTCCCTGAATAAAGCCTCATGTGGTTTGCATCAAGCTTTGTCTCTCGTGAGTTCTTGGGTGTTTGCTATTATCCTGAGGCCTGAGTGAGGGGCTCCTCTCAGAGTCTTTCAGCACTTCACTGTCATTTTCTTAAATTCATTTTTGTAAAAAGTGACATTTGGTGCCTACACCCAGGCGTATAAGTTCATCAAATTCCAATGAACCAGATTAAAAGAACACTTGGATTTTAGGGGGTTTCCTGAGAAAATGATGTCAGAGTTCCTTTCAATCTTCTTGTTTTTAAAGATGTTGTGATCGAGTGATAGTTATTGCCAGAGTCCTTAGTTGAAAGAAACAATGCAGTGCATACTCTTACAAAAATTTCTCTCATCCATGGCTTAGGGAAAATTAGAGAAGATGGTGGGATAGATCTTGCAAGTCAAAGGATGAGGAAGCTGCCTGTGAACATAAATCTTCTAAAACTAGCATAGGTAGACCATGAAGTTTTACCAATAGACCCACAAAATATGACCTGAAGAAGGATCACTGCACTCTGCATGGCAGCATGGAAGTAAGCAAGCTTGCAAAGCTTCTAGCCTACACAACCATTTACAGAAAACTTTAAATCTGGGAATGGAGGAAGTTGTCACAGCGAGGTAAGGAAACAAATATTGGCCAGGTAATACCAAATAATGAGCCATCAGAACTCAAAAGCATGTAATTTTACAAGGTCTCTACAATTTATATTTCAAAATGTATATATAAATACATATATGCATTCATTAAGCCTTCGTGAAATAATAGGCCATTTACGTTTTTTGATTATATGAAGTGGCTATAAGTGGTGTTCTGGAGACAGGAAATACAAAGAAAGAACAAATAAATTATACCATCAAAAATAAACTACAAAATAACAGTTAAAAATAAAAGCAACAAACAATATTTTGAGAAAAAATAACACTGACCTTCAACAACTGATGTTCAGAAATAATTATGTGTATGTGTTTGTAAGTGTGTCTTTGTGTGTGTAATATTAAACCAAATAATCCTTAGTTGTTCCTATTTTGATAACATTTATGAAGTCATTCATCTAGAGTGCTTTATATATTCACAGACTTCACTGACCTTATTTTGATATAGATCTCATGTGTGACTTCTTTGTACTACCATTTTCCACCTGAATGAAACATTAATTTTATAATGAAATGGTGTGTTTTCACATAAAGTTCAAGAGCATTATACAGCAGGCACAATCTGAATCCCACAGATTGTACTCTTCTTACTATTTTACCTGATATTCTGAATATTTTCATAGTACCTTATGAAGCTATTACAAAATCTCAGGCCTCTGAGAGGGCCATCAACAATATGCAACACTGTAACTATGCTCCACACTCTCCTAATATTCAATCTTGTTTCTTTTTCAAATCAGTGCCTTCTATTGCATCAGTAATCTATGATTCTCCAAATCCCAACCAAAGCACTTTAACATTTTGCTGATGTCATAGATACTGTAGCTGTAACAAAATACTATGGTCAAAAGAACCATATGAGAAAAGTCCTATTTCCCTATGTACCTTGGTCACAGTTAACTGAATGAAGTCAAGACAAGAACTTGGATGCAGACATTCAATGAGAGAACATGGAATAATGCTGATTACTGGCTTCATGTCCATGCTCTCTACAGTCCTCTTTCTTATAACTCCCAGAACAATTTGCCCAGAGATGGCACTGTCACAGCAGTAGGGTCACCTTATATTAAACATTAATTAGGAACATGGATTACACACATACCTACAGGTTAAAGTGATGGTAGCCATTTATCAACTAAGATTCTGTATTCTCAATGTTTAGGTTATGTACACATGAATGAGACCATTTTCCACTAAAACTTAGTAATTGGCATTCCATTAGGCAGTGCTGTGCTACCATACATTGTAAGTACTAACTTTGTATACTCCTTAAGATTTTTGTATGATTTAGTAGTACTTTTGTTAAGACAAAGCAAAAACATATGATGAGTACCATCTACCATTTTAAAATTACTAAAGATTCAAGAAAGCATTTTATTTTTGTACTTCTGCAGAAAATTTGAATCTAGTCTAAGATAACACAACATTTTGGGAGAAAGATGCACCCTAGCAAGCCTGCACTAGAAGCCAAGATGGAGAACACCTCCACAACAACCATGACCGTTCCCCTGGTGCTGTGGTAGACAGGGAGGAAGGTGATCCAGACACTGCAGAACACCAGCATGCTGAAGGTTAGGAATTTGGCTTCATTGAATCTGTCAGGAAGGTTCCTAGCCAAGAAAGCCACAGTGAAGCTCCCCAGAGCCAAGGAGCCCAAGTATCCCAGAACAAAGTGGAAGGCAATGACTGAGCCTTTGTTGCAAATAATGATGGTCTTTCCATGTTCAGATTGTGTATCTCTGTCAATAAAGGGAGGAGATTTTACCAACCAGATTCCAGAGAGAACTAGTTGGATTAGGGTACAAATGGGAATGGCCAAGTTAGGTGCCCCTGATGCCAACATCCCTCTCATCCTTCTCCCTGGAGTAGTGAGCTTGAAAGCCAAGACTACAGTTATTGTTTTAGCCAACACTGTAGAAATAGCCACTGTGAAAAATACTCCAAATGTGATCTGCTGCAGGATGCAGGTGGCCTGGTTGGGATGTCCAATGAAGAGCAATGAGCAGAGAAAACAGAAGACTAGAGAGATGAGCAGGATATAGCTGAGAATGCGGTTATTGGCCTTCACAATAGGTGTATCCTTGTACTTCACAAAAGTGACTAGTATTAGAACTGTGAGGGCAGAGAAGGACAGGGCCATGCATCCTAGAGCCATCCCCAATGGATCTTCATAAGCCAGGAATGACACAACTCTTTGGAGGCAGTGAGTTTTCTCTACGTTGGCATACTTATCATCTGGACACCTCACACACTGTTCCATATCTGCTGGAAAACAACAATAGACCCTTATAAGATACCATAAATATGTAGTTAATAATTGTGCCTTTGTATTATTCAGATCATATATCAATAAATAATTTGGTGTTGAGAATCCATTCCATTACTTACTATTGTAGGGACCACTAACTCAAGAATGGTCTCTATAAACCTATGCTTTGTGATGGGACAAAACAAAAACATAGGGAATGGAACAGCTAAAATTATTTATTAAACATAAACAATGAAAAGGTGATGAATATTAATATGTATAATCTCAGATTATTTAATTCCTCAAACCATAAATTCACTACTCACAGACAAGTGTAGTGTGCAGACATAGTTACTGATGCCAGTTGATGAAATACACTATGTACTTTGTTTTCTTTGAGAGTTGTGTCCTTGTCTGTATCTACACATAGGCACCTGAACATACATTTCCTCATGCAAATATTTACACAAAGGAATATTTTCATTCTTGAAGCTGTTTGCCTCATAGGCCTATGCATGTCCCTCTCATTATGGTAAGATCTCTTTCTTCCTAACTACATATTCTGAAATGTTTGGTATGAAGGTTATGGATATTCACATTCATCCATCTTTCCTCAGGTAGGCTTTGATTGATAATAAGCACTCTCCCATCTCTTGTTGCATTCTTGAAGTCTTCACCCTTGTTCTAATTCTTTGACAGGAAATCATTAATCCTTTAAGTTATCTAAGCTCTTAAAATATATTTCATTAAACAACAACTGTGACACTGAGCATCTGGTCTTTGACAGGGACTAAGTTGGGTGATGGAGGAAAAGATTGTGGACTGATCATGTAATCAAGTTTCTTTGTACAAAGAATCAAAGAAGAATAAATATATACATAGATTATGCCCAAATATTTGTTTAAAAATAGTTACACAGGCATGTTCCCCTAAGTATGTTCCATTTAATAAAATTAGTAACCTTCATGTTGTGAATGAAATGCATTGTTTGTAGAAAATATTGCAAGTTATTTGCTGGGTCGAAAAGAAGTAGACATTACTAATCAAGTTTTCAAACATGGACCTTTTAGTTGTTCAGTTTCTATCTAGGCCATATCATATTTCTAGTGTGGAAAGAGGAGGCATTCAAATTCAGCAATTTTTCTTCTGCATGCAAGCATGTACCTGTTTCATTGGAAACCTCATTTTCTGGGCACTGAACACAGTCAAAGCAGCAGTCTGCTGTTTGTTTCTGATGAATTTTCCTGAATCCAGCAGTACATGTCACACTACACATGGAGGAGGGAACCTGAGGCAATACATAAATATTATACAATATGTGTGTGCATGTATACATCATATGTATAATGACTTGTAGATTGATATGTAGGACATTAAAAGATATGGCTATAAATATTCCTCTGATAACTAGCATTACTTAACAGTTTCAGGAACATTATTATTTTGTGTTACCCTGCAACGCACTGAATGTCATACAACATTTACTATATCATGTAATATTTTATATGTAACATTGAGGTTGTAGCAATTTGAAATTTTTCTTCCTAAGCTTATTAATCCAAAAGTAATATTTATGTGGCATCAAGTTCTCTCCCATTATATATATATATATATGAACACAGGACTAATATCCAATATATACAAAAAACTCAAGAATCTAGACTCCAGAAAATCAAATAAACCTATTAAAAATGGGGTACGGAGCTAAACAAAGAATTCTCAATGGAAGAATACTGAATGGCTGAGAAGCACCTGAAAAAATGTTCAACATCATTAATCATCAGGGAAATGCAAATCAAAACAACCCTTAGATTCCATCTCACACCAGTCAGTGTTGGGAGCCAAAACTAAATTCTTTATAATAATCCAAGTGAAAAAGATGACTAGCAAGTCTTAAGACATAAAGCTGGACCTCCTCCCCAAGCTGACTAAGTCCAGACAAAGGTCACCAGCGGACTGTTCCAGTTGGACCTCCTCCCCAGGCTGAATAAGTCCATATGAAGGTCACCAATGGACTGTTTTGAGAATTACCACAAGATGATTCCAGACCTGACGCAAACAGCAGATGTCATAACCACAAGATGTACTTTTAGATAGCATACCTCCCCTTGTAGTCACCAAGCAAAATTACCACTGCTCCCCCCTGCCCTTCTGCATAAGGGTTATTTCCCCTTTGATCTCTTTGTATAAAAACTACAAGTTTTGCTGAATACAACGAGGCCTTGACAAGATTCAGATTGACTCCATGTCTTTTCTGTGCTTAGCCTCCGTTTCTCTCTCACCTCCCATTTGGTTAGGAGCAGTCCCCTCGAGACCCATGAATAACTGGACCTGCTTGACGGGTCAGGTGGCACCCACGTGGAGCCTCAAGGTACGACCACCCTCCAGATGAAGATAAGATTGAGGTACAGCCAGCCAGGGTAGAGACCTCCCCAGACCGCATTGCTCATGCAACGTGGGGAGTCTTGAGGTAAGTCTAGACGTTATAAGGTCGTCACATTCGCCATGGGGAAAGCACTTTCAAAGGAAACATTTTTTATAAAAGAGATAAAGGGTTTACTTAGGGAGAGAGGAATAAGAGTCAAGAAAAAAGATTTGATTAAATTTTTCTGCTTTGTGGACACTAAATGTCCATGGTTAGTTTTGAGTGGACCTGAGATTCATCCACTTACATGGAATAAGGTTGGCAAAAATATTAATGATTTAATAAAGAAGGGTGAAAATATCCCTGAACCTTTTTTCAGTTATTATGGAATTACTAGAGACCTCTTAAAAGGTACAGAACAAGGAGGGGAGGGAGCCAGACTGCTGGCACTCACTGAGGATTTTTCTGTGGCTTCTTGCTCACCATTCAGTAAAAGTGAAACTAAAAAGGACTTAAAGGATCCTTCAAGCTCCTCTTCAGTCATCATAAACATACCAGATCCTACAAGTAGTTTGCTGGCTCCTCTCTCCCTACAAAGCCTGAAGGGGCTCCTGGATGAATCAGAGAAAATTGTTAGACCAAAGAATATTTATCCAATCTTGCATAAAGTCGTAAAAGACTGTAATGTTCCCCTTGACCCATCCTCTGAGGCAGAACTAGAGGAGGGGGCAGCCAAATATGAGGAGGAGAGATATGGTCCCGGCTCCCGAGTGTTTCTAACAACAAAATCCGGCCCTAGGTACCCTCATCCACATCCCCCCCCCCCTTTCCCTCTCTGCACCTCTATCCCTCCCTCAGCCTGCCGCCTCCCGCTCCCTTACAAGGGAGGACTGTTCATCATTTGCTTAACACAAAGGACTCTCTGGTGGCTCACATTTCTGGTCTAAAAGAGGTTTTATGCTTGCAAAAAGAATTAGGAGACCTCACCTTAGAAATTCAAAACTTACAGGGGGCCCTCTCTGCAGCCCCAATTGTCAAGAAACAGTTGGAGCACCCTAAAGTCATAAAGGAGGTTTCTCCTCCGGTCTCCATGGAGAAAATCAAACATAAATATTCAGCCAAGGACAAGGCACATAAAAAATTGGCCTTCCCAGTCCTGACTCAGGCACGCTCCAAACAGATAAGTTATGACCCTGAGCCAGCTTATGATAAACAAGCGCCAGACACCTCAGGACAGGCAAGGAGGGAAAAGGAAAGTGGTGACAATTTGATCAATTAGCCTCTGACTCCGAGGAAGAAGAGGTGATAAAAGATGAAAGTGATTATGAGGCTTCACAGCCTGTTTATAAGAAATTAAAGATCGAGCTGGGGAGGCGGCCTAAGCCACAGCAGCAGCGGTCGCCATCTTGGTCCGGGACCCGCCGAACTTAGGAAATTAGTCTGAACAGGTGAGAGGGTGCCAGAGAACCTGACAGCTTCTGGAACAGGCGGAAGCACAGAGGCGCTGAGGCAGCACCCTTTGTGGGCCGGGGACAGCCAGCCACCGTCCGGACCGGAGGACAGGTGCCCGCCCGGCTGGGGAGGCGGCCTAAGCCACAGCAGCAGCGGTCGCCATCTTGGTCCCGGGACTCCAAGGAACTTAGGAATTTAGTCTGCTTAGGTGAGAGTCTGTACCACCTGGGAACTGCCAAAGCAACACAGTGTCTGAGAAAGGTCCTGTTTTGGGCCTTCTTCTTTGGCCAGGAGGAGGTCCAAATACAAGATATCTGCGCACCTTCCCTGTAAGAGAGCTTGCCAGCAGAGAGTGCTCTGAGCACTGAAACTCAGAGGAGAGAATCTGTCTCCCAGGTCTGCTGATAGACGGTAACAGAATCACCAGAAGAACAATCTCTAAACAGAGTCAACTATAACTACTAACTCCAGAGATTACCAGATGGCGAAAGGTAAACGGAGGAATCTTACTAACAGGAACCAAGACCACTCACCATCACCAGAACCCAGCACACCCACTTCGCCCAGTCCAGGGAACCCCAACACACCTGAGAACCTAGACCTAGATTTAAAAGCATATCTCATGATGATGGTAGAGGACATCAAGAAGGACTTTAATAAATCACTTAAAGAAATACAGGAGAACACTGCTAAAGAGTTACAAGTCCTTAAAGAAAAACAGGAAAACACAATCAAACAGGTAGAAGTCCTTACAGAAAAAGAGGAAAAAACATACAAACAGGTGATGGAAATGAACAAAACCATACTAGACCTAAAAAGGGAAGTAGACACAATAAAGAAAACTCAAAGCGAGGCAACACTAGAGATAGAAACCCTAGGAAAGAAATCTGGAACCATAGATTTGAGCATCAGCAACAGAATACAAGAGATGGAAGAGAGAATCTCAGGTGCAGAAGATTCCATAGAGAACATCGGCACAACAATCAAAGAAAATGGAAAATGCAAAAAGATCCTAACTCAAAATATCCAGGAAATCCAGGACACAATAAGAAGACCAAACGTACGGATAATAGGAGTGGATGAGAATGAAGATTTTCAACTCAAAGGTCCAGCAAACATCTTCAACAAAATTATTGAAGAAAACTTCCCAAATCTAAAGAATGAGATGCATATGAACATACAAGAAGCCTACAGAACTCCAAATAGACTGGACCAGAAAAGAAATTCCTCCCGACACATAATAATCAGAACATCAAATGCACTAAATAAAGATAGAATACTAAAAGCAGTAAGGGAAAAAGGTCAAGTAACATATAAAGGCAAGCCTATCAGAATTACACCAGATTTTTCACCAGAGACTATGAAAGCCAGAAGAGCCTGGACAGATGTTATACAGACACTAAGAGAACACAAACTGCAGCCCAGGCTACTATACCCAGCCAAACTCTCAATTATCATAGAGGGAGAAACCAAAGTATTCCACGACAAAACCAAATTCACGCATTATCTCTCCACGAATCCAGCCCTTCAAAGGATAATAACAGAAAAAAACCAATACAAGAACGGGAACAACGCCCTAGAAAAAACAAGAAGGTAATCCCTCAACAAACCTAAAAGAAGACAGCCACAAGAACAGAATGCCACCTTTAACAACTAAAATAACAGGAAGCAACAATTACTTTTCCTTAATATCTCTTAACATCAATGGTCTCAACTCGCCAATAAAAAGACATAGACTAACAAACTGGCTACACAAACAAGACCCAACATTTTGCTGCTTACAGGAAACTCATCTCAGAGAAAAAGATAGACACTACCTCAGAATGAAAGGCTGGAAAACAATTTTCCAAGCAAATGGTATGAAGAAACAAGCAGGAGTAGCCATCCTAATATCTGAAAAGATTGACTTCCAACCCAAAGTCATCAAAAAAGACAAGGAGGGACACTTCATTCTCATCAAAGGTAAAATCCTCCAAGAGGAACTCTCAATTCTGAATATCTATGCTCCAAATACAAGAGCAGCCACATTCACTAAAGAAACTTTAGTAAAGCTCAAAGCACACATTGCGCCTCACACAATAATAGTGGGAGACTTCAACACACCACTTTCACCAATGGACAGATCATGGAAACAGAAACTAAACAGGGACACACTGAAACTAACAGAAGTGATGAAACAAATGGATCTGACAGATATCTACAGAACATTTTATCCTAAAACAAAAGGATATACCTTCTTCTCAGCACCTCATGGTACCTTCTCCAAAATTGACCACATAATAGGTCACAAATCAGGCCTCAACAGATTCAAAAATATTGAAATTGTCCCATGTATCCTATCAGATCACCATGCACTAAGGCTGATCTTCAATAACAAAATAAATAACAGAAAGCCAACATTCACATGGAAACTGAACAACACTCTTCTCAATGATACCTTGGTCAAGGAAGGAATAAAGAAAGAAATTAAAGACTTTTTAGAGTTTAATGAAAATGAAGCCACAACGTACCCAAACCTTTGGGACACAATGAAAGCATTTCTAAGAGGGAAACTCATAGCTATGAGTGCCTTCAAGAAAAAACGGGAGAGAGCACATACTAGCAGCTTGACAACACATCTAAAAGCTCTAGAAAAAAAGGAAGCAAATTCACCCAAGAGGAGTAGACGGCAGGAAATAATCAAACTCAGGGGTGAAATCAACCAAGTGGAAACAAGAAGAACTATTCAAAGAATTAACCAAACGAGGAGTTGGTTCATTGAGAAAATCAACAAGATAGATAAACCCTTAGCTAGACTCACTAAAGGGCACAGGGACAAAATCCTAATTAACAAAATCAGAAATGAAAAGGGAGACATAACAACAGATCCTGAAGAAATCCAAAACACCATCAGATCCTTCTACAAAAGGCTATACTCAACAAAACTGGAAAACCTGGACGAAATGGACAAATTTCTGGACAGATACCAGGTACCAAAGTTGAATCAGGATCAAGTTGACCTTCTAAACAGTCCCATATCCCCTAAAGAAATAGAAGCAGTTATTAATAGTCTCCCAGCCAAAAAAAGCCCAGGACCAGACGGGTTTAGTGCAGAGTTCTATCAGACCTTCAAAGAAGATCTAACTCCAGTTCTGCACAAACTTTTTCACAAGATAGAAGTAGAAGGTATTCTACCCAACTCATTTTATGAAGCCACTATTACTCTGATACCTAAACCACAGAAAGATCCAACAAAGATAGAGAACTTCAGACCAATTTCTCTTATGAACATCGATGCAAAAATCCTTAATAAAATTCTCGCTAACCGAATCCAAGAACACATTAAAGCAATCATCCATCCTGACCAAGTAGGTTTTATTCCAGGGATGCAGGGATGGTTTAATATACGAAAATCCATCAATGTAATCCATTATATAAACAAACTCAAAGACAAAAACCACATGATCATCTCGTTAGATGCAGAAAAAGCATTTGACAAGATCCAACACCCATTCATGATAAAAGTTCTGGAAAGATCAGGAATTCAAGGCCAATACCTAAACATGATAAAAGCAATCTACAGCAAACCAGTAGCCAACATCAAAGTAAATGGAGAGAAGCTGGAAGCAATCCCACTAAAATCAGGGACTAGACAAGGCTGCCCACTTTCTTCCTACCTTTTCAACATAGTACTTGAAGTATTAGCCAGAGCAATTCGACAACAAAAGGAGATCAAGGGGATACAAATTGGAAAAGAGGAAGTCAAAATATCACTTTTTGCAGATGATATGATAGTATATATAAGTGACCCTAAAAATTCCAACAGAGAACTCCTAAACCTGATAAACAGCTTCGGTGAAGTAGCTGGATATAAAATTAACTCAAACAAGTCAATGGCCTTTCTCTACACAAAGAATAAACAGGCTGAGAAAGAAATTAGGGAAACAACACCCTTCTCAATAGCCACAAATAATATAAAATATCTCGGCGTGACTCTAACGAAGGAAGTGAAAGATCTGTATGATAAAAACTTCAAGTCCCTGAAGAAAGAAATTAAAGAAGATCTCAGAAGATGGAAAGATCTCCCATGCTCATGGATTGGCAGGACCAACATTGTAAAAATGGCTATCTTGCCAAAAGCAATCTACAGATTCAATGCAATCCCCATTAAAATTCCAACTCAATTCTTCAACGAATTAGAAGGAGCAATTTGCAAATTCATCTGGAATAACAAAAAACCGAGGATAGCAAAAACTCTTCTCAAGGATAAAAGAACCTCTGGTGGAATCACCATGCCTGACCTAAAGCTTTACTACAGAGCAATTGTGATAAAAACTGCATGGTACTGGTATAGAGACAGACAAGTGGACCAATGGAATAGAATTGAAGACCCAGAAATGAACCCACACACCTATGGTCACTTGATCTTCGACAAGGGAGCCAAAACCATCCAGTGGAAGAAAGACAGCATTTTCAACAATTGGTGCTGGCACAACTGGTTGTTATCATGTAGAAGAATGCGAATCGATCCATACTTATCTCCTTGTACTAAGGTCAAATCTAAGTGGATCAAGGAACTTCACATAAAACCAGAGACACTGAAACTTATAGAGGAGAAAGTGGGGAAAAGCCTTGAAGATATGGGCACAGGGGAAAAATTCCTGAACAGAACAGCAATGGCTTGTGCTGTAAGATCGAGAATTGACAAATGGGACCTAATGAAACTCCAAAGTTTCTGCAAGGCAAAAGACACTGTCTATAAGACAAAAAGACCACCAACAGACTGGGAAAGGATCTTTACCTATCCTAAATCAGATAGGGGACTAATATCCAACATATATAAAGAACTCAAGAAGGTGGACCTCAGAAAATCAAATAACCCCCTTAAAAAATGGGGCTCAGAACTGAACAAAGAATTCTCACCTGAGGAATACCGAATGGCAGAGAAGCACCTGAAAAAATGTTCAACATCCTTAATCATCAGGGAAATGCAAATCAAAACAACCCTGAGATTCCACCTCACACCAGTGAGAATGGCTAAGATCAAAAATTCAGGTGACAGCAGATGCTGGCGAGGATGTGGAGAAAGAGGAACACTCCTCCATTGTTGGTGGGATTGCAGGCTTGTACAACCACTCTGGAAATCAGTCTGGCGGTTCCTCAGAAAATTGGACATAGTACTACCGGAGGATCCAGCAATACCTCTCCTGGGCATATATCCAGAAGAAGCCCCAACTGGTAAGAAGGACACATGCTCCACTATGTTCATAGCAGCCTTATTTATAATAGCCAGAAACTGGAAAGAACCCAGATGCCCCTCAACAGAGGAATGGATACAGAAAATGTGGTACATCTACACAATGGAGTACTACTCAGCTATTAAAAAGAATGAATTTATGAAATTCCTAGCCAAATGGATGGACCTGGAGAGCATCATCCTGAGTGAGGTAACACAATCACAAAGGAACTCACACAATATGTACTCACTGATAAGTGGATACTAGCCCAAAACCTAGGATACCCACGATATAAGATACAATTTCCTAAACACATGAAACTCAAGAAAAATGAAGACTGAAGTGTGGACACTATGCCCCTCCTTAGAAGTGGGAACAAAACACCCATGGAAGGAGTTACAGAAACAAAGTATGGAGCTGAGATGAAAGGATGGACCATGTAGAGACTGCCATATCCAGGGATCCACCCCATAATCAGCTTCCAAATGCTGACACCATTGCATACACTAGCAAGATTTTACTGAAAGGACCCAGATGTAGCTGTCTCTTGTGAGACTATGCCGGGGCCTAGCAAACACAGAAGTGGATGCTCACAGTCAGCTAATGGATGGATCACAGGGCTCCCAATGGAGGAGCTAGAGAAAGTACCCAAGGAGCTAAAGGGATCTTCAACCCTATAGGTGGAACAACATTATGAACTAACCAGTACCTCTGAGCTCTTGACTCTAGCTGCATATGTATCAAAAGATGGCCTAGTCGGCCATCACTGGAAAGAGAGGCCCATTGGACACGCAGACTTTGTGTGCCCCGGTACAGGGGAACACCAGGGCCAAAGGGGGGGAGTGGGTGGGTAGGGGAGTGGGGGTGGGTGGGTAAGGGGGACTTTTGGTATAGCATTGGAAATGTAAATGAGCTAAATACCTAATAAAAAATGAAAAAAAAAAAAGAAATTAAAGATCAAACATATTAAAGAGTTGCATTCGGCTGTTAAAAATTATGAGGTTAATGCCCCTTTTACTGTATCAATGTTGGAGGGACTGGCAGGAGATGGTTACTTAACACCCAATGAATGGAGCAAAGTGGTACAGTCAGTCCTCACTAGAGGGCAGTATTTAACTTGGAAATCTGAATTTGTGGATAGAGCCAAAACCCAAGCTGCTATTAATAGACCCCCCCCCCCCCAGTGAAACTTATTCTTGGACCTCTGATAAAATATGTGGTAAAGGTCCGTTCGCCTCTGATAAGAAACAATTGGGGCTTTCTCCTGGGGTGCTTGTGCAGACGGCCCAGGCAGCCTTAGCTGCCTGGAGAGCCATACCAGCCACAGGAGCCCCCACCACCCCTTTGACTAAAATTATTCAGGGCTCCCAAGAATCCTATGCCCAATTTGTTGCTAGACTACAAGAAGCCACTGAAAGAATTCTCAGTTCCCATGAAAATGAAGGGCTTTTAGTTAGACAGCTTGCCTTGGAGAATGCTAATTCTGCTTGCAAGGCTGCCCTGTGAGGTAAGACTTAGGCCTCACAGGAATGATAAAGCTCTGCAGTGAGGTAGATACATTTTCACATCAAGTCTCAAAATCTATTAACCTGGCCATCGGAGCAGTTTTCCAAAAGCTGGTGGAACTAGCCAGCCTCAGCAGAGAGTGTGTTTCAGATGTGGACTCCTGGGACATTTTGCCCGCGAATGCCCGTCCACCAGACCAGGCAAGTCTGCCACCACACCAGGGAGCCATGCCTACTGGCCTCTGCCCTAATTGTAAGAGAGGTCGCCACTGGGCATGAGATTACAGATCCAAAACTGATGTAAATGGCTGCCCCCTTACTGTGGTCCAGGGAAACTACCAGGGGGCCCCTGCTCGGGGCCTGCTCCCCCTGATAGCACCCCCAAACAATCCATCGCTGATTCCCTCCAGTCTCCCCAACGGGGATTTGTGCAGGGCTACAGCAGGGAGCCCAGGATTGAACTTGTGTTCCTCCACTACCAGGATTATAACTCCCAAGGAAGGAACATTAGTTATTGAGACAGGGGAATTCGGACCCCCACCCCAAAATATGTTTTTTCTTATTATTGGCCGAGCATCAGGTTCCCTTCAGGGACTCATGGTAACCCCCACTGTGGTCGATGCTGACTACCAAGGAGAAATAAAAATTCTGGTTACAGCCACACGAGGGCCCCTTACATTGAGAGCAGGAGAGCACATCGCCCAAACGCTGCAGCTCCCGTTAATTGAACAATTTCCACATATTAGAAAAAATCGGGGGCCGTCCTCCCCGGGGTCCTCGGATGTTTATTGGGTACAAAAATTAACTGACTCTTGACCCATGTTGACTGTGTTTTTAGATGGCAAACAATTTCAGGGACTTCTAGATACTGGGGCAGATGCAACAGTAATTTCTTCATTGCACTGGCCCACTGCTTGGCCTTTAGAACCTACTGCTATCCATTTAAAGGGGATAGGCCAAACTCAGGATACTTTACAAAGTTCAAAATTGTTAACATGGTCAGATAAGGAAAATAATACTGGAACTGTCCTGCCCTTTGTAGTCGGGGGCCTTCTTGTTAATTTATGGGGGAGGGATATACTTTCTCAAATGGGAGTTATAATGTACAGCCCCAATGAGACTGTCACAAATTTAATGCTAAAAACAGGGTATCTCCCTGGAAAAGGCCTAGGGAAAAGTGAACAAGGGATTGTTCATCCCTTTGTCTCTGTACCCAAAAGAGACAAAAAGGGTCTGGGAGCAGATCTTTTTTCCTAGAGACCACTGCTCCTCCTGCACTCCAGGCAGATAAAATATCATGGAAAACTAATGATCCAGTCTGGGTCAACTAGTGGTCTATGCCTCAAGAAAAGGTTCAGGCAGCCTTATACTTAGTGCAGGAACAATTGAGGCTGTCGCACCTTGAACCATCCACCTCCCCGTGGAATACACCTATATTTGTTATAAAAAAGAAAAATGGGACTTGGAGGTTATTACAAGATCTCAGAGCTGTTAATAAGACTATGGTGCCAATGGGTGCCTTACAGCCTGGTCTACCCCCTCCCATTGCCATACCTAAGGGCTATTTCAAAATTGTTATAGATATTAAAGATTGCTTTTTTCTCTATTCCACTTCATCCTCAAGATTATGTCTGCTTTGCCTTTTCCATTCCAATTGTAAATCATGTGGGACCAAATCCTCGCTTTCAGTGGCGGGTTTTGCCACAAGGAATGGCTAATAGCCCCACCTTGTGCCAAAAATATGTGGCCCAAATCATTGATCCAATAAGAGGGTGATTTCCCACTGCCTATATTGTGCATTACATGGATGATTTACTAATAGCTACCAAAGATTTACAACAAACCCATGAGATTGCCCAAATGGTAGTTGCTGCCCTACAAAAGAGAGGTTTTGTAATAGCCCCAGAAAAAAATGCAGGTTCAATATTCCTTCATGTTCTTGGGCTTCCAACTAGAACCTGCAACTGTTCACTCACAAAAATTGGCCATTCGAACGTCTCATCTGAAGACCTTAAATGATTTTCAAAAATTATTGGGAGATATTAATTGGCTACGTCCACACTTAAAGTTAACAACAGGAGAATTAAAGCCCTTGTTTGATGTCTTGCAGGCTGATTCTGATCCCACCTCCCCCCAAAGTCTGACCATAAAA
Organism: Mus musculus; assembly: GCF_000001635.26. Lineage (NCBI taxonomy): Eukaryota > Metazoa > Chordata > Mammalia > Rodentia > Muridae > Mus > Mus musculus. The sequence goes on from NC_000071.6 coordinate 109,169,601, forward strand.
GCACAAAGATCACTGGCCTGAGTTGAACAGGCCATTAGTCAACAGGTTATGGGTTATTTTGACCCCACACAGCCTTTATTCCTGATCATCTTTTCAACCACTTTTACACCCACAGGCCTTCTCTGGCAAAAAGACAGCCCCCTCTTCTGTATCTATTTACCAGCCACCCCCTCTAAGGTTCTCCCTACCTTTCCATTCTTGGTGTGCCAGGTGATATTTTTAGGTTTAAAAATGGCCACCCATCATTTTGGCCGAGATCCTGATGTAATTATTTCTCCTTATTCCTCTGAGCACCTTGCTTGGTTACAGTCCCGATTTAATGATTGGGCCATATTGCTGTTCATCTACCAAGGGACTTTTGATACCCATCTCCCCAGTAACAGGTTGTTACAATTTTTACAGGTGACTCCTTTTGTGTTTCCCAAAGTTACTCATTCAGACCCTATTTCAGAGGCATTAACTGTGTTTATAGATGGGTCAAAAAATGGAAAAGCCACTGTGGTCATTCATGGGCAAATTCAAGTCATTGATACTATCTATACCTCTGCACAATTAGTTGAACTTTGTGGAGCGTTAAAGGTGTTTGAGCTTGTTGCATTACCATTTAATCTTTATTCAGATAGCCACTATGTGGTTAGGGCCTTTCAAGTTTTGGAGGTGGTCCCTAGTATCCAACCCTTAACTGCCACCTTTCAGATGTTTTTTAAGATTCAGATGCTTATTAGGGCTCATGCTCATCCCTTTTTTGTAGGTCATATTTGAGCACACTCCGGTCTACCTGGCTCACTAACAGAAGGAAATGATTTAGCTGATCAAGTTACTCTGCTGATGTGCCTTGCTTCCCTCTCTGATCCCCTCTCAGAAGCACAGACAGCCCATGCCCTCCATCACCTCAATGTTCATACATTAAGACTCAGATATATGATAACTAGAGAGCAAGCCAGACAAATTGTAAAACAATGTAAGAACTGCCTTACACTTTTTCCAGAGCCTCATCTGGGTGTCAACCCCAGGGGACTTATACCTGGTGAATTGTGGCAGATGGATGTTACACATGTCCCATCCTTTGGAAAGTTAAGATCTGTACACGTTACTGTTGATACCTTCAGTGGTTTTATTTATGCCTCTGCCCATATGGGAGAAGCCACTAAAGATGTCATCAATCATTTATTGTATGTATTTTCAGTAATGGGACAGCCAAAGATGATTAAAACTGACAATGGTCCTGGATATACTAGCCAAAAGTTTAAACAATTTTGCTCACAATTACAGATCTAGCATATTACAGGCATTCCTTATAATCCTCAAAGAAAAGGAATTGTCGAAAGAGCACACCAGACTTTAAAAAATACCTTAATCAGCTGGCTACTCAGGAAACAATCTATTCCTTTAAAGGAAATTCAAAATTGTTATTGTCTCATGCACTCTTTGTGCTAAATTTCCTGACCCTTGATATGTCAGGGCGCTCCACAGCTGATCGCTTGTGGCACCTAAGACAGGTTCAAGCTATGCTCAAATTTTGAGGAAAGATCCCTTAACGGGAATGTGGAATGGACCGGATCCAGTTATTATCTGGGCTAAGGGCTCAGCTTTTATCTATAATACAAAAGAAGTGGAGCAAGATGGCTCCCTGAAAGATTAATAAAACCTTATAATAAATTCCAGGTTAATGCCTGAGAAAGATTTTTTCTTACAGGAGGAAATATCAGACCGTGATCATGATGAACCTGATGATTCTGGCCTGGATACTATTCCTGTTCTCCATCGTGAAGACCATCAATAATCGGGCCTATCAGGTTTTTAATTACACCTGGATCCTCCAGAACTAGGCTGGAGACATAGTTTTTTCCTGGTCCCACATTAGGAGTGCCCCTACCTGGGACCCCATATTGACTGATGTTTGTAAAATTGCTCTGGGAGCCGACCCAGAATTATTACTCATGTGCCTCGTATTTTAAAATTACATATCTTGAAAAAAATTAAAATTGTGGTATACCCACTGATGTTCCTCCTGTGGCCCACTCCAAATCTTCAGATATATGAAGTTGTTGACTCTGGTGGAAACAAGGCAAATAGCTTCCTATTTTCACTTTTAATCCAAGGCCTTTTGGAAAATTCCAAATGATGAAAATGTCATAATCTGCACACTGATTTTCCCTATGCTTCATGTTCACCAGTTCTCCAACAGGGTTAGTAAATACTCTGGTCTTCAGCAAGGAAGCCACCTAAGTGAGATGCTTTATTAGACATTTACACATGCACACCAATAAAGTGAATGCCAAATTGAGAATTTTTCGTAATTATTTATGAATTTCAGAAAAGACAGCTGTATTAAAGTAATCCCTCGTAGTAAAATACAATATGCTTCATGGATGATTAAAAATTAATATACTTCATATTAATGTTCCATATGAATATGCGCTAGAAGAAATGATTACAAGATAACAAGTAACACCGTGTGTGTGTATGAGCATGTTCCTCAGAATGGTAGTTTTAAAAACGAGAAGCCATGTATGTGCAAATGCAATGGAAGTCTGAATGTCTATAAGTTGTGGGTCTTTCATGTCCATACAGTATACATATATGAGATATACATAAACTTAATAAAATGTGTAGTTGTAATCATTTATGGTTTTGTAAATAATTAATTTAAATGAATAACTATTAATCATAGCCCATGTACCAATTCTTGAGGAATTATTCTTTAGAAAAATATTCTAGTCTACTCATCACTTAAGGGTTTTATGATAAAACTATTTTGAATTTTGAACTCACTTGGTGAATTGTTGAGACACGCTTTCACAAAACTCACTGATATCATAAAAATGTATTGTCTCCTATCAAAAGTGATCCTTGTGCATGATATTTATCCATGTAAAAGATTCATTAGGGGGATTTGTAGTGTAGAAAAGTTTCCATTTAGAGAATTATCTCTACCAAATGCACAGTCCCAACCGTTAAGAAGGACACATGCTCCACTATGTTCATAGCAGCCTTATTTATAATAGCCAGAAGCTGGAAAGAACCCAGATGCCCCTCAACAGAGGAATGGATACAGAAAATTTGGTACATTTACACAATGGAGTACTACTCAGCTATTAAAAAGAATGAATTTATGAAATTCCTAGGCAAATGGATGGACCTGGAGGGCATCATCCTGAGTGAGGTAACCCAATCACAAAGGAACTCTCACAATATGTACTCACTGATAAGTGGATATTAGCCCAGAAACTTAGGATACCCAAGATATAAGATTTGCTAAACGCATGAAACTCAAGAAGAACGAAGCCCAAAGTGTGGACACTTTGCCCCTTCTTAGAAATGGGAACAAAACACCCATGGAAGGAGTTACAGAGACAAAATTTAGAGCTGTGACGAAAGGATGGACCATCTAGTGATTGCCATATCCAGGGATCCATCCCATAATCAGCTTCCAAACGCTGACACCATTGCCTACACTAGCAAGATTTTGCTGAAAGGACCCAGATATAGCTGTCTCTTCTGAGACTATGCCAGGGCCTAGCAAACACAGAAGTGGATGCTCACAGCCAGCTATTGGACGGATCACACGGCCCCCAATGGAGGAGCTAGAGAAAGTACCCAAGGAGCTAAAGGGATCTGCAACCCTATAGGTGGAACAACATTATGAACTAACCAGTACCCTGGAGCTCTTGTCTCTAGCTACATATGTATCAAAAGATGGCCTAGTTGGCCATCACTGGAAAGAGAGGCCCATTGGACTTGCAAACTTTATATGCCCCCATGCAGGGGAACGCCAGGGCCACAAAGGGGGTGTGTGGGTGGGTAGGGGGTTGGAGGGGTGTGTATGGAGGACTTTTGGGATAGCATTGGAAATGTAAACGAGGAAAATGCCTAATAAAAAAAGAGAAAAAAAAGATCCCATTGATATATCTAAATATAAGGAAATGTAAGAAACTTTACCTGCTGACAGTCAGTGAATATTCCTTTGGGTACTGCCATTTGCTGAGATTCTACTTGTTGAAGAATGAGTTCATGGTAGGTGTGGGCCACAGCATATACAGCATTATACAGATTGTAACCTTCCTCACTCAGGACCATGTCAAAATTGTTCCTTGCTGTCCATTCTAATGTGTTGTTGAATGTAAAATGATCCTTTTTATTGCTGTTCTTAGAGATGGAGCAATTAAAAGAATTCCACCCCAGTCTAGTCTCAGAAATGTTTACTGGGTATTTTTCATTGTTCATTGTTTGCAAGAAATTCCTAAATTTAACAAGTTCACCTATGTGGTGTGCAAAAGTAACAGTCCCATGAAAGAAATTAAAACTGAAATCTTTTTTATTTGTGACAACATCCCATTGTGAGGTTGTGATCCAGATTTTCCTTACACCTAAATGTATCCACCTTCTAAAGCCGACTTCTAGGGTAGAGTTCATTTCACCATAAATGATAACAACCTTTGCTGTTGATTCCATAATTTGTTTATCATATATCTTAGCCCTTGTCATATATAATTGCATGTTTCCTGGGATCATATTAACAAAAGCTAAACAGATTCCATCTCTTTGCATTTCTTCTCTCATATCTGATAGAAACTGAATACCTTGGTCATCATCTGAGATGACCAGTCCTATCCAAGTCCATCTAAAATGAAGCATCAAGGAGACCATGCCATGGGACAAATGTGTGTCCTTGGTTGCTACCTGATGGACATAGGGAAACTGGTCATGGTCACTCAGCTTAGGATTAAATGGTCCAAAGAAAACCTAAAGGATGTAGAAGAGAGGATGAAACATCCACATAAGGAATAAGATTGTTAGGATATTTGTACTTATACACAGGTAATGTTATTCACCTTTCATTACTCATATTAAAGATATTAAGATTATTATGTAAATATTGTATATTATTCCTATTAGATTCTAGAGTATTCCTGTAATTGTGAATGTCCTAGAAAACAGTTTTGCCTGTTTGCCCAGTGTATCTATGATCCTATTATGTAACTCTTTTACATGTGTATTTGTGTGTGTGTGTGTGTGTGTGTGTGTGTGTAGCACTGCACTCATAAATGCATACTGTCCAAACTGTCTAAGTTTCTTGTAGGCACATGTAAATGGGATTTAAAAGTTGTTAACTTGGGCTAGAGAGTTGTCTCAGTGTTTAAGAGCACTTACTGCTCCTCCAGAGGTCCAGAGTTCAATTCCCAGTAACCACGTGGTGACTCATCACTACCTGTAAGGGGATCCGATGCCCTCTTCTGGTCTGTCCAAAGGCAGTGACAATGTACTCACCTACATTAAATAAATGAATCTTTAAACACAAAAAGTTTTTAACTCATCCAGTGTCACATATTCTTACCCTTGGTGTCCCAGTATGAATTGACAGTTTTACAGATGTTTTCCATGATGGTCCTATAAAGCTTATGTAACATGCTCCATAAAATACACAGATATTATCAGTAAATTCCACAGTAATGTTCTTTTCTGAATATATTTTGTCCAGATCTCCCAATGTTTTTTCGCACTGACCAGAAGTAATGGGGGATATCAAAGACATGTTGGGTAAAAGATAAGGATTCTTGTTGATTTCATCAGTAGCAAAAAACAGTACTAGGAAAAACTCATATCTTCTTGCTGGTATTCTAAAACAAGGCATAATTATGATTAAGGGATATGTTTGAAACATGAAAATTCAATTGCTGTAAAGTTTGTAATATGAGACATACTAAATTTCTTTCTAAATGTTTTTAAATAAACCTCATAAATTAGAGATCTTTAGAGTTAAATACAATTTAAAAATTCATAGTCATAGGGCACTATGATATGATAAGTTTGGTATTTGTGAAAATGAAGATTGTTTTATCTCTGAATGCTAACCTTGAACTAGATTACAGTCTATTGAAGGAGACTAGTATAAAATAATCTTAAAACTGTAATTCCACACACACATAATAGAACCATGACTTAAACCACATATTAAATATATAACACTCTCCTTAAACTTTTTTATTATTTAAATGCATTTTATACTGTGGAGAATCAGAGTGCTGTCATGAGAACAGTGTGTATAGCCAAGGCCATGAGAGCAGTCAGTGTAGCCAAGGTCAGAGAGTAGTGTGTGCAACCAAGAGGAACTCTTATCTATGTTTAGTCTGTAGAGGAACTTTCTCAAGAAGAGTGCTGTGTGCTGAAGTGCTTATAAGCTGGAGATGCAGAAATAAACTTTGAGTCTTGATGAGAATATTGTCTTAGCTCTATGTTTCTCTTGTTCCAACTTTTCATTTCTAGCCCTAGCACACCCAGGACATTCTGATTACCTGAGAACATGTGGGTTATAGAAGCAACAAAGTTTCTTGGTCCGGGGGGCAGAGCTGAGACTCAGACCCCTGGACCCATTCCTTGCCAGAGGAGAGTTGTCCTACAGGGAGGGTTCTGACCCCAGAACTCAGGAGGTGGTTCAGAGCTCCAGACTGCTGGACACCTGCTCAACCAGAGACAGCTTGAACATTAAAACCAGAGATTTCCAGATGGCAAAAGGCAAATGTAAGTATCTTACTAACAGAAATCAAAAACACTGGGCATCATCAGAACCCAGAATGCCCACTACAACGAGTCCTGGATACCCCAACACACCCAAAAAGGAAGACACGAAGTTAAAATCATATCTCATGATGGTGGTAGAAGATTTAAAGAAGGGCATTAATAACTCACTTAAAGAAATACAGGAGAACAGTGCTAAAGAGGTAGAAGCCCTTAAAGAGAAAGCACAAAAATTCCTCAAGTAATTACAGGAGAATACTGTTAAACAGGTAGAAGTCCTTAAAGAACTACAGACAAACACTGCTAAACAGGTAGAAGAAACACAAAAATCCCTGAAAGAGTTACAGGAAAACACAACCAAACAGGCAATGCAATTGAAAAAAACCATCCAAGATCTAAAAATTGAAGTAGAAACAATGAAGAAAACACAAAGGGAGACAACTCTGGAGATAGAAACCCTAGGAAAGAAATCAGGAACCATAGATGTGAGCATCAGCAACAGAATACAAGAGATGGAAGAGAGAATCTCAGGTGCAGAAGATTCCATAGGGAACATGGACACAACTATCAAAGAAAATGCAAAATGAAAGAAGATTCTAACTCAAAATATCCACGAAATCCAGGACACAATGAGAGGACCAAACCTATGGATGATAGGAGTAGATGAGAATGAAGATTTTCAACTTAAAGAGCCGGCAAATATCTTCAACAAAATTATAGAAGAAAACTTTCCGTACCTAAAGAAAGAGATGCCCATGAACATACAAGAGGCCTACAGAACTCCCAATAGATTGAACCAGAAAAGAAATTCTTCCCAACACATAATAATCAGAACAACAAATGCACTAAAGAAAGGCAGAATATTGGGAGCACCTGGGGGAGCCATCTTGGTTCCTGGATCCCTCCAAGACTAGATTGTGAAGGTGAGAGTGTGGACTACAGAAGCTAACAGCATCTGGGACAGGCAGAAGCAACACAGCTCCTGAGGCAGACCCTGTTTCAGGCTCCAGACATTCAGGCACCTTCCCTGCCAGAGGAGAGGTGTTTACCCCGCCTGGGAGGGCTTTGCTGGAGCACCTGGGGGAGCCATCTTGGTTCTCTGATCCCTCTGAGACTGGTCTGCGCAGGTGAGAGTGTGGACTACAGAAGCTAACGGATTCTGGGACAGGTAGAAGCTACACAGCTTTTGAGGCAGAGCTTAATTTGGGCCCCAGACATCCGGGCACTTTCCCTACCAAAGGAGAGATGTCCAATACACCTGGGAGGGCTTTGCTGGATCACCTTGGGGAGCCATCTTGGTTCCCGGATCCCTCTGAGCAGGTGAGAATGTGGACTACAGAAGCTAACAGCTTCTGGGACAGGCTGAAGCAACACAGCTTCTGGGACAGGCCCTGTTTCAGGGCTTCATCTTTGCCAAGAGGCAGGTCTGAACCCCAGATATCTGTACACCTTCCCTGCAAGAGGAGAGCTTGCCTACAGAGAGTTCTCTGACCACTGAAACTCAGGAGAGATCTAGTCTCACAAGTCTGCTGATAGAGGCTAACAGAATCACGGGAGGAACAAGCTCCAACCAGAGACAACTATAAGAACTAACTCCAGAGATTACCAGATGGCAATAGGCAAATGTAAGAATCTTACTAACAGAAACCAAGACCACTCACCATCATCAGAAACCAGCACCCCACCTTACCAGTCCTGGGAACACCAATACCTGAAAGCTAGACCTAGATTTAAAAGCATATCTCATGATGATGGTAGAGGATATCAAGAAGGACTTTAATAACTCACTTAAAGAAATACAGGATAACATTGGTAAAGAGTTATAAGTACTTAAAGAAAAACAGGAAAACACAGCCAAACAGGTAGAAATCCTTAAAGAAAAATAGGAAAACACAACCAAACATGTGATGGAAATGAACAAAACCATACTAGACCTAAAAAGTAGACACAATAAAGAAAACCCATAGTGAGGCAACGCTGGAGATAGAAATCCTAGGAAAGAAATCTGGAACCATAGATGTGAGCATCAGCAACAGAATACAAGAGATGGAAAAGAGAATCTCAGGAGCAGAAGATTACATAGAGAACATGGGCACAACAATCAAAGAAAATGCAAAATGCAAAAAGATCCTAACTCAAAACATCCAGGAAATCCAGGACACAATGTGAAGACCAAACCTATGGATAAAGGCATAGATGAGAATGAAGATTTTCAACTTAAAGGGCCAGCAAATATCTTCAACAAAATTATAGAAGAAAACTTCCCAAACCTAATGTAAAAGATGCCCATGAACTTACAAGAAGCCTATAGAACTCCGAATAGACTGGACCAGAAAAGAAATTCCTCCCAACACATAGTAACCAGAACAACAAATGCACTAAATAATGATAGAATATTAAAAGCAGTAAAAGAAAAAGGTCAAGTAACATATAAAGACAGGCCTATTAGAATTACACCAGAATTTTCACCAGAGACTATGAAACCCAGAAGAGCCTGGACAGATGTTATACAGACACTAAGAGAACAAACATACCAGCCCAAGCTACTATATCCAGGAAAACTCTCAATTACCATTGATGGAGAAACCAAAATATTCCACTACAAAACCAAATTCACACACTATCTTTCCACGAATCCAGCTCTTCAAAGGATAATAACAGAAAAAAAAATAAGGATGGAAACCACACCTTACAAAAAGCAAGAAAGTAATCCTTCAAAAAACCAAAAAGAAGACAGCCTCAAGAACAGAATGCCAACTCTAACAACAAAAATAATAGGAAGCAACAATTAATTTTCCTTAATATCTGTTAATATCAATGGACTCAATTCCCCAATAAAAAGAATAGACTAATAGATTGGCTACACAAACAGGACCCAACATTTTACTGCTTACAAAACCCACCTCAGGGAAAAAGACAGACACTACCTCAGAATGAAAGGCTGGAAAACAATTTTCCAAGCAAGTGGTCTGAAGAAACAAGATGAAGTAGCCATTCTAATATCTAATAAAATCGACTTCCAACCCAAAGTTTTCAAAAAAGGCAAGGAGGGGCACTTAATACTCATCAAAGGAAGAATATTCCAAGAGGGACTCTCAATTCTGAATACCTATGCTCCAAATGCAAGGGCAGCCACATTCATTAAAGAAACTTTAATAAAGCTCAAAGCACACATAGCACGTCACACCATAATAGTGGGAGACTTCAACACACCACTTTCATCAATGGACAGACCCTGGAAACAGAAAATAAACAGGGACACAGTTAAACTTACAGAATTTATGAAACAAATGGATTTAACAGATATCTACAGAACATTTTATCCTAAAACAAAAGGATATATCTTCTTCTCAGCACCTCATGGTACCGTCTAAAAAACTGACCATATAATTCGTCACAAAACAAGTCTCAACAGATACAAAAATATTGAAATTGTCCCATGCATCCTATCAGATCACCATGGAATAAAGCTGATCTTCAATAAAAACATAAATAATAGAAAGCTAACATTCAAGAGGAAACTGAACAGCACTATACTCAATGATACCTTGGTAAAGAAAGAAATTAAAGATTTTTAGAGTTTAATGAAAAAGAATCCACAACATACCCAAACTTAATGGACACAATGAAAGCATTTCTAAGAGGAAAACTCATAGCTCTGAGTGCCTCAAAAAAGAAACTAGAGAGAGCACACACCAGCAGATGACAACATACCTAAAAGCTCTAGAAAAAAGGAAACAAATTCACCCTAGAGGAGTAGAGGGCAGGAAATAATCAAACTCAGGGGCAAAATCAACCAAGTGGAAACAGGAAGAACTATTCAAAGAATCAACCAAACCAGGAGCTGGTTCTTTGGAAAATCAACAAGATAGATAAACCCTTAGCCAGACTCACTAGAGGGAACAGGGACAGCATCCTAATTAACAAAATCAGAAATGAAAGGGAGACATAACAACAGATCCTGAAGTAATCCAAAACACCATCAGATCCTTCTACAAAAGGCTATACTCAACAAAACTGGAAAACCTGGATGAAATGGACAAATTTCTAGGTACCAATGTTAAATCAGAATCAAGTTAATGACCTAAACAGTCCTATATCTCCTTAAGAAACAGAAGCAGTCATTAATATTTTCCCAACCAAAAAAAGCCCAGGACCAGATGGGTTTAGTGCAGAGTTCTATCAGACTGTAAAAGAAGATCTAATTCCAGTTCTTCTCAAACTATTCCACAAAATAGAAGCAGAAGGTACTCTACCCAATTCATTCTATGAAGCCACAAATACTCTGATACCTAAACCACATAAAGACCCCACAAATATAGTGAACTTCAGTCCAATTTCCATTAGGAATATCGATACAATAATCCTCAATAAAAACCTTGCTAACAGAATCCAAGAACACATCAAGACAATCATCAATCTTGACCAAATAGGTTTCATTCCAGGGATGCAGGGATGGTTTAATATATGGAAATCAACCAACGAAATCCAGTATATAAACAAACTCAAAGATAAAAACCACATGATCATCTCGTTAGATGCTGAGAAAGCATTTGACAAAATCCAACACACCTTCATGATAAAAGCCATGGAATGATCAGGAATTCAAGGTCCATACCTAAACATAATAAAAGCAATATACAGCAAACCAGTAGCCAAATTCAAAGTAAATGGACAGAAGCTGGTAGTAATCCCACTAAAATCAGGGAATAGATAAGGCTGCCCACTTTCCCCCTACCTATTCAATATAGTAGTTTAAGACCTAGCCAGAGCAATTCGAAAACAAAAGGAGACTAAGGGGATAGAAATTGCAAAGGAAGAAGTCAAAATATCACTTTTTGCAGATGGTATGATAGTATATACAAGTGACCCTAAAAATTCCACCAGCGAACTCCTAAACCTGATAAACAGCTTCAGGACAGTAGCTAGGTGTCCGACTGGCTCGGAAGGCGTCAGCCTCAGGAGCAGCGGGTGCCACCTTGGTTCCGGGACTCCCCCGAACTTAGGAACTTAGTCAGCACAGGTGAGAGTGTGCACCACAGAAGCTGACAGCTTCTGGGAACTGCCAAAGCAACACAGCTTCTGGGAAAGGTCCTGTTTTGGGCATTCTTCTTCGGCCAGGAGGAGGTCCAAACACAAGATATCTGCGCACCTTCCCTGTAAGAGGAGAGCTAGCCAGTAGAGAATGCTCTGAGCACTGAAACTCAGAGGAGAGAGTCTGTCTCCCAGGTCTGCTGATAGACGGTAACAGAATCACCAGAAGAACAATCTCTAAACAGAGTCAACTATAACAACTAACTCCAAAGATTACCAGATGGCGAAAGGTAAACGTAGGAATCTTACTAACAGGAACCAAGACCACTCACCATCATCAGAACCTAGCACTCCCACTTTGCCCAATCCAGGGCACCACAACACACCCGAAAACCTAGACCCAGATTTAAAAGCATATTTCATGATGATGATAGAGGACATCAAGAAGGACTTTAATAACTCACTTAAAGAAATACAGAAGAACACTGCTAAAGAGTTACAAGTCCTTAAAGAAAAACTGGAAAACACAGCCAAACAGGTAGAAGTCCTTACAGAAAAAGAAGAAAACACATCCAAACAGGTGATGGAAATGAACAAAACCATACTAGACCTAAAAAGGGAAGTAGACACAATAAAGAAAACGCAAAGTGAGGCAATGCTGGACATAGAAACCCTAGGAAAGAAATCTGGAACCATAGATGTGAGCATCAGTAACAGAATACAAGAGATGGAAGAGAGAATATCAGGTGCAGAAGATTCCATAGAGAACATCGGCACAACAATTAAAGAAAATGGAAAAAGCAAAAAGATCCTAACTCAAAATATCCAGGAAATCCAGGACACAATGAGAAGACCAAACCTATGGATAATAGAGGTGGATGAGAATGAAGATTTTCAATTCAAAGGACCAGCAAATATCTTCAACAAAATTATAGAAGAAAACTTCCCAAATCTAAAGAAAGAGATACCCATGAACTTACAAGAAGCACACAGAACTCCAAATAGACTGGACCAGAAAAGAAATTCCTCCCGACACATAATAATCAGAACTACAAATGCACTAAATAAAGATAGAATACTAAAAGCAGTAAGGGAAAAAGGTCAAGTAACTTATAAAGGCAAGTCAATCAGAATTACACCAGATTTTTCACCAGAGACTATGAAAGCCAGAAGAGCCTGGACAGATGTTATACAGACACTAAGAGAACACAAATTCCAGTCCAGGCTACTATACCCAGCCAAACTCTCAATTACCATAGATGGAGAAACCAAAGTATTCCATGACAAAACCAAATTCACACATTACCTTTCCACGAATCCAGCCCTTCAAAGGATAATAACAAAAAAAAAAAAAAAAAAAAAAAAAAAAAAACCAATACAAGGACCAGAACCTCCCCCTAGAAAAAACAAGAAGGTAATCACTCAACAAACCTAAAAGAAGACAGCCACAAAAACAGAATGCCAACTTTAATAACAAAAATAAGAGGAACCAACAATTACTTTTCCTTACTATCTCTTAATATCAATGGTCTCAACTCCCCAATAAAAAGACATAGACTAACAAATTGGCTATAAAAACAAGACCGAACATTTTGCTGCTTATAGGAAACTCATCTCAGAGAAAAAGATAGACACTACCTCAGAATGAAAGGCTGGAAAACAATTTTCCAAGCAAATGGTATGAAGAAACAAGCTGGAGTAGCCATCCTAATATCTGAAAAGATTGACTTCCAACCCAAAGTCATCAAAAAAGACAAGGAGGGGCACTTCATTCTCATCAAAGATAAAATCCTTCAAGAGGAACTCTCAATTCTGAATATCTATGCTCCAAATACAAGGGCAGCCACATTCCTTAAAGAAACTTTAGTAAATCTCAAAGCACACATTGCACCACACACAATAGTAGTGGGAGACTTCAACACACCACTTTAGCCAATGGACAGATCATGGAAACAGAAACTAAACAGGGACACAGTGAAACTAACAGAAGCTATGAAACAAATGGATCTGACAGATATCTACAGAACATTTTATCCTAAAACAAAAGGATATACCTTCTTCTCAGCACCTCATGGTACCTTCTTCAAAATTGACCACATAATAGGTCACAAAACAGGCCTCAACAGATACAAAAATATTGAAATTGTCCCATACATCCTATCAGATCACCATGCACTAAGGCTGATCTTAAATAACAAAATAAATAATAGAAAGCCAACATTCACATGGAAACTGAACAACACTCTTCTCAATGATACCTTGGTCAAGGAAGGAATAAAGAAAGAAATTAAGGACTTCTTAGAGTTCAATGAAAATGAAGGCACTTCATACTCAAACTTATGGGACACAATGAAAGCATTTCTAAGAGGAAAACTCATAGCTCTGAGTGCCTCAACAACAACAACAACAAAAAAAACCTAGGGAGAGCATACATTAGCAGCTTGACAACACACCTAAAAGCTCTAGAACAAAAGTAAACAAATTCACCCAAGAGGAGTAGATGGCAGGAAATAATCAAACTCAGGGGTGAAATCAACCAAGTGGAAACAAGAAGAACTATTCAAAGAATTAAGCAAAGGAGGAGTTGGTTCTTTGAGAAAATCAACAAGATAGATAAACCCTTAGCTAGACACACTAGAGGGCACAGGGACAAAGTCCTAATTAACAAAATCAGAAATGAAAAGGGAGACATAACAACAGATCCAGAAGAAATCCAAAACACCATCAGATCCTTCTACAAAAGGCTATACTCAACAAAACTTGAAAACTTGGACGAAATGGACAAATTTCTGAACAGTTACCAGGTACCAAAGTTAAATCAGGAACAAGTTAACGATCTAAACAGTGCCATATCCCCTAATGAAATAGAAGCAGTCATTAATAGTCTCCCAGCCAAAAAAAAAAAAAAAAAGCCCAGGACCAGGTGGGTTTAGTGCAGAGTTCTATCAGACCTTCAAAGAAGATCTAAATCAAGTTCTTCTCAAACTATTGCACAAAATAGAAGTAGAAGGTACTCTACCCAACTCATTTTATGAAGCCACAATTACTCTGATACCTAAACCACAGAAAGATCCAACAAAGATAGAGAACTTTAGACCAATCTCTCTTATGAATATCGATGCAAAAATCCTCAATAAAGTTCTTGCTAACTGAATCCAAGAACACATTAAAGCAATCATCCATCCTGACCAAGTAGGTATTATTCCAGGGAAGCAGGGATGGTTTAATATATGAAAATCCATCAATGTAATCCATTATATAAACAAACTCAAAGACAAAAACCACATGATCATCTCGTTAGATGCAGAAAAAGCATTTGACAAGATCCAACATCCATTCATGATAAAAGTCTTGGAAAGATCAGAAATTCAAGGCCCATACCTAAACATGATAAAAGCAATCTACAACAAACCAGTAGCCAGCATCAAAGTAAATGGAGAGAAGCTGGAAGCAATCCCACTAAAATCAGGGACTAGACAAGGCTGCCCACTTTCTCCCTACCTTTTCAACATGGTACTTGAAGTATTAGCCAGAGCAATTCGACAACAAAAAGAGATCAAGCGGAGACAAATTGGAAAAGAGGAAGTCAAAATACCACTTTTTGCAGATGATATGATAGTATATATAAATGACCCTAAAAATTCTACCAGAGAACTCCTAAACCTAATAAACAGCTTCGGTGAAGTAGCTGGATATAAAATTAACTCAAACAAGTCAATGGCCTTTCTGTACACAAAGGACAAACAGGTTGAGAGAGAAATTAGGGAAACAACACCCTTCTCAATAGCCAGAAATAATATAAAATACCTAGGCGTGACTGTAACTAAGGAAGTAAAAGATCTGCATGACAAGAACTTCATGTTTCTGAAGAAAGAAATTAAAGAAGATCTCAGAAGATGGAAAGATCTCCCATGCTCATGGATTGGCATGATCAATATAGTAAAAATGGCTATCTTGCCAAAAGCAATCTACAGATTCAATGCAATCCCCATCAAAATTCCAACTCAATTCTTCAACGAATTAGAAAGGGCAATCGGCAGATTCATCTGGAATAACAAAAAACCTAGGATAGCAAAAACTCTTCTCAAGGATAAAAGAACCTCTGGTGGAATCACCATGCCTGACCTAAAGCTGTACTACAGATCAATTGTGATAAAAACTGCCTGGTACTGGTATAGTGACAGACAAGTAGACCAATGGAACAGAATTGAAGACCCAGAGATGAACCCAGACACCTATGGTCACTTGGTCTTTGACAAGGGAGCTAAAACCATCCAGTGGAAAAAAGACAGCATTTTCAACAAATGGTGCTGGCACAACTGGCTATTATCACGTAGAAGATTGAGAATTGATCCATTACTATCTCCTTGTACTAAGGTCAAATCTAAGTGGATTAAGGAACTCCACATAAAACCAGAGACACTGAAACTTATAGAGGAGAAAGTAGGGAAAAGCCTTGAAGATATGGGTACAGGGGAAAAATTCCTGAAGAGAACAGCAATGGCTTGTGCTATAAGATCGAGAATCGATAAATGGGACCTCATAAAATTGCAAAGCTTCTGCAAGGCAAAAGACACCATCAATAAGACAAAAAGACCACCAACAGACTGGGAAAGGATCTTTACCTATCCCAAATCAGACAGGGGACTAATATCCAATATATATAAAGAACTCAAGAAGGTAGACTCCATAAAATCAAATAACCCCATTAAAAAATGGGGCTCAGAACTGAACAAAGATTTCTCACCCGAGGAATACCGAATTGCAGAGAAGCACCTGAAAAAATGTTCAACATCCGTAATCATCAGGGAAATTCAAATCAAAACAACCCTGAGATTCTACCTCACACCAGTCAGAAGGGCCAAGATGAAAAACTCAGGTGACAGCAGATGCTGGCGAGGATGTGGATAAAGAGGAACTCTCCTTCATTGATGGTGGGATTGCAAGCTTGTACAACCACTCTGGAAATCATTCTGGCGGTTCCTCAGAAAATTGGACATAGTACTACCAGATGATCCAGCAATACCTCCTCTGGGCATATATCCAGAAGATGCCCAAACTGGTAAGAAGGACACATGCTCCACTATGTTCATAGCAGCCTTATTTATAATAGCCAGAAGCTGGAAAGAACCCAGATGCCCCTCAATAGAGGAATGGATACAGAAAATGTGGTACATTTTCACAATGGAGTACTACTCAGCTATTAAAAAGAATGAATTTATGAAATTCCTAGGCAAATGGATGGACCTGGAGGGCATCATCCTGAGTGAGGTAACCCAATCACAAAGGAACTCTCACAATATGTACTCACTGATAAGTGGATATTAGCCCATAAACTTAGGATACCCAAGATACAATTTGCTAAAAACATTAAACTCAAGAGAACGAAGCCCAAAGTGTGGACACTTTGCCCCTTCTTTGAATAGGAAACAAAACATCCATGGAACGAGTTACAGAGACAAAATTTGGAAGTGTGACGAAAGGATGGACCATCTAGTGATTGCCATATCCAGAGATCCATCCCATGATCAGCTTCCAAACGCTGACACCATTGCCTACACTAGCAAGATTTTGCTGAAAGGACCCAGATATAGCTGTCTCTTCTGAGACTATGCCAGGGCCTAGCAAACACAGAAGTGGATGCTCACAGTCAGCTATTGAATGGACCACAGGGACCCCAATGGAGGAACTAGAGAAAGCACCCAAGGAACTAAAGGGAACTGCAACCCTATAGGTGGAACAACAATATGAACTAAGCAGTACCCCGGAGCTCTTGTCTCTAGCTACATATGTATCAAAAGATGGCCTAATCGGCCATCACTGCAAAGAGAGGCCCATTGGACTTGCAAACTTTATATGCCCCAGTACAGGGGAACGCCAGGATCAAAAAGGGGGAGTGGGTGGGTAGGGGAGTGGGGGGTTGGGTATGGGGTACTTTTGGTATAGGATTGGAAATGTAAGTGAGCTAAATACCTAATAAAAAATGGAAAAAAATTACTCTAGCAAATCAGTGGCCTTTCTCTACACATAGGATAAACAGGATGAGAACGAAATTAGGGAAATATCACCCTTCACCATAGTCACAAATAATATAAAATACCTTGGTGTTACTCTAACTAAGGAAGTGAAAGATCTCCATGACAAGAACTTAAAGTCTCTGAAGAAAGAAATTGAAGATCTCAGAAGATGGAAAGACCTCCCATGCTCATGGATTGCAGGATCAATATAGTAAAAATGGCTGTCCTGCAGAAAGCAACCTACAGATTCAATGCAATCGCCACCAAAATTCCAACTCAATTCTTCACTGAGTTAGGAAAGGCAATTTGCAAATTCATCTGGAATAACAAAAAACCTAGGATAGCAAAAACTCTTCTCAAGGATAAAAGAACCTATGGTGGAATCACCATGCCTGACCTCAAGCTGTACTACAGAGCAATTGTGATAAACCCGAATGGTATTGGTACAGCGACAGACAGGTATATCAATGGAATAGAATTGAAGACCCAGAAACAAACCCACACACCCATGGTCACTTGATCTTTGACAAAGGAGCTAAAACCATCCAGTTTAAAAAAGACAGCATTTTCAAAAAATGGTACTGGCACAACTGGCGGTTATCATGTAGAAGAATGTGAATTGATCCATTCTTATCTCCTTGTACAAAGCTCAAGTCTAAGTGGATTAAAGAACTTCATATAAAACCAGAGACACTGAAATTTATAGATGAGAAAGTGGGGAAAACCCTCGAAGATATGGGCAAAGGGGAATCATTTCTAAACAGAACAGCAATGGTCTGTGCTGTAAGATCAATAATCCACAAATGGGATCTCATAAAATTGCAAAGCTTCTGTAAGGCAAAAGATACTGTCAATAAGACAACAAGGCTACAAACAGATTGGGAAATAATTTTTACCATTTCTAAATTTGATAGGAGCCTAATATCCAATATATACAAACAGCTCAGGAAGCTGAACTCCAAAAATTCATATAACCCCATTAGAAAATGGGGTACAGAGGTAAACAAAGAATTCTCAACCGAAGAATACTGAAGGGCTTAGAAACACTTGAAAAAATGTCCAACATCCTTAATCATCAGGGAAATGCAAATCAAAACAACGCTGAGGTTCCACCTCACACCAGTCAGAATGGCTAGGATCAAAAATTCAGGTGTCAGCATATCCTGGCAAGGACGTGCAGAAAGAGGAACACTCTTCCATTGCTGGTTGGATTGCAGGCTTGTACAACCACTCTGGAAATCAGTCTGGCGGATCTTCAGAAAACTGGACATAGTACTACTGGTAGATCCAGCAATAACTCTCCTGGGCATATACCCAGAAAATGTTCCAGCTGCTAATAAGAACACATGCTCTACTATGTTCATAGAAGCCCTATTTATAACAGCCAGAAGCTGGAAAGAACCCAGATGTCCCTCAACAGAGGAATGGATGCAGAAAATGTGGTACATTTACACAATGGAATACTACTCAGATATTAAAAACAATGAATTTATGAAATTCTTGGGCAAATGGCTGTATCTGGAGTATATCATCCTGAGTGAGATAACCCAATTACAAAAGAAGTTACTTGATATGCACTCACTGAGAAGTGGATATTAGCCCAGAAACCTAGAATACCTGAGATACAACTTCCAAAACACAAGAAAATCAAGAAGGAAGACCAAATTGTGGATACTTCATTCCTCCCTAGAATGGGGAATAAAATGTCCATGGAAGGAGTTGCATAGATAAATTTTGGAGCTAAGATGAAAGGCTGGACAATAAAGAGACTGCCCCAGCCGGGGATCCATCCCTTAATCAGCCACCAAATGCAGACAGTATTTCATAAGGCATCAAGATATTGCGAAAAGGACCTTGATATACTTGTCTCTTGTGAGGCTATGCCAGTGCCTAGCCAGCACAGAAATGGATGCTCACAGTCAGCTATTGGATGGAACACAGGCCCCCAATGTAGGATCTAGAGAAAGTACCCAAGAACTGAAGCAGTCTGCAACCCTATGGTGGAACAACAATATGAACTAATCAGTACCCCCAGAACTCATACCTCTAACTGCATATGTAGCAGAAGATGGTCTAGTTGACCATCATTGAGAAGAGAGGCCCCTTGGTCTAGCAAACTTTGTATGCCCCTGTACAAGGGTAAGCCAGGGCCAAGAAGTGGGAGTGAGTGGGTAGGGGAGCAGTTCTGGGGGAGGGTATAGGGGACTTTTGGGGTAGCATTTGAAATTTAAATGAAGAAAATACCTAATAAAAATTAACTGAAAAAAAAGAAATGCAAATGAAGAAAATATCTAATAAAAAATAATAAAAATATTAGCCCAGAAACCCAGAATATCCAAGAAACAACTTCCAAAACACAAGAAAATCAAGAAGGAAGACCAACTCTTGGATACTGAGTTCCTCTCTAGAATAGGGAATAAAATACCCAAGGAAGGAGTTGCAGAGACAAAGTTTGGAGCTAAGATGAAAGGATGGACCATTCATAGACTGCCCCACCCGGGGGTCCATCCCATAATCAGCCACCAAACACAGACACTATTGTATACGCCAGAAAGATTTTGCTGAAATTACCCTGATATAGCTGTCTCCTGTGAGGCAAGAAGGGCCAAGTATTGGGAGTGAGTGGGTAGTTGAGCAGGGCTGGGGGAGGGTATAGTGTACATTTGGGGTAGCATTTGAAATGTAAATGAGGAAAATTTCTAATTAAAAACATAGAAAATATTTTATGCGAATTAAGCATAGTAAAAGAGCATAAAATATTTAAAGATTAACACTAAAAATAAATTCAAAAGCCCTTATATGATACCACCTGATATAGTATGAGAGTTTTCAACAGCACATTATATATCTGTATATATTGTGTAATAATCAGTTTACTTAAAAAAGATTATCAGTGTTTCTAGGAGAGAAATTATTTTGTCAATAAATATTTTACAAATTTCAAAATAGGAAAAACTCTTTGAAGTTGAACATTTAGAAAATGCTAATTACAAGTCCAGTGAGAAAAATTATCAATAACATTTCCATGATGTTTGTAGAACATGATTTTAATATTCTCAACTATTAATATTCAATAAACAGATTATTTTAAGATACATTTCATTCAATTTTATTTGTCCATTTCAAAATATACATGATGATACAATATACCACTTAAGCAGAATATTACCCTTTAGGCGCCTTTATACATCAATTCAATGTTAACTTTTAGTGTGTCGCTATTATATCAGTTTTGTAAAGGTATCAGATTTCTATTAACATCTGTCTTCCTAATTCTTTGAGATCCTTCAAGTGATGTCTAAGTACAGAGATCTTTTCTCCATATGTAATGTGTTCATCTGCCCCAGCACAGTTGAAAGTTTATTTGTTACTATTAGCAATTACTTCTCATTAGGAGTAAAAACACCAAACATGCTCATTTGCATTTTTCAATTGAGGGTTTGGAGCTAAGTTATATTTCTCTAAACCTGAAACATGTATTGACATGTTTTAAACCTTATTATGGCTTACAAAAAGGTCACCAATGAGAATTTTCACTATTTTTCCGATGAGGTATGAGGTAATACAGGATACATCAGAAATGAAATCCCCACTGATCTAACACAGAATTATAATAATGTGAAGCCACCATCACTATCAAAGTGTACACAGTTTACTGTGCCTAATAATTGGAAATTGTATTCTTTAAATCCCAAAGACATAAAAATTGAAGAGGAGATGGGATGACAGTCAGAGATGAAAAAGCACAGGAAACCTTGGTTCATGAAAAAAAAAAGAAGTCCCAGGCATATTGATTAACTAAAAGTCAAGTGATTTCAACACTCCTTTCATGATCTGAGGCACCAATGGTAACATCTCACATTTCAGATCTCAGAACTAAGTAGCCATCTTGAGAACAGCTTCTCATCCACATGAAGTTCATTTGTTCTCCTAGATTTTCTCTAATGTTATTTCAATATTTATTCAATAATTAATAGAAATATTAGCCATTAATCTGACACTGATAATAAGCTTAACATGTGACTGGACGTTTGTATAATTGGATGAAAAGATTATTCTGATAACAGAATATGAATCCTTGAAGCCTTTTTCTACATTCAGTGTCAACTCCAGAATGGCAGGAGAGGCTCATTCAAAGACTATTTCAAAAACCAAAGTATATATATATGTGTGTGTGTGTGTCTGTGTGTGTGTGTGTGTGTCTGTGTGTCTGTGTATTCACAAGTATATATATATATATATATATATATAATGTTATATATGTAATCAGGTATAGTAGACCCACAAATACACACATATTTCAATGTATGAATTTATGCCCACCTGGTTTGGAGACCAAAATTAGATAACTGTTTATGAAGGCACTTAGATGCATGTTCATATAGTAATCTTTGGCACACAATAGAATACAGCTCTTTATATATAGCTCTTGCCACAGGTGGGAATTGTGAATTTAAGGCAGATGATGAGACTTCTTTCCACATATGATACCCACAAAAACTTAACAGATAGTCTCTAGTCTCTCTCATTGTCTAGCATTGTGAACTGGAGTCCAATGTAGTAAAGCTAAACTGTGACACATTTGACATTATTAAAATAGTGATTGACATTATGATTATTTTTCAGTGGTTCTTAATGTTACAGGGGGAAGAACAGGACACAATGCTACAGTTTGTATACACAGCTAAATACATCAAATACATAACATTGGAGCAGGTATTAAAGTTAATGACTTACCTAAAATCAGAAATATTATATATTTGGTCAATAGGTCCCTCAACTGCTGCAAGGAAAAAACCACAGTCACTTCTCAAATCTCCATCATTATCTTCATTACTCTTTATCCTCCAAAAGCAAATGGGTTCAGTTAAATGGCACAAGATGAGAGAAAATTTCAGGAGCAAAAAGCATAGAATGAAAACACATAGCTCCTTCATATCTGCTAGGATCTAAGATGGAGTAGTTGTGAAATCCGTTTTTTGTGCAGACAAACATCACAGACACACATAAAACTATGTGTCTGTTTTATGGCTACTGCTCTCTGAAGATCCACTTACTTATATTCAACAGTTCCGTTCTATTCATTCAATGTCATTCTCCCTGGATACATTGGGAAAATTCTGGCCTCAAGCTCTACATCTGTGGTCTGAAAACTTTTGATCAAAACTTTTCTGAAAACATGTTGTGAAGATCATGTTTTCCATCCTAAGGTGCCATGATTTCATTCAGATCCATGACATGATTCTTCCCAGGGGCAATACCCTGGAGAGCTTGGACCAGACCATGTGTCAACAGCTATATGTATAAACACAATGGATTTTATCAGAACGTCCATAGTAAGAAAAGAGTTGAGAATGTCATAAATGTTCCATATCATTCAGACTTTGAGTTGAATCATGGGACATCATATCTTCCATTGTCTAGTGTAGGGAAGGGCAGTCTGACATGCAGCATTGAGGAAGGAGTTGAGCGTTCTCACTACTATTCATATACTCATATACTAGTCATGTTTACAAAATCTCCTTAACCTTCCTGTGATTCTTGTCATCTGGAGAACACGTCATTATGCTAAATCCAAAAATGCCTGGAATTATAGAGACTCAACACCCATCCTGTCCTACATCAGTACCTGTGCGGACATTCACTGAGTTCCTATGCTGATCTCTTGCCTCATAATTAGTCCTTGGCACTCAGTGCCATTTGATGAAACATTTCTTTAGTTGATGTTTGTTCACACTTCATTAATATGATTGAGAACAATTTTATGCATTTACTCAAAGGAATGAAATAATCTAGGTGTCATTTAGGAGAGTGAATTTTATTGCTAACCTTATTATATACCTTATATTTTTCATTCATGTCTATTTGGTATTTGTTTTGAAATAGTTCTGTCCTGGATTACATTGCAACAGCACAGTTGTTGCCCATTATGCTAATTTATATAAGTTGGTTAGATTACAATGAGTGGAATGGATGAAGCATTGAATTTGATTTGTATTTTTTGAACTACCTTAAATTTTTGCCCATAATATTCACATTGAATTAACTGGAGTTTTAAACTCCATTTTTGGAATGGTTGCTTTGTCACTAGTTTATTATAAAACCTTGTTATGGACTTTATGTTACTAACTCAGTTACTATGAATAAGAATTTACTTCATGCTTTGGATAAATTATGACTCTCAGTTTAAATATTTTTCAGTAGTTTTTTCAGACCTATGGGCAAATTGATTGTCTTGTTGTGATAGTCTCTACTTTTTGTTTACTTGGTGGTAATTCGCGTGTCTATGATTGAAGCCTTCTGAAACATACAGAACTGGAGGTCTGGAAACAGACATCCTAAGCATACTCATCGGGTTATGATCCACATGAGGATCAACAATTTACACGCCCCCCAATACCCATTACTATAAGGACATCCATGGACAAAACCTTCCAGATGGGTAAAGATCATCGAAAGAACAAAATTAACAATAGGCAAGAATAGATAACACCTCCAAAGAGACTTGAGATAATACAGCAAGCTTTGGATATCATGAAATATAGGAAAATGACTTTAATCCAATATTGTAAAGATGATAGAGGCCAGTAAATAGGAAATGAATAAATCTCTTAAAGAAATACAAAAAATACAACCAAACAGATAGACATCTTTAAAAGAAAACAAACAATCCCCTAAAGCTATACAGAAAAAAATACAATTAAACACGGGGAGGAAGTGAATAAATCTCCTCAGGACCTGAATGTCAAAGTCCAGGGAACTGAAAACCTAAGTAATAGAACAGGAAAAACAGAAGCCATCACCAACAGAATACATTAGATGGAAGGTGGAGTTTTAGGCATAGAAGATACAATAGAAGAAATTGATCCTTTCTGGTTTCTGTCTTGGCCTGGTGATGATCCTGTGCCACAGCACTCCTTACCAAAATACTACCTGGCGGCAGCATGTTTTCCAGGAGTGCTGACAAGCTGTGAACAAAGGTAAGACCACTACTTCTGTTCAGACCTGCCTGGGGCCCTCAGGTCACAAGAACCAAGGAGCAACCTCAGACAGGATTCTTCAGGTTTCCATCTGTGTCAGGAACTGATCCTGTTCCACAGTGCTCCATACACAAATACCATAGGTAGAGAGCTGGTCTCTAAGGAGTGCTGACTCACTTGTGAGAACAGGTAAGACTAATACTTCTGCTCAAATTCCTGGCCTAATAGGGACTCACCTAGAGTCATCAGGACTCAGGAACCAAGGAAGAGCCCAAGACAGGATCTTTGTTGTTTCAGTCTGCATCAGAGCTGACCCTCTGCCACAGCTGTCCATACTCAAAATCCTCTGAGAGAACTGGTCTTCCAAGAGTTGTGACACACAGGCTTACAGAAGGGACAAACCACACCCAGAGTCAGCAAGACCAGCTATCACCAGAGATAACCAGATGGCAAGAGGCAAGGGCAAGAACCTAAGTGACAGAAACCAAGGCTACTTGGCATTATCAGACCCCAGTTCTCCCACCACAGTAAGCCCTGGAAACCTGAGCACACAAGAAACATAACACTCTGATTTAAAATTACATCTCATGATGATGATAAAGGACTTTATGTAGGACATA
Source organism: Mus musculus (assembly GCF_000001635.26). NCBI lineage: Eukaryota > Metazoa > Chordata > Mammalia > Rodentia > Muridae > Mus > Mus musculus. The sequence continues at coordinate 109,194,771 of NC_000071.6, forward strand.
ATTCCCTTGGAAAAATACAGTTGAACACAGGGATTGAACTCATAAAAGAGGAAACACAAAAAATCCTTAAAGAATTGCAGGTAAACACAATCAAACAGGTAAAGGAAATGAACAAAACTATCCAGCATCTAAAATTGGAGATAGAAACACTAAATACATCACAAACCTAAAATCAGACATGGAAAAGCTAGGAAAGAGATGAGGAGTCATAGATGCAAGCATCTACAATAGAATACAAGAGATAGAAGAAAGAATCTCAGGTGCAAACGATGTCATAGAAAACATTTATACAACAGTCAATGAAAATGCAAAATGCAAAAAGCTCCTAATTCAAAACATCCAGGAAGTCCAGGACACAATAAGAAGACCAAACTTAAGGATAAGAGGTATACAAGAGATTGAAGATTTCCAATATTATAGGTCAGTACTCACCTTCAACAATATTATAGAAGAAAACTTCCCTAATCTAAAGAAAGAGATGCCCATAAACATAAATCGATTTTTCTGGTTCACCATTGAACCAGAAAATAAATTCTTTCTGTCACATAATAATCAAAACACCCAATGCACAAAACAAAGAGGAATGTTAAAAGCAGTATAGGAAAAAAAATCAAGTTACATAGAAAGGCAGAACTGTCATTATTAATCCAGACTTCTCACCAGAGACTATGAAAGTTTGAAGATCTTGGGCAGGTGTCATACAGAGCCTAAGAGAACACAAATGCCAGCCCAGGCTACTATAACCAGCAAAACTCTCAATTTCCACAGATGGAGAAACCAAGATATTCCATGATAAAACCAAATTTACACAACATCTTTCCACAAATCCAGCCCTACAAAGGATAATAGGTGGAAAATACCAAAACAAGGAGGAGGGAAACTACACCCTAGAAAAAGCAACAAACCCAAAAGAAGATAGCCACACAAGCATAAATATGACATCAAATGTAACAGGAAGCAACAATCACTATTCCTTAATATCTCTTAATCTCAATGGATTCAACTCACCAGTAAAAAGAGAGACTAAGAGACTGGATATATAAACAGGGCTCAACATTTTACTGCATACAGGAAACATTTCAGTGTCAAAGAAAGACACCATCTTAGAGTAAAGGGTTAGAAAATAATTTTCCAAGCAAATGGTCCCAAGAATCAAGTTGGAGTAGCCATTCTAATATCAAATAAAAGCAACTTTCAATGAAAGTTATCAAAAAGGTTTTAAAAAAGGACAATTCCTACTCATCAAAGGAAAAGTTTAGACAGAACTCTCAGTTTTGAACAGCTCTGCTCTGCATGCAAGGGAACCACCATTCACAGAAGAAACTTGATTAAAGCTCCAAGTACACATTGTATCTCACAGAATAGTAGTGGGAAAATTCAACAGTCTACTCTCAGCAATGGTCAGATCATGGAAACACAAACTAAACAGATACACATTAAAACTAATAGAAGTCATTGACCAAATGGATTTAACTAATGTCTATGGAACATTTCATTCTAAAACAGAATATAACTTTTTCACAGCACCTTATGGTACCTTATGGTCACAAAACAGGCTCCAACAGATACAAGATTGAAGTAATCCCATGCCTCCTATCAGATCAACATGGACTAAGGCTGGTCTTCAATAGCAACAAAAACAACAGAAAGGCCACATCCACATGGAAGCTGAACAACACCCTACTCATTGATAATTTGGTCAAGGAAGAAATAAAGAAATTAAAGACTTTTTAGAATTTAATGAAAATGAAGGTGCAACATAACCAAACTTATGGGACACAATGAAAGCAGTGCCAAGAGGAAACACATAGCTCTTAATGCCTCCAAAAGAGAGCATACACTAACAAAAGTTACATAAACATATGATTTATATCTATATTTTCTTAAATACTGGTTAGCATTAAACTTTTTAGAGTTTTGTCACTACATGTTCATATGCTGCTTTTTATTATGATTTGCATTTTTAAATGGAAAAGTATCTCTTCATTTACTTCATTAAGTACATTCTTATGAACTACCTGACCAATCATTGTGTGCATTTTTCTTTTTCTTTTTTTTTTAAACATGGGTTATTTATTTTATTTTTTTTGTTTTCTTTATATATATATTTTTATTAGGTATTTTCCTCATTTACATTTCCAATGCTATCCCAAAAGTCCCCCATACCCACCCACTCTCCTACCCACCCACTCCCACTTTTTGGCCCTGGCGTTCCCCTGTACTGAGGCATATAAAGTTTGCAAGTCCAATGGGCCTTATCAGTGAGTGTCTTAGACAGGGTTTCTATTCCTGCACAAACATCATGACCAAGAAGCAAGTTCGGGAGGAAAGGGTTAATTCAGCTTACACTTTCAACATTGCTGTTCATCACCAAAGTAAGTGAGGACTGGAACTCAAGCAGGTCAGGAAGCAGGAGCTGATGCAGAGGCCATGGAGGGATGTTCCTTATTGGCTGGCTTCCCCTGGCTTGCTCAGCCTGCTCTCTTACAGAACCCAAGACTACCAGCCCAGAGATGGCCCCAACCACAAGGGGCCTTTCCCCCTTGGTTACTAATTGAGAAAATGACTTACAGTTGGATCTCATGGAGGCATTTTCTCAACTGAAGCTCCTTTCTCTGTGATAACTCCAGCTGTGTCAAGTTGACACAAAACTAGCCAACACAGTGAGTATATATTGTGTGAGTTCCTTTGTTTCTGGGATACCCCACTCAGGATGATGCCTTCCAGTTCTATCCATTTGCCTAGGAATTTCATAAATTCATTCTTTTTAATAGCTGAGTAGTACTCCGTTGTGTAAATGTACCACATTTTCTGTATTCATTCCTCTGTTGAGGGGCATCTGGGTTCTTTCCAGCTTCTGGCTATTATAAATAAGGCTGCTATGAACATAGCAGAACATGTGTCCTTCTTACCGGTTGGAACATCTGGATATATGCCCAGAAGGAGTATTGCGGGATCTACTATGTCCAGTTTTCTGAGGAACTGCCAGACTGATTTCCAGAGTGGTTGTACAAGCTTGCAATCCCACCAACAATGGAGGAGTGTTCCTCTTTCTCCACATCCTCGCCAGCATATGCTGTTGTGTGCATTTTTCTATAGTAACATTTTTTATTGATTTGTTGAAATAATTTGTGCCTAAATCATCCTGTATGCTTCTAAAATTTTTATTTTGTTATTTTCAATAAACATTGTAAATCAAAAAAACTAAATTGATATTTCAGTTAAAGAAAATAGTAAATCTAAAATATTCCTGATATAAATCTAAAATATTCCTGATCCAAACCATACATGAATTCTGGGGTATCATGAAAAGACCTAACCTAAGAACAACAGAAATAAAAACTGTTGAAGAGTCCCAGTTCTAAGGCTCAGATGATATTCTTAATAAAATATTCTAAAGAAAGAGATGCCTATAAAAACAAAAGAAGCTCATAGAACACCATTTAGAAAATATTCATGAAACATAATAATAAAACTACAAATTCTATAGAATATAGAAAGAATATTAAAAGTGGCAATGGGAAAAGGCCATGTAACATCCAACCTATGATAGGTCTGATAAGCAGATTGATCAGAATTACACCTAACTTCATGAGTCATACTTTAAATCCTAGAGGAACCTGGTCAGATATCTTGCAACCTCTAAAAAAACATAGGTGCCAACATAGACTACTATATGCCCTCCCAAAAATGCCTAATTAGCACCGTACAGGGAGAAAACAAGATATTTCAAGTCAAATGCAAATTCAAACAATATCTATCCACAAATACAGCTCTATGGAAAGTACTAGAAGAAAACCCAACCCAAGAAAAATAAATACATCCACAAAAAGACAGAAAATAAGTAACTCTATAAGGCAAAAAGAGAAAAGAAAAGGTGGAAAATAGGCATGCCCTACTATTACCACAACCACCACTACCACCACTACCACCACAACCACCACCACCACCACCACCACCACCACCACCACTATCACCACCACCACCAGGAACAATAATAGTATCTGATCAATATTATCTCTTAATATCAATGGACTCAATTCCCAAATAAAAAGATAGAGGCTAACAGAATGGATGCTAAAACAGGATACATCATTCTGATGCATACAAGGAACACACCTCAAAAATAGAAATAGACCAATCTTGGACATGGAAAACAAGAGTTGGAAATGACCCTTCCAGTATCGCCCTGTTTAGTTGGGAATCTATGAGAATTCCACACAGGAGGATTTAGATTTACAATGGCTTTCAAGGTTAGGATTCAAGTTGATGTGCCAAGTGATTTGGTCAACATTGATTCTGAACTAAGTTTTTGTGGTGTTTTCCTTCATGCAACACTTCCACTAGGTTCCATAAAGAAAGGTATGTTGGCAAAGTGTGGGTTTGCCAGAAGTTCACCATGAAGGGACCTTGGAGTTTTGAAGTATGTGGCTGGAATGGTAGTGACCTGCCAATGGGAACTTAGAGAGCTGGGTGGAGATCTTTTGGAGCTCTGAGTCAGAGAGTCTCCATGAGATGAGAACAGGCTGGCTATTGCCTGCCAGTGCCTGCCAGGCCAGCTTTCAGGAACCATGCCAGCAATATCGTGGACTTAAAATCATATCTCATGATGCTGATAGAGGATTTTAAGAAGGACATAAAAAACTCGCTTAAGGAAATACAGGAGAACACATGTAAACAGGTAGAAGCCCTTAAAGAGGAAACACAAAAATTCCTTAAAGAATTACAGGAAAACACACCCACCCAAACAGGTGAAGGAATTGAACAAAACTTCAAGGATCTGAAAATGGAAGTAGAAACAATAAAGAAATCACAAAGGGAGACAAGTCTAGAGATAGAAAACTTAGGAAAGAGATCAGGGGCCATAGATTCAAGGTTCTAATCTTTTAATAATTGGAAATGTTACTTTTGTTATAGTCTCTGATAATGAGTTCAATATTTCTTATCTCAACTTGTCCAGTTGTATTACTGTGCTGTATGATGATCTATCTTTAATTATAGTACATCAACATGCTTCTATTTATTTATTTTTTATTAGGTATTTTCTTCATTTACATTTCCAATGCTGTCCCAAAAGTCCCCCAAACTCTCCCCCCGACCCCCCTACACACCCACTCCTACTTCTTGGCCCTGGTGTTCCCCTGTACTGAGGCATATAATGTTTGCAAGACCAAGGGGCCTCTCTTTCCAATGATGGCCGACTAGGCCATCTTTTGATACATATGCATCTAGAGACACAAGCTCCGGGGGTTACTGGTTAGTTCATATTATTTGCTTTTATTATGATTCCTGTAAATTTATCTGAACATTGGTATTGTAAAAAAGGCTAACAAATATTGGAAAAATTAGATCATACTCTGGCAAGTAGAAAATTTATCATTGAGCTAGTCATTACTGTAGTTGCTGCTGTCATCAAACTTATAGTCAGTGCTACTACTTCAGTAGTAGAAAATGTAACCAATACCCTGAGCATACCAGAGAATTTGGACAAATGGCTAGAACAAAGAACTGACACATTATACAAAGTAATACATATCATGGGAGATGAGTTACTAGGAATGAAAGTCAGAAGCCTTTTGGAATGTCACTCTCAATATCGATGAATTTGTATAACTAAAAAAAAAAATTGAGAAATGATAGTGGACCAAAGTAAAAAGGCACCTTCAAGGTACATGGCATGATACTAATACTTCTTTGGATTTATTAGCCCTACATAAGGAGGTTGTAAGTTTAAGAACTGCAGAACCTGTGTCTTTTGATGCAGATAGCATTGCAAATGATATCCTGAAAAATTTGCAGGACATTTTTCCTTCATGGTCTTCATCTCTCTTATTGGTTTACATCTCTGTTATTGGGTGTCACTGGACTTGGTTTTATGATCTTTTTGTGGCATATCAATTATTTATTTTTGTGAAAGGAATCATTAGAGGTTTTACAGATAGCAGAGCAGAGTTACATAAATTCAAGATCCAATGTCTTCCCTAAGAGAAGTTGGTAAATGCAAGTTATAAATGTTGGAGGGTCTAAGAAGATACTTTAAGGTATGCAAATGCAAGTTATAGAGATGTAAGATGAAAAGTGGAGAGAAATGTGAGGTGTTTTATGTTCCCCCAACATGCTATTGTTATTTTAAACTTCAAAATTTTAACATTGATCCGTGGAGTTCTGATAAGTTAGTGGATCATTGGCCAATCACAGTTCAGTCCCAAGATCATGACTGTAATTTCCCTTTGGTTGTTTTCTGAATATAAACTTAAAAAGGATGCTTCTCATTATGCTAAAATATCTTAGTTCAATTTGTATCTCTATAGTTGTAAACCTATAGCTTTAAAAACAGACACCTGTTTACTAAATTTCTGAAATAGGGATTTTAATGCATTCATAAATAATAATTATTCTTTTGTAAACCAAATTTCAAATATGCTTCAGGGAATCAAGAGTCCTAAAACTTGGATACAACTCTCACAGATCAAATGGACTCCATATAAGTACAACTGCCTGCTTTTGAAAATATAATTTTCCATTAGTCGTAGGATTTCTTAAATTTCATAGTTTGCTAGATTATTTGAATTTCTGTTTCTAGACTATATTTGTCTTCAAAGATTTTCACATTGCTGAAAGACTCCATATAGGGATTTCTTGTGGATTGCTCAACTATAGATTTGCTGAAATCTGATGATAACTAGCTCAGCCAATGTAATTGCTCCTCATTTTTTCATCTGGATTAGCTAACCAGGTGCTTTTGATAAGTGTCCCTCTGCACAGCCTTTGACTAGCATTTAATCTCTTCTGTTATCTTTTGCACTATCCTGTTGTCAACAGGAAGCAGATACAGAAGAGAGATTCAGCATCCATTTTCTTACTCTACAGGGTGAAATGCTAGGTCAAAAATGAACCTCCCTGGTCATACACTCTGAAAACAAATCCCAGTCTCTTGCCAGGATTTTGTAATGGCTTATGTATCCTTGTCTCATGAGTAGATGATTGGGCAAATGAATATTTCTGTGTCTGAAATTTGTTTAATGTAACTTGTGACAATTGTACTGTTAGCAATTGTATAGGTTCAGATTGTTGTTGGGTAAGGTGAGGTGGAGGATGTTGCATTTCCCTGCTACAAGTGTTGTTGGTAGGAAAAATTAACATCACTATGTATGGTTTTAGATTCAATGTATCTTACCACACTGTAATTTGACTAATTTTGTGTCTGACACTGTACAAGGAATTGCTGTAATGACATTTCATCAACCTTCATTTGTTATGCTTCTAGATAATGTTTCAGAACCTTGGTATTCAGATAGAGGCTTGCAAGTACTAGATGAATTTCAAAATCCTTTGAGTAGACCCAATGATTTGTTTAAAAGACAGTACACCGCGGCAATTCAATGCTACAAAATCTGCCTCAAAATGGTTAGAACAATTAAGCATGCCTTTCTGGTCTTCATTTACTCATTTGGACTTTTCAGGACTTGTCTTGGCCACTCTATTGGTTAGAGGATTATGCCTGTTACCACTTGTGGTTAAGTGAGCCCTTGGTTTCTTTTTTGAACATCTGGGTAGATCTTGAGAATATGAGGCACAAAACTGAAACTTAATAGGTCACATCTCCCATTGAATAGGCTGATAGTCAAAGACAGGTAAGATTCTTTCAGAGGTGGATCGACCTAGACAGAGCATGAGTGCTTGAATTCATTGCTTCTCTGATGGGTAAGACCCATGCTTCTTGAGGGAGCACCAAAGACAGGCACAGAATTTATTCACCAATAGCTGAAAAAGCATTGGCTTGTATAAAATAAAAGTGGGGAGATGTTGGGATCTAATTTGGTACTCTTCTGAAGCACAGAAAAAAAGGAGAGAGAAAAAAATCTGTATGCCAATAAGAGTCAAGATAGGTCAGGGCCTGTTGGCAGATTTCCTAGACTTCTGAGGCATAGAACAATAAGAGGAGGTGCACCTGGGACTCAAGGTTGGCCGGTGAACATTCTACTGACCTTGGTTGAATGAACAGTCTTTTGGCATGGGAATAAATGTCTTCTTTACATTTTAGAAAATTGTTTCTGTTAGCTGTGACTCTGTTTACCAAGATTCTGTGTAGTATATAAAGCATAAGAGAATTAAACTCGAGGCTGCCACAGTATTAACTGGAAAGCCCTCCCGATCTCTGACTTTTGTCTCTGAGTCTTCTTTTTAATCTTTCCTATAGTAATTCTTGTTGCCTTCTCAGAGAACTGTTTGACTTAGTATAGACAGGGCCAGTGCATATTATAAATTTTCAAGATGTTGACCTTTTTGAGTTCTGTGGACTGTATCTTGGGTAGTCTGTACTTTTTCTTCTTCTTTTGATTCTAATATCCACTTGTTGTGGTTTGTATATTCTTGGACCAGGGAGTGGCACCATTTGGGGTTGTGGCCTTGTTGGAATAGGTGTGACCTGGTTGGAGTAGGTGTGTCACTGTGGGTGTAGGCTTAAAATCTCACCCTAGGTCAGTCTTCCACTAGCAGCCTTTGGATGAAGATGTAGAACTCTCAGCTCTGCCTGCACCATGCCTGCCTGGATACTGCCATGCTCCCACCTTGATGATAATGGACTGAACCTCTGAACCTGTAAGACAGCCCCAGTTAAATTTTGTCTTTATAAGACTTGCCTTGGTCATGGTGTCTGTTCACAGGAGTAAAACCCTGACTAAGACACTACTTATTAGTGAGTACATATGAGGCGTGTCCTTTTGGATCTGAGTTACCTCACTCAGAATGATATTTTGTAGGTCCATCCATGAGCCTACAAAACTCAGGATGTCCTCATTCTTAGTAGCTGAGTAGTATTTCATTGTGTAAATGAACTACATTTCCTATATCCATTCTTCTGTCGTGGGGTATCTAAGTTGTTTCTCATTTGTGATAGCTTCTGGCTATCACAAATAAGGCAATTATGAATAGGGTAACACGTCCTCCTGTGGCATGGTGGAGCATCTTTTGGGTATATTTTCAAGAATGGTATAGCTGGGTCTTCAGATATATCTATTTACAATTTTCTGAGGTACATCCAAATTGATTTCTAGAGTGGTTGTATCAGTTTTCAATCCCACCAACAATGGAGGAGTAGTCCTCTTTGTCCACATCCTATCCAACATGTATTGTCACCTGAGGTTTTGATTTCAGCCACTCTGACTCATGTAAGATGGAATTTCAGGGTTGTTTTGATTTGCATTTCTCTGATCACTAAGGAATTTAAACGTTTCTTTAGGTGATTCTCAGCCATTTGAGATTTCTCAGTTGTGAATTCGTGGTTTAGTGAGAAGAATGCAATCACAACTGGGGAGGAATGCTGTGGGCTTGTGTCCATGCTCTGGTTGGTCTGCAAGCTCAGAACCCAAAACAAAACAAAACCGTGACAAGGTCGTTATCACTCAAGCACTTGCAGCCATTGAACAAGGGGCCTCCCCTGAAATTTGGCTATCCATGCTTAAGAATTAATTGACATCTGAGTTCTCTGCTCTTGCTATCCTCGGTTCTGTGGAAAATGAGAGAGACTCAACAATCAAAGCTCGCCTTAGGCCATACTCAGCTCTTGCACCCCTAGAAGCTAAACTCATTGCACAGGGACGAGTGAGTAGGTCGTTGACTCTTATGGATTGTTGGGCTAAGCCCCGCATAGGAGTCGCTCAGAGGTTTGGGCACTCCTAGAAGACAAGTCGATTTTCATGAGAGTTGAGTGTCCAAGTGTCCCTCCCCTAGGAAAAAATGGCACGGGAGCAGGTCAGGGTTGCTCTGGGTAAAAGCCTGTGAGCCTAAGAGCTAATCCTGTACATGGCCCCTATTTCTGCACACTAGGGATTCGACCTCTATCTTCATCCATTAGAGTGGCTTGCATTTTAATAAAATAAAAAGGGGGAGATGTGGAGAGCCGTGAGCAATTGCCATCACGAGCCTCCGCTGTGCCTAACTGGTAAACAAGTAATCTGCGCAGATGCAAGAGTAAATTCATGCCAAGTCACTGCCCATCCCAGGGCGTAGTAGTGGGGTGATGAGTGAGCAGCTAATCAGGAGCTGACACGTCTCATGGAGGGGTATATAAGCAGCATCATTTTCCTTGTTCAGGGTTCTTCTTTCGCCTATGCAATCAATGCTCTCCCAATAAACGTATGCAGAAGGATCCTATTGCAGTGTCGATACTGCTGGCCAGTCCGGTGAGTGCAAGAAATGGTGCCGAAACCTGGGACAAGAAACATCTTCAGGCACGAGCAAAGACCCCCTGCTACAGGGAGGATTCAGAACTGCATCGCAAGGAAGGAGTGGTTAATAAAGGTTCCAGTAAAACAGACTGTTGAGAAGGATCCAGCGTGGATTCAGAACTCTTCAGCTGGGGAATGGTGGTAATGAAGTGTTCCCGCAACACAGACTATTGAGAAGGATTCAACTGCGTGGATTCAGAACTCTTCAGCTGGGGAAAAGGGGTACCCGTTCTGAATCCTTGACTTGTTTGAGTTAATTTTATATCCAGCTACTTCACTGAAGCTGTTTATCAGGCTTAGGAGTTCTCTGGTGGAATTTTTAGGGTCACTTATATATACACTATCATGTCATCTGCAAAAAGTGTTATCTTGACTTCTTCCTTTCCAATTTTTATCCCCTTGATCTCCTTTTGTTGTTGAAATGCTCTGGTTAGGACTTCAAGTACAATATTGAATAGGTAGGGAGAAAGTGGGCAGCTTTGTTTAGGACCTGATTTTAGTGGGATTGCTTCCAGCTTCTCACCATTTATTTGATGTTGGCTACCGGTTTGCTGTAGATTGCTTTTATCATGTTTAGGTATGGGCCTTGAATTCCGGGTCTTTCCAAGACTTTTATCATGGATAGGTGTTGGATTTTGTCAAATGCTTTCTCAGCATCTAACGAGATGATCATGTGGTTTTTGTCTTTGAGTTTGTTTATATAATGGATTATGTTGCTAGATTTCCATATATTCAACCATCCCTGCATCCCTGGAATAAAACATACTTGGTCAGGATGGATGATTGTTTTAATGTGTTCTTGGATTCAGTTAGAGAGAATTTTCGTGAGTATTTTTGCATCAATATTGATAAGGAAAATTTGTCTGAAGTTCTCTATCTTTGTTGGATCTTTCTGTGGTTTAGGTATCAGAGTAATTGTGGCTTCACAGAATGAATTGGGTAGAGTACCTTCTGCTTCTATTTTGTGGAATAGTTTGTGCAGAGCTGGAATTAGATCTTCTTTGAAGGTCTGATAAAACTCTGCACTACTAAACCCATCTGGTCCTGGGCTTTTTGTTGTTGTTGTTGTTGTTGTTGTTGTTGTTGGGAGACTATTAATGACTGCTTCTATTTCTTTAGAGGATATGGGACTGTTTAGATCATTAACTTGATCCTAATTTAACTTTCGTACCTGATATTTGTCTAGAAATTTGTCCATTTCATCAAGGTTTTCCAGTTTTGTTGAGTATAGCCTTTTGTAGAAGGATCTGATGGTGTTTTGGATTTCTTCAGGATCTGTTGTTATGTCTCCCTTTTCATTTCTGATTTTGTTAATTAGGATGCTGTCCCTGTGCCTCTAGTGAGTCTGGCTAAGGGTTTATCTATCTTGTTGATTTTCTCAAAGAACCAGCTCTTCGTTTGGTTGATTTTTTGAATGCTTCTTCTTGTTTCCACTTGGTTGATTTCACCCCTGAGTTTGATTACTTCCTGCCATCTACTCCTCTTGGGTAAGTTTGCTTCCTTTTGTTCTAGAGCTCTTAGTTGTGTTGTCAAGCTGCTAGTGTGTGCTTTCTCTAGTTTCTTTTGGGAGGCACACAGAGCTGAGTTTCCCTCTTAGAAAAGCTTTCATTGTGTCCCAAAAGTTTCTGTATGTTGTGACTTCATTTTCATTAAAGTCTAAAAAGTCCTTAATTTATTTCTTTATTCCTTACTTGACCAAGGTATCATTGAAAGGAGTGTTGTTCAGTTCCACATGAATGTTGGCTTTCTATTATTTATGTTCTTATTGAAGATCAGCATTAGTCCATGGTGATCTGATAAGATGCATGGGACAATTTCAATATTTTTGTATCTGCTGAGGCCTGTTTCGTGACCAATTATATGGTCAATTTTGGAGAAGGTACCATGAGGTACTGAGAAGGTATATATCCTTTTGTTTTAGGATAAAATTTTCTGCAGATATCTGTTAAATCCATTTGTTCCATAACTCTGTTAGTTTCACTGTGTCCCTGTTTAGTTTCTGTTTCCATGATCTGTCCATTGATGAAAGGGGTGTGTTAAAGTCTCCCAGAATTATTGTGTGAGGTGCAATGTGGGCTTTGAGCTTTACTAAAGTTTCTTTAATGAATGTGGCTGCCCTTGCATTTGGAGCATTGATATTCAGAATTTATAATTCCTCTTTGAGGATTTTACCTTCAATGTGTATGAAGTGTTCCTCTTTGTCTTTTTTGATAACTTTGGGTTGGAAGTCGACTTAATTCGATATTAGAATGGCTACTCCAGCTTTTTTCTTCAGACCATTTGCTTGGAAAATTGTTTTCCAGCCATTCACTCTGAGGTAGTGTCTGTCTTTTTCCCTGAGATGGGTTTCCTGTAAGCAGCAGAATGTTGGGCCCTGTTTGTGTAGCCAGTCTTTTATTCTATGTCTTTTTATTGGGAAAATGAGTCCACTGATATTAAGAGATATTAAGGAAAAGTAATTGTTGTTTCATTTTATTTTTGTTGTTAGAGTTGGCATTCTGTTCTTGTGGCTGTCTTCTTTTGGGTCTGTTGAAGGATTACTTTCTTACTTTTTCTAGGGCGTCGCTCTGGTCCTTGTATTGGTTTTGTTCTGTTATTATCCTTTCTTTAGCAGTGTTCTCCTGCACTTCTCTAAATGAGTTATTAAAGTCTTTCTTGATGTCCTCTACCATCATCATGAGATATGCTTTTAAATCTGGGTCTAGCTTTTCAGGTTTGTTGGGGGGCCCAGGACTGGTTGAGGTCGGAGTGCTGCGTTCTGATGATGGTGAGAGGTCTTGGTTTCTGTTAGTAAGATTCTTATGTTTGCCTTTCGTCATCTCTGGAGTTAGTTGTTATAGTTGTCTCTGGTTAGAGCTTGTTCATCAGGCGATTATGTTAGCCTCTATCAGCAGACCTGGGAGACTAGCTCTCTCCTGAGTTTCAGTGGTCAGAGCACTATCTGCAGGCAAGCTCTCCTCTTGCAGGGAAGGTGCCCTGATATCTGGTGTTTGAACCTGCCTCCTGGCAGAAGTTGTGTTCCCCTCACCATAGGTCCTAAGATCGCTTGGAGACTCCTCTAGGGACCTTGGGGGTGTCTGATGACTCAGCAGCCAAAGTGACCCACTGTGCCGACCGGAAGGGGAGTAATTTTTCTTTAGTAGTCTGTTTTTTTTTTTTTTTTGAATGATCTCTAGTCTTCCTAACAAGCCTTGTCGCCTGGTCTTTTCTTTTTAAAAGGCACTACCTGCTCTGTTTTTAGAAAATGAGAGGAAGGATGAAACGTAAAGAGAGGCTAGAGAGAAGGCTCCATGGTTATGAGCTTTTTCTTGTCTTTCAATTGTAATGGAGTTTACTTCCCAGCACCTACATGAGAAGGCTTACAACTGACTATAATTGCAACTCTGCATGGTCTGATACCCTCTTCTGACCACAGCAGGTAACCACAGCTATTCACATATAGTTTTCCCTCCAACATATACAGAGAATCAAAATAATAATAATAAAATAAAATAACCCTTTTTATTTTAAAAAGGAGCAAGAAACAAAGTAAAGATCTCCAAGGAACTCACTAGGCCAGAGGAATACCCTGGCCTCCTATGTACCATTAAAGTTCACTTCAGTTTCTTTTCACAGAGAACTATCTGTAATTTATTGTTAAGGAACACTGTTAAGTAAAACTAAGGGAAACAACTTGGAATACACAGAATATAGCATAGGAGTCTCCAGGCAAGGCTTTCTTATGCTGAGCTTGCTGTAGTTCCTTTAGTTGTCAAGTCCTGTATTGTCCCTCTCTCCACTTCCAGCATAGGCCTGTGTTCCTCAAACATCTTTCCATTCCTTAAGGGATTAGAGCTGAACGCATGCCTACTTGTCCATCACACTTAGAGCAGGAACTCAGGAGCCATGTTTGTAACATTAGAGACAAAGTTCAGGAAGTGGGAGCCAACCTTGACAAAACACCTGCAGCAAGTCAGGGACATACCAGGTGCTTTTCTGCCCAGGGACACTTTGCCCCCTGATAACTGAAATGGCTCAGTTTCACCAGCTATTAGACAGTCAAAGTGACTTTAAAGTATTTTCTCTGTCTTAAAGTGGTAGATTTTGCAGTTCCTTTGTGGTCTGTGTTTAATCTTAATTAGAAAAACATCCTTTGTAACAGGCTCTGAGGTCATCTCCTCAACTTTCTGTATTGGTGCATTCCCATGAGACTACCAGTGTTAAGATATGGAAGGAAAAACAACACACAGGTCTCATGTGCACTTGCTGTATCTATGAAACCTTGCAACATATTGCAAAGTTTAGAGATTCCAGGTCATTTTAGACATCCATTTGCATTTTATGATTAATTTCAACATATGGATGGGACTATATTTCTGATTATCACTTCTTTCCATGGTATGTTTGATACTGCCTTTTTGATCATTTATGTGCTATGAAAAGCTTAGGATTTTCGCTGCCTCTGTAGGATTTTCATTACAGTGGAGCAAGAATGTGAGAACACAGAGGTTTTGTTGACAACAGCCAAAACACATAGGCATATCTGAACTGTCCTTGGTGTGTTCATACAGCAAATGGAACTAAAGCCAGATTTGGCTTTGAACAGAATTTAAAGGAACTCATAACATTCCATAACAAAAACATGCATATGATAAAATCTTATTATTAAGAATATTTAAAAACAAATGTTAACAATTATATTAGTACTTTATCTGGAATATCTAAAAATGCAGTGGTGATTAAAGAGAAGGCTCTGGTTTGGGGCCTTTATCACTGGGATTGTGGTGCTCTAGGTTTGGCTTCCCACAGCACCCTCCTCTGAACACACTGAGATCTTTCAGTTTCATAAGTTCTCACACCTCTTTTCATAGTACATTTATTAATTTTGTCTTTCCATGTGGACTTCAGTTATAAGAATGTTCACCTGCCTGGCTCCTCCATATCTCTGACAATCTTTCATTACCTTTTCTGTTGAGGCCTAGTCTAATTTTTTATCCAGAGTCCTCCACTTATTTCTTCTCCTCTTGTTCTATTAAATTCATTTCATGATTTCCTAGTTTCAAATTTTGAAGTTTCTGATTCATGTGTATACATTTGTGTATGTGTGCTTTTAAAAGATTCCAATAGTTACAATCCCCAGTATTTTCATCTGTTTCCCTATTTTCTTTCAACAACTATATTATTTAAGTCCCTTTCTGAAATATCTGTGGATGTTTTTCTATTGCCTGTTTGTCTTTGGTGTTTTAGTAATTTGATATTTTAAAATATTGCCATCTGACACATTAAAAAATTTCGTATAGTTAAAGTTGAGTTTTAGAAATTGAACTTAGGTGGCTGAGAATATTGCTCAGCAGTTAATAGCACTGACTGCTCGTCCAGAAGTCCTGAGTTCAATTATCAGCAACCACACGATGGCTTACCACCATCTTTATTGGGATCTGATGCTCTCTTCTGGTATGTCTTAAGACAGCGACAGTGCTGAGCCAGGCGTGGTGACCCACGCTTTTAATCCCAGCACTCAGGAGGCAGAGGCAGGCAGATTCCTGAGTTTGAGACCAGCCTGGTCTACATAGTGAGTTCCAGGACAGTCAGGGCTACACAAAGAAACCCTGTCTTGAAAAACCAAAAATAAAAAATAAAAAAATAAAATAAAAAAAAATAAAGACAGCAACAGTGTGCTCACATAGATAAAATAAGTAAATCTAAAAGAAAATACTGTTAAAATATAGAACACTGAAGTTAGCCTGGATAGCTTAGTGGAGTGATGCCTGCAGGCACCATAGTTGGGAAATAAGAGGTTTGGAAATAATGGAATTGAGTTCAGTTAGAGCTTGAAAAGAGCCAGCCAATATGAACAGAGGGGCTGTGGGACCTCTCCTCATGCATCTGTAAGAGCACTGTGCTGTCACACTGGTTTTCCTTTTTTAACAACTCTGGAAGCCCAGTGGCTTTTCAGCTCCTTGCCACCAATATACAGATCATATATCTCTCCTATTTCTCTATTACTCCTTGACGTGTAAGTTTGAAAATTCAAGAGTTACCAGAAAAATCCTCATCTCTACTAGGATTTACCCAGGTATTCAGGTACTCACTGAGGACATACTGATTAGACACTGGTGTCTCCTTTGTGCTCTATTCATATCCTGTGAATATCTTCATAATCCAAACTAGTATGTTCTGTAATATCATCTCCATTGTTTTCACAAGCACAGCAACAAAGTTAGAGCTAGAGGGCACAGTGGGAGATGTCAGGGCTTATATCTGGATTCAGCATGTTTTTTGACACTCTGGCCTCCAAAACAACTTCTTCCCTCAGTGACTGACAGCATGGAGCACTGCAGTACTACTTAGTTTCTAACTATTCTATATATAGATTCTATAATCTACCTTTCCATTTTGCTTGCTGCAAGCTCTGCCTTACATGCCTGTTGAATTTCTTTAAAATTTTCAAAATAGATTACTATTCTTAAAATTAGAACACTGAACAATGGCCAAGATGAACTGAAATGATTCAATGTTAATAAATGAAAGACATAATCAGAATTAGTGATGAATCATACTTAGGTTTTACTTTCTTATCACATTAAAAATTACAAAATTTAATATTGATTCTGACTTACAAGTTAGAAAAATTGAAAATGAGCAGCTAAAGCATAAAAGAATTGTCTGACTAGTACTCCATTGTGTAAATGTACCACATTTTCTGTATTAATTCCTTATTGAAGGACATCTAGGTTCTTTCCAGCTCCTGGATATTATAAATAAGGCTGCTATGGTCATAGTGGACCATGTGTCCTTATTACAAGTTGGAATATCATCTGGGTATATGCCCAGGAGAGGAATTGCTGGATCTTCTGCTAGTACTATGTCTAATTTTCTGAGGAACTGCCAGACTGATTTCCAGAGTGGTTGTACCAACTTGCAATCCAAATAACAATGGAGGACTGTCTCTCTTTCTCCACATCCTCATTAGCATCTGCTGTCACCTGAATTTTTGTCTTAGCCATTCGGACTGGTGTGAGGTGGAATCTCAGGGTTGTTTTGATTTGCATTTCCATGATGATTAAGGATGTTGAACATTTTTTTCAGGTGCTTCTCAGCCATTTGATAAAAACAATGAATTCATGAATTTCTTAGGCAAATGGATGTATCTGGAGGATATCATTCTGAGTGAGGTAACCCAATCACAAATGAACACACATGATATCCACTCACTTATAAGAGGATATTAGCAGAGAAACTTAGAATATCCAAGATACAATTTGCAAAACACATGAAACTCAAGAAGAAGGAAAACTAAAGTGTGGATACATCATTCCATCTTAGAATGGGGAACAAAATACCCATGTAAGGAGTTACAGAGACAAAGTTAAGTTAAAGCTGAGATGGAAGGAAGGACCATCCAGAAACTCTCCCATCCGGGGATCCATCCTATATACAACTACCAAACCTAGTCACTATTGCATATACCAGAAAGATTTTACTGACAGAACCCTGACATAGCTCTCCCTTATGAGGCTATGCCAGTGCCTGGCAAATACAGAAGTGGATGCTCACAGTCATCTATTTGTTGGAACACAGGGCCCCTAATGAAGGAGCTAGAAAAAGTACCCAAGGAGCTAAAGGGGTCAGCCTTCTGTAAAGAAGGAACAACAATATGAACTAAACACTACCCCTTAGAGCTGTGTATCTAGTTACATATGTAGCAGAGGATGTCCTAGTTGGCCATCAATGGGAGGAGAGGCCCTTGGTCTTGCGAAAATCATATGTCCTAGTACAGGGGAATGCCAGGGCAAGGAAGCGGGAGTGGGTGGGTTGGGGAGATGGTGGGGGGAGTATAGGGAGCTTTGGTATAGCATTTGAAATGTAAATGAAAAAAATATAATATAATAACATAATATTAATATAATAATATTATAAAAACATAATATAATAATAAAAAGGAAAAAAAAAGAATTGTTTGAATTTGCATCTCTACACCTTTAGCTACTCCAAGGTCCTGTCTTTGAAATGGAGCAATTAAAAGTGATAGATTATTAGGTATTGGCTCTTCACTGTAATTTTCTAAATTTGATTTTTTTTTAAGATGTGGTATTTGGTGCCCACATACAGGCAGATAAGTGCAGCAAATTCCAATGAACTAGATTAAAACAACACTTAGATTTTGGGGTATTTCCTGAGAAAATTAAATCGGTGTTCTTTTTGATCTTCTTGTTTTTAAAGTTGTTATAGGGTGATAGTTATTGCAAGAGTATTTAGTTGAAGGAAAAAATTCAATGTATCCTCTTACAAAATTTTCCCTCATCCAAGGCTCAGGAAAATGTACAGAAGATGGTGGGATAGATCTTGTGAGTCAAAGAATGATGAAAGTGGCTGTGAACATAAATCTTCTAGAACTAGCATAGGTAGACCATGAAGTTTTACCAATATGATGAACAAAATATGATCTGAAGAAAGATTACTGCACTGTGCATGGCAGCATGGAAGGAAGAAAGCTTGCAAAGCTTCTTGCCTACACAACTATTTACAGGAAACTTTAAATCTTGGAATGGAGGAGTTTGTCATAGGCAGGGAAGGGAACAAATATTGGCAAGCTAGTACAAAATAATGAACCATCAGAATGTAAAAATGTGCAATTTAACATAGTATCTACAATTTATATTTCAAAATGTATATGTATATAAATATATATATGCAGTCATTAAGCATTAATGAAATAAGAGGTCATGTGCATTTTAGGAATGTATGGAGGGGCTACAAGTGGTGTTCTTGAGACAGGAAATATAAAGACAAAACAATTAAATTATACCATGAAAAAATAAACTGTAAATTAACAGGTAAAAATATAAGCTACAAACAATACTTTGAGAGAAAATGGCACTGACCTTCAACAACTGATGTCCAGAAATAATAATGTGTATGTGTTAGTATGTGTGTCTTTATGTGTATAATATTAAACCAAATAATCCTTTGTCACTCTTATTTTGATAACATTTTTGAAGAGAGTCATCCAGAGTGCTTTATATATTCACAGATTTCTCTGACCTCATTGTGATATAGGTTTTGTGTGTGAATTTTTTCCACTACCATTTTTCTCCCTGAGTGAAACACATTCATTTCACATTGAAATGGTATATTTTCATTTAAAGTTCAAGAGCCTTATACAGCAGGCACAATCTGAACCCCATAGCCCTTTTCTTATATGGTACTACTTTTAGTATGTTACCTGCTATTCTAAATATTTTCATAGTACATTATAAAGCTATTATGAAATCTACATCTTCTGTGATGGCCATCAACAATATGCAACACTGTACTATGCTCCACACTCTACTAACATTCAATCTTGTTTCTCTTTTCAAATCAGTGCATTCTATTGTATCAGTAATCTATGATATTCCAAATACCAACCAAGGCAATTTAACATTTTGCTGATGTCTTAGATTCTTTTACTATAGGAAAACACCATGGTCAAAGTAACCATGTCAGAACTCTTATTTCCCTATGTATCTTGGTTAATAGAATGATTTCGAGACAAGAACTTGGATGCAGACATTCAATGAGAACACATGGATTAATGCTGATTACTGACTTCATATCTGTGCTCTCTATAGTCCTCTTTCTTACACCTACAGAGTATTTTGTCCAGAGGTAGCATTCTCACATGCATTAGGGTCACCTTATAATATATTAAATTAGGTACATGGGTTACACACATAACTAAAGGTCAAAGTGTTGGTAGCCATTCATCAACTTAGATTCCTTATTCTCAATGTTTACATCTATGTACACATGAATGTGACCATTTACCCCTAAAACAGTAATTGGCATTATATTAAGCAGTGCTGTGCTGCCCTACATTGTAAGTACTAACTGTGTATATTACTTAAAATTTTTGTATGATTTGGTAGTGCTTTTGTTATGAAAAACAAAAAGATAATTTGAGTACCATTGAACATTTTAAAATTATTAAAGATTCAAGAAGGCAATTTACCTTTGTACTTCTGCAGAAAGGTTGAATCTGGTCTAAGTAAAATAACACAACATTTTGGGAGAAAGATGCACCCTAGCAAGCCTGCACTAGAAGCCAAGATGGAAAAAACCTCCACAAGAACCATGAACGTTCCCCTGGTGCTGTGGTAGACAGGGAGGAAGGTGATCCAGACACTGCAAAACACGAGCATGCTGAATGTTAGGAATTTGGCATTGTCCACAAGAAGGAGAATCATCTAATATTAATCATTAATTAAGAACATGGCTTACACACATAACTACAGGTCAAAATGATGTTAGCCATTCCTCAATTGAGAGTCCCTGTTCTTTATACGTTCAAATTTTTGTACTCAAGATTGAAACTACTTTCCATCAAAACTTAGTTATTGGTATTCTAATTGTCAGTGCTGCAATGCAGTGTAAGTATAAATTTCTACATTACTAAAAATTTTGTATCTTTTAGTAGTACTTTTGTTAAGACAGGAAAAAATATGTTGAGTTTCATCTAACATTTTTAAACTATTGAAGTTTCAGTAAAACAATTTATCCTTGTATTTCTGCAGAAAGTTTGAATCTGGTCTAACTAAAATAACAAAACACTTTGGGACAAAGATACACCCTAGCAAGCCTGCACTAGAAGCCAAGATGGAGAAAACCTCCACAACCACCATGACTGTTCCCCTGGTGCTGTGGTAGACAGGGAGGAAGGTGATCCAGACACTGCAGAATACCAGCATGCTGAATGTTAGGAACTTGGCTTCATTGAATCTGTCAGGAAGGTTCCTAGCCAAGAAAGCCACAGTGAAGCTCCCCAGAGCCAAGGAACCCAAGTATCCCAGAACAAAATGGAAGGCAATGACTGAGCCTTTGTTGCAAATAATGATGGTCTTTCCATGTTCAGATTGTGTATCTCTGTCAATAAAGGGAGGAGATGTTACTAACCAGATTCCACAGAGAACAAGTTGGACTAGGGTACAAATTGGAATGACCAAGTTAGGTGCCCCTGATGCCAGCATCCCTCTCATCTTTCCCCCTGGAGAAGTGAGCTTGAAAGCCATGAGCACAGTTATTGTTTTAGCCAACACTGTAGAAATAGCCACTGTGAAAAATACTCCAAATGTGGTCTGCTGCAGGATGCAGGTGGCCTTGTTGGGATGTCCAATGAAGAGCAATGGGCAGAGAAAACAGAAGACTAGAGAGATGAGCAGGATGTTGCTGAGAATGCGGTTATTGGCCTTCACAATGGGAGTATCCTTGTACTTCACAAAAGTGACTAGTACTAGAACTGTGAGGGCAGAGAAGGTCAGGGCCATGCATCCTAGAGCCATCCCCAATGGATCTTCATAAGCCAGGAATGACACAGCTCTTTGGAGGCAGTGGGTTTTCTCTAAGTTGGCATACTTATCATCTGGACACCTCACACACTGTTCCATATCTGCTGGAAAACAACAATAGATCCTTATAAAATATCATCATTTGCTGTTAATAATTGCATCTTTGTATTATTCAGAGGATATATCAATAAATAATTTGGTATTGAGTATCAACTCCATTCCATATTATTGTGGGGTCCACTAACTCAAGATTTCTCTCTATTAACCTATGCTTCGTGGTGGAACAAAACACCTTCATCGGGAATTGAACAGCAAAAATTATTTATTAAACAAAAATAATGAAAAATATGATGAATATTTATATGTATAATCTCAGATTATTTAATTCCTCAAACCATAAATTTACTACTCACAGACAAGAGTAGCGTGCAGACATAGTTACTGATGCCAGTTGATGAAATATGTTATGTACTTTGTTTTTTTTTTTGAGAGTTGTGTCCTTGTCCGTGTCTACATATAGGTACTAGAACATACAATTTCTCATGCAAATATTTACATAAAGGAATATTTTAATTCTTGAAGCTGTATGCCTCATAGACATATGCATGCCCCTCTCATTGTGGGAAGATGTCTGTCTTCCCAAGCACACATTCCAAACTCTATGACCTAAAGGATATGGATATTCACATTCATCTGTCTTTCCTTAGGTAGGCTGTGATTGATGATAAGCAACTTCCCGTGTCTTGTTGCATTCTTGAAATCTTCACTCTTGTTCTAATTCTTTTACAGGAAATGCTTAATCTTTTAAGCCATCTAAGCTCTTGAAATGTATTTCATTAAATAACAACTGTTACGCTGAGCATCTGGTCTTTGACAGGGACTAAGCTGGATGATGGAGTGAAGGATTGTGGACTAATCATGTAGTTAAGTTTCTTTGTACAAAGAATCAAAGAAAAAAAACACATGTATAGATTATGCCTAATATTACTGTTCAAATAATAGTTATACAGGTATGTCCCCCTTGATATTTTCTATATATTATAAAATTAGTAGCCATCATATAATGAAAGATTTGCATAGTTTGTAGAAAATATTGCAAGTTATTTGCTTAGTCTAAAAGAAGTAGATATTACTTAACAGATCAAGTTTTTGAAACATGGAATTTTAGGTCTTCAGTTTCCATCTAGGCCATATCATATTTCTAGTTTGGAAAGAGAAGGCATTTGAATTCTTCAATTTTTCTTCTGTATGCAACCATGTACCTGTTTCATTGGAAACTGCATTTTCTGGGCACTGATCACAATCAAAGCAGCAATCTGCTGTTTGTTTCTGATGAATTTTCCTGAATCCAGCAGTACATGTTACACTACACAGGGAGGAGGGAACCTGAGGCAATACATAAGTACATATTATACATAAGTATTACATATTATATATAACTATTATATAATATGTGTGGTGTGTAGATAGTTTATGTATACATCATATGTATAATGACCCATAGATTGATATATGGGACATTAACAGATATGGCTATAAATATTCCTCTGATAGCTAGCATTACTTAACAGTATCAGGAACATTATTATTTTGTATTACCCTACGGTACACTGAATGTCATATAATATCTACTCTATCATGTAATATTTTATATGTAACATTCAGGCTGTAACAATTAAAAATTTTTCCTTTCTGAATTCAGTAATCCAAAAGTAATATTTATGTGGCATCAGTTTTTCATTATATATATATATATATGTATATATACAACCAAGAACACTGAATTGTATGCAGAGAGAAAGTAGGGTAAATCAAGAAAGAGTTTAATGAATATGAACAAAATATATTATATAAGACTCTATGAAATTAATGAAATTGTCCTAAGTTTTAAAGAAAACGTGGAACCCTCTATCCAATCCACATATCCACCTGCTTCTATAAAGGAGCTACCACAATCACATGCCCACTCCTACTTCAGTACCCTAGCATTCCTCTATTCTGGGGCAAAATGCCTCCACAGGATCAAGGCCCATTCCTCCCACTAATGCCAGATAAGGCAATAGTCCACAGAAAAGGGGAAACTGGGAGGGGGAATAACATTTAAAGTGCAATAACTAAAATAGCCAATAAAAATATATAAAAATAGCTTGATTCTGGAGAAATATTTCTGTAAATGAATACATGTTATATTTCATTAGGCTATAAATATGTTCACACAGAATCAGAAAATTCCTTGGTTTGTTTGTAGTTAAAAATTATATATATATACATGTACATTATTATAAATTTAATAACTATATTACTGTACTGTGGGTGAGTAGGCATGTGTGCGCTAATGAACTTGGAATCCAGGGGTCTTTGCTCCCTATAACCAGAAGTTACATGAAGTTGAGAGATACAATTTTGGTGCTTGTAACTGAGGATGGTCTTTTGCAAGAGTAGCAATTGGTCTTAACCACAGAGCTATTACTTCAGTGCCTCATATTTTAAAATTCAGATATCCTGAAAAAATTAAAATTGTGGTATACTCACTGATGATCCTCCTGTGGCCCAGTCCAAGTCTTCAGATATATGAAGTTGTTGGCTCTGTGGGAAACAAGGCAAATAGCTTCCGATTTTCACTTTTAATCCAAGGCCTTGTGGAAAATTCCAAATGATGAAAATGTCATAATCTGCACACTGATTTTCCCTATGCTTCATGTTCACCAGTTCTCCAACAGGGTTAGTAAATATCCTGGATTTCAGTGTGGAAGACACCTAATTGAGATGCACCATTAGACGTTTACACATGCACATCAATAAAGGGAATGCCAAATTGAGGATTTAATCATAATTAATTTATGAATTTCAGAAAAGACAGCTGTAATAAACAATTCCTTGTAGTAAAATACAATATGCCTCATGGGATATTTAAAATTAAAATACTTCATATTAATGTTTCATGGTAAAATGTGTTAGAAAAAATGATTGCCACATTTTAAAAATAAAGTCATGTGTGCACAAATGAAGGGGAAGTCTGAATGTCTGTAAGTTGTGAAAAGAATGGTTGTGGACCTTTCATGTACATGCATCATATATACATGAGATAAACATAAACTAAATAAAATGTGCAGTCTCAATCATTCGTGGTTTTCTTAAATATTTGTTAATTTAAATGAATAAATGTTAATCATAGCCCATGTACCAATTCTTGAGAAATTATTCTTTAGAAAATTATTCTAGTCTACTCATCACTAAAGGGTTTTATGATAAAGCTCTTGGAGTCTAATTTAAATTTTGAACTTATTTCCTGTAATGTTGAGACACGTTTTCACAAAACTCACTGATATTATATAAAAATGTATTGTCTGTTATCAAATGTGATCCTTGTGCATGATATTTATCCATGTTAAAGATTCATTAGGGAGATTTTCAGTGTGGAAATCTTTCCACTGAGAGAATAATCTCTAACAAATGTACAGTTGTTTCTCTGGGTCCATTTAAAAGATTCCATTGATATACCTAAATATAATGAAATGTAAGAAACTACCTGCTGACAGTCAGTGAATGTTCCTTTGGGTTCTTCTGTTTGCTGAGATTCTACTTGTAGAAGAATGAGTTCATGGTAGGTGTGGGCCACAGCATACACAGCATTATACAAATTGTAGCCTTCCTCACTCAGGGCCATGTCAAAATTGTGCAGTGCTGTCCATTCCAATGTGTTGTTGAATGTAAAATGACCCATTTTGCTATAGCTGTTCATTGAGGTTGAACAATTAAAGTAATTCCACCGCAGTATAGACTCAGAAATGTTTACTGGATATTTGTCAGTGTTCATTGTTTTCATAAAATTCTTAAATTTAGCAATCTCACTGTGGTGGTATTCAAAAGTGACAGTCCCGTGAAAGAAATCAAGGCTAAAATCATTTTTATTTGTGATAACATCCCATTGTGAGGTTGTGATCCAGATTCTCCTTGCGCCTAAATCTTCCCACCTTCTAAAGCTGACTTCTAGGGTAGAGTTCATTTCACCATAAATGATAACAACCTTTGCTGTTGATTCCATAATTTGTTTATCATATATCTTAGCCCTTGTCATGTATAACTGCATGTCTTCTGGGATCATATTAACAAAAGCTAAACAGATTCCATGTCTTTGCATTTCTTCTCTCAAGTCTGATAGAAACTGAATACCTTGGTCATCATCTGAGATGACCAGTCCTATCCAAGTCCATCTAAAATGAAGCATCAAAGTGATCATGCCATGGGACAAATGTGTGTCCTTGGTGGCTACCTGATGGACATAGGGAAACTGGTCATGGTCACTCAGTTTAGGATTAAATGGTCCAAAGAAAACCTAAAGGATGTAGAAGAGAGGATGAAACATCCACATGAGGAATAAGATTGTTAAGATATTTGGACTTATACACATGTAATGTTATTCACTTTTCAGAACTCCTATTAAAGATATTAAGATTATACTATAAATATCATGTATTATTCCTATTAGATTTTAGAGTATTCCTTTAAGTGTGAATGTCCTAGAAAACAATTTTGCCTGTTTGCCCAGTACATCTATGGTCCTATTATGTAACTCTTTAGTGTGTGTGTGTGTGTGTGTGTGTGTGTGTGTGTGTGTGTGTGTATAACAGTGCACTCATAAATGCATACTTTCTAAGTTTTCTTGTAGGCACATGTAAATGGACTTAAATGTTAACTTGGGTGAGAGAGGTGGCTCAGTGGTTAAGAGCATTGACTGCTCTTGTAAAGGTCTTGAGTTCAATTCCCAGTAACCATGTGGTGGTTCACAACCATCTGTAATGCGATCTGATGCCCTCTTCTGGTCTGTACAAAGGTAGTAACAATGTACTCTCATACATTAAAATATGAATATTTAAACACAAAAAATTGTTAACATCCACTGTCACATATTCTTACCCTTGGTGTCCCAGAATTTGTTGAGAGTTTTACAGATGTTTTCCATGATGGTCCTATAAGGCCTATGTAACAGGTTCCATAACCTGCACATATATAATCAGTAAAATCCACAGTAAATTTTGCTTCTGAATGTATTTTATCCAGTTCTCCCAATAGTTTTTCACACTGACCAGGATCTTCAGGGAATATCAAAGACATGTTGGGTAAAAGATAAGGATTCTTGTTGATTTCATCAGTAGCAAAAAACAGTACTAGGAAAAACTCATGTCTTCTTGCTGGTATTCTAAAACAAGTCATAATGATGATTAAGGGAGATGTTTGAAACATAAAACTTCAATCTCTGTAAAGTTTGTAATATGAGACATAATGTATTTCTGTCTAAATGTCTTGAAAGAAGTGTCATATATTAGGGATCTTTAGAGTTAAATAGAATTTAAGAATTCATAGACATAGTGCACTATGATCTAAGTTTTTTATTTGTGAAAATATTGTTTTATTTTATTGTTTTATTGAATGCCAACCTTGAACTAGATTACAGTCCTATTGAAGGAGACTAGTATAAAATAATCTTGTAGTTGTAATTCCACAGGTACCTAAAAAAGCATGGATTAAACCACATATGAAATACATAACACATTCTCCTTAAAAATTTTTATTATTTAAATGCATTTATACTGTCGAGAGTCAGAGTGCTACCATGAGAGCAATCTGTGTAGCCATGGCCATGAGAGCAGTCAGTGTAGCCAAGGTCAGAGAGTATTGTGTGCAGCCAAGAGGAACTCTTATCTATGTTTAGTCTGTAGAGGAACTTTCTCAAGTTTCTCAACTTTCTTTAGTTATGTGTGCTAAAGTTCTTATAAGGTGAATCTGCAGTAATAAACTTTGAGTCTTGATCAGAATTCTGTCTTAGCTTATACATGTTTCTCTTGCTGCCCCCCCTTTTGTTTCCCACCCTCCTTCCAGGTGTTCCCTGCTTGACAGTAAGCTAATGGATGGCTACATTATATATTACACATCATTATAATATTGAATATTTTGAGAATCAAATAATACATAAAATTTTGTTCAACTTTTATGTTCATATACTTTCCTACCCTAAAAATACCATTAATGAATATTTAATAAAATCCATAACTGAGGATCCTATATCTAATGTTGAGTACCAAATGGTTTCAAAACATACAAAATATTTTGGGGTATTAAGCATAGTAAAAAAGCACAAAATATTAAAAGATTAACACTAAAATATATTCAAAAGCCCTTATATGATACTACCTGATATAATGTGAGAGTTTTTTAAAAACACATTATATAACTGTGTACATTGTCTAACAATCAGTTTACTTAAACAAGATTATCAGTGTTTCTAGGAGAGAAATTATTTTATCTTTAATTATTTTACAAATTTCAAAATAGAAAAAAACTTTTTGTAGTTAAACATTAAGAAAATGCTAATTACAAGCACAGTTAGAAAAATGATCAATAATATTTCCATGATGTTGCTAGGACTTTTAAAAACATTTTCAACTATTACTATTCAATAAACAGATTATTTTAAGATACATTTTGCTTAGTTTTATTTGTCCATTTCAAAATATACATGATGATACAATATACCACATAAGCAGAATATTATCCTTTATGCTCTTTTACACAACAATTTAATGTTACCTTTTAGTGTGTTGCTACTATATCAATTTTATAAAAAAGGAATCCGATTTGTCTTAACATCTCAGTCTTCCTAATTCTTTGACATCCTTTAAGTGTTGTCTGAGTACAGAGATCTTCTCTCCATATGAAGTGTGTTCATCTGCCCCAGCAAAGTTGGCAGTTTATCTGATTCTATTACCACTTACCTCCCTTTAGGAATAAAGGCAGCAAACATGCTTTTTTGCAGTTTACAGTTGAGAGTTTAGAGCTAAGTGTTTCTCTCTCAACCTGAAACGTGTATTGACATAGTTCATATATTTCCAATTTTAATCTTTAATTATGGCTTAAAATAGGGTCATCAATGAGAATTTCCTCTATTTTTCTGATGAGGTATGGAATAATACATGATACATCAGAAATGAAATTCCTACTGAACTAACACAAAAGTAATAATGTGAAGCCACCATCACTATCAAAGTGCACACAGTTTACTGTGCCTAACAATTGGAAAATGTATTCTTTAAATCCCAAAGACATGAAAATTGAATGAGAGATGGGATGACAGTCAGAGACAGAAAAAGACGGGAAATCACGGTTCGTGAAAAAAACAAGTCCCAGGCACATTGATTAACTAAAAGGTGAATGATTTCAACACTCCTTCTTTCATGATCTGCAGCCACCAATGGTAACCCCAACATTTCGGATCTCAGAACTAAATTGCCATCTTGAGAACAGCTTCTCATCCACATGAAGTTCATTTGTTCTCCTAGATTTTCTCTCATGTTATTTCAATGTTTATTGAATAATTAACAGAAATATTGGCCATTAATGTGACACTGATAAAAAGCCTAACATGTGATGGGACATTTGTATAATTGAATGGAAAGATTATTCTGATAACAGAATATGAAGCCTGGAAGTCTTTTTATACATTTAGTGTCAACTCCAGAATGGCAGGAGAGGCTCATTCAAAGACTATTTCAAAAAGCAAAGTATATATATATATATAGAGAGAGTATAATATATATGCACATATATATGTATATATACATATATACATATATGTTAGTAATATAATTAGGTATAGTAGACCCACACATGCACAAGTATTTCAATGTATGAATTTATACCTAACTGGTTTGGAGACCAAAATTAGATAACCTTTTTATGAAGGCATTTAGATGCATGCTCATATACTAATCATTGGCTGACAGTAGAATACAGGCAGTGATGCAGTCTCTTTATATATAGCTCTTGCCACAGGTGAGGATTGTGAATTTAAGGCAGATGATGAGACATCTTTCAACATATGATATCCACAAAGACTCAACAGATAGACTCCAGTCCCTCTCATTGTCCAGCATTGTGAACTGGAGTCCAATGTAGTAAAACTAAACTAAACTGTGACACATTTGAAATTATTAAAATAGTGATTGACATTATAATTATTTTTCAGTGGTTTTTAAAGTTATAGGGGGAAGAAGACAAAACCCCACAGTTTGTGTACACAACTAAATACATTGGAGCAGGAATTAAAGTTAATGAGTTACCTAAAATCAGAGATATTATAAGTGTGGTCAATAGGTCCCTCAACTGCTGCAAGGAAAAAACCACAGTCACTTCTCAAATCTCCATCATTATCTTCATTATTCTTTATCCTCCAAAAGCAAATGGGTTCAGTCAAATGGCACCAGATGAGAGAAAACTTCAGGAGCATAAAGGAAAGACCAAAACCACGCAGGTTCTTCATATCTACTAGGATCTAAGATCAGGCCGTTGTGAAATGTGTTTTTTATGCAGAAAAATATGACTCACACATATACACCTATGTGTCTGTTTTATGGCTTCTGCTCTCTGAAGATCCACTTAGTTATAGTCAACAATTCCTTTCCATTCATTCTATGTCGTACTCCCTGGATACATTGGGAAAATTCTGGCCTCAAGCTCTACATCTGAGGTCTGAAAACTTTTGATCAAAACTTTTCTGAAAACATGTTGTGAAGATCATGTATTCCATCCTCAGGTGCCATGATTTCATTAAGATCCATGACATACTTATTCCCAGGGATAATATTCTCCTGGACAGCTTGGACCAGACCATGTGTCAACAGTCATATGTATAAACACAATGGATTTCATCATAACTTTCAAGGTAAGTCAAGAGTTGAGAAGGTCATAAATGTTCCATATCATTCAGACTTTGAGTTGAATCATGGGACATAAGATCTTCCATTGTCTAGTGTAGAGAAGAGCAGTCTGACATTGCAGCATTGAGCCAGGTGTTGAGCATTCTCTATGTTGTTCATATACTATTGTATGCTAGTCATGTTTACAAAATCTCCTTAAACTTCTTGTGATTCTTGTCATGTCGAGAAAATGTCATTATGCTAAATTCAAAAATGCCTGGAATTATAGAGATTGAACACCCATCCTGTCCAATATCTGTACCGGTGCAGACATTCACTGAGTTCCTATGCTGATCTCTTACTTGATAATCAGTCCCTGACAGTCAGTGCCATTTGATGAAACATTTCTGTAGTTGATGTTTGTTCACACTTCATTAATATGATTGAGAACACTTTTATTCATTTTCTCAAAGGAATGAAAGAATTTAGGTGTCATTTAGGAGAGAGAATTTTATTGCTAATGTTAGTATATAACTTATATTTTTCATTCATGTCTAGTTGGTATTTGTTTTAAAACAGATCTGTCTTAGATTACATTGCAACAATACAGATGTATGCCTATTATGTTAATTTATATAAGTTGGTTAGATTACAGTGAGTGACACAAATGGAGCATTGAATTTGATTTATATTTTTTGAACTACCTTATATTTTTCCCATAATATCCACACTGAATTAAGTGGGGCCCTCAAGTCAAGAACCCGGGAGCAGCCTGGGACTGGATTCTTCTGGTTTCCATCTGTGCCAGGAACTGATCCTGTGCCAGAGTTCTCCATACACAAATAGCTCCCTATTTCTGGTTGGTCTCTCAGGAATGCTGACTCACCTGTGAGCACAGGCAAGAACACTACTTCTACTCAAATTGCTGGCCTAATATGGACCCTTCTAGAGCCATCAGGACACAGGAATCAAGGAATAGCACAGGACAGCAACCTTCTGGTTTCAGTCTGCAAAAAAGCTGACCCTCTGGCACAGGTGTCGATATCCAAAATCCTCTGAGAGAACTGTTTTTCGAAGAGTTGTGACACACAGACTTACAAGTGGGACAAACCACACAAAGAGTCAGCAAACCAGATAACCCCAGAGATAACCAGATGGCAAGAGCAAGGGCAAGAACATAAGCAACAGAAACCAAGGCTGCTTGGCTTTATCAGACCCCAGTTCTCCCACCTCAGTAAGTCCTGGATACCCAAACACACCAGAAAAGCAACATTCTGATTTAAAATCACATCTCATGATAATGATAGAGGAATTTAAGATGGACATAATAGTTCTCTTAGAGAACTATAGGAGAGCACATGTATTGAAGTCGTTAAAGAGGAAACACAAAAATCCCTTAGAGAATTGCAGGAAAACACAATCAAACAAGTAAAGGAAATGAACAAAACCATCCAGGATCTAAAATTGGAAATAGAATCATTAAAGACATCACAAAGGGGAGACAAGGAAAACCCAGGAAAGAGATCAGGTGTCATAGATGCAAGCACCATCAACAGAATGAGAAGAGAGAATCTCAGGTGCACAAGATTCCATAGAAAACATTGACACAACAGTCAAAGAAAATGCAAAATGCAAAAAAGCTCCTAATTCAAAACATCCAGGAAATCCAAGGCACACTGAGAAGACTAAAGCCAAGGATAAGAGGTACTGAAGAGAGTGAAGATTCTCAACTTTAAGGGCCAGTCAATATTTTCAACATAATTATAGAAAAAAAAAAACTTCCCTAACCTAAAGAAAGATATGTCCCTAAACGTACAAGAGGCCTACAGATCTCCAAATAGACTGGACCAGAAAACAAATTCATCCTATCACATAATAATCAAAACACCTAATGCACAAAATAAAGAAAGAATATTAAAAGCAGTAAGAGAAAAATATCAAGTAATATAGAAAGGCAGACCTATAAATTATATCAGACTTCACACCAGAGACTATGAAAATTGGAATATCCTGGGCAGATGTCATATAGACCCTAAGAGAACACAAATGCCAGCCCAGGCTACTATACCCAGCAAAACTCTCAATTTCCATAGATGAAGAAACCAAGATATTCCATGATAAATCCAATTTTATTTTTACCCAACATTTTTCCACAAATACATCACTACAAAGGATAATAGACGGAAAATGCCAACACAATGAGGGAAACTACACCAGTCAGAGAGCCTGAGAAGGGAAGCTGCCTAAATCTTGGGGCAGATATTGAATTAACTCTGAATTTATAATATAGGGATTATTTGCTTTTAGGATAGATTTAAATACAGATTTGTCTGAACCATGTGGGGAATTCTGCCCACAGTTCAGAACTAGGATAGGGAAAATTAGTCACTGACTCCAAGTAGAGAGAGCAGTGCTAATTCCCTGATATGAACAGTTATTAATTAATAATATCTGTGGCTCCAGATAAAGAGCCCAACAGATAGATGCTATTTCTGGATGGCTCCTCTAGGTAGAGAGAATAACAAGTAAAAACTACCTGCTTCCTCTAGACAGATATTAGTGAACGTTTGAATTAATTGTTTTAAAGACAGTATAAAGATATAATGCTCTAACAGTTCTTACAGGATATTCATATTCTATCTAACGTGTGTTACACGGGAATATTGGGTTCAAATCCTGGTTTCTCTTGCTGCCTACATATAAGCAGGTATAGATAGAAGTGTGAATTAATTGTTTTGAAGATTGCATAATAAGGTCTGCAAGATAACTAACTCATATTCTCTAAGGTGGGCTCCATGGGAGTTTGGGGCTATTATCCTGCGTGGCAAAATAGAAAAGACCTAAGAATAGGCACATGCAGTATTTTAGCTTATTTTTTTGGATAGTTTTAATTTTTAAAATGCATGTGATTTTGAGTTTTGTGGCTATATTATTCCCTAGGAGAGAGGTCAAAGTAAAGGTTTTTCTGGTTACTGGCTCCAGGATATGATAATTTGGGAGAATTTTTTGGTTTCTGCATTTTTAGGAAAGGTGATTTTAGTATCTATACACCTTCCAGAATAATATGGGTCAGATATGATGAAGGAAACCCCTTGAAGAACTAGATTCCAGAGAATCAAACTAATATAAAGTTACCTTGATGATACTAAAATTTTGTTTTGAGATTTGTAAATTACAGAGTATATGGCCATGGTGAGTCTCATCATCAGACATGCTGAACTGTCCTGCTTGAACTCCTGATATCTTGGACTTTCATCTGGATCTCGTCAGGACACAGACTTTAGAAAATAAACAATCATTGGTTTGGCCCTCTTAAGACCAAACAACTACCTCAATTGTCCCTAATTTCTCCCACCTTCAAGATATTTCAACTTCTATATTCAGCTTGAAGTTATTAAGAGTTGTTGATACAGTTCTCTGAGTTTGCTGGCTGGCAGTGGTTATTCTATGGTTGTCTTTTAGGGAGAATTTACAAATGGTCATTATTGGAATAGGGACGAAATAGGTAGAATTGAATGTATAGCCATAATATCATTTGGTAGAAATCGTTATAATTGTTACTAAGTAGAAGTCATAAATTCTTATTTTGGTACAGAATATATTTTGATGTAGAATCAAGGTTTCATTAGTATAAATTTCTGCTATTGATACAAAAAATTTAAAAGCGCAAGGCTTGGACCCAGTCATTCTATAACTGTTATTATAAACTGATCTGAGAGTTAAGGGGCAAATAGGAAATTCTTGGCTATGAGTTTTTTGTAAGGGTGCTTTCAAATATTTTAACTAGAAATGTCCAATAGTAGTCGAGGCTTAACAGTTCAGAAATGCTTTGGGTAGATAGTCTTCAAAGGCATCAGAAGTCTCCACAGAATATGACATTTATGGCCATTTCTTTATTAAAGATCATTTGACTAGAGACATGTCTGCTCCTTAGAGCTCCCCTTTCTTGGATTCAAAGAAGAAACTGAATACCAATGGAGTTCCTCCAGTTGTGGTGAGACAGCCACTAGGCAAGAATTGCTTCATTTCATCGACAGACAAAATATTGTGTAGCAAAAGGGCACACTCTGTGGAATAGTTGACTGATAATCTCTGCCAGGACAGGGTAGTCACCCTTCAAAATTCTGCATTACAAAAGTCTGTCAGATGAACCTGGGCCAGAAGGCGAAATATTGATTCTCCAAATTTTTGAAGTATAAGGAACTGTCCAGGTAATCAGCTCTTTATATAAATTGGCTAAGTTTTGGAAGCTCTATTTTGTGCTTCTCATATTTTCAGGAAATATTGGTCTTTCTTAGATTTCTGACAAGTTTGAAGACTGGTGGTCTCATAGCCAACCCTAGCTGTTTGAGAAAGATGATACAGACTAGAGAACATGGTTTTCAGATGGCATAAAATCTAAAGCTAGGACATGTAGAGTTATGAATCTTTTACATTAGGTTAATTGACAGAGTGTTCCATTTTATTAACAAAAATTCATGTACTGGGTGTCAGGTATATCTTCTACTTTATAAATTACACAATGGTAATAGTTGTGCTCAATTTGTATCTGAGAATAAAAAAGAGTCTTTTAACTGGACAGAAAGGGGGAAGTGTTGTGGATAGTCCTGGTGTTGATTGTATTTTGATGCTAATTCCACTTTCTCAGGAGGGGCTTCAGAAGAAGTCATGTACTCAGGAGACTTCTTGTGAACCTTCCCTGAATGAATAAAGGAACCAATCATGGGGTGAGTTGGTGGGACTTCCAGGTTGGACTGAGGAAGAGAGGAAGCAGGAGAGAGATAGGGACTTTTGAACAGGGAGAACAAGAGAAAAAGATGTAGCTACTGGTATCTCCTGGATTAGATGGCTAATCTACCAGGATTCACTACAGGAGGACTTAGATTTACTATGGCTTAAAAAGATTAGAATTCTAGTGATGTGCCCAGGGAATGAGTTACTGTTGATTCTGAAAAAAAAAAAAAAAATAGAGGCATTTTCTCCGACAAACAAAACCAAGAAACAAGCTTGAATAGTCATTTTAATACCTAATAAGAGAGACTTTCAACCAAATTTAATTAAATAAGGGAAGGAAGGACATGTCATACTCCTCAAAGGAAAAATCTATCAAGATGATATCTCAATTCTTAACATCTATAGCCCCAAAACAAGGCCACCCATATTTGTAAAAGAAACATTTCTAAAGCTTAAATAGCACATTGAACCCTACACATTTATGGTGGGGACTTAAACTCTCCACTCTCTGAAACTGACTGGTCATCCAGTCATAAACTAAACAGAGTAAAAATGAAAGTAAAGGATATTATGAATCAAATGTACCTAACAGACATCTGTACAATATTTCACCCAAATACAAAAGAATAAAGCCTCCTCTTAATATCTTATGGTTCCTTCTCAAAACTGTCCATAAGGTAAGTCACAAAGCAAGCCTAAACAGATTCAAGAAAACTGAAATAACAACTTGTATTGACCACCATGAAGCTGGACTTCAAAAACAGTAGAAACAGAAGAAAGCCTACATACTTTTGGAAATTGAATAATTCTCAATTCAGTGACCACTGGGTCAAGAAAGAAATTAAGAAAGAAATTAAAGACAGTTTAGAATTCAATGAAATGAAGGTACAACATACACCAATTTATGGGACACAATGAGAGCAGTACTAAAGGAAAGTTCATAGTACTAAGTGCCTCTATTAAGAAATTAGAGTGTTCTCAAACCTGCTATTTAAAAGTAAACGGAGGAGGGTTACCTCATAGGAAAACCGGCAGTCTCAACTACCCAGGACCCCTGAGGTCTCTCAGAGAATGAACCACCAACCAAGTAGCATAGAAGAGCTCATCTGAGGCCCCCCTACACATATGCATCAGAGGACTGCATGTTTTTGTCTCAGTGAGAGAAGATGCTCCTAACCTTCAAAAGATTTGAGTCCCCAGCTAGTGGAGTGGCCTGGTGTGGGGTACACTTCTTCTTGGAGACAGGGGGAAGAGGGCCAGGATGAGGAATTGTGGGAGAGTGGACTGTGAGATAGGTAACAACTGGACTGTAAAGTATAAAATTAGTTGTAAAGTGTGGTAAAAATAAAAAAAAGAGTAAATAGACATCATCAAGCAAAAGGAGAGAAAATTAAAGTAATTTCATTAAAATTATGGAGAAGACAAGATTGCCAACTCGCCACTTTTTTTTTTAATTGATGCAAAAGCAAGAGGTTTATTTTCTGATATGTCAGGGTTGATCTTCAATTAGTCTCTCAAGGTGATTGACTAGAACATGACCTCTAACGGTTATTATAAGCAATTTATATATTTTTTAGGGGCACAGGAAACACCAGCAAGGTTACAGTTCACACTTATTGGCTAAGCACATTGCCCTTTAAATCTATTGGCTAGCAAGCATGACATGCATTTGAATTCTACCTGAGACTTTCCAGAGGGTCAGTTGTCTATTAGTCAGTATATTCTGAGAATTTTTTACTCAAGAATGTTCAGGTGGAAGGAAAATGGAACTTAGACTAGCCTTGAACCCAGGTGGAAAGAGGAAGCAGTAAGGAGGGTATGGGACTGGAAAAGGCCTTTAGGGTACCTCAATACCACTTTTTTCTTGTACAGAATCTAATTCTGCAACTATGCTCAGGGGTCTTGGTTAACTAACTCATTCTACAGGGTCTCATGTTGTTCTCAAAGGACCATCAGCTGCACTGATCTTATTCTCTCTTTTTATGAAGTCTATAAGCTTGTTCAATATGCAGGGTCCAAAGGTCAACAATAGCAGGAGAACAATTAGGGGTCCTAACAAGGTGGATATGTGGGCAGAAAACCAAGTAGAGAAGTTAAACCAAGATTTGAACCAGCCCTGACTTTGTTCTCTTTCTCTCTTCCTCTTGGCTAGGCCTTCTCTCACCTTGGGCATTGAAACTTTACCTAACCCAGGATGGTCTTCAGCATGTGCTTCCCAATATTTCACATCCTCAGGTAGCATAGAAAAAGTGGTTTCTTCCCACACACACATCGATGGGTCTGCTGCTGGCTTCTCCCTTCTTGGGGACACACATATGGGGGTTTCTCGCAGGATACTCCTCAAATTCACTGGTATGTACCCTAAGCCCCACCCTCCAAGGTTGCTTATAGGACACTGTGTAGATTTGCAAGTCCCTTGTCCTCCACATTTGGATAATCATTCCCCCCTGTGTCTCTAGGGTGCAAAACTCTCCTCTTATTTATTCAATATAATACTTGAAGTTTTGGTCAGACTGTAAGACAATCATCACAAGGACATCACAAGGATACAAATCAGAAAGAAGAAGTCAAAGTATTGCTTTGGCAGATGCTATGTTAGTATACGTAAGAAATTACAAAAATTCTACCAGAGAACTACTGCAGCTGACAAACCCTTTCATCAATGTGTCTGGGTACAGAATTAACTCAAAGAAATCAGTAGCCCTCCTTTATACAAATAATAAATGGGCTTAAAAATGCATTAGTCAAACCACCCACTTTATAATAGCCACAAATAATGTCAAACATCTTGGTATAAGTCTGTTGTATGCTGGCCTGTGGCCTACTTGAACAGGGAACACCTGAGAGGCAGGCTGGGGCTGAAAAAGACTTAGATGGCGAGAGAGATAATGGAGCCAAGATGATTCCCTGTTCAAGGCTCTATGTTTATTAGCAGTCTGTGCTTATAAAAAGGGGAAGCCCATCCCCTGCCATGCCAGGCTTCTTGATGTTTTGCTGCCAAGTTGTTAGCACTAGTCTGCCAGAGCCATTAGCAGTAAGTCACCAGTTCCACTCTTGGTGCCTGGAGCCATTCCATCAGCACTTGGTCGCCAGGCTGGCCACTTATTCATTAACCTCTCAGGAAGACAGGTTCAGCCTCTAGGCAGGTGGCAGAATCTCAGGGCAGTTGTCACTTCAAAAGAAGCCAGTTAAAAGAAGCCAGCCAAGTCAGAAAGCTGTGCAGCAGGTGGCCCCACCTCAGTGGTGACTAGGTCTGTACCAGCCTGCTTCAGGCTGGGGGTGGCTACATAAGTCTAACTAAGATAGTGAATGATCTGTATGACAAAAACTTCAAATCCCCAAAGAAAGAAATTGAAGAGGATATCAGAAGATAGAACCATCTCCCATGCTCCTGGATAGATAGGATTTACATAGTGAAAATGCCCACCTTACCAAAAGCAATCTACAGATTCAATGAAATCCCCAACAAAATTCCAACACAATTTTTTACAGAGTGTGAAAGAGCAATTCTCACATTCAAAGAGAAAAATAATGATCATAAGATAACCAAAATAATCTTAAGTAATAAAGGAATTTGTGGGGAATTTCCATGTCTTACCTCAAGCTGTACTATAGAGAAATAGTAATAACTATGTGGTATTGGTACAGAAACAGACAGGCTGATCAATGAAAAAGAATTGAAGATTCAGAAATAAACCAATACACCTATGAACACTTGATTTTTGATAGGGTAGCCACAACAAAAATAATAAAGTATCTTCAACAAATGTTTCTCTATAAGCTGGATGTCTATATACAGAAGAGGAAAAATAGACCCCTTGGTTTCTGTCTGCACCTGGAGATGATTCTGTGACACAGTGCTCCATATCCAAATACCACCAGGAGAGAGTTGGTCTCCAAGGAGTGTGGAAACATCTGTGAGCACAGGTAAGACCACCACTCTGCTCAAATTCCTGGTCCAAGAGGGACCCACCCAGAACCATCTGAACAAAGGGGCCAAGTTACTGCCCAAGACAGGATACTTCCAGTTTCTCTCTGAATCCTGGAGTTTAACCTGTGCCAAAGTTCTCCATACCTAAAGTCCTCCTAGAGAGAACTGGTCTCTCAGGAGTACTAATACACAGGCTTGCAGAAGGTACAAGCCACAATCAGAGTCAGCAAGACCAGTTAACACCAGAGATAACCAGATGGCAAGAGGCAATAGAAAGAACACAAGCTACAAAAACCAAAGCTACTTGGCATCATTAGAATCCAGTTATCCCACCACAGCAAGCCATAGATGGGTATCAACACCCAGAAAAGCAACATGCTGATTTAAAAGCACATTTCAAGATGATGATAGAAGACTTAAGTTAGGACATGAATAACTCTCTTAAAGGAATACAGGACAACACAGGTAAACAGGTAGACTTTAAAGAGGAAACACAAAAATCCCTTAAAGAACTACAGGAAAGCATAACCAAATAGGTGAAGGAATTGAACAAATCTAGCCAGGGTCTAAAAATGGCAATAGAAATAATAAAGAATTCACAAAGGGAAACAACCCTTGTGGGGCATTGGGCTATGCACAGGCAGGCTGGTCTCCAGTTGAGCTGAGATGCTGAACCCTGGGACCCGATGATCATAATTTACCTACATGGGATGGAAGGAAGTCTCTCATGTCTCCTGGAACTATGGCTCCTTTCTAAGTTACTGTCCCCCACAGCCCCCACAAGAGAAGCATGGCTAGAAGTCATATAGGAAATGTCCCAAGCTTCTGACCTTCAGGCTAAATTCCTCCCCAGTTACCTAGCAACAGAAAAGGTAGCAGCTCACTGTTTGGCCCCTCCTTGCTCTCTCATTCCTTTGTTCTCTTACCTCTCACTTCTCTCACTCCTTTCTGTCTTCTCCTCTCCTCTCTCCCTCTTACTCTCTCTCTAGCCTTCTCTCTCTCTCTCTCTCTCTCTCTCTCTCCTCTTCTCTTTTTCTCCCTGCTTTTCTACAATAAAGCTCTAAAACCATAGACAGTGTCTGCTCATCAAGATCTGCTGCGCTCACTCTCTCCAGTGTGAGAACCTATCTTCCCTCTCTCCCATAACCCCGGGACTACAGGGTGTGGCCTCGAGGCCCCCAGGTTGGACTGCCCCTTGTCCATCCCCTGTCGAGTAGGTCAGAGTCTTGGATGCCCACCCGGGGTTGAGTGGAAAGTGTCTGGCAGCCTTCCTGTGTCTGCCTGTCCAGAGAATAGGTGGAACTCTGGCCGGACATCCCCCCTCCCTCTTTTTCCCCTAGGCCCCTTTTTAGTTCCCACAAATCCTGGAGATAGAAAATCTGGGAAGAGATCAGGAGTCATAGATGCAATCATCACCAACAGAATACAAGAGATATAAAAGAGAATCTCAGGTGCAGAAGATACCATAGAAAACATTGACAAAACAGTAAAAGAAAATGAAAAATTAAAACTCCTAACCCAAAACATTCAGGACATCCAGGACACAATGAGAAGACCAATCTAAGGATAATAGGTACAGAAGAGAGCAAAGATTTCCAACTTAAATGGTCAGTAAATATCTTAAACAAAATTATAGAACAAAACTCCCCTAATCTAAAGAAAGAGATGCCCATAAACATACAAGAGGCCTACAGAACTCCAAATAGATTGGACCAGAAAATTCCTCTTCTCATGTAGTAGCCAAAACACCAAATGCAGAAAACAAATAAAGAATATTAAAAGCAGTAAGGGAAAAAAAGTCAAGTAACACAGAAAGGCAGACCTATCAGAATTACACCAGACTTCTCAACAGCAACTATGAAAGCTAGAAGATCCTTGACAGATATCATACAGACCCTAAGAGAACACAAATGCCAGCCCAGGCTACTATACCCAGCAAATCTCTCAATTACCATAAATGGAGAAACCAAGATATTCCATGACAAAACCAAATCTACACGACATCTTTCTACAAATCCAGCCCTACAAAGAGTAATAGATGGAAAATGCCAACACAAGGATTGAAACTACACCCTAGAAAATGCAAAAATGTAATCTTCTTTCAAACCCAAAAAAGGTAGCCACACAAACATAAAAATAACATCAAAAATAACATGAAGCAACAATCACTACTCCTTAATATCTCTTAACATTAATGGACTCAATTCCTCAATAACCCTTTTTAAAAATGGGGAACAGAGCTAAACATTATTCTCAACTGAGGAAACTCAAATGGCTGAGAAGCATCGAAAGAAATGGTTAACATCCTTAGTCATCAGGAAAATGCCAATCAAAATGACCCTGAGATTCCATCTCACACCAGTCAGAATGGCTAAGATCAAAAATTCAGGGAACAGCAGATGGTGGTTTGAATGTAGAAAAAGAAGGACACTCCCATTGCTGGTGGGATTGGATGCTGGTACCACCATTCTGGAAATCAGTTAGGCCGTTCCTCAGAAAATTGGACGTAGTACTACCTTAGGACCTAGCTATACTACTCTTGGGCATATATCCAGAAGATGCTCCAACATGTAATAAGAACACATTTCACTATTTTCATAGCAGCCATATTTATAATAACCAAAAGCTGCAAAGAACCCAGATGTCCCTCAACAGATTAATGGATACAGAAAATATGGTACATGTATACAAATACTACTCAGCTATTAAATCAATGACTTCATGAAATTCACAAGCAAATTGATGGAACTAGAAAATATGCTGAGTGAGGTGACTCAGTCCCAAAAGAACACACACCTTTTGCATTCACTGATAAGCGGATGTTAGCCCAACACTTCAGGATACCTAGATACAATTCATAGACCATATGAAGCCCAAAAAGAAGGAAGACCAAAGTGTGGGTGCTTCAGTGCTTCTTAGAAGAGGGAACAAAATACTCACTGGAGGAAATATGGAGACCAATTGTAGAGCAGAGTCAGAAGGAAAGGCCATCCAGAGACTGTCCCACCTGGGGATTAATCTTATATGCAGTCACCAAACTTGGATAAAATTGTGGATGCTGGGAAGTATTTGTTGAAGGGAGTCTGATATGGCTGTCTTCTAAAAGGCTCTGCCAGAGCCTGACAAATACAGAGACAGATGCTCACAGCCAACTATTGTACTAAGCATGGGGGTTCCAATGCAGGAGTTGGAGAAGGCACTGAATGAAGCATTTATTGTAAATAAAAGATGGCTTTTCAGCCAAGTATTGTTGATTTACCTGAGGAAAATCCAGAAGTGGCTTATAATGTCATTATTTTCCCTAGGAATTTCAGAATTTTGAACAGCCATTACCAGACTTAGATGACACTGAGGTCACTCAGCAGTTTAGCCTGAACCGGAGCGTAGTAGAAGAGATAACCATGAGAGAAGACATTGAACACATCAGTAACCTACAGGAAAATGATTTCAGTGACTTGGAATGGGCGACCATGAAATAATGAGAAAAGGCAGTGCTTTTGCATGTGAAGACATGTTAGTGAGCACCAGTGCTTCTGACTTCCTCCTAGAGTCTGAACAGAGCACTAGCAAATTAAATGAAAAGATTAATTTTTAGAGTATGAAGACCAGTACAAAGATGATAATTTTGGAGAAGGAAATGATGGCAGTATATTAGATGACAAACTTAGAATTAATAATGATGGTGGCATCCTTGATGATCCCCCTGCCTTGTCTGAGGTCATGTTGCTAAAGCAGCCTGCACATGATGACATGGATGAAGATGACAATGGCTCATTGGGTGGGGCCTAACACTGTGAATCCTGTTGAACTGATGCCAACTATGACTGATCAGTCAAACTGGTCCCAACTGAGGAAGAAGCATTTGCATTGGAGCTCATTGACATAACTGTCAAAGAAACAAAAATCAAGGGGAAGCTGATTGTTGAGGGTGTCAAAGAATTGGATAGTAAGACAATTAGAGCCCAAATTAGTGATGATTCTGTTATTGTTACAACTATGGACCTGGCTCTGCCTACCAAGAAGCTAATGCTGTGGAAAGAGAAGGGAGGAATGGAGAAGCTTTTCTCTGTACCAGCACAGCAATTAAGGAATAACTAACTACTGAAGCTCTTTACACACTACCTTACTCCACTTGTACCAGAAGACCTTAGGAAAATAAGGAAAGTAGGGAGAGGGAGAAAATCTGGATGAGTTCCTCTAATAGTTTGAGAATCCAGGGGTTTCAAGAGAGGAGCAACAACCACAGCAGCAGCAGCAGCCACCACAGGGACATGTCATTGATGAGCCCACTATAGAAGAGCCAAGCTACTTTCAGGAATCAGTGGTGGGGGCCAGAAGAACAAAGATAGAAGAGTCAGCCATGCCCCCAACATCCCCTCAAGGATTTAAGCAAAAAGTCTGGCATGTAGACCCAGAGCCTCTAATACCTCTTCAGCAGGCAGAACAAATGGAAATTCTACCAGCAGAATTTCCTCCAGAA
This sequence comes from Mus musculus, assembly GCF_000001635.26. NCBI lineage: Eukaryota > Metazoa > Chordata > Mammalia > Rodentia > Muridae > Mus > Mus musculus. Next base: position 109,238,144 of record NC_000071.6, read on the forward strand.
GAGACTCTAAATATCTGTCAGCTGATAGCAGAATTAGAGCTTCTACCACAAAAGGAGAAGGATAAAGAAAAGGAGAAGGAAGAGGAAGAGTATAAAGATGCTTCAGGGGGTGATCAGGATCAAGAAGAAAGGAGATGGAACAAAAGGACTCAGCAGATGCTTCATGGTCTTCAGCAAGCTCTTGCTAAAACTGGATAAGTCTATCAATTTGCTTAAGCTATGTTGAAACAGAAACTGAAAGCAGGCAGTAGCAAAGTTCTACAGATTTTTCATTCTTACCAAACAAAACAAACAAACAAACAAACAAACAAAAAAGCAGCAAGCCAAGGAGCTCACACTGGGTACTGTGACATCATTGCAACACCTGGATCAAGGTTCCATAGTATCTGAGGAGCTAGTTGGATTAGAGCTAATGTTAAATCACTAGTACACACAAATTGCCCCCATGTGTAGGGCACCAAAAGCATTCCAGAAGGTTTTTAGATTTTTGTTTGTACAAAATCTTTGCCTTTTCTTTCTTCATTTATTTCCCCCATTGTTTCTAATTTTGTCAACCATATTTTAAGGGAAAATGCTTATTTGGGTTGGGATTATATTTCTGGAGAAAGTAGTACCCCAAGAACCCAGACTTTTAACAGTTCAGATGTGTGCTATATTGGTGCATGTAAGAATATGGAGCAACAGTTGAAAGTCCATACTTTTGTGCTAGTTTTCCATTACTATGTTAAAAAGGAAAACCTGCCTAGGAAACTGTGTGACACTTTAAGAACTGTGGTTTGAGTCCCTTGACAGGAAGATGAAAATGTCTTCCCATCAGTGAAACCAACAGTCTGGTTAAACACAGTACCTAGGGATAGTGTGTGAAGCACCATGCTTAAGTTCTTCATCATGTTTTAAAGTAAGCAATGAGCAAGAATTTGTGAGTTTGTGCTCACTGATCTTCTTTGACTATTGTGTTCTGAAATCATTCCATGTGTCTTAGGAATTCTGATGCTAGTGCAGCTCAGAATGATCAGACTTCTACAATGGCATGACTCCTCAGGGGCTGCAGATCACTTTCTCAAAGGTGTTTGAATGTTTGCTTGAGTAATGAGATCCTGAAAATAGAAAATTCCCTGACTTCTGAAGAGCAAAGCATTGAGAAACTACACTAGATTGACTTCCTTTAAACAAACAGAGCTGTAAAAACTAATGGCTTCTCTGATATTTTTAAAAATATTAGTACTCATCTTTTCCCAATGCACTCCATTGCACTGCATTTCCAATGCAGTATTCCATTGTGTATGAACCACATTTTCTGTATCCATTCTTTGGTTCAGTGACCACTGGGTTATTTCCAGCTTCTAAATATTACAATTAAGTTTGCTATGAATGTATTGGAGCTCTCCTGTATTTGAACTTATTTTTAATAACTTTGCAACCCTAATCTTGTATCAGTTTCTTATAATTTAAATGGAGAAAAATATTCTAATAAAAGCTTTATTATTAACAGAAAAAAAAGCTTCGATGGCTTGTAGGATGAAGTATTTGCTGTCAAAAAATTAGAACAAGAGTGAAGATAACAAGATTCTCTCCAAAGATGTGATACATTCATCAGCAATCACCACATAATTAAGATAAGAGGGATGAATATGAAAACCCACAATCTTCATGCCACCTAGGTTGGAATATATAGTTGAGAAAAAGAGATCTTACCACAATGAGAAGGGTATGTATAAGTCTATGAATCATACAGCTTTAATATAAATGATGGAAAAATCCTTTTTGGAAACTATGTTTGCATGAGAAATTGTGTTTTTATCATACATGTCCTTTTGGGTCTGTTTTACCTCACTCAGAATGATATTTTCTAGTCCCATCCATTTGCCTACAAAATGTGTGAAGTCCCTGCTTTTAATAGCTGAATAGTATTCCATTGCATAAATGAACCACATTTTCTGTATCCATTCTTTGGTTGAGTGATCTCTTAGTTATTTCCAGCTCCTAATTGTTACAAATAAGTCTTCTATGAATGTAGTGGAGCAGGAATCCTTGTAGTATGGTGGGATATCTATTGATTATATGCCTGGGAACAGTATAGCGGGGTCTTGAGGTTTTTCTCTATTTTCAGTTTTCTGAGAAACTGCCGAATCAATTTCCAAAGTGGCTGTAAAAGTTTCAAAACTGAAGAATTGCTCACCTTGCTCTGCATCTTCCCCAGCATGTGGTATCTCTTGACTTTCTTATATTAGAAAATCTGATGGTTGTCAGATGGAACCTCAGAGTCTTTTTTTTTTTTTAATTTCCGAGGTGACTATGGACTTTGAACATTTCCTTAAGTGCTTAATGAGCATTTGAGAGTCCTTGGTTTGGTCTGTGGCTGGAGCACAGGAAGGCATTGAGGTGGGAGGTTAGACAGTGCTCGTTAGGGGAAAGCCTATCCCATCGTTCAAGCATGGCAGGTCTTGATGAGCAGAGATAGTGTATGGTTTTAGAGCTTTAGTGTAGAAAAGCAGGGAGAAAGAGAAAAGGGAGAAAAGGGGAGAGGGGCCAGCCATAGCCATGTGGAGAGAAGGTGGAAGGGAGAGAGAGTAGGAGGGCTAGAGAATAAGAAAGATGAGAGCTTAAAGAGATCGAGGAGGGGCCAAGCAGCTATTTTTATAGTGGGCTGGGCTATCAGTTAACTGTGGGAAGGAGCATACCTGGCTATAGTCAGGTAACTGTGTGGAGTCTAGCCAACATGCCAGAAGCTTGAAACATTGTCTGCATGACTTACAGTTACATAATTATGGAGTTGGGGACTCTGTGGTGTCAGGCACCTGTCTCTGGGAACATGGCTCATTGTTTCATTCCAATATAGGCTGCTTATCACAGCCCCACAATCAACAAAAGCCATGGCATTATGAGTCCTTCAGAACATAGCAACCCTTTTACAGCAATCGGAGATATCCTAACATAACAGAAGCTAAAGAAATGACCATAAATCCAGTCTTATAAAGGTGATAGAAGCCTGTTCTCTGGAAGTACCTTGTCTGGCCTCAGTTGGAGAAGATACACCTTACTTTTGAGACTTTTGGCCCCAGTAAAGGGGAGGATGGAGGGAAGAGCACTCTCTCTGAGGACAGGGATGGGGAATGGGAAGAAGAACTGTGGGAGGGGAGGAGGAGTAGGGCAATGTGTGGAATGTAAAAAAAAATAACTAAAAAAATGAAAATGTGTATTTTTACACAATGGACAATTACACATCCTGTACATATGAAATCATTATATTTGCACACAAATAAATAGAACTAGAAAAAAAAGATGATAGTGACTTATAGAGGAAAGAAATAAATCTCTGAATGAAATCCAGGAAAACATAATCTAATTGACACAGCTCTTTAAAGAGGAAACTTATAAGCCTCTTAAAGATACAGGATAAAGATATACAGGAAAATACAATTAAGCAGATGATGGAAATAAATAAAACTGTGCAAGACCTGAATGTGGAAAGAAAAGCAATACAAAAAATAAAAACAAAGGGCTTCCTGGAGATGGAAATCCTAGGGAAGAGACTAGTTAAAAATAGAAGCAAGCATGATCAACAGAATATAGGTGGTGGAAAGGAGAGTCTCCAGTGTAGAAGTTACAATAAAATAAATTGAAACAGTTAAGAAAATGTTAAATCTAAAATGTTCCTGACACAAAATGCCCAGGAAATCTGGGATACCAGCCAAAGCCCTAACCTAAGAATGATAGGAATATAAGAATGTGAAGAGTCCCTGTTCCAAGGTCCAGAAAATATTTTCAACAAAAATCATAGAAACAAAAACTTTCTAAACCCAAACTAAGAGATGCTTATAAACACACCAGAAGCATATAGAGCACTAATTAGATGGCCAGAAAAGAAAATCTTCCCACCACATAATAACCAAAATTCAAGATCTACAAAATAGAGAAGGAATATTAAAAGCAGCAGCAGAAGAAGGGTGGGTAACATACAATGGCAGACCTATCAGAATTACATCATACTTCCCAACAGAGATTCTAAAAGCTAGAAGTGTCTGTATAGATATTTTACAACCTCTAAAAAACCACAGATGCCAACCTAGACTACTATAGCCAACAAAACCCTCAGCCATCATAGATAGGAAACACAAGATAATTTAAACAAATAAAATTCAATCAATATTTTTATCCACAAATCCAGCCCTTCAGAAAATACAAGAATGAAAGCACCAACCCCCACATAGGTAAATGTATCCGTGAAAAAAAAGGAAGTAAGTAATTTTATACAGAAAAACAAAGGGAAGCACACACACACACCAAAATAACAGAAAATAACAATAATTGGTCATCAATATCTCTCAACATCTATAGACACAATTCCGCATAAAAAGACATGGTCTAATAAATGGATGAGAAAAGCAGATTCATCAGTCTTCTGCGTACAAGAAACCCCTCGACAATAAAGAAAAACACTACCTTAAAGTAAAGTGCTAGAAGAAAGGTTTCCAAGAAAATGAACCCAAGAAGCAAGCTGGAGTAGCAATTCTAATATCTAATAGATGATAGATAACTTTAAGTGGGATATAAATCATCCCCATAAAGAAATACAGGAAAGCTCGACAAATATTTAGAAACAATTAAAGAGGAAACAAATAAATTCCTGAAAGAAATACAGGAAGACACAAAAAAACAAGTTAAGGAATTGAACAATAGTGCCCAACTCCTAAGAATGGAAATAGAAACAATAAAGAAAACACAAATGGAGACAATACTGGAGATAGAAAACATAAGAAAGAATCAGGAGTCATAGATGCAAGCATCACCTACAGAATACAAGAGATAGAAGAGAGAATATCAGGTGCAGAAGGTAACATAGAAAGCATTGACACAACAGTCAACAAAAATGCAAAATGCTCGTGACCCAAAACATCAAGGAAATTTTGGACACAATGAAAAGACTAAACCTAAGATTAATAGGAATAGAAGAAGGTGAATATTCCAAGTTCAAAGTGCCAGAAAAAATATTCAACAAAATCATAGGAGAAAACTTCCCTAACCTAAAGAGAGAGATGCTGATGAATGTACATGAAGCCTACAGAACACCAAATAGATTAGACCAGAAAAGAAATTCCTCTTGTCACATAATAATGAAAACACCCAATGCACAAAACAAAGAAAGAATATTAAAAGCAGTAAGGGGAAAATGTCAAGTAACATATAAATGCAGACCTATTAGAATTACACCAGACTTCTCACCAGAGACTATGAAAGCCAGAAGATCCTAGGCAGATCTCATACAGACCCCAAGAGAACACAAATGCCAGCCCAGACTACTGTACCTTGCAAAACTCTCAATTATCATACATGGATAAACCAAGATATTCTATGACAAAACCAAATTTATACAACATTTTTCCACAAACCCAACCCTACAAAGAATAATAGATGGAAAAAACACCAACACAAGGAGAGAAACTGCATCTTAGAAAATTCAAGAAAGTCATCTCCTTTCAAAAAATCCAAAAGAAGGTAACCATAAAAACATAAAAATAGCATCAAAAATAACAGGAAGCAATGATCACTATTCCTTAATATCTCTTAACATCAATGGACTAAATTCCCCCAATAAAAAGACATAAACTAACAAACTGGATTTGTAACAGGACCCAGTATTTTGCTGCATACAGGTAGTGTACCTCAGTGTCAAAGAGAAACACTACCTCAGAGTAAAGTGCTGGAAAACAATTTTCCAAGCAAATGGTTCCAAGAAACAAGCTGGAGAAACCATTCTAATATAGGATAATATCGATTTTTGCTACACACACTCTAGTGAAGTTTGTTTGGCAGGCCGAGAGGCCTGAAAGCACTCACGAGGCAAAGAGTTTCATGGAAACTCATCTCCTAGATCTTTGGCATTCTCATAACCTGTGTATTCATAACCTATCCCTGCGTTAGTCTGGTGTATGGATCCACATGCTCTCTTTTAGTATTATTTTATTATAATGCCTTTTAAGATTGAATTCCGACATAGCTAAGCCTTAACCAGTGTTCTAATGTCCCAGAAAATCCTTGAAGCTGACAAATTTGGAATTCAGTAGGAATTCAGTAAGAAGGTTACCTATTCAGCAACATTCAAATTTACTTCTAGTAGAGACAGTGAAACTAATTAACCATTACAAAGAACGGAGCCAGGATACATCAGGGCTGTTTTGCAGAGTGTTTACTTGAGACGATAGCCAATCTTACCCAGACAAGGGAATTCACAATGGCCTAGCAAATAGTTGGGTTCACCATGAAAGAGTTAGGGAATCCCCCTGAGACAGGTTTCTTCACTAGGCCCAAAGAAATCAGGCATTTACTAAGAACCCCTGGCGGTGGACTTAACAATAGACTAGCATTACACCTGGCTCCCTTCTTAGTGGCAGTGGCCTGGTTCCCACCTTCTTTTGATGTATATATTCCTTTTGTATTGTGTCACTGTAACACGGTGGATGTATCTCTCCTGGTTCCTTGTTATTCTTCTGTATAAAAAGTTCGATGCTCAACTTGACAAATTACATTCAGATTCCACACAACCTCTTGTGTTGTGTCTGTCTGTCATTTGCCGACTCCTTGTCCATCTGCAACTAGAGACCCGTCCTATGCAGACAAAGAGACCCAGAGAGTCTGCAGCAGAATTTCAAACAAAAATCATCAAAAAAGATAAGGAAGGACACTTCATACTTGTCAAAGGAAAAAACCTACCAAGAACTCTCAATTCTGAATATCTATGCTCCAAATGCAAGGCCACCAACATTCATAAAAGAAACTTTACTTAAGCCCAAAGCACACATTGCACCTCAGAGTGTAATAGTGGGGGAATTCAACACCCCATTCTCATCAATTCACAGACCAGGGAAACATGATCTAAGTCTCTACTACTAATAGACACGCACGGAGAAACTACTAGAAGTTATGGGCCAAATGGATTTAACATATATCAGTGTTTGTCTTAAATCAAAAGAATATACCTTATTCTCAGCACCTCATGGTACCTTCTCCAAAATTGACCATATAATCTGTTACAAAACAGATCTCAACAAATATAAGAAGAACGAAATAATCCCATGCCCCCTATCAGATAACTATGGATTAAGACTGGTCTTCAATAGCAAGGAAAACAACAGAAAGACCACATACACATGGAATCTGACAACACTCTACTCAGTGATAAGTTGGTCAAGGAAGAAATAAAGAAATCAAAGACTTGTTAGAATTTAATGAAAATTAAGGTACAACATACTCAAAGTTATGGGACACAATGAAAGCAGTACTAAGAGGAAATATCGTAGCACAGAGTGCCTCCAAAAAGAATCTGGAGAGAGCATACAGTAGCAACTTAACAGCATACCTGAAAACTCTAGAACAAAAAGAAGCAAATACACCCAAGAGAAGTACACAGCAGGAAATAATTAAACTCAGGGCTGATATCAACCAATTAGAAACAAAAAGAACTATATAAAGAATCAACAACTTTAACAACAAAAACAACAGGAAGCAACAATTACTTTTCCTTAATATCTCTTAATATCAATGGTCTCAACTCCCCAATAAAAAGACATAGACTAACAGACTGGCTACACAAACAGGACCCAACATTCTGCTGCTTACAGGAAACCCATCTCAGGGAAAAAGACAGACACTACCTCAGAGTGAAAGGCTGGAAAACAATTTTCCAAGCAAATGGTCTGAAGAAACAAGCTGGAGTAGCCATTTTAATATCGGATAAAATCGACTTCCAACCCAAAGTTATTAAAAAAGACAAGGAGGGACACTTCATACTCATCAAAGGTAAAATCCTCCAAGAGGAACTCTCAATTCTGAATATCTACGCTCCAAATGCAAGGGCAGCCAAATTCATTAAAGACACTTTAGTAAGCTCAAAGCACACGTTGCACCTCACACAATAATAGTGGGAGACTTCAACACACCACTTTCATCAATGGACAGATCATGGAAACAGAAACTAAACAGGGACACAGTGAAACTAACAGAAGTTATGAAACAAATGGACCTGACAGATATCTACAGAACATTTTATCCTAAAACAAAAGGATATACCTTCTTCTCAGCACCTCACGGGACCTTCTCCAAAATTGACCATATAATTGGTCACAAAACAGGCCTCAACAGATACAAAAATATTGAAATTGTCCCATGTATCCTATCAGACCACCATGGCATAAGACTGATCTTCAATAACAACATAAATAATGGAAAGCCAACATTCACATGGAAACTGAACAACACTCTTCTCAATGATACCTTGGTCAAGGAAGGAATAAAGAAAGAAATTAAAGACTTTTTGGAGTTTAATGAAAATGAAGCCACAACGTACCCAAACCTATGGGACACAATGAAAGCATTTCTAAGAGGGAAACTCATAGCTTTGAGTGCCTCCAAGAAGAAACGGGAGAGAGCACATACTAGCAGCTTGACAACACATCTAAAAGCTCTAGAAAAAAAGGAAGCAAATTCACCCAAGAGGAGTAGACGGCAGGAAATAATCAAACTCGGGGGTGAAATCAACCAAGTGGAAACAAGAAGAACTATTCAAAGAATTAACCAAACGAGGAGTTGGTTCTTTGAAAAAAATCAACAAGATAGATAAACCCTTAGCTAGACTCACTAAAGGGCACAGGGACAAAATCCTAATTAACAAAATTAGAAATGAAAAGGGAGACATAATAACAGATCCTGAAGAAATCCAAAACACCATCTGATCCTTCTTCAAAAGGCTTTACTCAACAAAACTGGAAAACCTGGACGAAATGGACAAATTTCTGGACAGATACCAGGTACCAAAGTTGAATCAGGATCAAGTTGACTATCTAAACAGTCCCATATCACCTAAAGAAATAGAAGCAGTTATTAATAGTCTCCCAGCCAAAAAAAGCCCAGGACCAGACGGGTTTAGTGCAGAGTTCTATCAGACCTTCAAAGAAGATCTAATTCCAGTTCTGCATAAACTATTTCACAAAATAGAAGTAGAAGGTACTCTACCCAACTCATTTTATGAAGCCACTATTACTCTGATACCTAAACCACAGAAAGACCCAACAAAGATAGAGAACTTCAGACCAATTTCTCTTATGAATATCGATGCAAAAATCCTCAATAAAATTCTCGCTAACCGAATCCAAGAACACATTAAAACAATCATCCATCCCGACCAAGTAGGTTTTATTCCAGGGATGCAGGGATGGTTTTATATACGAAAATCCATCAATGTAATCCATTATATAAACAAACTCAAAGACAAAAACCACATGATCATCTCGTTAGATGCAGAAAAAGCATTTGACAAGATTCAACACCCATTCATGATAAAAGTTTTGGAAAGATCAGGAATTCAAGGTCCATACCTAAACATGATAAAAGCAATCTACAGGAAACCAGTAGCCAACATCAAAGTAAATGGAGAGAAGCTGGAAGCAATCCCACTAAAATCAGGGACTAGACAAGGCTGCCCACTTTCTCCCTACCTTTTCAACATAGTACTTGAAGTATTAGCCAGAGCAATTCGACAACAAAAGGAGATCAAGGGGATACAAATTGGAAAAGAGGAAGTCAAAATATCACTTTTTGCAGATGATATGATAGTATATATAAGTGACCCTAAAAATTCTACCAGATAACTCCTAAACCTGATAAACAGCTTCGGTGAAGTAGCTGGATATAAAATAAACTCAAACAAGTCAATGGCCTTTCTCTATACAAAGAATAAACAGGCTGAGAAAGAAATTAGGGAAACAACACCCTTCTCAATAGTCACAAATAATATAAAATATCTTGGCATGACTCTAACTAAGGAAGTGAAAGATCTATATGATAAAAACTTCAAATCTCTGAAGAAAGAAATTAAAGAAGATCTCAGAAGATGGAAAGTTCTCCCATGCTCATGGATTGGCAGGATCAACATTGTAAAAACGGCTATCTTGCCAAAAGCAATCTACAGATTCAATGCAATCCCCATCAAAATTCCAACTCCATTCTTCAACGAATTAGAAGGAGCAATTTGCAAATTCATCTGGAATAACAAAAAACCTAGGATTGCAAAAAGTCTTCTCAAGGATAAAAGAACCTCTGGTGGAATCACCATGCCTGACCTAAAGCTTTACTACAGAGCAATTGTGATAAAAACTGCATGGTACTGGTATAGAGACAGACCAGTAGACCAATGGAATAGAATTGAAGACACAGAAATGAACCCACACACCTATGGTCACTTGATCTTCGACAAGGGAGCTAAAACCATCCAGTGGAAGAAAGACAGCATTTTCAACAATTGGTGCTGGCACAACTGGTTGTTATCATGTAGAAGAATGTGAATTGATCCATACTTATCTCCTTGTACTAAGGTCAAATCTAAGTGGATCAAGGAACTTCACATAAAACCAGAGACACTGAAACTTATAGAGAAGAAAGTGGGGAAAAGCCTTGAAGATATGGGCACAGGGGAAAAATTCCTGAACAGAACAGCAATGGCTTGTGCTGTAAGATCGAGAATTGACAAATGGGACCTAATGAAACTCCAAAGTTTCTGCAAGGCAAAAGACACCGTCAATAAGACAAAAAGACCACCAACAGATTGGGAAGGGATCTTTACCTATCCTAAATCAGATAGGGGACTAATATCCAACATATATAAAGAACTCAAGATGGTGGACTTCAGAAAATCAAATAACCCCATTAAAAAATGGGGCTGAGAACTGAACAAAGAATTCTCACCTGAGGAATACCGAATGGCAGAGAAGCACCTGAAAAAATGTTCAACATCCTTAATCATCAGGGAAATGCAAATCAAAACAACCCTGACATTCCACCTCACACCAGTCAGAATGTCTAAGATCAAAAATTCAGGTGACAGCAGATGCTGGCGTGGATGTGGAGAAAGAGGAACACTCCTCCATTGTTGGTGGGATTGCAGGCTTGTACAACCACTCTGGAAATCAGTCTGGCGGTTCCTCAGAATTTTGGACATAGTACTACCGGAGGATCCAGCAATACCTCTCCTGTGCATATATCCAGAAGATGCCCCAACTGGTAAGAAGGACACATGCTCCACTATGTTCATAGCAGCCTTATTTATAATAGCCAGAAGCTGGAAAGAACCCAGATGCCCCTCAACAGAGGAATGGATACAGAAAATGTGGTACATCTACACAATGGAGTACTACTCAGCTATTTAAAAGAATGAATTTATGAAATTCCTAGCCAAATGGATGGACCTGGAGGGCATCATCCTGAGTGAGGTAACACATTCACAAAGGAACTCACACAATATGTTCTCACTGATAAGTGGATATTAGCCCAAAACCTAGGATACCCAAGACATAAGATACAATTTCCTAAACACATGAAACTCAAGAAAAATGAAGACTGAAGTGTGGACACTATGCCCCTCCTTAGAAGTGGGAACAAAACACCCTTGGAAGGAGTTACAGAGACAAAGTTTGGAGCTGAGATGAAAGGATGGTCCATGTAGAGACTTCCATATCCAGGGATCCACCCCATAATCAGCATCCAAACGCTGACACCATTGCATACACTAGCAAGATTTTATCGAAAGGAACCAGACGTAGCTGTCTCTTGTGAGACTATGCCGGGGCCTAGCAAACACAGAAGTGGATGCTCACAGTCAGCTAATGGATGGATCACAGGGCTCCCAATGGAGGAGCTAGAGAAAGTAGCCAAGGAGCTAAAGGGATCTGCAACCCTATAGGCGGAACAACATTATGAACTAACCAGTACCCCAGAGCTCTTGACTCTAGCTGCATATGTACCAAAAGATGGCCTAGTCGGCCATCACTGGAAAGAGAGGCCCATTGGACACGCAAACTTTATATGCCCCAGTACAGGGGAACGCCAGGGCCAAAAAGGGGGAGTGGGTGGGTAGGGGAGTGGGGGTGGTTGGGTATGGGGGACTTTTGGTATAGCATTGGAAATGTAAATGAGCTAAATACCTAATAAAAAATGGAAAAAAAAAAAAGAATCAACAAACCGGGAGCTGGTTCTTTGAGAAAATCAACAAGGTAGACAAATCCTTAGCCAGACTAAACTTAAAGCACAGAGACAATATCCAAATTATCAAAATCAGAAATGAGAATGGAAATATAACAACAGAAACTGAGGAAATTAAAAAAAAAATCAGAACCTACTACAAAAGCCTATACTCAACACAACTGGAAGATCTGGATGAAATGGACAATTTTCTAGACAGATACCAAATACCAAAGTTAAATCAGGATCAAATAAGACATCTAAACAGTCCCATAGCCCCTAAAGAAATAGAAGCAATCATCAAAAGTCTCCCAACCAAAAAAAGCCCAGGACCAGATGGATTTAGTGAAGAATTGTATCATACCTTCAAAGAAGACCTAATACCAAATACTCTTCAAACTATTCCACAAAATAGAAACAGAAGGGGGCACTGCCCAATTTGTTCTCTGAAGGCACAATTATGCTGATACCAAAACCACAGAAAGACCCTCAAAGAAAGAGAACTTCAGACCAGTTTCCCTTATGAATATTGATACAAAATTAGTCAATAAAATTCTTTCCAACTGAATTCAAGGACAAAATGATCATTATCCATGATCAAGTAGGCTTCATCCCAGGGATGAAGGGATGGTTTAATATACATCCATCAATGTAATCCAATACATAAGCAAACTCTAAGAAAAAAAAATCCCACAAGATCATTTCATTAGATGCCGAAAAAGCATTTGACAAAATTCAGTATCTCTTCATGTTCACAGTCTTGGAAAGATCAGGAATTCAAGTCCCATATGTAAACATAGTAAAAGCAATATACAGCAAACCAGTAGCCAATGTCCAACTAAATGAAGAGAATCTTGAAATAATCCCACTAAAATTAGGGACTAAACAAAGCTGCCCTCTCTCTTCCTATCTATTCAACATAGTACTTTAAATTCTAGCCATAGCAATTAGAAAACAAAAGGAGGTCAAAGGGTTCCAAACTGTAAAGGAAGACGTCAAAATATCACTATTTGCAGATGATCTGATAGTATACTTAAGTGTCCCCAAAAACTCCACCAGAGAACTCCTCCAGCTGATAATCAACTTCAGCAATGTGGCCGGATATAAAATTAACTCAAACAAATCAGTAGCCTTTCTATATTCAAATGATAAACAGGCTGAGAAAGAAATTAGAGAAACAACACTCTTCACAATAGTCACAAACAATATAAAGTATGTTGGTGTGACTCTAACCGAACAAGTGAGAGATCTGTATTGTTGGGCCCCATTTTGGCCCTGGTTTGGGCCTTGAGGACAAACCAGAGTCTGGCTGGAGTTTTGAGACCCATATCAGTCACTTCCCTATTGGGATGACTCAGCAAGACCAGTTTGGCCCTGCCTCTGATGCACCATTGCTGATGTAGAGCTTTGCCATTGGCCGTCAGTCACTCCATAAACTCTGTCACTCTTCCCTGCCTCCTACATCATCTTACACCACCAAAAATCTCCTTCCCTACACTCTGCACTTATATAAGCAAGAGGTTGATGCAATAAAGTTAAGTTTCTGCTTGGACAAGACTCCAGACTTGGTGTGTTTCTTTTGGGCTGTCAACACTTGCCATCCTGCTCAGCCCCAGAGAGACCCTGGCGGGACCGATATCTCTCTCCTCTAGCCTGGAGCTGCTGTCAAGGAACCAGGACTGTATGACAAGAACTTCAAGTCTCTGAAGAAAGAAATTGAAGAAGACTTCAGAAGATTGAAAGATTTCCCATGTTCATGGATTGGCAGAATTAATACCAATGATTGCCAAACTATTCCACAAAAAAGAAACAGAAGGAACACTACCTAAGTCATTCTATAAAGCCACAGTTACTCTGATACCTAAACCAAACAAAGAACCAACAAAGAAAGGGAATATCATTCCAATTTTACTTACAAACATTGATGAAAAAACTCAATATATTTCTCACAAATGGAATACAAGACTACAACAAAACTATCATTTACCATGATCAAATAGGCTTCATAGCAGGGATACAGGGATGGTTCAATACACTAAAATCCATCACCTTAGCCCACTATGTAACCAAACATAAAGAAAAAGTCATATGATCATTGTATTACATGTTGTAAATTTCTTTGACAAATACAATACCCCTACATGTTAATAGTCTTGGAGAGATCAAAAACTCATGGCACCTACCTAAACACAATGAAAGCAATATAGAGCAAAACACCTGCCAAAATCAAATTAAATGATGAGAAACATGAAGCAATCCCCCACCCCCAGGCCAAAATCAGGAAAGAGACAAAGCTACCCACTCTCTCCCTATTCAAAATAGTACTTGAAGTTCTAGATAGAGCAATTAGATAACAAGGAGATCAAGGGGATACTAAATGTAAATGCAGAAGGCAATGTATGACTATTTGTTGATGATATGATAGTATATAAAAGGGACCCCATAAATTCTACCAGAGAACTCCTATAGCTAATAAACAGCTTGAGCAAAGTTGCTGAATATAAAATTAACTAAAACAAATCAGTAGCTTCCTTTATACAAATGATAATCTGGATGAGAAAGAAATTAGGGAAACAAAACCCTTCACAATAGCCACAGATAGAATAAAATATCTTGGTATAAATCTAACAAAACAAGTGAAAGTTCTGTATGACAAGAACTTCATGTCACTAAAGAAGAAAATTGAAGAAGACCCCAGAAGATGGAAAGATCTCCTATGCTCATTGATAGGTAGGTTAACATAGGAAAATGGCCATCTTACCAAAAGAAATCTACATATTCTGTATATACCCTATTAAAATTCCAACACACTTCTTTATAGACATGGAAAGAGCAATGCTCAACTTCATATGAAAAAAAAAAACCCTAGGATAGTGAAAACTATTATCAACCATAAAAGATCTTATGGGGGAATCACCATCTGTGACCTCAAGTTGTACTACTAAGCAATAGTGATTTTTAAAAAACTACATAGTATTGGTATAGAGACAAACAGGTCAATCAATGAAACAGAATTGAGGCCCAAAAAATAAACACTTACACCTATGGACACTTGGCATTTGACAAAAAGCCAAAATCACACTGTGGAAAAAGAAAAGGATCTTCTACAAATGGTATTGGTCTAAGTGTCAGTCTGCTTGTAAAAGAATGGAAATTGATGCATATGTATTATCTTATGCAAAGGTTATGCCTAACTGGGACAAGGACCTCAACATACAACCTGATACACTGAATCTAATAGAAAAAAAAAGTGTGAAAGTGTCTCGAATACATTGGCCAAGGGGAAATTTTCCTGAACAGAACACCATTGTCTCAGGCTCTAAGATCAACAATTGACAAATGGGACCTAGTGAAAATGAAAAGCTTCTATAAGGCAAAGGACACTGTCAATAGGACAAAACAGCAATATACAGATTAGGAAAATATCTTCACTAACACTAAAACCCTTAGAAGACTAATATAAAAAAAATGTATAAAGAACCCAAAATGGCAGACTTCAAAAAGGCAAATAAACCAGTTAAGAAATGGGGTTCACAGTCACAAAATAATGCACATGGTACGTACCCACTGATAAGTGAATTTAGCACAAAAGTTCGGAATACTCAAGATACAATTCACAGACCATATGAAACCCAAGAAGAAGGTAGACCAAAGTGTGGATGCTTTAGTCATTCTTAGAAGGGGGGATAAAATTCTCATGGGAGGAAATACAGGGACATAGTGTGGACCATATTCTGACGGAAAGGCCATCCAGAGACTGTCCCATCTAGGGATACATCCCATATACAGACACCAAACCCAGGCACTATTGTAGATTCCAAGAAATGCTTGCTGACAGGACCAGATATAGTTGTCTCCTGACAGGCTCTGCCAAAGGCTGACAAATACAGAGGTGGATGCTTGCAGCCAATCACTGGATGCCACGGGACTCCAGTGGAGTCAGCTTGACAGATGAAAGTCTGAAAGCTTTCTCATGAGGAAAGAGTTTCAAGGAAACTTACTCCTGGATCTTTGGCTATTCCCCTAACCCATAAACTTAATTTTCCAAATCCACATTAGTCTAGTGTATGGATCCACGTGCACTCTATGTAGTATTACCTTATTGTAATGCCTTTTAAGATTGTATTCTAACATAGCTAAAGCCTTTTCCCAGTATTCTTAGATTCCAGTTAGCAGCAAGGAGTTTAACCTATTCAGTAACTAATTAAGCACTACCATAAAACAAGAAAGCACTAGCCATTAATTCAGTTTTCTGCAGAAAGAGTCTGGAATTCTCACTGAGAAAGAAATTCATATTACAGACTACATTCCATGCCAAGAGCAAATTAATATACTATACTGATAAATGAAGATCCTTCAGACAAGATAATTTAACAAGGCCTAGAGAATTTTGAGGTCAGTGACACTACATTATTCTTGAGGCATGTCAAGAGTTAACAACCCTGGTGCTATTAACACTAAGTGTAAAACTCTTGCCTGGCAGAAGGTGCTAATCTCTAATGTAAACATTTATCTGGTCCCTACAAATTCCCTTTGAAGTCACTCCCCTTGCATCTGTGCTAATCTCTAGTGTTAAACATTTATCTGGTTCCTTTTGAAGTCACTCCTTTTGCACCTGGAAAAATTCAATGTGCCTTATTCTGTTATGATTTGCAATTTACTCTGTATTATAAAAAGTCTGAGGCTCAACTGGAAAATTACATTCAGATCCAACACCACTCTTGCGTGTTTGTCTGTCTGTCACTCCATCCTACTCTTTGCCCATCTGTTTAAGAGATCCCGTTCTACGCAGATTCAGGGACCCAGAGGGTCTGCGGCAACTGGACTGAGCACTGGTTATTCAAATGGAGGAGTTAGAGAAAGAACCAAAGCAGCTGAAGGGGCTTGTATTCCCATAGGAAGAAAAACAGTATCAAACAACCAGATCCCCCAGAGTTTCCAGGACTGAACCACCAATCAAAGTGCACACATGGAGTGATCCATGGCTCCAGCCACCTATGTAACAAAGGATGTCCTGGTTGGACATCAATGGGAGGAGAGGCCTATGTTCCTGGGAAAGCTCAATGTCCCAGTGTAGTGGAATTCCAAGGCAGGATATCAGAGAGGGTGGGGCTTTTGGGGAGCACCCTCAGAGAAGCAGGGCAAGGGGGAATGGGATAGGGGGCTTCCAGAGGGGAAACTAGGAAAGGGTATAGCATTTGAAATGTAAGTAAATAAGTCAATAAAAATGGCTTACAGAGCTTAATAGAGAAATTATATCACAGGAAATTTCAATGTTTGATAAGTGCATTGGCTGATTTTGTGTGTCAACTTGACACAGGCTAGAGTTATCACGGAGAAAGGAGCTTCAGTTGGGGAAAAGCCTCCATGAGCTCCAGCTGTAAGGTATTTTCTCAATTAGTGATCAAGGGGGAAAGGCCCCATGTGGGTGGGACCATCTCTAGGCTGGTAGCCTTGGGTTCTATAACAGAGCAGGCTGAGCAAGGCAGGGGAAGCAAGCCAGTAAAGAACATCCCTCCATGGCCTCTGTATCAGCTCCTGCTTTTGACCTGCTTGAGTTCCAGTCCCGACTTCCTTTAGTGATGAATAGCAATGTGGAAATGTAAGCTGAATATACCCTTTCCTCCCCAATTTGCTTCTTCTCTTTTTTTTTTATTTTTTCTGTTTTTAAAAAAGCATATTATTAAATATTTTCTTCATTTACATTTTAAATGATATCCCCAAAGCCCCCTATACCCTCCCCCCAGCCTGCTCCCCAACCCATCCACTCCTGCTTCCTGGCCCTGTACTGGGGCATATGATCTTCGCAATACCAAGGGCCTAAGAGACCCAATTTGCTTCTTGGTCATGATGTTTGTGCAGGAGTAGAAACCCTGACTAAGACAAGAAGCAACTAAAAAGATGTTTGACATCCTTAGTCACTGGGGAAATGCAAAACAAAATGACCCTGATATCCTACCTTACATCAAACAGAGTGGCTATGGCCAAATTCAAGTGACAGTACCTGCTGGTGAGGATGTAGAGAAAGGAACACTCCCTTCATTCCTGGTGGGACTGCAAACGTGTCCAAACACTCTGGAAATCTTTGTGGCAGTTACTCAGAAAATTTGAAATAGTTCTACCAGAAGACCCAGCTATACCACTTGTGGACATATACCCTCCAAATGCTTCACCATACCACAAGGACCTGTGCTCCACTATGTTCATAGCATCATTTGTAATAGCCAGAAGCTGGAAATAACTCAGATATTCATCAATCTAAGCATGGATACAGAAGATGTGGTTCATTTACACAATAGAAGAGTATTCAGCTATTTAAAATGCTTCATTGTGAACTTTGAAGGAAAAATGGATGGAACTAGAAAATATCATCCCAGACCCAAAAGTGCATGGTATGCATTCACTGATAAGTATCCACTTACTATCCAAAAAGTACAGAATACCAATGATACAACTCACAGACAGTGAAAAGTTTAAGAAGAAGAAGAAAGGTCCATGTAAGGATGCTTCAAAATCACTTAGAAGGTGGAACAAAAGAATCACAGGAGGCAGAAGGAGCAAGGAATCTGGTTGGGAGAAGGGAGTGGAGGAGGAAGGGGGACATGCTCATTTCTGAGGGGAGATGGGTGAGAAGCCAAGAGGTGTCAGGAAAATGAATGAAAATATGCAGCTACTGGGGGTGCAGGGCTGTGGGAAACAGAAAATCCCAGAGAAGTGGAATGTGAGAAGCATCTATGATTCATGGAGATGACCTAATCTGAAATGCCAGACAATGGGGAGATGGAACCTGAAAAGACCACCTCCAGTAGATAGATAGTGCTCCCAGAGGAGGAATGGGAGCACACCATCCTACCTTCAAAATTTTGGGCTCAGATTTGTTCCTGTCTAAAAGAAATGAAAGGGAAAAAATGGAGCAGAGATTGAAGGATAGGTACTTCAGTGATTGGCCCAACCTGGGATCAATCCCATGGGTGGACACCAACCCTGACACCATTACTGATGCCATGTTGTGCATGCAGATATGAGTCTATCATGGATGTCCTCTGAGAGGTTCTACCAGCAGCTGACTGAGGCAAATGCAGATAATTACAGCCAACCATTGGATTGTGATCAGGGACCCCTCTGAAAAAGTTAGGGGATGGAAGTGAAGCATTTGGCAGTCTCTTAGAAAGATCAAGGATATCAACTAACCTGAACCCTTGAGAGATCACAGAGACTAAGGCAACAACCAAAGAGCTGGTACTTGGACCCCAGAACATATGTAGCAGAGGACTGCCTTGTCTGTACTCAATGGGAGAGGATGCACATAGTCCTGTAGAGAATGATGCCCCAAAGAAGCTGGATGAAGGGGAGGGCATGAGGTGGGTGGGTAGGTGAGGGGGCAGGGGCTGTAGAAGAGTCCTTTCTCAGAGGCAAAAGGGAGGGGATGGAGTAAAAACACTCTTGAGGGGTCACAGGGAAGGGGGCAACATTTGGAATATAAAACAAACAAGATATATTTGTTCAGATAATGTTTTTAAAAAGTGATAAAAAGTTAAAAAAAAAACCCAGCTTGCACTGATGAGTCCTCTACACCCTTCCAAGTTTGAATTTCCCCTATCATGAACCATACTGAAATGGAATACAAAAAAAAAAAAAGAAAATGAATGTCTGCATTATACATAAATTTTACATCTGAAGGATTTAGAGTCCCCATAACTCCTGTCAACAAAATTTATACCAGCCAATGTGAGTTTTGTTTCATAAAATTGTGTCTTCTTGGAAGTCTTTTAATCCACACACACACACACACACACACACACACACACACACACACACACACACACTTATTTTTAAACACTTTGAGGGTCGATAGTCAGTTTTCTTGTTTGTGCAAGAGCATTTTTTTCAAATAACTAGTGCACAAAACATTTGTAATTATATAAGAAAATAGTTTTAATGACTTTACTTTTATTGAAAGCAGTCCTTTTCACATAATATATTTTGATTATGGTTTCCTCCCCCTCCACAGCTCCCAGTTCTTCATCCCTTCCTCTTTATACCTATGCTGTTTCTGTTATTCACTAGAAATTAAAGAGGATTCTAAGTAATTATATGAAATATAATATGACATAATATAATGTAATATAAATAATTTGAAAGATAATTTGGTAAAACAAAAACTAATAATGTTAATGAACACAAAACAACAAAACAACAACAAAAAATGCAAGTAAGAAAACCCAAGGAAAAACACAAGAAAAAGTGTCCTACCCACTCTCACCCTCAGTTATCCCATAAAAACATTGAACTGGAAGCAATAAAATATATGCACAAAACTTGGGGCAGACCTCCTCAATCCTGGTGCAGTCTGCCTCAGTCTCTGAGTTCATTAAATTTTTTTCATGTTGATTTAGAACACACAAATTCATTGCATAACACCAAATGATCAGCCCTTAATATGTATACATACAAATAACATTATATAGACTGAACAGATTATAAACACACACACACACACACACATTCACATGCTCATATACACACATAAACATATATTGTTGGCAGAGTGATTGGTGAGCCATGCTAGAACAAAGAATGATGCTGACCATCATCTTGCTGAGTGCCCTGACAATTTGTGATATGAAAGCTGTACTGGACAAATGTCCCTGACTCACCTTTGGTACATCATTCTGTACAGTCAAGGTCAGAAATACTTATTGCCTCCACAAATGCACAGCTCTGAGGATTTCCTTGGTATGAGAGTAAAAAGTATTATAAATTAGTGAATTATACTGCCATGGGTCAGGGCTTACCCATTTGTTTGACTAGAAATAGTACCAGTGCTGAATGTGTTTCTGTGCACCCTCAGATTTGGAGGAAGAATATCTCTAAGACTGTAGTTCAAAGCACTAAGGTGGGAATGCCTATATCTCAGACTGAACAGGCTGCCTTGCTTTTAGACCTTGCAGGACAGTGGACATGGAGACTGTGAAACTTGCCTTCAATAAATCAATCAAATGAAGCAATTGTTCTAATGGCCCTCTTCTACCCTTCAATGTAACCGGTTATCCCTACTCAATCATGGACTGACCTGAAATCATTGCAGTACTGGACAAAAGGAAATGACAGTGGGCATTCGGAAGGTTGGTTCTGGATATTTTCAGAGACATAATTGGAAATTTGAAGCTGCCTTGTATGATTATGTTTCCTGTGGATAAAAATGGAACCGGTTCTGAAATTAAGGTAAGTGTAATTTCTTGCATTACCCCACCTAATCTTTTAATAATTGGAAATGTTACCTTTGTTATAGTCTCTGATAACAAGTTCAAAGTTTCTTACTTTTGTCCAATTGTATCACTGTGCTGTATGATGGTCTATCTTTAATCATAGTACATCAACTAGCTTTTATTATGATTCCTCTAAATATATCTGAACCTTGGTATTGTAAAACAAGGCTTACAAATATTGGAATCATTAGATCACAGTCTGGCAAGTAGAAAATTTATCGTTGGGCTGGTCATTACTGTAGTTGCTGCTCTCATAAAACTTATAGCCAGTGCTACTACTTCAGTAGTAGAAAATGTAACCAATAACCTGAGCATACCATAGGATTTGGACAAATGGCTAGAACAAAGAACTGACACATTATACAAAGTAATACATATCATGGGAGATGAGTTACTAGGAATGAAAGTCAGAAGCCTTTTGGAATGTCACTCTCAATATCTATGAATTTGTATGACTCAAAAGAATTGTGTAGTGAGAGTCAGTATAATTGGACCAAAGTAAAAAGGCACCTTCAAGGTACATGGCATGATACTAATACTTCTTTGGATTTATTACCCCTACATAAGGAGGTTGTAAGTTTAAGAACTGCAGAACCTTTGTCTTTTGATGCAGATAGCACTGCAAATGATATCCTGAAAAAGTTGCAGGACATTTTTCCTTCATGGTCTTCATCTCTCTTATTGGTTTACATCTCTGTTATTGAGTGTAGCTGGACTAGGCTTTATAATCATTTTCTGTCATATCAATTACCTATTTTTGTGAAAGGAATCATTAGAGATTTTACAGTTATCAGAGTAGAGTTACATAAATTCAAGGTCCAATATCTTCCCTAACGGAAGTTGGTAAATGCAAGTTATAAATGTTGGAGGGTCTAAGAAGATACTTTAAGGTATACAAATGCAAGTTATAGAGATGTAAGAAGAAAAGTGGAGAGAAATGTGAGGTGTTTTATGTTCCCCCGACATGCTATTGTTATTTTAAACTTCAAAATTTTAACATTGATCAGTGGAGTTCTGATAAGTTAGTGGATCATTGGCCAATCACAGTTCAGTCCCAAGATCATGACTGTAATTTCCCTTTGGTTGTTTTCTGAATATAAACTTAAAAAGGATGCTTCTCATTATGCTAAAAACATCTCAGTTCAATTTGTATCTTTATAGTTGTAAACCTATAGCTTTAAAAACAGACACCTGTTTACTAAATTTCTAAAATAGGGATTTTAATACATTGGTAAGTAATAATATATTCTTTTGTAAACCAAATTTCAAATATGCTTCAGGGAATCAAGAGTCCTAAAACTTGGACACAAC
The DNA here is from genome assembly GCF_000001635.26 of Mus musculus. Taxonomy (NCBI): domain Eukaryota; kingdom Metazoa; phylum Chordata; class Mammalia; order Rodentia; family Muridae; genus Mus; species Mus musculus. Next base: position 109,260,733 of record NC_000071.6, read on the forward strand.
TGTCACAGATCAAATGGACTCCACATAAGTACACCTGCTTGTTTTTGAAAATAAAATTTTCTCTTAGACTTAGTATTTCCTAAATTTCATAGTTTGCTACACAATTTTAATCTCTGTTCCTAGCATATATTTGTCTTCAAAGATTTTCAAATGGCTGACAGACTCCATCCAGGGATCACCTGTGGACCTGCTCAACTCTGGATTTGCTGAAATCTGATGATAACTAGCTCAACCAATATACTTGCTCCTTGTCTTTCATCTGGATTAGCTAACCAGGTGATTTTGATAAATGTCCCTTTGCACAGACTTGGACTAGCATTTAAGCCCTTCTGGTACCCTTTGCACTATCCTAATATCAACAGGAAGAAGATACAGAAGAGACATTCAGCATCCATTTTGTCACACTACAGGCTGAAATGCTAGGTCCAAAAGGAACCTCCCTGGGCATACACTCTGAAAACAAACCCCTGTCTCTTGTCAGGATTGTGTAATGGCTCATGTATCCTTGTCTCATTAGTAGATGATAGGGCAAATGAATGTTTCTGTGTCTAAAGATTTGTTTAATGTAACCTGTGACAATTGTACTGTTAATAATTGTATAGGTTCAGATTGTTGTTAGGCAAGGTGAGGTGGAGGATGTTTTTGCCTGCATTTCCCTGTTACAAGTATTGTTGGTAGGGAAAATAAACATCACTATATATGGTTTTAGATTCAGTGTATCTTACCACACTGTAATTTGACTAATTTTGTATCTGCCATTGTACAAGGAATGGCTGTAACGATATTTCATTAACCTTTGTTTGTTTAACGTTATTTTTTTCTTTTTCCAATTTTTATTAGATATTTTCTTAATTTACATTTCAAATGCTATCCAGAAAGTCCCCTATACCCTCCCCCACCCTGCTCCCCTACCCACCCACTCCCATTTCTTGGCCCTGGTGTTCCCCTGTACTGGGCATATAACGTTTGCAAAGCTAAGGGGTCTCTCTTCCCAATGATGGCCAACTACGCCATCTTCTGCTGCATATGAAGCTAGAGACATGAGCTCTCGGGGTAATGGTTAGTTCATATTGTTGTTCCACCTACAGGGTTGTAGACCCCTTCAGTTCCTGGGTACTTGCTCTAGCTCCTCCTTTGGGGGTCCTGTATTCTATCTAATAGCTGACTGTGAGCATCCACTTCTGTGTTTGCCAGGCACTGGCATAGCCTCACATTAGACAGCTATACCAGGGTTCTTTCAGCAAAATCTTTCTGACATATGCAATAGTGTCTGTGTTTAATAGTGATTAAGGGATTGTTTCCCTGGTAGGGAAATCTCTGGATGGTCCATGCTTTCTTCTGAGCTCCAAACTTTGTCTCTGTAACTCCTTCCATGGGTGTTTTGTTCCCAATTCTAAAAAAGGGTGAAGTGTCCACACTTTGGTCTTCATTCTTCTTGAATTTCATGTGTTTTCAAATTGTATCTTGGGTATTTTAAGTTTCTGGGCTAATGTCTACTTATCAGTAAGTGCATATCATGTGAGTTCTTTTGTGATTGGGTTACATCACTCAGGATGATACCCTCCAGATCCATCCATTTGACCAAGAATTTTATTAATTCATTCATTTTAATATCTGAGTATACTCCATTGTGTAAATGTACCACATTTTCTGTATCCATTCCTCTGTTGAGGGACATCTGGTTTCTTTCCAGCTTCTGGCTACTATAAATAAGGCTGCTATGAACATAATGGAGCATGTGTTCTTATTACCAGTTGGAAAATCTTCTGGATATATGCCCAGGAGAGGTATTGCTGGATCATCTGGTCATACTATATCCAATTTTCTGAGGAACTGCCAGACTGATTTTCAGAGTGGTTGTACAAACTTGCAATCCCACAAACAATGGAGGAGTGTTCCTCTTTCTCTATATCCTCACCAGCATCCGCTGTCACCTGAATTTTTGATCTTAGCCATTCTGACTGATGTGAGATTGAATCTCAGGGTTGTTTTGATTTGCATTTCTCTGATGACTAAGGATGTTGAACATTTTTTCAGGTACTTCTCAGCCATTCGATATTCCTCTGTTGAGAATTCTTTTTTTAGCTCTGTGCCCCATGTTTTTTATGGGGTTATTTGATTTTCTGGAGTCCATCTTCTTGAGTTCTTTATATTTATTGTATATTAGTCCCTTATCTGATTTAAGATTGGTAAAAATCCTTTTCCAATCTGTTGGTGGCCTTTTTGTCTTATTGACAGTGTCTTATACTTTACAGAAGCGTTGCCATTTTATTGTGTCCCATTTGTCAATTCTTGATCTTACAGCACAAGCCATTGCTGTTCTATTCAGAAAATTTTCCCCTGTGCCCATATCTTCAAGGCTTTTCCCCACTTTCAGTGTCTCTGGTTTTATGTGGAGTTCCTAGATCCACTTAGACTTGCCCTTAGTATAAGGAAATAAGAATGGAACAATTCACATTCTTCTACATGAAAACCACCAGTTGTGCCAGCACCATTTCTTGAAAATGCTGTCTTTTTTCCACTGGATGGTTTTAGCTCCCTTGTCAAGCATCAAGTGACCATAGGTGTGTTGATTCATTTCTGGGTCTTCAATTCTATTCCATTGATTTACCTGTCTGTAGTTATACTAGTACCATGCAGTTTTTATCACAATTGCTCTGAAGTACAGCTTAATGTCACGCATGGTGATTCCATGAGAGATTCTTTTATCTTTGAGAAGAGTTTTTGCTACCCTAGGTTTTTTGTTATCCAGGGTGAATTTGCAAATTGCCCCCCCCTTTTTTTTTGGTTTTTCAAGACAGGGTTTCTCTGTATAGACCTGGCTGTCCTGGAACTCACTTTGTAGACTAGGCTGGCCTCGAACTCAGAAATCTGCCTGCCTCTGCCTCCCAAGTGCTGGGATTAAAGGCATGTGCCATCACGCCAGGCCCACAAATTGCCCTTTCTAAATTGTTGAAGAATTGAGTTGAAATTTTGATGGGGATTGCATTAAATCTGTAGATATATTGCTTTTGGCAAGATAGCTATTTTTACTATATTGATCCTGCCAATCTATGAGCATGGGAGATCTTTCTATCTTGTGAGATCTTTTTGATTTCTTTCTTCAGAGACTTGAAGCTCTTTTCATACAGATCTTTCACTTCCTTAGTTAGAGTCACACCAAGGTATTTTATATTATTTATGACTTTTATGAAGGGTGTATTTTCCCTAATTTCTTTCTCAGCATGTTTATCCTTTGTGTATATAAGAGCCATTGATTTGTTTGAGTTAATTTTATATCCAGCTACTTCACTGAAGCTGTTTATCATGTTTAGGTGTTCTCTGGAGGGATGTTTAGGGTCACTTATATATACTATCATATCATCTGCAAATAGTGATATTTTGACTTCTCCCTTTCCAATTTGTATCCCCTTGACTTCCTTTTGTTGTCTAATTGATCTGGCTAGGACTTCAAATACTATATTGTATAGGTAGAGAGAAAGTGGGCAACCTTGTCTAGTCCCTGATTTTAGTGGGAATGCTTCCAGCTTCTCTCCATTTACTTTGATGTTGGGTACTGGTTTGCAGCAGATTGCTTTTATTATGTTTAGGTATGGGCTTTGAATTCCTGCTCTTTCCAAGACTTTTATCATGAAAGGATGTTGGATTTTGTCAAATTCTTTCTCAGCATCTAATGAGATGAACATGTGGGTTTTTTTTTTGTCTTTGATTTTGTTTATATAGTGGATTATGTTGATGGATTTCCATATATTAAACCTATCCCTGCATCCCTGGAATGAAGCCTACTTGATGATGATGGATGATTATTTTGATGTGTTCTTGGATTCGGTTAGTGAGGATTTTATTGAGTATTTTTGCATCGATATTGATAAGGGAAATTGGTCTGAAGTTCTCTATCTTTGTTGGGTCTTCATGTGGTTTAGGTACCAGAGTAACTGTGGCTTCGTACAATGAATTGGGTAGAGTACCTTCTGTTTCTATATTGTGGAATAGTTTGAGAAAAACTGGTATTAGTTCTTCTTTGAAAGTCTGATAGAACTCTTCACTAAACCCATCTGGTCCTGGGCTTTTTTTTGATTGGGGGACTATTAATGACTGCTTCTATATGGGATACAGGACTGTTTAGGTCATTAATCTGATTCTGATTTAACTATGGTACCTCGTATCTGCCTAGAAAATTTTCCATTTCATCCAGGTTTTCCAATTTTGTTGATATAGCCTTTTGTAGAAGGATCTGATGGTGTTTTAGATTACCTCAGGATCTGTTGTTGTGTCTCTCTTTTCATATCTGACTTTGTTGATTAGGATGCTGTTCTGTGCCCTCTAGTGAGTCTGGCTAAGGGTTTATCTATCTTTTTTTCTCAAAGAACCAGCTCCTGTTTTGGTTGATTCTTTGAATAGTTTTTTTGTTTCCATTTGGTTGATTTTGCCCCTGAGTTTGATTATTTCCTGCATTCTACTCCTATTGGGTTAATTTAAATTACAAAACAAAAATGGTTAAATAAGTCATGCTGGGAGATAATAATAAGTAATGAAAGTATATAGTGAAAAACACTCTAGATGAAGTAGAATAAAATATAAAACATCCAAGCAACCCACAGGTAGATAGGAAATGGAAACCAAAAGACAATAAAGAATGTGAAAGTAATGAAGTGTTAGGAATAACTTCTGCTATTAATAATTACATGGTATGTAATACAATGTAAACAAGGATTCGACAATGATTGTAGGAATGGACATTTAAAACCCAATGATAATGCAGTCTAGGAGAGAATAATTTTGAGCATATGTTCTTGGTAAGTTAAGAAGTAAAAGGTAGGCCATTCTGGCATGTTTTAATATAGGCTTGAAAAGCTCAGATAAAGTGGATATTAGAGCAAATGACGCACTAGATACACCAAATAAGACAGCAAGGGACACAGCATTCATAAGATCACTAAATGATAGTGCTTCCAAACACATTGGGTAAAGAAAATAGAACCTAAATATGAGCTAAACAGATCTTTGTCATTGATGCTTCCACAGCTCTCTAGGTATCTTGTATAACTGTACATAAAATTAACAAGGGCACTAAAGCACTGCAGCACCAACAGTTTCCTGACATGTGTGGACCACTGTGTGATACAACAGCAGAACACATTGTTTTTCTTTTTTTTTATTAAAAATCTATTTATTTATTTATTTATTTATTTAGGTATTTTCCACATTTACATTTCCAATGCTATCCCAAAAGTCCCCCCTACCTTCCCGCCCACCCCCCTACCCAACCACTCCCACTTTTTGGCCCTGGCATTCCACTGTACTGGGGCATATAAAGTTTGCAAGTCCAATGGGCCTCTCTTTCCAGTGTTGGCCGACTAGGCCATCTTTTGATACATATGCAGCTAGAGTCAAGAGCTCCGGGGTACTGGTTAGTTCATTATGTTGTTCCACCTATAGGGTTGCAGATCCGTTTAGCCCCTTGGGTATTTTCTCTAGTTCCTCCATTGGGGGCCCAATAGCTGACTGTGAGCATCCACTTATATGTTTGCTAGGCCCCAGCATAGTCTTACTAGAGACTGCTATATCAGGGTCCTATCAGCACAATCTTGCTACTGTATGCAATGGTGTCAGTGTTTGGAGGGTGATTATGGGATGGATCCCTGGATATGGCAGTTTCTATATGGTCCATCCTTTTGTCTCAGCTCCAAATTTTGTCTCTGTAACTACTCCCATGGCTGTTTTGTTCCCAATTCTAAAATGGTGCAAAATGTCCACACTTTGGTCTTCGTTCTTCTTGAGTTTCATGTGTTTTGCAAATTTTAACTTATATCTTGGGTATTCTAAGTTTCTGGGCTAATATCCACTTATCAATGAGTACATATCATTTGAGTTCTTTTGTGATTGGGTTACCTCACTGAGGATAATGCTCTCCATGTCCAACTATTTGCCTAGGAATTTCATAAATTCATTCTTTTTAATAGCTGAGTAGTACTCCATTGTGTAAATGTACCACAATTTTTGTATCCATTCCTCTGTTGAGGGGCATCTGGTTTCTTTCCAGCTTCTGGCTATTATAAATAAGGCTGCTATGAACATAGTGGAGCATGTTTCTTTCTAACTAGTTGAAACATCTTCTCGATATATGCCCAGGAGAAGTATTGTGAGATCCTCCGGTAGTACAATATCCAATTTTCTGAGGAACTGCCAGACTGATTTCCAGAGTGGTTGTACAAGCTTGCAATCCCACCAACAATGGAGGAGTGTTCCTCTTTCTCCACATCCTCACCAGTATCTGCTGTCACCTGAATTTTTGATCTTACCCATTCTGATAGGTGTGAGATGGAATCTCAGGGGTGTTTTGATTGGCATTTCTCTGATGATTAAGGATGTTGAACATTTTTTCAGGTGCTTCTCTGCCATTCGGTATTCCTCAGGTGAGAATTCTTTGTTTAGCTCTAAGCCCCATTTTTTTAATGGGGTTATTTGATTTCCTGGAGTCCACCTTCTTAAGTTCTTTATATATATTGGATATTAGTCCCCTATCTGATTTAGGATAGGAAAAGATCCTTCCCCAATGTGTTGGTGGCCTTTTTGCCTTACTGACAGTGTCTTTTGCCTTAGAGCTTTGCAGTTTCATGAGGTCCAATTTATCGATTCTCGATCTTAGAGTACAAGCTATTGCTGTTCTTTCTATTCAGGAATTTTTCCCCTGTGCCCATATCTTCGAGGCTTTTCGCAACTTTCTCCTCTATAAGTTTCAGTGTCTCTGGTTTTATGTGGAGCTCCTTGATCCACTTAGATTTGACTTTAGTACAAGGAGATAGGAATGGATCAATTCGCATTCTTCTACATGATAACCACCAGTTGTGCCAGCACAATTTGTTGAAAATGCTGTCCTTTTTCCACTGGATGGTTTTAACTCCCTTGTCGAAGATCAAGTGACCATAGGTGTGTGGGTTCATTTCTGGGTCTTCAATTCTGTTCCATTGGTCTACTTGTCTGTCACTATACCAGTACCATGCAGTTTTTATCACAATTGCTCTGTAGTACAGCTTTAGGTCGGTCATGGTGATTCCACCAGAGGTTCTTTTATCCTTGAAAAGAATTTTTGCTATCCTAGGTTTTTTGTTATTCCAGATGAATTTGCAGACTGCTCTTTCTAATTCGTTGAAGAATTGAGTTGGAATTTTGATGGTGATTGCATTGAATCTGTAGATTGCTTTTGACAAGATCGCCATTTTTACAATGTTGATCCTGGCAATCCATGAGCATGGGAGATCTTTCCATCTTGAGATCTTCTTTAATTTCTTTCTTTAGAGACTTGAAGTTCTTATCATACAGATCTTTCACTTTCTTAGTTAGAGTCACACCAAGGTATTTTATATTATTTGTGACTATTGAGAAGGGTGTTGTTTCCCTAATTTCTTTCTCAGCCTATTTATTCTATTTGTGTAGAGAAAGGCCATTGAATTGTTTGAGTTAATTTTATATCCAGCTACTTTACTGAAGCTGTTTATCAGGTTTAGGAGTTCTCTGGTGAAATTTTTAGGGTCACTTATATATACTATCATATCATCTGCAAAAAGTAATATTTTGACTTCTTCTTTTCCAATTTGTATCCCCTTGATCTCCTTTTGTTGTCGAATTGCTCTGGCTAGGACTTCAAGTACAATGTTGAATAGGTAGGGAGAAAGTGGGCAGCCTTGTCTAGTCCCTGATTTTAGTGGGATTGCTTCCAGCTTCCTGTAGTTGGCTACTGGTTTGCTGTAGATTGCTTTTATCATGTTTAGGTATGGGCCTTGAATTCCTGATCTTTCCAAGACTTTTATCATGAATGGGTGTTGGATCTTGTCAAATGCTTTCTCCGCATCTAACGAGATGATCATGTGATTTTTGTCTTTGAGTTTGTTTATATAATGGATTACATTGATGGATTTTCGTATATTAAACCATCCCTGCATCCCTGGAATAAAACCTACTTGGTCAGGATGGATGATTGTTTTGATGTGTTCTTTGATTCGGTTAGCGAGAATTTTAGTGAGGATTTTTGCATCGATATTCATAAGGGAAATTGGTCTGAAATTCTCTATCTTTGTCAGATCTTCCTGTGGTTTAGGTATCAGAGTAATTGTGGCTTCATAGAATGAGTTGGGTAGAGTACCTTCTACTTCTATTTTGTGGAATAGTTTGTGCAGAACTGGGATTAGATCTTCTTTGAAGGTCTGATAGAACTCTGCACTAAACACATCTGGTCCTGGGCATTTTTTGTTTGGGAGACCATTAATGACTGCTTCTATTTCTTTAGGGGATATGGGAATCTTTAGATCATTAACTTAATCCTGGTTTAACTTTGGTTCCTGGTATCTGTCTAGAAATTTGTCCATTTTGTCCAGGTTTTCCAGTTTTGTTGAGTATAGCCTTTTGTAGAAGGATATGATGGTGTTTTGAATATCTTCAGGGTTTGTTATGTCTCCCTTTTCATTTCTGATTTTGTTAATTAGGATGCTGTCCCTGTGCCCTCTAGTGAGTCTGGCTAAGGATTTATCTATCTTGTTGATTTTCTCAAAGAACCAGCTCCTCGTTTGGTTGATTCTTTGAATAGTTCTTTTTGTTTCCACTTGGTTGATTTCAGCCCTAAGTTTGATTATTTCCTGCCATCTACTCCTCTTGGGTGAATTTATTTCCTTTCGTTCTAGAGCTTCTAGGTATGCTGTCAGGCTGCTAGTGTATGTTTTCTCTAGTTTCCTTTTGGAGGCACTCTGGGCTATGAAATTTCCTCTTAGGACTGCCTTCCTTTTATCCCATAAGTTTCAGTATGTTGTGGGTTCACTTTCATTAAATTCTAAAAAGTCTTTAATTTCTTTCTTCATTTCTTCCTTGACCAAGGTATCATTGAGAAGAGTGTTGTTCATTGCAGAAACAAGGATTATAAAGTAATATGATTGCCATTGTAACATGCTCATGTGAATGTTGGCTTTCCATCATTTATGTTGTTATTGAGGATCAGCCTTAGGCCATGGTGGTCTGATAGGATGCATGGGACGATTTCAATATTTTTGTGTCGAGGCCTATTTTGTGACCAATTATATGGTCAATTTTGGAAAAGGTACCATGAGGTGCTGAGAAGAAGGCATATCCTTTTGTTTTAGGATAAAATGTTCTGTAGATATCTGTTAAGTCCATTTGTTTCATAACTTCTGTTAGTTTCACTGTGTCCCTGTTTAGTTTCTCTTTCCACGATCTGTCCATTGGTGAAAGTGTTGTGTTGAAGTCTCCCACTATTATTGTGTGAGGTTCAATATGTGCTTTGAGCTTTACTAAAGTTTCTTTAATGAATGTGGCTGCCCTTGCATTTGGAGCATAGATATTCAGAATTGAGAGTTCCTCTTGGAGGATTTTACCTTTGATGAGTATGAAGTGTCCCTCCTTGTCTTTTTTGATAACTTTGGGTTGGAAGTCGATTTTATCCGATATTAAAATGGCTACTCCAGCTTGTTTCTTCAGACCATTTGCTTGGAAAATTGTTTTCCAGCCTTTCACTCTGAGGTAATGTCTGTCTTTTACCCTGAGATGGGTTTCCTGTAAGCAGCAGAATGTTGGGTCCTGTTTGTGTAGCCAGTCTGTTAGTCTATGTCTTTTTATTAGGGAATTGAGTCCATTGATATTAAGAGATATTAAGGAAAAGTAATTGTTGCTTCCTTTTGTGTTTGTTGTTAGAGTTGGCATTTTGTTCTTGTTGCTGTCTTTTTTTTTTTTTTTTTTTTTGGTTTGTTGAGGGATTACTTTCTTGCTTTTTCTAAGGCATGGTTTCTGTCTTTGTATTGGTTTTTTTTTCTGTTATTATCCTTTGAAGGGCTGGATTCGTGGAAAAATAATGTGTGAATTTGGTTTTGTCATGGAAAACTTTGTTTTCTCCATCTATGGTAATTGAGAGCTTGGCTCGGTATAGTAGCCTGGGCTGGAATTTGTGTTCTCTTAGTGTCTGTATAACGTCTGTCCAGGATCTTCTGGCTTTCATAGTCTCTGGTGAAAAGTCTGGTGTAAATCTGATAGGCCTGCCTTTATATGTTATTTGACCTTTTTCCATTATTGCTTTTAATATACTATCTTTATTTAGTGCATTTGTTGTTCTGATTATTTTGTGTAGGGAGGAATTTCGTTTCTGGTCCAGTCTATTTTGAGTTCTATAGGCTTTTTGTATGTTCGTGGGCATCTCTTTCTTTAGGTTTGGGAAGTTTTCTTCTAAAATTTTGTTGAAGATATTTGCTGGCCCTTTAAGTTGAAAATCTTCATTCTCATCTACTCCTATTATCTGTAGGTTTGGTCTTCTCATTGTTTCCTGGATTTCCTGGATGTTTTGAGTTAGGATCTTTTTGCATTTTCCATTTTCTTTGATTGTTGTTCCGATGTTCTCTATGGAATCTTCTGCACCTGAGATTCTCTAGTCCATCTCTTGTATTCTGTTGTTGATGCTCGCATCTATGGTTCTATGTTTCTTTCCTAGGGTTTCTATCTCCAGCGTTGCCTCACTTTGGGTTTTCTTTATTGTGTCTACTTCCCTTTTTAGGTCTTGGATGGTTTTATTTAATTCCATCACCTGTTTGGTCGTGTTTTCCTGCAATTCTTTAAGGCATTTTGTGTTTCCTCTTTAAGGTTTTCTACCTGTTTAGCAGTGTTCTCCTGTATTTCTTTAAGTGAGTTATTAAAGTCCTTCTTGATGTCCTCTACCATCATCATGAGATATGTTTTTATATCCGAGTCTGCTGCGTTCTGATGATGGTGAGTGGTCTTGATTTCTGTTAGTAGGATTCTTACACTTGCCTTTCACTATCTGGTAATCTCTGGAGCTAGTTGTTATAGTTGTCTCTGGTTAGAGCTTGTTCCTCAGCTGATTATTTTAGCCTCTATCAGTAGACCTGGGAGACTAGCTCTATCCTTAGTTTCAGTGGTCAGAGTACTCTCTGCAGGCAAGCTCTCCTCTTGCAGGGAAGGTGCCCAGATACCTGGTGTTCGAACCTGCCTTTTGGCAGAAGTTGTGTTTCACTCAACAGATGTCTTAAGATCCCGTTGCGGGTCTTGTGGGTAGCTGGTGAGTGTCAGCCGACTCTGTGCCCTAGCTATCCCGGTGCTGGCCGGACCGGAAGGAACTTGTGCCCCTGATCAGGCCAGGTTTTCTGCTTCCCTAACGAATGCAGTCTCAGGTCCCGAGCGATTGGATTTGAGCAGACGCTGTGTTCCATTCACCAGAGGTCTTAAGATCCCGTGGCAGGTCTTGTGGGTGGCTGGCGGGTGTCAGCCAACTCTGCGCCCTAGGTACCCTGGTGGTGGCCGGACCGGAAGTGGCCACATTGTTTTTCAAGTACATTGAAACATTGAACAATTTAGACAGCAGGGCCCAAAAGGTCACAAAGCACTTCACCTGATGTAATTGAAGGATCCTGGAAAAATCAAACTCGTTTATTAAATGAGGACAATAACTTTACAGATACATGACCACTAGAAATCTGTTGTGTGTTTGTCATTCTCAGAAACAACTGGTTCTTGCTGAATCTTCCTGCTGAGATTTTTCCCAGTGCCATGCTGTGTAAGGAATCAGGGTTTCCATTTTTTCTTTTTTTTTTCTTTTTTAATATTTTTATTAGGTATTTTCCTCATTTACATTTCCAATGCTATCCCAAAAGTCCCCCATACCCTCCCCCTGGCCCCCTACCCACCCACTCCCACTTTTTGGCCCTGGCGTTCCACTGTACTGGGGCATATAAAGTTTGCATGACTAATGGACCGCTCTTTCCAGTGATGGCCAACTAGGCCATCTTTTGATACATATGCAGCTAGAGACAAGAGCTCCAGGGTACTGGTTAGTTCATATTGTTGTTCCACCTATAAGGTTGCAGTTCCCTTTTTTTCTATCACCAAATCCTGCCCTCTTGAGGCTTGCTGGGATGGTTAGAGTGCCACTGCTCTGTCATTGGCCACAACTTATTTTTGTAGAACTTTTAAATTTTCATTCCAACAACAGCTCCCATGGAACTGCCCTTGTCAGTATGTTTGCTTTTGTGCATGCCTTTTGGTAACAAAATTTGCGTTCATCTACATCCTTTGAGGTGCTAGAGAGCAAAATACATCTTATTCCTCTTTTTGGAAATAATTTCTAGGCCTATTGATAATAAGCCTAGAATAGTGTTTAGCTATGTTGAAATTCACTAAAGTCTATGCTAAATTCGGGATTTTGAATTGATGAACAGTGTGATCCTAATTTTAAAATCCCAGTATTACAGTAATATTGCATTAGCAGAAGTAGAAGGTAGCTTCTGCTTGCCTTTGTCCAGATTCCTCTATCTGTAACTACATGACACTCCACTCCATGACTTAGGCAAGGAGAGAAAAAAAAAAAAAGGAAGGGAGGGAGGTGTCATATCCTGTGTGGCCAGCAGAAGTCAAAAGGAAACCATTATTTATGAGAGGAGAAATTTGGGGAGAGGGGTCAGTCCAGACTGAACAATTTCTGGGACAGTGTCTTCCACACATTTTCACCTGTGAAACAAGGTGCTTTGCCACTATGCTCACAGCATGGCAAGAACTTCAAAATGCATGGACTAAAAGAAACACTTTTCCATAGCTCTTACACTCTTTTTTCTTCTGATCTCACATTTGTTTGTGTTCTACTTTGGTAATACAGCCTCCTTTACTAATCTCTTCTTGATGTTTTCTATAGAATCCACTCCATGAGTTACTAGTTATAGATATTGTGCTTCCCAGTTTTGTATGCTTATTTGTTTCTTTAAGATTTTAATAATTAAAATTCTTAATTTTGTCTTAATCCTATCTTTTTATTATTGAATGTTGCTGTGAACAATGGTACTTAAGTTTCAGTTCTCTGGGATATAAACTTAGGAGTGGTATTTCTTGGTCATAAGTCAGTGGTTATCCCATGTACCTATGCTCCTCCAAGAATTCAGGATGGGTTTCAGTGGATCTGAGTTTGCTTCTCAGTATCTTCCCTTCTGTCTGGGAGCCTTTCCTCAGCAAATCACTATTTGAATCATCGACTCATGCTCTGCTCCACAGAGCTCCAAATCCAGGGCACTTTTGGGCACAGACAGGTCTCCGATAGAGTCTAGAATGAGGTCCATCCTTCTGGAGTTTGAGCAAAATTTTCTAATATGCCACTTTTCTCTTGTTTCATCGTCTTTAGTAAGACTTGTATTTAAAAGCCATACTGTACTTATGCAGAGGGATAGGATACTATCAGAACCCCTTTCAAAGGAAGGGAACACTCATGTGTTCTCCATGCCCTGCAGTATTTTTTTCTTTAGTAGTCTGTTTTTATGAATAATCACTATTCTTCAAAACAAGTTTTGTCTCCAGGTCTTTCCTCGTTACAAGTCACTACCTGCTTCGTTTTTAGAAAATGAAAGGAAGGATGAAAAGAAAAGAGAGGTGAGTGAGAAGGCTCCGTGGTTGAGCTCTTGCTTGCCTTTCCAGAGTAATGGAGTTTATGCCCAGCACCTACATGAGATGGCTTACAACTGACTATCATTGCTGTTCCTCATGATCTGATACCTTCTTCTGTCCACAGCAGGGAACCACAGCTATGCACATAAACTGCTTCCTCCAATGTACACAGAGAATTAAAAACAAAAACAAAAAATAAACTTTTTTATTTTAAAAAGGAAAAAGAAAGGAGGAAATATCTCCAAGGAACTCACTAGGCCAGAAGAATACCCTGGCCTCCTATGTCCCATTAAAGATGTCTTCAGATTATTTCCCCACAGAATAATCTGTAATTTATTGTTAAGGAACACTGTTAAGTAAAACTAAGGGAAACAACTTTGAATACACAGAATGTATCATAGGAGTTTCCAGGCAAGGCTTTCCTAATCTGAGCTTGCTATAGTTCCTTTACTTGTCAAGTCCTGTATTGTCCCTCTCTCCACTTCCAGCATAGGCTTGTGCTCCTCAAACATCTTTCCATTCCTTAAGGGATTAGAGCTGAAGGCATGCCTACTTGTCCATCACACTTAGAGCAGGAATTCAGAAGCCATGTTTGTTACATTAGCGACAAAGTTCAGGAAGTGGGAGACAACCTTGACAAAACACCTGCAGCAAGTCAGGGACATACCAGGTGCTTTTCTGTCCAGGGACACTTTGTCCCCTGATAACTGAAATGGCTCAGAGTCACCAGCTATTAGACAGTCAAAGTGACTTTAAAGTATTTTCTCTGTCTTAAAGTGGTAGATTTTGTAGTTCCTTCGTGGTCTACTTTTAACCTTAATGAGAAAAACATCCTATGAAACTGGTTCTGAGGTCATCTTGACATTCTGGAATGGTGCATTTCCATGAGACTACCAGTGTTAAGATATGAAGGAAGCACTGCACACAGCTCATATGTGCTCTTGCTGTATCTATGGGACCTTGGGACATAGTGGAAGATTTCACAGATTCCAGGTCATTTTAGATGTCCATTTTCATTTTACGATTAATTTCAACATTAAGATGCGGGTATATTTTTGATTACCACTTATTTCCATGATATATTTGGTACTGCTTTTGCCATAATTTATATACTATGGAAAGCTTAGGATTTATACTGGCTCTGTAGGATTTTCATTTCAGTGGAGCAAGGATGTGAGAACACAGAGTCTTTGTTGACAACAGCCAAGCAACATAGGCATAACTGAACTGTCCTTGGTGTGTTCACACAGCAAATGGAACTAAAATGAGATTTGGCTTTGAGTAGAATTTAAAGGAGCTCATAACATTACATAACAAGAAATATGCATAGGATAAAATCTTATCATTAAGTGGATTTAAAAACCAAATGTTAACAATTATATTAGTACTTTATCTGCAGATAAATTATATTATCTGCAGAAATGCAGTGGTGATTAAAGAGAAGGCTCTGGTGTTGGTCCTTTAGCACTGGGATTGTGGTGCCCTAAGTGTGGCTTCCAACATCACTCTCCTCTGAACACACTGAGATCTTTCAGGTTCATAAGTTCCCACACCTCTTTTCATAGTGCAACTATTACTTTTGTCTTTCTATGTGGGCTTCATGTATAAGAATGTTCACTTGCCTGGCTTCACCATGTCTCTGACAGTCTTTTCTGGTCTTTTATTACCTTTTCTGATGAGGCCTCTTCTAATTTAGTACCCAGAGTCCTCCACTTATTTCTTCTACTCCTGTTCTGTTGAATCCATTTCATGAGTTCCTAGTTTCAGATCTTGTAGTTTCTGATTCTTGTGTATACATTTGCATATGTGTGTGTGTTTTAAAGATTCCAATAGTTAAAATCCCAATTATTTTCATGTTTTCCTATTTTCTTTCAAAAATTAAAATTTAACTTCCTTTATTAATTGTCTGTGGATGTTTTTCTATTATTCCTTGTATGTCTTTGGGGGTTTTTGTAAACTGATATTTTTCACTTGATCTTAGCCAAAAGGCTGAGAAGCGATTCTGATATTTTTCAAATCATGACAAGTTCCTTTATTAATTGTCTGTGGATGTCTTTCTATTATTCCTTGTATGTCTTTGGCGGTATTTATAATCTAATATTTTTCAAATCATGACTGACACATTTAAAAATTTCCTATAGTGAAAATTGAGTTTAAGAAACTGAACTTAGGTGGCTCAGGAGATTGCTCAGCAGGTAAAAGCACTGACTGCTCTTCCAGAGGTTCTGAGTTCAATTCCCAGGAACCACATGATGGCTCACAACCATCTTTATTGGGATCTGATGCTCTCTTCTGGTGTGTCTGAAGACAACGATAGTTAATTCACATATATAAAATAAATAAATCTTAAAGAAAATAATGTTAAAATATAGAAACTGATGTTAGTCTGCATAGCTTCATGGAGTGATGCCTGCAGGCATCATAGTTGGGAAATGAGAGGTTTAAAGGTAATGGAAGTGAGTTCAGTTAGAGTTTGAGAAGTGGCAGCTAATATGAACAGAGGGGCTATGAAACATCTCCTCATGCATCAGTAAGAGCACTGTGCAGTCACACTGGTCTTCCTTCTTTAACAACTCCAGGGGCCCAGTGGCTTTTCAGCTCCATGCCACCAATATACAGATCATATGTCTCTCCTATTTCTCTATTGCTCCTTGACTTGTAAGTTTGAAAATTCACGAGTTACTGGGAAAATTCTCATTTGTACAAGGATTTACCCAGGTATCCAGGTACTCACTGAGAACACAAGACACTGGTGTCTCCTGTGTGTGTAGAATCCAAAATAAATTCAAGACCAGCTAGCCCCTTCCCCCTCTGCAAAGACTTCACAAACTAGTGGTCAAAATGACCACTAAGCCTGCAGCTGCTAACACATGATTAGCAGTTCCCAGAAAAATTCCCCTAACCTGCCCCACACTGAATTCTGAGAAAAAACACAAACTGCCCTGAACTTGTTGCTAGAATTCCCTGTGTCATTAATAGCTATGACATTAATAGTTGTGACATTAATAGCTGTGACATTAATATCTGACCCATAAGTTCAAAATATACTGCTGCTTTGCTGGCCAATCATAATAACCCACCATAAGGGCAGGCAGAGTGAGTTACTAGGCCAAAGGTAGTCACCCCATGCAAACCAACCAATGCCTGAAAAGGTTACTTGCTACACCAATTAAAATAAGCCAGCTAGCTCTGTTGCCTAAATCTTCCACTTACAAGGTAAAAAAAAAAAAAAGTGTGTTCTTTGTTCAGTGTCTCTCCTCTTGCCTGCATGTTGAGGGGTGTCCCCAGCTCTTTGGATCAATAAAAAACCCTCTTGCAGTTTTCAGTGATGGCAGACTCTGTGGTCTTTTTGAGTGAGGACCTTTTGGCAGACTCCAATATGTGCTAGGCCCATATCCTCATAATCCAAAGAAGTATGATCTATTATATCATCTCCATTGTTTTTATAAGCACAACACAGAGGTAGCACTAGAGGGCTCAGTGGGAGGTATCCGGGCTCAAGTCTCAATTCAGGTTGTTTTTCAAAACAACTTCTTCCTTCAGTGAGTGGCAGCATGGAGGACTGCAGTATTACTCAGTTTCTTACTATTCTACATATAGATTCTATAATCTACCTTTACATTTAATTGCTGAAAGCTCTGCCTTACATGCCTGTTGAATTTCTTTAAAATTTTCAAAACAGATTACTATTCTTGAAATTAGAACACTGAATAATAGTCAAGATGAACTTAAATGATTCAATATTAATCAATGAAAGACATAATCAGTATTAGTGATGAATCATGTTACATTTAGCTTCTACTTTCTCATCACATTAAAAATTAGAAAATTTAATGTTGATTTACATGTTAGAAAAATTGAAAATGAGCAGTTAAAGCATGAAAGAATTGTCCGAATTTGCATCTCTACACATTGAGTTACTCCAAGGTCCCTTTTTTTTGAAATGGAGAAGTTAAAAGTGAATGATTATTGGGTATTTGCACATCACTGTAACTTTCTAAAATTTATTTTTGTAAGTAGTGACATTTGGCGGCTACACCAGGCAGATAAGTGCAGCAAATTCCAATGAACCAGATTAAAAGAAAACTTAGAATTTGGGGTATTTCCTAAGAAAATTATATTGGAGTTCCTTTAGATCTTCATGTTTTAAAAGATGTTGTTATAGGGTGATAGTTATTGCCAGAGTAGTTAGATGAAGGAAACAATTCAATGTATCCTTTTACAAAATTTTCCCTCATCCAAGGCTCAGGACAATTTAAAGAAGATGGTGGGATAGATTTTGAAAGTCAAAGGATGAGGAAACTGGTTGAGAAAATAAATCTTCTATATCTAGGATAGGTAGACCATGAAGTTTTACCAATATGACCCACAAAATATGATCTGAAGAAGAATCACTGCACTGTGCATGGCAGCATGGAAGGAAGAAAGCTTTCAGAGCATCTAGCCTACAAAACCATTTACAGGAGAGTGTAAATCTGGGAATGCAGGAGGCTGTCATAGTCAGGAAAGGGAACAAATATTGGCCATTTTGTACCAAATAATGAGCCATCAGAACATAAAAACAATTTTACATGGTCTCTACAATTTATATTTCAAAATGTATATGTATATACAAATACATATATGCATTCAGTAAGCAATAATGAAATAAGAGGTCATGTTCATTTTAGGAGTGTATAGAGGGGCTACAAGTGGTGTTCTGGAGACAGGAAATATAAAGAAAAAAACAAATTATACCATCAAAAATAAACTGCAAATTCACAGTTAAAAATAAAAACTGACCTTCAACAACCGATGTCCAAAAGGAATAATGTGCATGTGTTTTCATGTGTGTCTTTGTGTGTGTAATATTAAACCAAATAATACTTAGTTATTCCTATTTTGATAACATTTAAGAAGTCATTCATCTAGAGTGCTTTATATATTCACAGATTTCACTCACCTCATTGTGATATAGGTCTTGTGTGTGAGTTTTTTCCACTACCAATTTTTCTGCCTGAATGAAACACATTCATTTCATAATGAAATGATATGTTTTCACACAAAGTTCAAGATACAGCAGGCACAATTTGAACTACATAGTCATTTCCATATATTGTACTCTTCTTAGTATGTTACCTGATATTCTGAATATTTTCACAGTACATTATGAAGCTATTACCAAATCTCAGACCTCTGTGATGGCCATCAACAATATGCAATACTATCACTATGCTCCACACTCTCCTAACATTCATTCTTGTTTCTCTTTTAAATCACTGTCTTCTGTTGCATCAGAAATCTATGATATTCCAAAACACATCCAAGACAATTTAACGTTTTGCTGATGTCTTACATTCTGTTGCTATAAGAAAACACCAACAAGCCCCTTCCGCTCCACTCGAGCCCCGTGCTACCTTGCCAGCGGAGTCGCCCGACACCCGCAAGGGCCCACACAGGATTCCCCACGGGATCCTAAGACCTCTGGTGAGTGGAACACAGCGCCGGCCCCAATCCAATCGCGCGGAACCTGAGACGGTGGTACATAGGGAAACAGACTACCTGGGCCTGACCTGGGGCACAAGCCCCTTCCGCTCCACCCGAGCCCCGGGCTACCTTGCCAGCGGAGTCGCCTGACACCCGCAAGGGCCCACACAGGATTCCACAAGGGATCCTAAGACCTCTAGTGAGTGGAACACAACTTCTGCCAGGAGTCCGGTTCGAACACCAGATATCTGGGTACCTTCCCTGCAAGAAGAGAGCTTTCCTGCAGAGAATACTCTGCCCACTGAAACTAAGGAGAGTGCTACCCTCCCAGGTCTGCTTATAGAGGCTAACAGAGTCACCTGAAGAACAAGCTCTTAACAGAGACAACTATAACAGCTAGCTTCAGAGATTACCAGATGGCGAAAGGCAAACGTAAGAATCCTACTAACAGAAATCAAGACCACTCACCATCATCAGAACGCAGCACTCCCACCCCACCTAGTCCTGGGCACTCCAACACAACCGAAAATCTAGACCCAGATTTAAAAACATTTCTCATGATGATGATAGAGGACATCAAGAAGGACTTTCATAAGTCACTTAAAGAATTACAGGAGAGCACTGCTAAAGAGTTACAGGCCCTTAAAGAAAAGCAGGAAAACACAGCCAAACAGGTAGAAGTCCTTAAAGAAAAACAGGAAAACACATCCAAACAGGTAATGGAAATGAACAAAACTATACTAGAACTAAAAAGGGAAGTAGACACAGTAAAGAAAACCCAAAGCGAGGCAACGCTGGAGATAGAAACCCTAGGAAAGAAATCTGGAACCATAGATGCAAGCATCAGCAACAGAATACAAGAAATGGAAGAGAGAATCTCAGGTGCAGAAGATTCCATAGAGAACATTGACACAACAGTCAAAGAAAATACAAAATGCAAAAGGATCCTAACTCAAAACATCCAGGAAATCCAGGACACAATGAGAAGACCAAACCTACGGATAATAGGAATTGATGAGAATGAAGATTTTCAACTTAAAGGGCCAGCTAATATCTTCAACAAAATAATAGAAGAAAACTTCCCAAACATAAAGAAAGAGATGCCCATGATCATACAAGAAGCCTACAGAACTCCAAATAGGTTGGACCAGAAAAGAAATTCCTCCCGACACATAATAATCAGAACAACAAATGCACTAAATAAAGATAGAATATTAAAAGCAGTAAGGGAGAAAGGTCAAGTAACATATAAAGGAAGGCCTATCAGAATTACACGAGACTTTTCACCAGAGACTATGAAAGCCAGAAGAGCCTGGACAGATGTTATACAGACTCTAAGAGAACACAAATGCCAGCCCAGGCTAATATACCCGGCCAAACTCTCAATTACCATAGATGGAGAAACCAAAGTATTCCACGACAAATCCAAATTCACACAATATCTTTCCACGAATCCAGCCCTTCAAAGGATAATAACAGAAAAGAAGCAATACAAAGACGGAAATCACGCCCGAGAACAAGCAAGAAAGTAATCCCTCAACAAACCAAAAAGAAGACAGGCACAAGAACAGAATGCCAACTCTAACAACAAAAATAAAAGGAAGCAACAATTACTTTTCCTTTATATCTCTTAATATCAATGGACTCAATTCGCCAATAAAAAGACATAGACTAACAGACTGGCTACACAAACAGGACCCAACATTCTGCTGCTTACAGGAAACCCATCTCAGGGAAAAAGACAGACACTACCTCAGAGTAAAAGGCTGGAAAACAATTTTCCAAGCAAATGGTCTGAAGAAACAAGCTGGAGTAGCCATTCTAATATCGGATAAAATCGACTTCCAACCCAAAGTTATCAAAAAAGACAAGGAGGGACACTTCATACTCATCAAAGGTAAAATCCTCCAAGAGGAACTCTCAATTCTGAATATCTATGCTCCAAATGCAAGGGCAGCCACATTCATTAAAGAAACTTTAGTAAAGCTCAAAGCACATATTGCACCTCACACAATAATAGTGGGAGACTTCAACACACCACTTTCATCAATGGACAGATCGTGGAAACAGAAACTAAACAGGGACATAGTGAAACTAACAGAAGTTATGAAACAAATGGACCTGACAGATATCTACAGAACATTTTATCCTAAAACAAAAGGATATACCTTCTTCTCAGCACCTCACGGGACCTTCTCCAAAATTGACCATATAATTGGTCACAAAACAGGCCTCAACAGATACAAAAATATTGAAATTGTCCCATGTATCCTATCAGACCACCATGGCCTAAGACTGATCTTCAATAACAACATAAATAATGGAAAGCCAACATTCACGTGGAAACTGAACAACACTCTTCTCAATGATACCTTGGTCAAGGAAGGAATAAAGAAAGAAATTAAAGACTTTTTAGAGTTTAATGAAAATGAAGCCACAACGTACCCAAACCTATGGGACACAATGAAAGCATTTCTAAGAGGGAAACTCATAGCTCTGAGTGCCTGCAAGAAGAAACGGGAGAGAGCACATCCTAGCAGCTTGACAACACATCTAAAAGCTCTAGAAAAAAAGGAAGCAAATTCACCCAAGAGGAGTAGATGGCAGGAAATAATCAAACTCAGGGGTGAAATCAACCAAGTGGAAACAAGAAGAACTATTCAAAGAATTGACCAAACGAGAAGTTGGTTCTTTGAGAAAATCAACAAGATAGATAAACCCTTAGCTAGACTCACTAAAGGGCACAGGGACAAAATCCTAATTAACAAAATCAGAACTGAAAAGTGAGACATAACAACAGATCCTGAAGAAATCCAAAACACCATCAGATCCTTCTACAAAAGTTTATACTCAACAAAACTGGAAAACCTGGTCTAAATGGACAAATTTCTGGACAGATACCAGGTACCAAAGTTGAATCAGGATCCAGTTGACCATCTAAACAGTCCCATATCACCTAAAGAAATAGAAGCAGTTATTAATAGTCTCCCAGCCAAAAAAAGCCCAGGACCAGACAGGTTTATTGCAGAGTTCTATCAGACCTTCAAAGAAGATCTAATTCCAGTTCTGCAGAAACTATTTCACAAAATAGAAGTAGAAGGTACTCTACCCAACTCATTTGATGAAGCCACTATTATTCTGATACCTAAACCACAGAAAGACCCAACAAAGATAGAGAACTTCAGACCAATTTCTCTTATGAATATCGAAGCAAAAATCCTCAATAAAATTCTTGCTAACAGAATCCAAGAACACATTAAAGCAATCATCCATCCTGACCAAGTAGGTTTTATTGCAGGAATGCAGGGATGGTTTAATATACGAAAATCCATCAATGTAATCCATTATATAAACAAACTCAAAGACAAAAATCACATGATCATCTCGTTAGATGCAGAAAAAGCATTTGACAAGATTCAACACCCATTCATGATAAAAGTTTTGGAAAGATCAGGAATTCAAGGCCCATACCTAAACATGATAAAAGCAATCTACAGCAAACCAGTAGCCAACATCAAAGTAAATGGAGAGAAGCTGGGAGCAATCCCACTAAAATCAGGGACTAGACAAGGCTGCCCACTTTCTCCCTACCTTTTCAACATGGTACTTGAAGTATTAGCCAGAGCAATTCGAGAACAAAAGGAGATCAAGGGGATACAAATTGGAAAAGAGGAAGTCAAAATACCACTTTTTGCAGATGATATGATAGTATATATAAGTGACCCTAAAAATTCTACCAGAGAACTCCTAAACCTAATAAACAGCTTCGGTGAAGTAGCTGGATATAAAATAAACTCAAACAAGTCAATGGCCTTTCTCTACACAAAGAATAAAGAGGCTGAGAAAGAAATTAGGGAAACAACACCCTTCTCAATAGTCACAAATAATATAAAATATCTTGGCGTGACTCTAACTAAGGAGGTGAAAGATCTGTATGATAAAAACTTCAAATCTCTGAAGAAAGAAATTAAAGAAGATCTCAGAAGATAGAAAGATCTCCCATGCTCATGGATTGGCAGGATCAATATTGTAAAAATGGCTATCTTGACAAAAGCAATCTACAGATTCAATGCAATCCCCATCAAAATTCCAACTCTATTCTTCAACGAATTAGAAAGAGCAATTTGCAAATTCATCTGGAATAACAAAAAACCTAGGATAGCAAAAAGTCTTCTCAAGGATAAAAGAACCTCTGGTGGAATCACCATGCCTGACCTAAAGCTTTACTACAGAGCAATTGTGATAAAAACTGCATGGTACTGGTATAGAGACAGACAAGTAGACCAATGGAATAGAATTGAAGACCCAGAAATGAACCCACACACCTATGGCCACTTGATCTTCGACAAGGGAGCTAAAACCATCCAGTGGAAGAAAGACAGCATTTTCAACAATTGGTGCTGGCACAACTGGTTGTTATCGTGTAGAAGAATGCGAATCAATCCATACTTATCTCCTTGTACGAAGGTCAAATCTAAGTGGATCAAGGAACTTCACATAAAACCAGAGACACTGAAACTTATAGAGGAGAAAGTGGGAAAAAGCCTTGAAGATATGGGCACAGGGGAAAAATTCCTGAACAGAACAGCAATGGCTTGTGCTGTAAGATCGAGAATTGACAAATGGGACCTAATGAAACTCCAAAGTTTCTGCAAGGCAAAAGACACCGTCAATAAGACAAAAAGAACACCAACAGATTAGGAAAGGATCTTTACCTATCCTAAATCAGATAGGGGACTAATATCCAACATATATAAAGAACTCAAGAAGGTGGACTTCAGAAAATCGAATAACCCCATTAAAAAATGGGGCTCAGAACTGAACAAAGAATTCTCACCTGAGGAATACCGAATGGCAGAGAAGCACCTGAAAAAATGTTCAACATCCTTAATCATCAGGGAAATGCCAATCAAAACAACCCTGAGATTCCACCTCACACCAGTCAGAATGGCTAAGATCAAAAATTCAGGTGACAGCAGATGCTGGCGTGGATGTGGAGAAAGAGGAACACTCCTCCATTGTTGGTGGGATTGCAGGCTTGTACAACCACTCTGGAAATCAGTCTGGCAGTTCCTCAGAAAATTGAACATAGTACTACTGGAGGATCCAGCAATACCTCTCCTGGGCATATATCCAGAAGATTCCCCAACTGGTAAGAAGGATACATGCTCCACTATGTTCATAGCAGCCTTATTTATAATAGCCAGAAGCTGGAAAGAACCCAGATGCCCGTCAACAGAGGAATTGATACAGAAAATGTGGTACATCTACACAATGGAGTACTACTCAGCTATTTAAAAAAATGAATTTATGAAATTCCTAGCCAAAAGGATGGATCTGGAGGGCATCATCCTGAGTGAGGTAACACATTCACAAAGGAACTCACACAATATGTACTCACTGATAAGTGGATATTAGCCCCAAACCTAGGATTTCCAAGATATAAGATACAATTTGCTAAACACATGAAACTCAAGAAGAATGAAGACTGAAGTGTGGACACTATGCCACTTCTTAGAATTGGGAACAAAACACCCATGAAAGGAGTTACAGAGACAAAGTTTGGAGCTGAGATGAAAGGATGGACCATGTATAGACTGCCATATCCAGGGATCCACCCCATAATCAGCATCCAAACGCTGACACCATTGCATACACTAGCAAGATTTTATCGAAAGGAACCAGACGTAGCTGTCTCTTGTGAGACTATGCCGGGGCCTAGCAAACACAGAAGTGGATGCTCACAGTCAGCTAATGGATGGATCACAGGGCTCCCAATGCAGGAGCTAGAGAAAGAACCCAAGGAGCTAAAGGGATCTGCAACCCTATAGGTGGAACAACATTATGAACTAACCAGTACCCCTGAGCTCTTGACTCTAGCTGCATATGTATAAAAAGATGGCCTAGTCGGCCATCACTGGAAAGATAGGCCCATTGGACACGCAAACTTTATATGCCCCAGTACAGGGGAACGCCAGGGCCAAAAAGGGGGAGTGGGTGGGTAGAGGAGTGGGGGTGGGTAGGTATGGGGGACTTTTGGTATAGTATTGGAAATGTAAATGAGCTAAATACCTAATAAAAAATGGAAAAAAAAAAACAGAAAACACCATGGTCAAAGGAACCATATTAGAAAAGTCTCTTATTTCCCTATGTACCTTGGTAACAGTTAATAACATGAAGTCAAGAGAATAACTTGGATGCAGACACTCAATGAGAGTACGTGTATTAATGCTGATTACTGGCTTCATGTCCGTGTTCTCTATAATCCTCTTTCCTATAAATCCCAGAACAATTTGCCCACAGGAAGCACTGTGACAAGCAGTAGGGTCACCTTATGTTAAACATTAATTACTAACAAGGCTTAGACACATACCTAGAGGTCAAAATAATGGTAGCCATTCACTAAGATTTCCTATTCTCAATATTTAGGATTATGTACACATGACTGAGACCATTTTCCACAAAAACTTAATAATTGGCATTACATAAGGCAGTGCTGTGCTGCCCTACATTGTAAGTACTAACTTTGTATATAAATTAAAATTTTTGTATGATTTAGTGGTGCTTTTGTTATGACAAAGCAAAAAAAAAAGTAGGTTGAGTACCATCTAACATTTAAAAATTACTAAAGAATCAGGAAGGCAATTTATCTTTGTACTTCTGCAGAAAGGTTAAATCTGGTCTGAGTAAAATAACACAACATTTTGGAAGAAAGATGCATCCTAGCAAGCCTGCACTAGAAGCCAAGATGGAGAAAACCTCCACAACCACCATGACCGTTCCCCTGGTGCTGTGGTAGACAGGGAGGAAGGTGATCCAGACACTGCAGAATACCAGCATGCTGAATGTTAGGAATTTGGCTTCATTGAATCTGTCAGGAAGGTTCCTAGCCAAGAAAGCCACAGTAAAGCTCCCCAGAGCCAAGGCACCCAAGTATCCCAGAACAAAGTGGAAGGCAATGACTGAGCCTTTGTTGCAAATAATGATGGTCTTTCCATGTTCAGATTGTATATCTCTGTCAATAAAAGGAGGAGATGTTACCAACCAGATTCCACAGAGTACAAGTTGGATTAGGGTACAAATTGGAATGACCAAGTTAGGTGCCCCTGATGCCAGCATCCCTCTCATCCTTCCCCCTGGAGTAGTGAGCTTGAAAGCCATGAGCACAGTTATTGTTTTAGCCAACACTGTAGAAATAGCCACTGTGAAAAATACTCCAAATGTGGTCTGCTGCAGGATGCAGGTGGCCTGGGTAGGATGTCCAATGAAGAGCAATGAGCAGAGAAAACAGAAGACTAGAGAGATGAGCAGGATGTAGCTGACAATGCGGTTATTGGCCTTCACAATAGGTGTATCCTTGTACTTCACAAAAATGACTAGTACTAGAACTGTGAGGGCAGAGAAGGTCAGGGCCATGCATCCTAGAGTCATCCCCAGTGGATCTTCATAAGCCAGGAATGACACAACTCTTTGGAGGCATTGGGTTTTCTCTAAGTTAGCATACTTATCATCTGGACACCTCACACACTGTTCCATATCTGCTGGCAAAGAACAATAGACCTTTATAAGATATAGTAATTTTGTAGTTAATAATTATGTATTTGTATTATTCTGAGAATATATCAATATTAATTTGGTGTTGAGAATCTAGTCCATTCCTTATATTTGTAGAAACCACTGACTCAAGATTTCTCTCTATTAACCTATGCTTTGTGATAACACTATCATAGGGAATTGAACAGCAAAAATTATTTATTAAATAAAAATAATGAAAATATAATGAATATTAATATGTATAATCTCAGATTATTTAATTCCTCAAACCATAAATTCACTACTCATAGATATGTGTAGTGTGCAGAGATAGTTACTGATGCCAGTTGATGAAATACATTATGTACTTTGTTTTCTTTGAGAGTAGTGCCCTTTGTCTGTATCTACACATGGGCACCAGAACATACAATTCTTCATACAAATATTTACATATAGGAATATTTTCATTCTTGAAGCTGTATGCCTCATAGATATATGCATGTCCCTCTCACTGTGTTAAGATCTCTTTCTTTCCAACCACACATTCCAAACTCTATGGCATGAAGGGCATGGATATTCACATTCATCCCTCTTTCTTTAGGTAGGGTGTGATTGATGATAAGCAATCTTCCATCTCTTGTTGTATTCTTGAAATCTTCACTCTTGTACTAATTCTTTGAAACAAAATGCTTTATCCTTTAAGCCATCTAAGCTTTTTAAATATATTTCATTAAACAACAACTGTGACACTGAGCATCTGGTCTTTGTCAAGGACAAAGTTGGGTGATGGAGGGAAAGATTGTGGACTGATCATGTAGTTAAATTTTTTTTGTGCAAAGAATAAAAGAAAAAGAAACATATGTATAGATTATGCCTAAAATTTCTGTTTTTAAAGTAGTTATACAGGTATGTCTTCCTAAATATTTTCTATATAATATAAAATTAGTACCCATATATTATGAAAGAAATGCATAGACTGTAGAAAATTTTGCAAGTTATTTGCTGAGTTTAAAAGAAGTAGACATTACTTAACTGATCAAATTCTAAATCCTGGATATTTTAGGACTTCAGTTTCCATCTAGGCCATATCATATTTCTAGTTTGGAAAAAGAAGGCTTCTGAATTCATCATTTTTTCTTCTGCATGCAAGCATGTACCTGTTTCATTGGAAACCTCATTTTCTGGGCACTGATCACAATCAAAGCAGCAGTCTGCTGTTTGTTTCTGATGAATTTTTCTGAATCCAGCAGTACATGTCACACTACACATGGAGGAGGGAACCTGAGGTAATACATAAATATTATATAATATGTGTTTATGTATAGTTTATGTATACATCATATGTATAATGACTCCTAGATTGATATATTGGACATCAATATATCTGGCTATAAATATTCCTCTGATAACTAGCATTACTTAACAGTTTCAGGAACATTATTAGTTTGTATTATCATGCAATGCACTGAATGTCATACAATATTTACTATATCATATAATATTTTATATGTAACATTCAAGTTGTAGCAATTTAAAGTTTTTCCATCCTAAACTAATTAATCCAAAAGTAATGTTTATGTGGCATCTGCTTCTCTCTCATGGTTTACATATATAAAAAATAAGAAACTGAGTTGTATGGAGATTAAAGTTAGGATAAATCAAAATATTGTTTAATGATATGAACAAAATCTGTTATATAAGACTGTCATGAAATTAATAATGTTTTTCTCAGTTTAAAAGAAAACCTGGAACCCTCTATCACATCCCCATATCCCCCTGCTTCTATAAGGGAGGTACCAGAACCAACTGCCCACTTCTACTTCATCACTCTAGTATTCCTATATTGTGAGGCATCAAGTCTCCAAAGGACCAAGGGCCTTCTCTACCACTGATGCCAGATAAGGCAGTCCTCCTCAGAGAAAGGGAAACTGGGAAGGGGAATAACATTTTAAATGGAAATTAATAAAATACCAATAAAATATATTTTAAAAACATGGACACAACAATCAAAGAAAATGCAAAATGTTTCTAACTCAAAACATCCAGGAAATCCAGGACATAATGAGAAGACCAAACCTACGGATAATAGGTAATGAATATTTTCAACTTAAAGGGCCAGCAAATATCTTCAACAAAATTATAGAAGAAAACTTCCAAAACCTAAGGAAAGAGATGCCCATGAACATACAAGAAGCCTACAGAACTCCAAATAGACTGGACCAGAAAAGAAATTCCTCCTGACACATAATAATCAGAACAACAAATGCACTAAACAAAGATAGAATATTAAAAGTAATAAGGGAAGAAGGTCAAGTGACATATAAATGCAGACCTATTAGAATTACACCAGACTTCTCACCAGAGACTATGAAAGCCAGAAGATCCTGGACAGATGTTATACAAACCCTAAGAGAACACAAATGCCAGCCCAGGCTACTATTCCCAGCCAAACTTTCAATTACCATAGATGGAGAGACCCAAGTATTCCATGACAAAACCAAATTCACACAGTATCTTTCCATGAATCCAGCCCTTCAAAGGATAATAAAGGGAAACTCCAACAGAAGGAGGGAAATTATGCGCTAGAAAAAGCAAGAAAGTAACCCTTCAACAAACATAAAAGAAGATAGCTGCAAGTACAGAATCCCAACTCTGACAACAAAAATAAAGGAAGCAACAATTACTTTTTCTTAATACAAAGAATTCAAGAGGCTGGACTTCAGAAAATCAAATAAACCTATTAAAAATAGGGTACAGAGCAAAACAAGGAATTCCAAACTGAGGAATTGCGAATGGCTGAGAAGCACCTGAAAAAAATGTTCAACATTCTTAATTATCAGGGAAATGCAAATCAAAACAACACTGAGATTCCACCTCACACCAGTCAGAATGGCTAAGATCAAAAATTCAGGTGACAGAAGATGCTGACGAGGATGTGGAAAAAGAGGAGTACTCCTCCATTGCTGATTGCAAGCTGGTACAACCACTCTGGAAATCAGTATGGTGGCTCCTCAGAAAATTGGACATAGTATACCGGAAGATCCAGCAATTCCTCTCCTAGGCATATACCCAGAAGATCTTTCAACTGGTAATAAGGACACATGCTCCATTATGTTCATAGCAGCCTTATTTATAATAGCCAGAAGCTGGATAGAACTCAGATGTCCCTCATCAGAGAAATGGATACAGAAAATGCGGTACATTTACACAATGGAGTACTACTCAGCTATTAAAAACAATGAATTTATGAAAATTTTAGGTAAATGGATGTATTTGGAGGATATTATCTTGAGTGAAGTAACCCAATCACAAAAGAGGTCACTTAATATGCACTAACTGATAAGTGGATATTAGCCCAGAAACTTAGAATACCCAAGATACAATTTGCAAAACACAAGGAAATCAAGAAGAAAGAAGACCAAAATGTGGATACTTTGTTCCTCCTTAGAATAGGGAATGAAATACCCATGGAAGGAGTTACAGAGACAAAGTTTGGGGCTGAGACAGAAGAAGGACCACCCAGAGACTGACCCACCCTTGGATCCATCCCATACACAACCACAAAACCTACACAATATTGCATATGCCAGCAAGATTTTGCTGACAGGGCCCTCATATAGCTATCACTTGTGAGGCTATTCCAGTGCCTGGCAAATACAGAAATGGATGCTCACAGTCATTATTGGATGGACCACATAGCCTCTAAAAAAAGGAGCTAGAGAAAGTACCCAAGAATCTAAAAGGGTCTGCAACCCTATAGGAGGAACAACAATATGAACTAACCAGTACCCCCCCTCCCCCAGAGCTTGTGTCTCTAATTGTATATGTAGCAGAGGATGGCCTACTCGGCCCTCAATGGGATGAGAGGCCCTTGGTCTTGAGAAGATTATATGTCCCAGTACAGGGGAATGCCAGGGCTAGGGAACAGTAGCGGGTGGGTTGGGGAACAGGGCAGGGGGAGGCTATAGGGGACTTTCAGAGAGGAAATTAGAAAGGAGATATCATTTGAAATGTTAAATGTTAAAGAAGAAAATACCTAATAAACAATTTTATTTATAAAATATATAAAAAATCTTGATTCCAGAG
Organism: Mus musculus; assembly: GCF_000001635.26. NCBI lineage: Eukaryota > Metazoa > Chordata > Mammalia > Rodentia > Muridae > Mus > Mus musculus. The sequence continues at coordinate 109,291,255 of NC_000071.6, forward strand.
AAATATTTCCATTAATGAATACATGGCATACTTAATTAGGCTGTAAATATTTTCGCACAGAATCAAAGTATTCCATGGTTTATATACAGTTACAAATTTATATATTACAATAAATTTAATAACCATATTAGTGTACTGTGGGTGAGTAGGCATGTGGACGCTATTGAACTTGGAATCCAGAGGTCTTTGATCCCCATAACCAGATTTACATGAATTTGAGAGTTATCAAATTTTAGTGCTTGTAACTGAGGATGGACTTTTGGAAGAGTTGCAATTGGTCTAAACCACAGAACTATTACTTCAGTGCCTCATGTTTTAAAATTTTGACGTCTGAAAAAAAGTTAAAATTGTGGTATACCCACTGACGATCCTCCTGTGGCCCACTCCAAATTTTCAGATATATGAAGTTGTTGGCTCCATGGGTAACAAGGCAAATAGTTTCCTATTTTTACTTTTAATCCAAGGCCTTGTGGAAAATTCCAAATGATGAAAATGTCATAATCTGCACACTGATTTTCCCTATGCTTCATGTTCACCAGTTCTCCAACAGGGTTAGTAAATATCCTGGATTTCAGCATGGAAGACACCTAATTGAGATGCATGATTAGATGTTTACACATACACATCAATAAAGGGAATGGGAAATTGAGAATTTATCATAATTAATTTATGAATTTCGGAAAAGACAGCTGCATTAAAGTAATTCCTTGTAGTAAAATACAATATGCTTCATGGATGATTAAAAATTAATATACTTCATATTAATGTCCCATGTTAAAATGTACTAGAAGAAATGATTACCAGATAACAAGTAACATTGTGTGTGTGTGTGTGTGTGTGTGTGTATGAGCGTGTTCCTCAGAAATGGTTTTAAAAAAGGAAGCCATGTATGTGCAAATGCAGGGGATTTCTGAATGTCTGTAAGTTGTGGAAAGAATGGTTGTGGGTCTTTCATGTACATACAATATACATATATGAGATAAACCTAAACTTAATAAAGTGTGAGGCCGTAGTCATCTATGGTTTCATAAATAATTGTTCATTTAAATAAATAACTATTAATCATAGCTCATGTACCAATTCTTGAGGAATTATTCGTTAGAAAAAATATTCTAGGCTTGTCATTACTTAAGGGTTTTATGATAAAACTCTTGGCTCCTATTTTAAAATTTGAACTTATTTGGTGAAATGTTGAGACATTTTTTCACAAAACTCACTGATATTATATAAAAATGTATTGTCTCCTATCAAATGTGATCCTTGTGCATGATATTTATCCATGTAAAAGAATCATCACGGAGATTTACAGTGTAGAAATCTTTCCACTGAGAGAACAATGTCTAACAAATGTACAGTTGTTTCTCTGGGTCCATTTAAAAGATCCCATTGATATAACTAAGCATAATGATATATAAGAAACTTTACCTGCTGACAGTCAGTGAATATTCCTTTGGGTACTGCCGTTTGCTGAGATTCTACTTGTTGAAGAATGAGTTCATGGTAGGTGTGGGCCACAGCATATACAGCATTATACAAATTGTAGCCTTCCTCACTCAGGACTATGTCAAAATTGTGCAGTGCTGTCCATTCCAATGTGTTGTTGAATGTAAAATGATCCTTTTTATTGCCTTTCTTAGAGACAGAACAATTAAAATAATTCCACCCCAGTATAGACTTAGAAATGTTTACTGGGTATTTGTCACTGTTCATTGTTTGCAAGAAATTCCTAAATTTAGCAATTTTACCTACATGGTGTGCAAAAGTGACAGTTCCGTGAAAGAAATCAAGGCTAAAATCATTTTTATTTGTGATAACATCCCATTGTGAGGTTGTGATCCAGATTCTCCTTACACCTAAATCTTCCCACCTTCTAAAGCTGACTTGTAGGGTAGAGTTCATTTCACCATAAATGATAACAACCTTTGCTGTTGATGTCATAATTTCTTCATCATATATCTTAGCCCTTGTCATATATAACTGCATGTCTTCTGGGATCATATTAACAAAAGCTAAACAGATTCCATGTCTTTGCATTTCTTCTCTCAAGTCTGATAGAAACTGAATACTCTGGTCATCATCTGAGATAACCAGGCCTATCCATGTCCATCTAAAATGAAGCATCAAGGAGGCCATGCCATGGGACAAATGTGTGTCCTTGATGGCTACCTGATGGACATAGGGAAACTGGTCATGGTCACTCAGGTTAGGATTAAATGGTCCAAAGAATACCTAAATGATGAGGAAGAGAGGATAAAATATTCACATGAGGAATAAGATTGTTAGTATGTTTGGACTTATACACATGTAACATTATTCACCTTTCAGAACTCATATTAAAGATATTAAGATTATGCTATAAATATCATGTGTTATTCCTACTAGCTTCTAGACTATTCCTGACAAATTTGAATGTCCTAGAAAACAGTTTTGCCTGTTTTCCCTGTACATCTATGATCCTATTATGTAACTCTCTAGTGTGTGTGTGTGTGTGTGTGTGTGTGTGTGTGTGTGTGTGTGTGTGTGTGTGTAAAACAGTGCACTCATAAATGCATACTCTCCAAGTTTTCATGTAGGCACATGTAAATGGAATTTAAAAGTTGTTAACTTGGGCTACAGAGATGGCTAATTGGTTAAGAGCACTGCCTGCTCTTGCAGAGGTCCTGAGTTCAATTCTCAGTAACCATGTGGTGGATCACAACCATCTGTAATGGGATCTGATGCCCTCTTCTGGTCTGTCCAGAGGCAGTGACAATGTACTCTCATACATTAAATAAATGGATCTTTAAACATAAAAAGTTTTTAACTAATCTAGTTTCACACATTCTTACCCTTGGTGTCCTAGAATGAATTGACAGTTTTACAGATGTTTTCCATGATGGTCCTATAAGACCTATGTAACAGGTTCCATAAAATACACAGATATAATCTGTAAATTCCACACTATTGTTTTTTTCTAAATATATTTCATCGAGAAGTCCCAATGTTTCTTCACATTGACCATGATCAACGGGGGATATCAAAGACATGTTGGGTAAAAGGTAAGGATTTTTGTTGATTTCATCAGTAGCAAAAAACATTACTAGAAAAAACTCATATCTTCTTGCCGGTATTCTAAAACAAAGCATAATGATGATTAAGGGAGATGTTTGAAACATAAAATTTCAATTGCTGTAAAGTTTGTAATATGAGACATTCTAAATTTCTGTCTAAATGTCTCGAAATAAGCCTCATAAATTAGAGATCTTTAAAGTTAAATACAATTTAAGAATTAATAGACATAGGGCACTATGATATGATAAGTTTGGTGTTTGTGAAAATAAAGATTGTTTTATCTCTGAATGCCAACCTTGAACTAGATTACAGTCCAATTGAAGGAGACTAGTATAAAATAATCTTGGAGTTTTAATTCCACAGATAACATAAAAAGCATGATTTAAACCACAAGTGAAGTACTAACACATTCTCATTAAAATTCTTTATTATTTAAATGAATCTTATACCGTAGAGAGTCAGTGTGCTGCCATGAGAACAGTGTGAGCAGTCAGTGTAGCCAAGGCCATGAGACATCAGAGCAGGAGAGCAGTCTGTGTAGCCAAGGCCATGAGAGCAGTCAGTGTAGCCAAGGTCAGAGAGTAGATTGTGCAGCCAAGAGGAACTCTTATCTATGTTTAGTCTGTAGAGGAACTTTCTCACAAAGAGTTATGTGCGCTGGAGCACTAATAAGCTGGAGCTGCAGAAATAAACTTTGAGCCTTGATCAGAATACCGTCTTAGCTCTATGTTTCTCTTGTTCCCCTTTTCATTTCCAGCCCTCTTTCCAGCTGAGCCCAGCTCGATCTTAACCCACTGGACGGCTACATTATATATCAAACATTATAATAATATTGAGTATTTTGAGAATAAATAATACATAAAAATTTTAGTTCAACTTTTATGTTCATATTCTTTCATACCCTAAATATACTATTAATGCATAAATATTTTGGGAGAATTAAGCATAGTTAAAGAGCATAAAATATTAAAAGATTAACACTAAAATATATTTTAAAACCCTTATATGATACCACCTGACATAGTGTGAGAGTACTCAAAAGCAACATGACCTCAGACAATGCAGGGAGGAAGGTATAGGGGACTTTCAGGATAGTATTTGAAATGTAAATGAAGACAATATCTAATAAAAAATTGTTAAAATAAAAAAAAGAAAAAAAGATTATCACTGTTTCTAGGAGAAAAATTATTTTATCTGTAAGTATTTTATAAATTTCAAAATAGGAAAAACTCTTTAAACATTAAGAAAATGCTAATTACAAGCACAGTTAGAAAAATTATCAATAATATTTCCATGATGTTCCTAGCATGTTTTTAATATTTTCAACTATTACTATTCAATAAACAGATTATTTTGAAATACATTTCATTCAATTTTATTTGTCCATTTCAAAATATACATGATGATAGATCATATAAGCAGAATATTATCATTTAAACTCTTTTATACATCAATTTAATGTCACCTTTTAGTGCGTTGCTACTATATCAATTTTATAAAAAAGGTATCAGATTTTTCTTAACATCTCAGTCTTCCTAATTCTTTGAGATACTTTAAGTGATGTCTGAGTACAGAGATCTTCTCTCCATTTGAAATGTGTTCATCTGCCCCAGCACCGTTGGCAGTTTATCTGTGTCAATTAGCACTTACCTCTCATTAGGAGTAAAAACACCAAACACGGTCATTTGCATTTTTCAATTGAAAGTTTGGAGCTAAATTTTTCTCTGTAAACTTGAAATGTGTATTGACATAGTTCATATATTTGTAACTTTAAACCTTACTATGGCTTATAAAAGGGTCACCAATGAGAATTTTCACTATTTTTCTGATGAGGTATGGGATGATACAGGATACATTAGAAATGAAATTCCTACTGATCTAACACAAAAGTATAATAATGTGAAGCCACCATCACTATCAAGTGTACACAGTTTACTGTGCCTATCAATTGGAAAATGTATTCTTTAAATCTCAAATACAAGAAAATTGAATAAGAGATGGGATGAGAGCCAGAGACAGAAAAACACAGGAAACCTCGGTACATGAAAAAGGAAGTCCAAGGCCCATTGATAAACTGAAAGGTGAGTGATTTCAACACTCATTCCTTCATGATCTTCAGCCACCAATGATAATGTCTCACATTTCGGATCTCAGAACTAAGAAGCCACTTTGAGAACAGCTTCTCATTCACAAGAAGTCCATTTGTTCTCCTAGATTTTCTCTCATGTTATTTTAATATTTATTTAATAGTTAATAGAAATATTGGCCATTAATCTGACACTGATAATAAGCCTAACATGTGACTGGACATTTGCATAACTGGATGAAAAGATTATTCTGATAACAGAATATGAAGCCTGAAAGTATTTTTATACATTCAATGCCAACTTCAGAATGGCAGGAGGGGCTCATTCAAAGACTATTTTAAAAAGCAAAGTATATATATATATATATATATATATATATATATATATATATATATGTATACATATACATATATGTATACACACACATATACATATATATACATACACATTTATATATATATTCACAAGTATATAAAATGTTATACATGTAATCAGATATAGTAGATCCACACATACACAAATATTTCAATATATGAATTTATGCCCAACTTGCTTGCAGACCAAAACTAGATAAACTTTGTATGAAGGCATTTAGATGCGTGCTTATATAGTAATCATTAGTAGACAATAGAATACAGGCAGTGATGCAGTCTCTGTATATATAGCTCTTGCTAAAGGGTGTGAATTGTGAATTTAAAGCAGATGATGAGATATCTTTCAAAAACTCAACAGATAGACTCCAGTCTCTTATTGTCCAGCATTGTGAACTGGAGTCCTATGTAGTAAAGCTGAACTGAACTATGACACATTTGAAAGTATTAAATTAGTGATTGACATTATAATTAATTTTCAGTGGTTCTTAAAGTTACAGGGGGAAGAACAGGACAAAACCCCACAGTTTGTGTACACAGTCAAATATGTCTAATATATAACATTTGAGCAAGAATTAAAGTTAATGACTTACCTAAAATCAGAAATATTATATATTTGGTCAATAGGTCCCTCAACTGCTGCAAGGAAAACACCACAGTCACTTCTCAAATCTCCATCATTATCTTCATTATTCTTTAGCCTCCAAAAGCAAATGGGTTCAGTCAAATGGCACGAGATGAGAAAACACTTCAGGAGCAAAAGGGAAAAAGTAAAAACACGTAGCTTCTTCATATTTGCTAGGATCTAAGATGGAGTAATTGTGAAATCCGTTTCTTATGCAGAAAAATATCTCACATGCATATATACACCTGTGTGTCTGTTTTATGGCTACTGCTCTCTGAAGATCCACCTAATTATATTCAAAAGTTCCTTTCCATTCATTCTATGTCATGCTCCCTGGATACATCAGGAAATTCTGGCCTCAGGCTCTACATCTGAGATCTGAAAACTTTTGATCAAAACTATTCTGAAAACATGTTGTGAAGATCATGTTTTCCGTCCTCAGGTGCCATGATTTCATTCATATCCATGACATAATTCTTCCCAGGGATAATCTTCTGGAAAGCTGGGAACAGACCATGTGTCAACAGCCATATGTATAAACACGATGGATTTTATCAGAACTTCCATAGTAAGACAAGAGTTGAGAAGGTCATAAATGATCCATATCATTCAGACTTTGAGTTGAATCATGGGACATAAGATCTTCCACTGTCCAGTGTAGGGAAGGGCAGTCTGACATGCAGGATTGACTCAGGAGTTGAGCATTCTTTCTGTTGTGCATATACTATTGTATGCTAGTCATGTTTACAATATCTCTTTAACCTTCCTGTGATTCTTGTCATCTGGAGAACATGTCATTAATCTCAATCAAAAATTGCCTGGAATTATAGAGATTCAACACCCATCCTGTCTAATATCAGTACTTGTTCAGACATTCACTCAGTTACTATGCTGATCTCTTACCTGGTAATCAGTTCCTGGCAGTCAGTGCCATTTGATGAAACATTTCTTTAGTTGATGTTTGTTCACACTTTACTAATATGATTGAGAACACTTTTATGCATTTTCTCAAAGGAATAAAGAATTTAGGTGTCATTTAGGAGAGAGAATTTTATTGCTAATGTTAGTATATACCTTATATTTTTCATTCATGTCTAGTTGGTATTTGTTTTGAAACAGTTCTCTCTTGGATTACATTGAAACCACACAGATGTATGCCTACTATGTTAATTTATATAGGTTGGTTAGATTACAATGAATGACACAGTTGGAGCGTGGAATTTGATTCATATTTTTTGAACTACCTCAAATTTTGCCCATGATATCCTCACTGAATTAAGTGGCATTTTTAACTCCATTTTTGGAATGGTTGGTTTGTCACTGGCTTATAATAAAATTTTGTTATGGACTTTATTTTACTATCTTAGTTACTATGAATAAGAATTTGCTTCATACTTTGGATGAATTATGAGTTTGTCAGTTTAAATATTTTTTAGTACTTTTGTAGACCTATGGATTGGGTAAATTAAGTGTCTTGTGATATTCTATACTTTTTGCATACTTGGTGGTGATATAAACATCTATTCGATTTAAGGCTCCTGAAACATACAGAACTGGAGGTCTGGAAACAGACATCCTAGGATACCCATCAGATGACTGCCACACCAGGATCAACAAGGTACACCCCCCCCCCATACTCATTACAATTAGAACATTCATGGACAAAACCTTCAATATGGGTAAAGATCCTCAAAAGAACAAAATCAACACAAGGCAAGGATAGATGACACCTCGAAAGAAGACCTACACCAATACAACAAGTTTTGCATATCGTGAAATATAGGAAAATCTTTATCAAATCTTGTAAAGGTAATATAGGTCTTTAAATAGGAAATTAATAAATCTCTTAATGAAATACAGGAAAATACAACCAAACAGATAGAGGTCTTTAAAGAGGAGACAAACAATCCCTTAAAGGCCTACAGAAAAAAAATACATTTAAACAAATGAAGGAAGTGAATAAATCTCTTGAAGATTTGAATGTTGAAACCCTGGGGATTGAAAACCTAAGTAATAGTACAGGAAACACATAAGCATCCATTAGCAACAGAATACATTAGATGGAAGAAAGAGTCTTAGGCATATAAGATACAATAGAAGAAATTGACACTTTCTGTTTTCTCTCTTGGCTTGGTACTGATCCTGTGCCACAACACTCCTTACCCAAATACCACTAGGCGGCAGCATGTTTTCTAGGAGTGATGACAAACTGTGAACACGGGTAAGACCACTACTTCTGCTCAGAGGGACCTGCCTGGGGCCCTTAGGTCACAAGAACCAAGTAGCAACTTAGGACAGGATCCTTCAGGTTTCCATCTGTATCCTGTTAACTGATCCTGTGCCACAGTTAACTATACACAAATAATGTAGGGAGGGAGCTGGTCTCTCAGGAGTGCTGACTCACCTGTGATCACAGGTAAGACAACTACTTCTGCTCAAATTCCTGACCTAATAGGGACCCACCTACAGCCATCAGGACACAGGAACCAAGGAACAGCGAAGGACAGGATCTTTCTGCAACAGAGCTGACACTCTGCCACAGCAACCTATAGCCAAAATCCTCTTAGAGAATTGTTCCCCCAAGAGTTGTGACACACAGACTTACAGGAGGGACAAGCAACACTGAAAGTCAGCAAGACAGCTAACACCAGAGATAATCAGATGGCAAGAGGCAAGGGCAAGAATATAAGCAACAGAAACCAAGGCTACTTGGCTTTATCAGACCCCAGTTCTCCCACCACAGTTAGTCCTGGATACCCAAACACACCAGAAAAGCAACACTCTGATTTAAAATCACATCTCATGTTGATGATAGTAGACTTTAAGAAGGACATAATAATTCCCTTAGAGAAATACAGGAGAACAAAAGTATTGAAGTTGTTAAAGAGGAAACACAAAAATCCGTTAAAGAACTGCAGGAAAATACAATCAAGCAAGTAAAGGAAATGAACAAACCCATCCAGGATATAAAATTGGAAATATAAACAGTAAAGATTTTACAAAGGGGACACACGGAAAACCTAGGAAAGAGATCAGGAGTCATAGATACAAACAAGTCAACAGAATAGAAGATAGAAGAGAGTCTCCGGTGCATAAGATTCCATAGAAAACATTGACACAACAGTCAAAGAAAATGCAAAATGCACAAAGCTCCTAATTCAAAGCATCCAGGAAATCCTGGACACAATGAGAAGACCAAACCCAAGGGTAAAAGGTATTGAAAAGAGTGAAGATTAACAACTTTAAGGGCCAGTAAATAGCTTCAACAAATCATAGAAGAAAACTTTCCTAACCTAAAGAAAGAGATGCCTGTAAACATACAAGAGACCTACAGAAACCCCAAGTAGATTAGACCAGAAACTAAATTTCTCCTGTCACATAATAATCAAAACATTGAATGCACAAAATAAAGAAAGAATATTAAAAGCAGTGAGGGAAAATATAAAGTAATATAGAAAGGCAGTCCTATCAGAATTATACCAGATTTCTCACCAGAGATTGTGAAAGTTAGAAGATCCTGGGCAGATATCATACAAACCCTAAGAGAACAAAAATACCAGCCCAGGTTACTATGCCCAGCAAAGCTCTCAATTTCCATAGATGGAGAAACCATGATACTCCATGATAAAACCAAATTACACAACATCTTTTCACAAATTCAGCCCTGCAAAGGATAATAGGTGGAAAGGCCCACACAAGGAGGGAAACTACACCCTAGAAAAATCAAGAAATCAATCATCTTTCAGCAAATCCAAAAGAAGATTGCCACACAAACGTAAGTATGTCATCAAAAGTAACAGGAAGCAACAATCGCTATTTCTAAGTATGTCTTAATCACAATGGACTCAATTCCCCAATAAAAACACATAGACTCAGGGACTGGATACATAAACAGGACTCAACATTTTGCTGTGTACAGGAAACACACTTCAGTGTCAAAGAAAGACACCATCTCAGAGTAAAGGGCTAGAAAACTATTTTCCAAACAAATGGTCCCAAGAAACAAGCTGGAGTAGTCACTCTAATATCAAATAAAAGCAACTTTCAATGAAAAGTTATCAAAAAGGTTAAAAAAAAGGACACTTCGTACTCATCAAAAGAAAAGGTTACCAAGAAGAACTCTCAATTTTGAACATCTCTGCTCCATATGAAAGGGCTCCACCATTCACAGAAGAAACTCGATTAAAGCTCCAAGCACGCATTGTATCTCACACAATAATAGTGGGATACCTCATCAGTCTACTCTCAGCAATGGGCAGATGAAGGAAACACAAACTAAACAGGGACAAAGAGAAACTAACAGAAGTCATTGACCAAATGGATTTAACAAATGTCTATAGAGCATTTTATCGTAAAATAAAAGAATATAACTTTTTCTCAGCACCTCATGGTACCTTCTCCAAAACTGACCTTATAATTGTTCACAAAACAGGCCTCAACAGATACAAGAAGATTAAAATAATCCCATGCCTCTTATCAGATCAACATGGACTAAGGCTGGTCTTCAATAGCAACAAAAACAACAGAAAGGCCACATCAAAATAGAAGCTAAACATTGCCCTACTCATTGATAATTTGGGCAAGGAAGAAAAGATGAAATTAAAGACTTTTTAGAATTTGATGAAAATGAAGGTACAACATACCCAAACCTATGGGACATAATGAAAGCAGTCCTAAGAGGAAACCTCATAGCTCTAAGTGCCTCCAAGTGGGAGTGGGTGGGTAGAGGATTGGAGGTGGGGAGGGTATGGAGGACTTTTGGGATAGCATTGGAAATGTAAATGAAGAAAATACCTAATTAAAAAAGGAATGTATCCTTCATTTAAAAAATAAAAGAAACTGGAGAGAGCATACACTAGCAAAAGACAAAGAAAACTTTTGATTTTATATTTATATTTTTAGAAATACAGGTTAGCATCAAACATTTTAGTTTTGTCAGTATATGTTGGAATCCTGCTTGTTATTATGATTTGCATTTTTGAAATATAAAAGTATCTCTTTATTTACTTCATTCGTCATTACTTCATTACTTACCTTCTTAGGAATTATCTGACCAATTATTGTGTGCATTTTTCTTTTCTTTTTAAAAAATTTTTTTTGAGATATTTTCTTCATTTACATTTCAAATGCTATCCCAAAAGTCCCCTATACCTTCCACTGCCCTGATCCACTACCCACCCACTCCCACTTCTTGGCCCTGGCGTTCCCCTGTACTGGGGCATATAAAGTTTGCAAAACCAAGGGGCCTCTCTTCCCAATGATGGGCAACTAGGCCATCTTCTGCTACGTATGCAGCTAGAGACACGAGCTCTGGTGGTACTGGTTAGTTCATATTGTTGTTCCACCTATAGGGTTGTAGACCCCTTCAGCTCCTTGGGTACTTTCTCTAGCTCCTCCTTTGGGGGTCCTGTGTTCCAACCAATAGAAGACTGTGAGCATCCACTTCTGTATTGGCCAGGCACTGGCATAGCCTCACACAAGACAGCTATATCAGGGTCCTTTCAACAAAATCTTGCTGGCATATCCAAGAGTGTCTGCGTTTGGTGGCTGATTATGGGATGTATCCCCTGGTGAGGTAGTCTCTGGATGGTCCATTCTTTTATCTTAGCTGTCAGACTGGTGTGAGGTGGAATCTCATGGTTGTTTTGATTTGCATTTCCCTGATGATTAAGGATGTTGAACATTTTTTCAGGTGCTTCTCAGACCTTCCGTATTCCTCAGGTGAGAATTTTTGTTTAGCTCTGTACCCCATTTTTAATGGGGTTACTTGAATTTCTAGAGTCCACCTTCTTTGGCTCTTTGTATATATTGGATATTAGTCCCCTACCAGATTTAGGATTGGTAAAATCCTTTCCAATTTTTTGTCTTCTTGACAGTGTCTTTAGCCTTACAGAAGCTTTGCGATTTCATGAGGTTCAATTTGTCAATTCTTGATTTTACAGTACGGGCCATTGCTGTTCTGTTTAGGAATTTTCCCCTGTGCCCATATCTTCGAGGCTTTCCCCCACTTTCTCCTCTATAAAATTTAGTGTCTTTGGTTTTAGGAGTTCTTTGATCTACTTAGACTTGAGGTTTGTACAAGGAGATAAGAATGGATCAATTCAAATACTTCTACATGATAACCACCAGTTGTGCCAGCACCATTTGTTGAAAATGCTGTCTTTTTTCCATTGGATGGTGTCTTAGTCAGGGTTTCTATTCCTGCACAAACATCATGACCAAGAAGCAAGTTGGGGAGGAAAGGGTTTATTCGGCTTACACTTCCATACTGCTGTTCATCACCAAGGAAGTCAGGACTGGAACTCAGGCAGGTCAGGAAGCAGGAACTGATGCAGAGGCCATGGAGGGATGTTCTTTACTGGCTTGCTTCCCCTGGCTTGCCCAGCCTGCTCTCTTATAGAACCCAAGACTGCCAGTCCAGAGATGGTCCCACCCACAAGGGGCCTTTCCCCCTTGATCACTAATTGAGAAAATGCCTTACAGCTGGATCTCATGGAGGCATTTCCTCAACTGAAGCTCCTTTCTCTGTGGTAACTCCAGCTGTGTCAAGTTGACACAAAACTAGCCAATACAGATGGTTTTAGTTCCCTTTTCAAAGATCAAATGACAATAGGTGTGTGGATTCATTTCTGGGTCTTCAATTCTATTCCATTAATTTACCTGTGTTGTCACTGTACCAGTACCATGCAGTTTTTACCACAATTGCTCTGTAGTAGATCTTGAGGTCAGGCATGGTGATTCCACAAGAGGTTCTTTTATTGTTGAGAATAGTTTTTTCTATCCTAGGTTTTGAATTATTCCAGATGAATTTGCAAATTCTGCTTTCTAACTCAGTGAAGAATTGAGTTAGAATTTTGATGGGGATTGCATTGAATCTGTAGATCGCTTTCAGCAGGATCGTTATTTTGACTATTTTAATCCTGCCAGTCCATGAGCATGGGAAATCTTTTCATTCTCTGAGATCTTTGATTTCAGAGACTTGAAGTTGTTATACAGATATTTCACTTCCTTAGTTAGAGTCACACCAAGGTATTTTATATTATTTGTGACTATTGAGAAGGGTGTTGTTTCCCTAATTTCTTTCTCAGCCCATTTATCATTTGTGTAGAGAAAAGTCATTGATTTGTTTGAGTTAATTTTATATCCAGCTACTGCACTGAAGCTGTTTATCAGGTTCAGGAGTTCTCTGGTGGAATTTTTGGGGTCACTTATATATACTATCACATCATTTGCAAATACTGATATTTTGACTTCTTCCTTTCCAATTTGTATCCCCTTGATCTCCTTTTGTTGTCTAATTGCTCTGGCCTGGACTTCAAGTACTATGTTGAATAGATATGGAGAAAGTGGACAGCCTTGTCTAGTCCCTGATTTTAGTGGGATTGCTTCAAGTTTCTCTCCAATTAGTTTGATGTTGGCTACTGGTTTGCTGTATATTGCTTTTATTACATTAAGGTATGGGTCTTGAATTCCTGATCTTTCCAAGACTTTTATCATGAAGGGCTGTTGGATTTTGTCAAATGCTTTCTCAGTATCTAACGAGATGATCATGTGTTTTTTGTCTTTGAGTTTGTTTATATAGTGGATTACTTGATGGATTTCCATATAGTAAACCATCCGTGCATCACTGGGATGAAGCCTACTTGGTCAGGATAGATGATCGTTTTGATTTGTTCTTGGATTTGGTTTGTGAGGATTTTTATGGAGTATTATTGCATCGATATTGATAAGGGAAATTGGTCTGAAGTTCCCTTTCTTTGTTGGATCTTTGTGTGGTTTATGTATCAGAGTAATTGAACCTTCATAGAATGAATTAGGTAGAGTGCCTTCTGTTTCTATTTTGTGGAATAGTTTGAGGAGAGTTGGAATTAGATCTTCTTTGAAGGTCTGATACAAGTCTGCACTAAACACATCTGAACCTGGCCTTTTTGTTTTTGTTTTTGTTTTTGTTTTTTTGGTTGGGAGAGTATTGATAACTGTTTCTATTTTTTTAGGGGAAATAGTACTGTGTAGATCGTTAATCTGATCCTGATTTAACTTTGGTAACTGGTATCTGTCTAGGAAGTTGTCCATTTCATTCAGGTTTTCCAGTTTTGTTGACTATAGCCTTTTGTAGTAGGATCTGATGATGATGTTTTGGATTTCCTCAGGTTCTATTGTTATTTCTCCTTTTTCATTTCTGATTTTCTTAATTAGGATACTGTCCCTATGCCCTCTAGTTAATCTGGCTAAGGTTTTATCTATCTTGTTGATTTTCTCAAAAAAAACAGCCCATGTTTTGGTTGGTTCTTTGAATATTTCTTTTTGTTTCCACTTGATTGATTTCAGCCGAGTTTGATAATTTCCTGCTGTCTACTTCTCTTGGGTGAATTTGCTTCTTTAGTTCTAAAGCTTCTTGGTGTGCTGTCATGCTGCTAGGGTATGCTCTCTCTAGTTTCTTTTTGGAGGCAATCTGGGCTATGAGTTTTCCTCTTAGAACTGCCTTCATTGTGTCCTATAAGTTTGGGTATGTTGTGGCTTCATTTTCAATAAACTCTAAAAAGTCTTTAATTTCTTTCTTTATTTCATCCTTGTCCAAGGTATCATTGAGTAGAGTGTTGTTCAGTTTCCACACCATTGTTGGCATTCTATTATTTATGCTGTTATTAAAGATCAGCCTTATTCCGTGGTGTTCTGACAGGATGCATGGGACAATTTCGATATTTTTGTATCTGTGGAGGCATGTTTTTTGACTAATTATATGGTCAGTTTTAGAGGAGGTACCATGAAGTGCTGAGAAGGTATATCCTTTTGTTTTAAGATAAAATGTTCTGTAAATATCTGTTAAATCATTTTGTTTCATAACTTCTGATAGTGTCCATGTGCCTCTGTTTAGTTTCTGCTTCCAGGATCTGTCCATTGATGAGAGTGGGGTGTTGAAGTCTCCCACTATTATTGTGTGAGGTGAAATGTGTGCTTTGAGCTTTACTAAAGTTTCTTTAATGAATGTGTCTGCCCTTGTATTTGGAGCACAGATATTCAGAATTGGGAGTTCTTCATGGAAGATTTTACCTTTGATGAGTATGAAGTGGCCCTCCTTGTCTTTTTTGATAACTTTGGGTTGGAAGTCAATTTTATTCGACATTAGAATGTCTACTCCAGCTTGTTTCTTGGACCTTTTGCTTGGAAAATTGTTTTTACAGCCTTTCACCCTGAGGTAGTGTCTGTCTTTTTCCCTAAGGTGGGTTTTGTAAGCAGCAAAATGTTGGGTCCTGTTTATGTAGCCAATCTATTAGTCTAGTCTTTTTATTGGGGAATTGAGTCCATTGATGTTAATAGAAACTAAAGAAAAGTAATATTTGCTTCCTGTTATTTTTGTTGTTAAAGTTGGGATTCTGTTCTTGTGGCTGTCTTCTTTTAGGTTTGTTGAAGGATTACTTTCTCGCTTTGTCTAGGGTGTAGTTTCTGTCCTTGTGTTGGTGTTTTCCCCTTATTACCCTTTAAGGGCTGAATTCATGGAAAGATATTGTGTGAATTTGGTTTTGTCATGGAATACTTTGGTTTCTCCCTCCATGGTAATTGAGAGTTTTGCTAGGTTTAGTAGTCTGGGCTGGCATTTGTGTTCTCTTAGGGTCTGTATAACATTTGTCCACGATCTTCTGGCTTTCATAGTCTCTGGTGAGAAGTCTGGTGTAATTCCAATAGGCCTGCCTTTATATGTTACTTGACCCTTTTCCCTTACTGCTTTAATATTCTATCTTTATTTAGTGCATCTGTTATTCTGATTATTATGTGTTGGGAGGAATTCCTTTTCTGGTCCAGTCTATTTGGAGTTCTGTAGGCTTCTTGTATGTTCATGGGCATCTCTTTCTTTAGGTTTGGGAAATTTTCTTCTATAATTTTGTTGCAGATATTTGCTGGCCCTTTATGTTGAAAATCTTCATTCTAATCTACTCATATCATCCATAGATTTAGTCTTCTCATTGTGTTCTGGATTTCCTGGATGTTTTGAGTTAGGATCTTTTTGCATTTTCCATTTTCTTTGATTGTTGTGCCGATGTTCTCTATGGAATGTTCTGCACCTGAGATTCTCTTTTCCATCTCTTGTATTCTGTTGCTGATGCTCTCATCTATGATTCCTGATTTCTTTCCTAGGGTTTCTATCTCCAGAGTTGTCTCACTTTGGGTTTTCTTTATTGTTTCTACTTCCCTTTTTAGGTCTTGGATTGTTTTGTTCAATTCCTTCACCTGTTTGTTTGTATTTTCCTATAATTCTTTAAGGGTTTTTGGTGTTTCCTCTTTAAGGACTTGTAATTGTTTAGCAGTATTTTCCTGTAATTCTTTAAGGACTTCTACCTGTTTAGCAGTGTTCTCCTGTATTTCTTTAAGTGAGTTATTAATGCCCGTCTTGATGTCCTCTACCCCGCATCATGAGATATGATTTTAAATCTGAGTCTTGCATTTCGAGTGTGTTGGGATATCCAGGATTGTCTGAAGTGGGAGTGTGGTTCTGATGATGATGAATGGTATTTGTTTCTGTTAGTAAGATTCTTACATTTACCTTTCGCCATCTGGTAATCTCTGGAGTTAGTTGTTATAGTTGTCTCTGGTTGGAGCTTGTTCCTTCTGTGATTCTGTTAGCCTCTGTCAGCAGTCCTGGGAGTCCAGCTCTCTCCTGAGTCTCAGTGGTCAGAGTACTCTCTGCAGGCAAGCTCTCCTCTTGCAAGGAATATGCACAGAGGTCTGGTGTTCAGACCTGCCTCCTCGATGAAGATGAAGGCCTGAAACAGGGACTGTCCCAAAAGATGTTTCCTCTGAAGTCTGCAGCTCACCTGCACAGACTGGTCTCTGAAGGACCTGGGACACAAGATGGCTCCCTCACCTGCTCTGGCAGTCAGAGTCCTCCCAGGCGGCCACATCTCCACTGGCAGGCAAGGTCCCTGGATGTCTGAAGCCCAGAATGGGGCCTGTCCCAGAGCTGTTTTGCTTCTGCAGTCCACATGGTCACCTGAGCAGACTGGTCTCTGAGGGATCCAGGATACAAGATGTCTCTCTCACCTGTTCCAGGGGAGAATGTTTTATAGCAGAGGACTTTATAATCGTTCCACTTCATCCTGAGTGATATTCCCTGAGCCATGAATGTAAATAATTAATTAATTAAAATTAATTAATGGAAAAACAAATCTAAACTTTCTCTCCAGCCCTGAGCAAAGAACATGTGAAAATATTTGTATTCACTTAAAAGGAATACATGCTAATAAATACCAGGTAAAATCTAGGACCACATAGCCAGCATTTATTCTTGATTTGTGACAGATTCTAATAATCAAACTCCATGACATTACAAAGTCTAATCAGATCTTGCCTAAATATATCTGTTAAGGGAACTTACTTTTGGTGACCCACTTGTTAAGTTATCATAGGTTCAGCTCTAGTATTATAGAGAAGACAATGTCTCTCATCACAAACCCTGGTCCTCCAGATCTATCTTGCAGGCCATTTATATGATGTTCCCTTAGCCATGGTTGGATGGGTCATGCTGTTTATATATTACAAGGGAATGGACACCCCACAGTTAATTTCTTTACATGTTGACAAATTGAGGCTTTTTTTGATTATACAAATCTTAAAAAATAAACTGTATTGTGAGTCAAAGAAACTATGCTTCTTTATGGATATAAGTAAAGGCATAAAGAATTGGTCCAGTTTAGAGAAATAACATTAGTTTTTTTTTCTCCTTTAGGCTCCAAGAACACAACAACTCTAGGGACTTGGTTAGGTGCTGGGTTAGACATGGCTATGTAAATGGAGGTATTACACAGTTCCTGTCCCTGGAACATTGCCAGGTTATTGATCCCTACATGTGCTTATGACTGTTGCTGTCCTGAAACTGATCTGCTGTCTCTGTTTCACTTTCAAGCTCTCTTTCTGGGAGATATACTTCCCCATTTACTTAGAGCTAATCACTCCATAATAAATGAAACAGATATGGAATGGAGGTGGTCAAGAGGCTGTGGAGGAAGACAAAAAACTTTCAGCTGTCCTTTAGTGCCACAAGAATGGATCTAGATAATATAACCACAGAGGTCATAAAATCATACATGGTCCTTTGTAGAAATAGTTCATTGCCAGACTTGGGCTTGAATTTAGAATTATGAGGAGATACATGAACAATCCTGATCAAAGACCACTGCATTAATTAACTAGGATGAACTTGGTGGCATTAAGAATAGAGGTTCAAATGGTCTCAAGAAGAAAAGGCAATAATAGGAAATGGATAAATCTATAGGAAACAAGGAAGTGGACTAAGAACTTTGAACATTTATTTAAGTGTATCTTGGCCATTCAAAATTCCTCTGTTGTGGAATTAGTTCTAAAACTAATTTTTTTGATTGGATTGTTTGGTTTTGTGGAGGTTAGCTTCTTGAGTTTTTTATATTTTTTGGATGCTAGCCCTCTATCAGATGTGGGATTAGTGAAGTTTTTTCCCAATCTATAGTTTGCTTATTTGTCCTAATGACTGTGTCTTTTGCCTCTTAGTTTCATGAGGTACCATTTATCAATTCTTGTTCTTTGAATCAACAAAACCAGAAGCTGGTTCTTTGAGAGAATCAACACTATAGATAAAACCCTAACCAAAGTAACTAAGGGGCCCAGAGTCAGTATCCAAATTAAGAAAATCAGAAATGAAATGACATAACAACAGAAACAGAAGAAATTTTTAAAAAATCATCAGATCCCACTACAAAGGCCTATTCTCAACAAAACTGGAAAATCTGAATGAAATGAATAGTTTTCTAGACAAATAACAAGTACCAAAGTTAAATCAGGATCAGATAAATGATCTAAACAGTCCTATAACCCCCAAAGAAATAGAAGCAGTCATTAATAGTCTCCCAAAATAAAAAAAAAATTCCAGGACCAGATGGGTTTAGTGCAGAGTTCTATCAGACCTTCAAAAGAAGACTTGATACCAATTTCCCTTAAACTATTCCATAAAATCAAAAGAGAAGGAAGACTACATAACTCATTCTATGAAGCCATAATTACTCTGACACCTAAACCACACAAGTGCCCAACCAAAAAAGAGAACTTCAGACGAATCTTGCTTATAAATATTGATGCAAAAATTCTCAATAAAACTCTTGCAAACCGAATCCAAGAACACATCAAAACCATCACTGACCACGTTCAAGTAGGCTTTATCCCAGGGATGACAGGTTGGTTTAATATATGAAAATCCCTTAACACAATCCACTGTATAAACAAATTCAAAGAAAAAAAATCATATGATTATCTCCTAGAGGCAGAAAAATCATTAGACAAAATACAACACTCCTTCATGTTAAAAGTATTGGAAAGATCAGGAATTCAACATAATTAAACATAATTAAAGGAATTTACTGCAAACCAATAGCCAATAGCAAATTAAATGGAGAGATACTTGAAGCAATCCCACCAAAATCAGGGACAAGACAAGGATGCCCACTCTCCCCATATCTATTCAATATAGAAGTGTTAGCTAAAACAATAAGACAACAAAAAGGGATTAAGGTGATACAAATTGGCAAAGAAGAAATAGAGGTATCACTATTTCAGATGATATGACAGTATACATAAATGACCCCAAAAATTTTACCAGAGAACTTCTCCAGCTGATAAACAACTTCAGCAAAGTGGCTGGATATAAGATTAATTCAAATAAATCAGTAGCCTTCCATTATACAAAGGATAAACAGGCTGAGAAAGAAATTAGGGAAACAACTCCCTGCACATAGTCACAAATCTTGGGGTAACCAAACAAGAGAAATATCTGTATGACAATAACTTCAAGTCTTTCAAGAAAGAAATTGAAGAAGATCTGAGTGAGGTAACTCAGACCCGAAAGGACATGCATGTTATATATTACTAATAAGTGGATGTTAGAAAGAAAGAAAGAAAAAAAGAAAGAAAGAAAGAAAGAAAGAAAGAAAGAAAGAAAGAAAGAAAGGAAGGAAGGAAGAAAGAAAGAAAAAAGAACAGTGTGAGCGCCCGACTCACCAGCAAGAACGACGCCACAATAGGATCCTACTGCACACGTTTATTGGAAGAGCTCAATAACAGAGGCGAAAAGACCCCGAGCCAAGAAATGGTGCTGCTTATATAGGCCTAGGAGTGACATGTCCATACCTGATTGGTTATGCTACCAGTACCTCATTAATATGCGTTGGGCCAGGCAGTGACTCAGCAAAAAACTCTTATGCACATTCACACATTGGTTGTATACCCATAATCATGGGTGGTAGCCAGTGGTAGGCAGCACCATCTTGTAATGGCGTTTGCGGCTTCCCACAGAACAGAATACCAAAGATACAGTTCACTTACTTCAAAAAGGTCAAGTTGGAGTGCCCAAGTGAGGACACCTCAGTTCCACTTGGGAGGGAGAAGAAAGCAATCATTGGATGTGGAGGGAGGGAGGGGGCTGGCTGGGAGAGAGGAGTGGGAGGGGAAAAGGAGAACAGAATTAGGTACAGGGTGGTAGAAATGAGAGCCATCTTGAAGGCCAGCAGAATAGGTGGAAATATGCAATTTCTGTGGGAGGGGAAGGGGGAGAGCCATCTAGAAAGTACCAGATACTTGGGAGGTGAGAGACTCTCAGGACTCAAAGGGAGGAACCTTAGATGAAATGCCCAACAGTGGAAAGAGGGAACTTGTAGAGTTCACCTCCAGTAGAAAGCCATGCATCAAGTGGAGGGATGGGGTTGCCATCCCACAGTAAAAAATTCTGACCCAGAATTGTTCCTATCTAAAAGAACTTCAGGGACTAAAATGGAGAAAAGCCTGCAGGAAAGGAGGTCCAGTGACCGGCCCAAATTGGGATCCATCTCAAGGGGAGGCTCCAAGGCATAACACTATTACTGATGTTATCGTATGCTTACAGATACAAGCCTAGCATGGAGGTCCTCTGAGTGGCCCAACAAGCAGCTGACTGAGACAAATGCAGATACTTACACTCAACCATTGGGACCCCTGTGGTTGAATTAGGAAAAGGTTGGAAGAAGCTGAGGAAGGCAACCCAATCTGAAGACAAACATTCTCAACTAACCCAGACTCTTGGGATCTCTCAAACACTGAAAACCAACCAGACAGTAAACAAATAGTGGACTATGGCCCCTAACCCATATATAGTAGAGGATTGCTGGGTCTGGGGTCAGTAAGAGAAGACATGCCTAACCCTCGAGAGACTTGATGCTTCATAGAGTGGGGAGATCTTGTATGTGTAGGGAATATCCTCTTGGAGATGGGGTGGGGGCATTGAATGGGGCTAGAAACTGTGGGTTGGGGAAATGGGTCAGGGGCAACAGCTGAAGTATACAAAATTACTACTACTACTACTACTACTACTACTACTACTACTACCACTACTAAGCAAAATATATACGGGTTATCTTATAGGAGGAAGGCTTGTATATGGTCTAGAAACAAATAGTGTTGGAAGGAGAATGTATCAGGCCATGGAATTGCTAGGATAGGAAACAAAGATTAGAGAATTAAAAATTATATAGGACTGCAGCACCAGGGTTCCTGGCCTGGGGTGTCTCTGGACACGCTCAAGGACCCACACAGGATCCGCCATGGGATCCCAAGACCTCTGGTGAGGGGAACACGGCGCCTGCTCCAATCCAATCGTGCGGGACCTGAGACTGCATTAATTAAGGAAGCAGATAACCTGGCCTGATCGGGGCACAAGTCCCTTCCAGTCCATTGCAGCACCTGGGTCCCTGGCCCAGGGAGTCTCCGGACAGCAGCAAGAACCCACACAGGATCCCCCACAGGATCCTAAGACCTCTGGTGAGTAGAACACAGCGTCTACTCCAATCCACTCTCGCGGGACCTGAGACTGCATTAATTAGGGAAGCAGAACACCCGGGCTGATCAGGGTCATAAGTCCCTTCCGGTCAACGCCAGCACCGGGGTTCCTTGCCCAAAGAGTCTCCGGACACCCGCAAGGACCCCCACAGGACCCTCCACAGGATCTTAAAACCTATGGTGAGTGGTACACAACTTCTACCAGGAGGCAGGTTCAAACACCAGATATCTGGGCACCTTCCCTGCAAGAGGAGAGCTTGCCTGCAGAGAGTACTCTGACCACTGAAACTAAGGATAGAGCTAGTCTTCCAGGTTTACTGATAGAGGCTAAAATAATCACCTGAGGAACAAGCTCTAACCAGAGACAACTATAACAACTAGCTCCAGAGAATACCAGATGGTGAAAGGCAAATATAACAATCCTACTAACGGAAATCAAGACGACTCACCATCATCAGAACGCAGCACTCCCACCCCACCTAGTCCTGGGCACCCCAACACAACTGAAAATCTAGACCCGAATTTAAAAGCATATCTCATGATGATGGTAGAGGACATCAAGAAGGACTTTAATAACTCACTTAAAGAAATACAGGAGAACACTGCTAAAGAGTTACAAGTCCTTAAAGAAAAACAGGAAAACATAACCAGTCAGGTAGAAGTCCTTATAGAAAAACAGGAAAACACATCCAAACAGGTGATGGAAATGAACAAAACCATACTAGACCTAAAAAGGGAAGTAGACACAATAAAGAAAACCCAAAGTGAGGCAACGCTGGAGATAGAAAACCTAGGAAAGAAATCTGGAACCATAGATGCCAGCATCAGCAACAGACTACAAGAGATGGAAGAGAGAATCTTAGGTGCAGAAGATTGCATAGAGAACATCGGCACAACAATCAAAGATAATAAAAAACACAAAAAGATCCTAACTCAAAACATCCAGGAAATCCAGGACACAATGAGAAGACCAAACCTACGGATAATAGGAGTAGATGAGAATGAAGATTTTCAACTTAAAGGGCCAGCAAATATCTTCAACAAAAATAAAGAAGAAAACTTCCCAAACCTAAAGAATGACATGCCCATGAACATACAAGAAGCCTACAGAACTCCAAATAGACTGGAACAGAAAAGAAATTCCTCCTAACACATAATAATCAAAACAACAAATGCACTAAATAAAGAGAGAATATTAAAAGCAGTAAGGGAGAAAGTCAAGTAACATATAAAGGCAGGCCTAACAGAATTACACCAGACTTTTCACCAGAGACTATGAAAGCCAGAAGAGCCTGGACAGATGTTATACAGACACTAAGAGAACACGAATGCCAGCCCAGGCTACTATACCCGGCCAAACTCTCAATTACCATAGATGGAGAAACCAAAGTATTCCAGGACAAAACCCAATGCACACAGTATCTTTCCAAGAATCCAGCCCTTCAAAGGATAATAACAGAAAAAAAATACAAGGACAGAAATCACGCCCTAGAAAAAGCAAGAAAGTAATCCCTCAACAAACCAAAAAGAAGACAGCCACAAGAACAGAATGCCAACTCTAACAACAAAAATAAAATGGAGCAACAATTACTTTTCCTTAACGTCTCTTAATATCAATGGACTCAATTCCCCAATAAAAAGACATAGACTAACAGACTGGCTACACAAACAGGACCCAACATTCTGCTGCTTACAGGAAACTCATCTCAGGGAAAAAGACAGACACTACCTCAGAGTGAAAGGCCGGAAAACAATTTTCCAAGCAAATGGTCTGGACAAACAACCTGGAGTAGCCATTCTAATATCAGATAAAATCGACTTCCAATCCAAAGTTATCAAAAAAGACAAGGAGGGACACTTCATACTCACCAAAGGTAAAATCCTCCAAGAGGAACTCTCAATTCTGAATATCTATGCTCCAAATGCAATGGCAGCCACATTCATTAAAGACACTTTAGTAAAGCTCAAAGCACACATTGCACCTCACACAATAATAGTGGGAGACTTCAACACACCACTTTCATCAATGGACAGATCGTGGAAACAGAAACTAAACAGGGACACAGTGAAACTAACAGAAGTTATGAAACAAATGGATCTGACAGATATCTACAGAACATTTTATCCTAAGACAAAAGTATATACCTTCTTCTCAGCACCTCACAGGACCTTCTCCAAAACTGACCATATTATTGGTCACAGAACAGGCCTCAACAGATACAAAAATATTGAAATTGTCCCATGCATCCTATCAGACCACCATGACCTAAGGCTGATCTTCAATAACAACATAACTAATGGAAAGCCAACATTCACGTGGAAACTGAACAACACTATTCTCAATGATACCATGGTCAAGGATGTAATAAAGAAAGAAATTAGAGACTTTTTAGCGTTCAATGAAAATGAAGCCACAACATACCCAAACCTATGGGACACAATGAAAGCATTTCTAAGAGGGAAACTCTTAGCTCTGAGTGCCTCCAAGAAGAAACTGGAGAGAGCACACACTAGCAGCTTGACAACACATCTAAAAGCTCTAGAAAAAAGGAAGCAAATTCACCCAAGAGGAGTAGATGGCAGGAAATAATCAAACTCAGGGGTGAAATCAACCAAGTGGAAACAAGAAGAACTATTCAAAGAATTAACCAAAGGAGGAGTTGATTCTTTGAGAAAATCAACAAGATAGATAAACCCTTAGCTAGACTCACTAGAGGGCACAGGGACAACATCCTAATTAACAAAATCAGAAATGAAAAGGGAGACATAACAACAGATCCTGAAGAAATCCAAAACACCATCAGATCATTCTACAAAAGGCTATACTCAACAAAACTAGAAAACCTGGACGAAATGGACAAGTTTCTAGACAGATACCAGGTACCAAACTTAAATCAGGATCAAGTTAACGATCTAAACAGTCCCATATCCCCTAAAGAAATAGAAGCAGACATTAATAGTCTCCCAGCCAAAAAAAGCCCAGGACCAGATGGGTTTAGTGCAGAGTTCTACCAGACCTTAAAAGAAGATCTAAGTCCAGTTCTGCACAAACTATTCCACAAAATAGAAGTAGAAGGTACTCTACCCAACTCATTCTATGAAGCCACAATTACTCTGATACGTAAACCACAGAAAGATCCAACAAAGTTAGAGATCTTCAGACCAATTTCCCTTATGAATATCGATGCAAAAATCCTCAATAAAATTCTAGCTAACCGAATTCAAGAACACATTAAAGCAATCATCCATCCTGACCAAGTAGGTTTTATTCCAGGGATGCAGGGATGGTTTAATATACGAAAATCCATCAATGTAATCCATTATATAAACAAACTCAAAGATAAAAACCACATGATCATCTCGTTAGATGCTGAGAAAGCATTTGACAAAATCCAACACCCATTTATGATGAAAGTCTTGGAAAGATCAGGAATTCAAGGCCCATACCTAAACATGATAAAAGCAATCTACAGGAAACCAGTAGCCAACATCAAAGTAAATGGTGAGAAGCTGGAAGCAATCCCACTAAAATCAGGGACTAGACAAGGCTGCCCACTCTCTCCCTTCCTATTCAACATTGTACTTGAAGTCCTAGCCAGAGCAATTCGAGAACAAAAGGAGATCAAGGGGATACAAATTGGAAAAGATGAAGTCAAAATATCACTTTTTGCAGATTATTTGATAGTATATATAAGTAACCCTAAAAATTCCACCAGAGAACTCCTAAACCTGACAAACAGCTTCAGTGAAGTAGCTGGATATAAAATTAACTCAAACAAGTCAATGGCCTTCCTCTACACAAAGAATGAACAGGCTGAGAAAGAAATTATTGTAACAACACCCTTCTCAATAGTCACAAATAATATAAAATATCTTGGCGTGACTCTAACTAAGGAAGTGAAAGATCTGTATGATAAAAACTTCAAGTCCCTGAAGAAAGAAATTAAAGAAGATCTCAGAAGATGGAAAGATCTCCCATGCTCATGGATTGGCAGGATCAATATAGTAAAAATGGCTATCTTGCCAAAAGTAATCTACAGATTCAATGCAATCCCCATCAAAATTCCAACTCTATTCTTCAACGAATTAGAAAGAGCAATCTGCATATTCATCTGGAATACCAAAAAACCTAGGATAGCAAAAACTCTTCTCAAGGATAAAAGTACCTCTGGTGGAATCACCATGCTAGACCTAAAGCTTTACTACAGAGCAATTGTGATTAAAAACTGCATGGTACTGGTATGGTGACAGACAAGTAGACCAATGGCATAGAATTGAAGACCCAGAAATGAACCCACATACCTATGGTCACTTGATCTTCGACAAGGGAGCTAAAATCACCCAGTGGAAGAAAGACAGCATTTTCAACAAATGGTGCTGGCACAACTGGTTGTTATCATGTAGAAGAATGCAAATTGATCCATTCTTATCTCCTTGTACTAAGGTCAAATCTAAGTGGATCAAGAAACTTCACATAAAACCAGAGACACTGAAACTCATAGAGGAGAAAGTTGGGAAAAGCCTCGAAGATATGGGCACAGGGGAAAAATTCCTGAATAGAAAAGCAATGGCTTGTGCTGTAAGATCGAGGATTGACAAATGGGACCTCATGAAACTGCAAAGCTTCTGCAAGGCAAAAGACACCGTCAAAAAGGCCACCAACAGATTGGGAAAGGATCTTTACCTACCTTAAATTAGATAGGGGACTAATATCCAATATATATAAAGAACTCAAGAGGGTGTACTCCAGAAAATCAAATAACCCCATTAAAAGATGGGTCTCAGAGGTAAACAAAGAATTCTTACCTGAGGAATACCGAATGGCAGAGAAGCACCTGAAAAAATGTTCAACATCCTTAATCATCAGAGAAATGCAAATCAAAACAACACTGAGATTCCACTTCACTCCAGTCAGAATGGCTAAGATCAAAAATTCAGGTGACAGCAGATGCTGGCGAGAATGTGGAGAAAGGGGAACACACCTCCATTGTTGGTGGGATTGCAAGCTTGTACAACCACTCTGGAAATCAGTCTGGCGGTTCCTCAGAAAATTGGACATAGTACTACCGGAGGATCCAGCAATACCTCTCCTGGGCATATATCCAGAAGATGTTCCAACCGGTAAGAAGGACACATGCTCCACTATGTTCATAGCAACCTTATTTATAATAGCCAGAAGCTGGAAAGAACCCAGATGCCCCTCAACAGAGGAATGGATACAGAAAATGTGGTACATTTACACAATGGAGTACTACTCAGCTATTAAAAAGAATGAATTTATGAAATTCCTAGGCAAATGGTTGGACCTGGAGGCCATCATCCTGAGTGAGGTAACACAATCAGAAAAGAACTCAAATGATATGTACTCACTGATAAGTGGATATTAGCCAAGAAACTTAGTATAGCGAGATATAAGGTACAATTTGCAAAACACATGAAACTGAAAAAAAACGAAGACCAAAGTGCGGACACTTTGCCTTTTCTTACAATTGGAAACAATCACCCATGGAAGGAGTTACAGAGACAAAGTTTGGAGCTGAGACAAAAGGATGGACCATCTAGAGACTGCCATATCCCGGGATCCATCCTACAATCAGCTTCTAAATCCTGACACCATTGCATACACTAGCAAGATTTTGCTGTAAGGACCCAGATATAGCTGTCTCTTATGAGACTATGCCGGGGCCTAGCAAACATAGAAGTGGATGCTCACAGTCAACTATTGGATGGATCACAGGGCCCCCAAGGGAGGAGCTAGAGAAATATCCAAGGAGCTAAAGAGATCTGCAACCCTGTAGGTGCAACATTGTGAACTAACCAGTACTCCGGAGCTCTTGACTCTAGCTGCATATGTATCAAAAGATGGCCTAGTCGGCCATCACTGGAAAGAGAGGCCCATTGGACAGGCAAACTTTATATGCCCCAGTACAGGGGAACGCCAGGGCCAAAAAATGGGAATGGGTCGGTAGGGGAGTAGGGGACTTTTGGGATAGAATTGGAAATGTAATTGAGGAAAATATGTAATAAAAAAATATCTGGGGCTGGTGAGATGGCTCAGTGGGTAAGAGCACCTGACTACTCTTCCGAAGGTCCGAAGTTCAAATCCCAGCAACCAAATGGTGGCTTACAACCACACGTAATGAGATCTGATGCCCTCTTCTGGTGTGTCTGAAGACAGGTAGAGTGTACTTACATATAATAAATAAATAAATAAATAAATAAATAAATAAATAAATAAATAAATAAATCTAAAACCAATTCCATCTGGGTAACTTTTAAAAAAAAATCTGAATTTTCCAATGCCTATCACTTTTAGGATACATAAGTTCAATTGTTGATTACATACCTCGTCCTCTTAGTCATATACCTGAAGAATATCTACAGTCAAATCTTAAAGATTCAAAGTAAAGGAAGATTTGCACAGTGCACACATAAAATTTGTAGACTAAAATCTCAGCCCATCTCCAGGGCTATAGACCTTGCTCCCATGTGTTGCAGAGATGTGATAATCTGCTGGAGTTGATGCTGCCTTCCAATGAGCCTATAAGGATTCTGTTTTTGAGGTCTTAGACCATCATTTGTGATTTTAATATCTTTCTCTGAACAGAAGTTGGCACTGCCTGTAGGCTTCAACCTTTTGGTCTACCAACTAGTTAAGTCTGAGGTCAGAGTCAGAGGTCTTAAGAGTTTGAAAGAATCTATTCTTACTACCAACATAGCAGTTGCTATAAAGATGCGCATGTCCATTCATATTTTTCATGTACAAATATTTTATGTTTGTAATGCATTCACTCAATAAAACAAACTAGACCCTCTGGGAAAAAATTTACATAGAAACATATACAAAGCTAGTGCTTTGATTTATTAGGTATTTGAAGGATTAGAGATGACAATGCCTAAAGAGATATTAGAAAGAACTAGCTGTTTTACTTGCATAAATTCTAAAAGTGTGTAAGAAAGTCTGTCACCTTTCTCATATGACAGCAGTTACTAAAGACTGCTCTTTGCTGTACTAGGAATCCAGAAGAGCTGTAACTGTCTACCAGTGAAGAAAAGGTTGTGCAAAAACTACAAGAACATGCACTTTTGTTTTGTGTTTTGTTTTGTTTTGTTTTGTTTTGTTTTAAGAAAGCAGGAGTTGGGACTAATGATCCAGAACTCATATAATTTATGTAAAGGATTTCTAAAAAGTTGTTAATAATGATGAACAACTTGATGATGCAGCTTTAGTAAATAAGACTGGATTCAGACTCTGGTTGGGAGAAGGAAAAGAGCTAGAAGACTGGAGGAAGAAATTAGAAGAAGGAAGATTGAATATAATCCTTGGAAAAGAGAGAGCACTTGAACTGACAGCTCCCATCCACTACTGACTGGAGTCATTAAATCAGCACCTCTCCCATTCTTCCCTTTGTCAGGGCCCTCCTCATTCTGAGGCTGGACCTCAACAGGTTAACAGTCAAACACAATTTCCTTTTTGTTGAGTGCCTTAAGGACAATTACACAGGTGATAGTTTCCCCAAAGTTATGCTCACCACAATTAAATGGTACAATATATCTTGCCATTCTAGGCTTTGTGGTGTTCCACCCATTTTAGAGCCTGGTGGGACTTGGAATTTCTTTTCTCTCTTGGAAGCATTTTATAACCCCTTCAGTTATGCTGAATGATACTCTTCAGGGAGGAAGTTTCCTGGTTAGTTCCGGCTCAGCATTTCCATGTCCCATACCTGAAATATATGGTATTTTCAGTAATAAGGCATAGCTCCAACTTCTAGGAAGCAACTAAGATGAGTGGCCATAACATATATTTTTCAGAGTATTTTGAATTCCCATAAACTATGGCTAGAAATATGGTTGCTTATACATGATACTGAAGTTCATATTAGATTGTCTGTGAATCTTGGGTGATTGTTATTAACCCAAGTAACACAAACTCTTTGAATAATATTATGTTACTAAACACAAAAATATATTACATAGGTAATTCTAATTTTATTTTATTTTTAAATTATTTTACTTATGTATATTCCAGCCATTGCCCCCCCAGCGTTGCTCTCATAGTTCTACATCCCATTCCTCCTCCTTCTTGCCTGTGAGAAGGTGCTCCCCAAATTCCTCCCCTCCTCTCCCCCCCCCCCCGCCCCCGTACTGCACCAGGTATCCCTTTGCTCTGGTGCCACAAGTCTCTTGAGAATTAGGCATATCTTCATTCACTGAGGCCAGACTAGGCAGTCCTTTGCTATATATGTGCTAGGGGCCTCAGACCAGCCAGTATATGATGCCTGGTTGGTGACTCAATTTCAACGAGCTCCAGGGATCTGAGTTAGTTGAAACTGCTGTTCTTCCTATGGGGTTGTCCTCTCTGTTAGCTTCTTCAGTCCTTCCCTTAATTCATCCACAGAGATCCCTGACTTCACTCCAATGTTTGGTTGTAGATATTTGTATCAGTCTCAATAAGATGCTGGTAGGGCCTCTCAGAGGACAGCCATGCTAGATTCCCATCTTTAAGCACATCATAGCATCAATAATAGTGTCAGGTCTTCGTTCCCCAGACCCCCAGGATATAGATCCCAAGTTGGGCCAGTCATTGGACAGCCTTTCCTTCAGCCACATCTCCATTTTTGTCTCTGCAGTTCCTTTAGACAGGAACAATTCTGATTCAGAAGTTTTGACTGTGGGTTGGTAACTTTGTCCCTCCACTTAAGGCCCTGTCTAAATACTGGAGGTAGACTCTTTGAATTCCCTCTCCCTACTGTTGGGCATTTTGTTTAAGCTCATACCCATTGTATCCTGAGAGTATCTCACCTCTCCGGTCTCTAGAACTTTGTAGAGGGTTCCCCAACCTCCCATCCCCAGATGCTGCATGCTTCCATTCCTTCTCCTGGCCCTCTGGGCTTCTTTTCTGTTCCTCACCTCTTTCTTATTTCCCATTTTCTTTCCCATGATCTCCCACCCAGAGCCCTCTCTTTCTATAACTCCCATGATTGTTTTGTTCCCCCTTCTAAGTTGGATTGAAGCATCCACACTTGGGCCTTACTTCTTGTTAAACTTTGTGGTCTGTGGGTTACATCTTAGGTATTCTATACTTTTAGCTAATATCTGCTTATCAGTATATATGGTGCATGTCTTTTGGGCCTGGTTACCTCACTCATGATATTTTCTAGTTCCAACCCTTTGCCTGCAAAATTAATGATGTCCTCATTTCTAACAGCTGAAGAGCATTCCATTGTATAAATGAAACTCATTATCTGTATTCATTCTTTAGTTGAGGGTAATCAGGGTTGGTTCCTGCTTTTGGCTCTTTGGATAAGAGTGCTATGAACATAGTGGAGCATGTGTCTTTGTGGTATGATGCAGCATAATTTGGGTATAAGTCCAAGAGTGGTATAGCTGGGTGTTCAGGAAGAACTATTTCCAATTTTCTGAGGAACAACCAAATTGATTTCCAGAGTGGTTGTACCAGTTTGCAATCCCACCAGCACTGGAGGAGTATTTCACTTTTCATGTCTGTGCATAATTGTGTTGGGATTGCAGTGGATCTGTAGATTGCTATTGGTAAAATGGCCAGTATCACTATGTTAATCCTACTAATCCATGAGCATGGGCAATCTTTCCATCTTTTGAGGTCAACTTCTTTCTTCAGAGATTTGAAGCTCTTGTCCTACAGAACTTGCTTGGAAAGAGTTACACCTAGATGGTTTATATTATTTTTAGTTATTGTGAAGGGTGTTGTTTCCAAAATTTCTTTCTTAGTCTGTTTATCATTTATATAAAGGAAGACTACTCACTTGCTTGAGTTAATTTTTATCTAGCCACTTTGCTGAAGTTGTTTATCAGCTGGAGAAGCTTTCTGGTAGAAATTTTGGGGTCACTTATGTATACTATCATATATTTTCTGTCACACTATCATATATACATATCATATATTTGTCATAATTTTCCATTGTATTGTATAACTTCTCCATAAAAAATAAAAAACAATGGTCCAAAGATATATTGGTTTCCTTCGGGCTCTTTGATTTGATTCCATTGATCAATGTGTCTGTTTTTGTACCAATACTATGTAATTTTTAATATTATTGTTCTAGAACAGTTTGAGGTCAGGGATGGTGAATCCTCCTTAAGGTCTTTTATTGTTTTGGATTGTTTGGCTATACTGGGTTTTTTGCTTCTCCATATGAAGTTGAGAATAGTTGCTTCAATATTTATTAAAAATTGTGTTGGCATTTTGATGGGGATTATAGTGAATCTGTAGATTGCTTTTGGTAAGATGATCATTGTCACTAAGTTAATCCAACTTACCCATGAGCATGAGAGATCTATCCACTAATATTCTCTTCAGTTTCTTTCCTCGGGGACCTAGAGATCTTTTCATACAGACCTTTTACTTTCTTGGTTAGAGTTACACTGGGATATTTTATATTATTTGTTGCTGTTGCCAAGGGTGTTGTTTCCATACTTTCTTTCTTGGCCAGATTATCATGTGTATATAGGAGGGCTGCTAATTTCTTTGAGCTAATTTTGTATGCAGCCATTTTAATGAAGATGTTTATTAGCTGTAGGATTTCTCTGGTACAATTTTTGGGGTAGCATACGTATAATATCATATCATCCACAAACAGTAACACTTGGAATTCTTCTTTCCATTTGTATCCACTTGATCTACTTTAGTTGTCTTATTGCTCTGGCTACTACTTCAAGTAATATTTTGCATAGGTAGAGATAGAGTGGGCAGTCTAATCGTGTCTTTGATTTTAATGGAAATGCTTTAATTTCCTCTCCATTTAGTTTGATGTTGGCTATTGGCTTACTCTATATTGCTTGGATTATGTTTAAGTATATGTAAGGGTGTCCTGTATCCATGATTTATTTAACACCTTTAACATGAAGAGGTGATTTTATCACAGGATTTTTCAGCAACTAATAAAGCAATCATGTGAATTTTTTTCAATTTGTTTAAGTGATTGACTACATTGATGAATTCTCATATATTTAACATCCATGCATTCATGCATTGCTGGAATGAAGCCTACTTGATTTTGATGGATAATGTCTTAATGTCTTCCTGGATTTCATTTGCAAGTATTTTATTGAGTATTTTTGAACCAATATTCATAAGAGAACTCAGTCTGAAATACCCTTTCTTTGTTGAGTCTTTCTGTGGTTTAGGTATCAGCATGACCATGGTCTCATAGAGTGAGTTTGGTAGTGTTCTTTCTGTTTCTCTTTTATGGAATAGTTTGAGGAGTATTGGCTTTAGCTCTTCTTTGAAAGTCTAGTAGAATTCTTCACTAACACTATCTGGAGATGGGCTTTTACTATTTAGGAGATATTTGATGACTAATTCTACTTCTTTAGGGGTTACATAGATGTTTAAATCAATTACCTGTCCTTGATTTATCTTTGGTAGGTAGTATCTGTCTAGAAAATCAAACATTTCATTAAGAATTTCCAGTTTTGTGGTGTACAGCCTTTTGAAGTAAGACCTAATGATTCTTTGAAATTACTCAGTGTCACTTGTTTTGTCTCCCTCTCCCTTACTGCTTTTGTTTATTTGTAATGTTTCTCTATTTCTTGGTTAGTTTGGCTAGGATTTGTCTATCTTGTTGATTTTCTCAAAGAACCAGCTCTTAGTTTCCTTAATTTGTTGTATTGTCTTCTTTGTCACAAACTGATTCATTTCACTACTGATTTTCATTATTTCCTGACTTCTACTCCTCTTTGGTGTGATTACTTCCTTTTTTAAAAATAACTTTCAGGAGTACTTTTAAATTGCTGGCATGAGCACATTTTAATTTCTTTATGGAGGTGCTTAGTGCTATGAGGTTTCCTCTTACTACGGCTTTCATTGTGTCCCATGAAACTGGATATGTTGTGCCTTCATTTTCATTGAATTTTATAAAGTGTTTAATTTCTTTCTTTATTTCTTCCTTGTCACCAAGATCATTGAGTTGAGAGTTTTTCAATTTTCATGAGTATGTAGTCTTTCCAGTGTTTCTGTCATTGTTGAAATCCAGCATTAATCTTTGTGGTCTGATAAGATACAAGTTGTTATATCAGTTTTATTGTATCTGTTGACACTTGCATTGTGAACACTTAAATGGTCAATTTGGAGAAGGATCCATGAGGTTCTGAGGAGAATGTATATTTGCTTGTGTTTGGTGAAATATTGTATATATGTCTGTTAGGTCCATTTGATTCATAGTGTCTGTTAGTTTCATTATTTCTCTGTTAGTTTTTATCTGGATGTCCTGTCAATTGGTGCAAGTTGGGTGTTATAATCTCCCACTATTAATGTGTGAGGATCCATGTGAAATTTTAGCTTTAGCAATGTTTCTTTTACAAATGTTGGTGCCAAAAATATACAGTGGAAAAAAGAAAGCATCTTCAATAAATGGTGTTGGTATAACTGGCAGTTGGTAATTAGAAGAATGAAAATTGATGCATATTTGTCAACTTGCACAAAGCTCAAGTCAATTTTGGATCAAGGATCTCAACATAAAACCAGATACACTGAATCTAATAGAAGAAAAAGTGAGAAAGACCCTCAAATTCATTGACACAGGTGGAAATTTCCTAAACAGAGTTTCAGTGGCTTAGACCTTAAGATCAAGAATTGACAAATGGGACCTCAAGAAATTGAAATGGTTCAGTAAGGCAAAGGACATAGTAAGTAGAACAAACCCACAACCCAGAGATTGGGAAAAATATTCACTAACTCTACATCTGATAGAGGGCTAATATCCAAAATATATAAAGAACTCAAGAAACTAAACACCAAAAAAAAAAAAAACCCACAAATAATCCAATCAAAAAAATGGTGTATAGGACTAAACAGAGAATTCACAACAGAGGAATCTTGAAGGGCTAGGAAGTATTTAAAGAAATGTTCAAAGTCCTTAGTAATCAGAGGAATGCAAATTAAAATGACCCTGAGATTCTACCTCATAGCATTCGAATGGCTATGATCAAAACCTCATGTGACAGAACATGCTGATGAAGATGTGGAGAAACAGGAACACTCCTCCATTGCTGGTGGAATTGCAAACTGATCCAACCACTCTCAAATCAATCTGGAGGTTCCTCAGAAAATTGGAAATGGATCTATCTGAAGACCCAGCTATACCATTCTTGGGAATATATCCAAAAGATGGCCCACCATGCCACGGGGCACATGTTCCACTATGTTCATACCAGCCTTATTTTTGATAGCCAGAAGCTGGAAACAACCTAGATGTCCCATGACAGAAGAATGGATACAGAAAATGTGGTTCATTTACACAATGGAATACTACTCAGCTATTAGGAATGAGAACATCATGGATTTGCAGGCAAATGGATAGAACTAGAAAATATCATCCTGAGTGATATAACTCAGATCCAAAAGGGCATACATGGTATGTACTCACTAATAAGTGAATATTAGCAAAAAAAATTTACAGATTATCCAGGGCACAACCCACAGGACCCAAAAAAGGTTAACAAGCCTACGAACCCAAGTGAGGATGCCTCAATCCCACATGTGAGGGAGAAGAAAGCAGTCATAGGGGCAGAGGGAGGAGACCTAGGTAGGAGAGAGTACAGGGAGGCGAGGGGGAAACATGATCAGGTATTGTGTGGGGGAAGAATAGGACTAAAGCACTGAGGGCCAGCAGAAAGGATGGAAACTGGCAACCTTGGGAGTTAAGAGGTAGGGTAAGAATGTACCAAAGACCTGGGAGGTGAGAGACTCTCACGACTCATCGGGAGGGGCCTGGAATAAAGTGATGTATGGTGGGGAGGGGGAACCTATAGAGTTCACTTCCAGTGGAGAGACAGAACATCAAGCAGAGGGATGGGATTACCATCCCAGAGTCAAAATCTCTGACAGAAATGTTCCCGTCTGAAGGAACTGCAGGCACAAATTTGTATCCCTCCAGGAGAGGCCAGGGCCCTGATACTGTTACTGATGTTGTGGTGCACTTACAGATAGGAGCCTAGCATGTCTGCCCTTTGAGAGACCCACCAAGCAGCTGAAATAATCAGATACAGATACTAGCACCCAACCAATGAACTGAAGCTGGGGAGCCCTATGGTTGAATTGGGGAAAAGACAGAAGAAGCTGAGGGTGTGCCCATGGGAAGATCAGCAGTCTTAGCTGACCTGGACCTTTGAGATCTCTCAAACACTGAGCCACCAACCAGGCAGTATACACCAGCTGATATGAGGCTCTTGGTTCATATACAACAGAGGACCTCCTGGTCTGGCCTCAGTGAGAGAAGATGCACCTAACTCTGGAGAGATATTTGAGGCCCCAGAGAGTGGGGAGGCTGATGGGGTGGGGGTTGGGGTATGAACATCCTTTTGGAGACAGGGGCAAGTGGGGAGGTATAGGATGGGGAGTGGTTGGGGAGTAGACCCAGAGGGGGATGAAGTCTGGACTGTAAAAAGATTAAGGAATAAAAATAAATAGATAACCAAAATCAAACGTGGGTGCCCTTGTGTTTATGGTATAGATATGTATATTTCAGTTATTTCCTTGGTAGATTTTTTTCTTTGATGGGTATAAAGTGTCTGTCCAAGACTCTTTTGATCAATTTTGGTTGAAATTCTAATTTTTTTAGATAGTAGAATGGCTACCCCAGCTTGCTTCTTTGGGTTTGTTTGCTTAGAAAACTCATTTCCAGCCCTTTCCTCTGAAGAAATGTCTATGGTGTTTGTTTGTTTGTTTGTTTTCTGTTTTTTGTTTTTTGGGGGGGAGGTGTTGGTTTTTGTTTTTGTTCTGTTTTGTTTTGTTTTGTTTTGCTGAGATGTGTTTCTTTTATGCAGCAGAATGTTGGATCATGCTTTACAATCCATTGTGCTAGCCTATGTCTTTTTATTTGGGAATTGAATGCATTGATGTTTGAGAGATAGTAATGACAAGTAATTGTGATTTCATGCTATTTTGATGTTGGTGGTTGTAGTGGCTATTCCTGGTTGTCAACTTGACTATATCTGGAATGAACTACAATCCAGAATTGGAAGGCTCACAAGTGACCCTAATCTGGAGGTTGGGAGATAGAAGTTTCTGACCTGGATCTTGGTATGGAGATCTTAAGGCATAGTGGCTATGGATTCCAGCAGATTAAGACGAGTTCAAGGTCATCTGCGATTAAAGATGTGGTGGCACACACCTTTAATCTGTGCTACACCTTCTGCTGGAGACTATATAAGGACATGGGAAGAAGGAAAGCTCTCTCTCTCTCTCTCTCTCTCTCTCTCTCTCTCTCTCTCTCTCTCTCACCTGCTGCTGTGTGGGACTGAGCATCTACTAGACCCTTGGACTTCCATTCACAGGTGCTACTGACCATTTTGGGGAGTTGGACTGAAGACTGTAAGTCCTCAATAAATTCCTTTACTATATAGAGACTATCCATAAGTTCTGTGACTCTAGAGAACCCTGACTAATACAGTGGTTTAGTGTGGTGTGTGTGTGTGTGTGTGTGTGTGTGTGTGTGTGTGTGTGTGTGTTTATATTTTCTTTGGTTTTGCTAGTATGGGATTACTTATTTTCTGTGTTTTCGTGAATGTATCTATTTTCCTTGGGTTGGAGTTTTTGTTTTAGTACTTTCTGTAGGGTTAGATTTATGAATATACATTGTATGATTTTGTATTTGTATTGAAATATTTTGTTTTGCCCGTGTGCTGATTTAGGGTGTTTCTGGGTATAGTAGTGTTGGTTGACACCTGTGGTAGTTTAGAGGTTGCAATATATCTGTCCATTCCTTTCTATCTTTGACAATCTGTGTTGACAAGTCAGGTTTAATTCTGATAGGTCTGGCTTTGTATGTGATCTGGTCTTTTCCCCTTTCTGCTTTTAATATTCTTTCTTTGTTCTGTAGGTTTTATGTTTTGATAATTATGTGCTAGGAGGATTTTCTTTTCTGGTCCAGTATGACTGTTGTTCTATAAGCTTCTTATAAGGTTTTAGCCATATCTTTCTTTAAGCTGGGAAAGTTTTCTTCTCTGATTTTGTCGATAATATTTTCTGGGCCTTGGACCTGGGAGTCTTCACCTTCTTCTATTCTCATTGTTATTAGGTTAGGTCTTTTGATCGTTTCCCAGATTTCCCAGATGTTTTGTGTCAGGATTTTTTTTTATATTTAACATTTTCTTTAAATGGTGTATCAATTTCTTCTATTGTATATTTATGCCTGAGTTTCTTCTGTCTCCTGTATTCTGTTTGTGATAGTTTCATATGTTGTTCATGTTGTCTTCTCTAGGTTTTCCATCTTTAAGACTTCTTCAGTTTGTGTGTGTGTGTGTGTGTGTGTGTGTGTGTGTTATTGCTTATATTTCCACCTTTAGTTCTTGCACAGTTTTATTTATTTCCTTCCCCTGTTTCACTGTATTTTCCTATATGTCTTTAAGGGATTTATTAACTTCCTCTTTTAAGGCCTCTATCATTATTGTAAGATAGTATGTAAGCATGGGTTGCTTTTTAAATATTTCATGCAACAGACAGGTTGAGTGTTGAATCTGTGTAATTCCAGGCATTACTGTATGTAATGGGATCACAAGTTCTCCAGATGACAGGAGTCATAGGTAGTTTGAGATTTTGCAAACACGACTAACATACAATAGTATATAGACAACAGAGAGGATGCTCAACTCTAGCTCAATGTTACATGTGAGACTGTCCTTCCCTAGACTAGACCATGGAAGATATAATGTCCCATGATTCACCTTAAAGTCTAAACGACATGAGACAGTTATGACCTTCTCAACTCTTGTTTTACTATGGAAGTTCTAATGAAATCCATTATTATGATTGCCAATTGTGTTCTTACATATGGCTGCTGAAACACAGTCTGGCCCACGCTGCTCAGGAGAAGATTGTCCCTGGAGTGTATGCCATGGATATGAACAAAATTATGGCATCTAAGCATGAACTTCACAACATGTTTACAGAAATGTTTTGATCAAAGGTTTTCAGACCTCAGATGTGGAGCTTGAGGCCACAATTTTCCAGATGTTTCCAGGTTGCATGGCACAGAATGAGTGGAAAGGAAAGGAACTGTAGAATGTACTTAAGTGGATTTTCACACAGCAATAGCCTTAAAACAGACACATGTAAATGTGTGTGTGATGTTTGTCTGCACAAGAAACAGATTTCACAACTGCTCTGTCTTAGAACCTAGCAGACATGAAGAAGCTGCATGCTTTCACTATTTCCTTCTCACTCCTGAAGTTTTCTCTCATCTTGTACAGTTTGACTGAACCCAATTGCTTTTGGAGGATACAGAGTAATGAAGATAATGATGGAGATTTGCGAAGTGACTGCGGTTTTGTTCTTTTCACATACGAGGGACCTATAGAAGAAAAGTTTTATAATAATGTTATCCATTTTAGGTAGGTCATTAATTTTGTTTCCTGTTTCAATGTCCTGAATTAGAAATATGTAACTGTGTACATGTCCTGTTCTTCCCAGGTAACATTAGGAACGACTAAAAATTATATAATACATCAATCACTATTTTAATATTTTCGAATGTGTCACCATTTAACTTGGTTTTAGAATATTGGGCACCAAGTAACATAGCTAATAGTAACAGATGTGCTGAAAGAGTGTGGGACAGATGAACATATTTCATATAGAAAAAAGATCTCAGTGCTCAGACATCAATTAAAGGATGGCAAAGAATTAGGAAAACTGAGGTTTTTTTTAAAAAATCTGATGACTTTTTTTAGTAAATTGACACAGTAACATCCACACTAAAATGTAACATCAAACTGATGTGTAAATAAGCCTAAAGGATAATAATCTGATTATATGGTATATTGTATTATTTTATATATTTTGAAATGGATACATAAACTTAATGAAAGGTATCTTAAAATTATTATTGCATTTGAGAAACTAACATTTGAAAAT
The DNA here is from genome assembly GCF_000001635.26 of Mus musculus. Lineage (NCBI taxonomy): Eukaryota > Metazoa > Chordata > Mammalia > Rodentia > Muridae > Mus > Mus musculus. The sequence goes on from NC_000071.6 coordinate 109,331,110, forward strand.
ATAAACAGTCTACAAACATGGAAATATCATTACTGAAAATTTTTCTTATTGTGTATGAAATTAGCATTGTAAAAATTAATTATTTTATGTATTTACATTCCAAATATTGTCTTAATCCCGGTCCCCCATCCCAGAATTCTTTACCCCATACATCCTATTTATTCTTTGGGAGGGTGCTCCCCCTCACTCCCACTGCCTCATCCCCACCCCATCCCTCCAGACTTCACTACACCTCTCCCCTGCAACCTTGCCGGCCCCCAGGACCCTCTTTCCTGGGACATCAAATATTTACAGGATTATGTACATCCTCTCCCACTGAGGCCAGACAAGTTAGTCCTGTGTTAATATGTGCTGGTGACCACTGACCAGCCCATGTTTGCTCTTTTTTAACTAAGGCTGGACATTAATAACAAAATGAAAATTTTAATAATGTTTGATTTCAAAGGACTTTTACTAATTTGATTTTTAAAACTTTTCTTACTGATTACACAAATTCCCTCATAGAAACATGGATAATCTTTTTTTAATAAACTGATTATTGGACACTTTATACAGACCTGTCAGGAGCCATAATGGGACAAGCTAATAACCAGCAGGTGATCATCCTGAAGTGGTCTGCCTTGGATTATTATATAATCTGTGAGGGGTGAACCCTCATTAAACAAAGCTGTGAGGGACTCATTTTAGGAAAGATTCCTGCTATTAATATGCTTTTTCTGCTATTATTAAACATATAAAACAATCAATAAGTAATACCACATCCCTTTGGAGCAGATCTCTGCAGATCCACAGACATACTGTCTTGAAGAGATGCTATATAGACCAATAGATGAGTTAAGTGTTAATGATGATCCTATAAGAATTCCTAAAATTATATCTGTGATTATTAAGCTTTTTTATAATGTGACTGCTATTAGGTCCTTTTCTGGTAGTCAAATCTGCAATGAGAACTCTGCCAGTCTCTCAAGTGTCCTCAGTTAATTGCTCTTAGATGGTAACCAGACTTTCTCCTACTCAGAGCACATTCCAAGAGGTTGTAAAACAATTAACCAAGGTCATAAAAAGGGAACTAATGATTTATTATAGGTGCTAGGACAGAAGATAAAGTATTGACTGGGTTTATCTATTCCAAACTTCACTTATAACTTAGTTATGGCTTTAAACCTTCATTAAACCTGTGGAGCTGAGACAGGTGATGGATGTTTAGCTAGATAATTACTCCTAATGGAAATAAACATTCGCTGTTGTAAACTTCTATTTCAATTTATGATTTAATTTTTTGTGTGAACTTATGATGAACTTTTTAACATGTGATTATGTATTCTGAATGATGTTTAAGGACTGAAGACAAAGAGAAGAGCCAGAACTGAGGAACTGGAGTGAGAGGAACGGACATGAGAAGAACTGAGCTTAGCGAGGAACTGAGCTGAGGAGAAGTTTTTAGACAGAACACTTTTTAGATTAGAAGGAGAATGCAGAGTGGAGTAACTTAGAAATTATAGGTAACAAAATACTGAGAGAGCAATGTGAAGAATGCAGAGGGAAAGAGGAAAAAAGAAGACGCTGCAGAGAGCAGAAGGAGCAAGCAGGCTTCTTATCATGGGGCAGAACAGGTCCCATGGTAAGCACAAGGCAGGTTTAGTCTTATTAAAAGAAACAAAGTTTTTTTCTGACAAACATGGGTTTAATTCATTTAGCATTAAAAATGTAGAAGCCTTTTCTTTCTCTATGCAATAAAGATTGGAGTGCATTTTCCATCCAGAATGAGTGAGTTCTTTCTGCACCAGTGCTTGGTCTTTTGCTTCATATGCATATGTAAGGATGTGTGTGTAAGTATGTAATTGTGATAATGTATACGTGTGTGTGTGTGTGTGTGTGTGTGTGTGTGTTAGTATGTAATTATGAGAATACATGCAAGCTGGGCCCAACTGTGTTTGAATGAAAATGAATAAATAAGCATGAATGAAGCTGAATATGAATTTATGTGAGATTATGCATATTTGCTTATGTAAAAGTTTTTCCTTCTGGGAGTGTTATTCTCTTGCAGAATAACACTCCTGGCTCAATAGAAGTTTATTGTTCCAAACTTCCCCCTAGCCTGATGTGCAAGAGGCATCTGGATAATAAGGAAAAGCCTCTAGCAATTAATCCTTTACTTAATCTCCTGCTGTTTTAGGATGAGGTGCTAAGGGCCAGAGACTGCAGGTCAGCATCAATAGCATAGTAACTTAGACTTAGATAAGTAAACTTTTTATTATACAGCAACCTTAAATTTCTCATAAGACAAAGTCTTACCCTCCGCCTACACTCTTCCCCCTCCACTGCCTCAAGAAGAACCGACAAGAAAGAAGAAACAGCCCATGCTGACCTGGCCCTGGCATAGACCTATAACACATTTTGAATACTCACGCTGTATATCAGGTGGTATAATGTTTTTAATATATTACTTAGTGGTTTCTAACATTTTATGTTCTTCTACTATGTTTATTTTCCAAAGATTATTTTGGATGTTTTGAAACAGAATTTATTACTCAAGCATTAGAAGCAGGATCCAGAATTATGGACATTATTCAATATGTTTTAATGATATTTTAGGGTACTAAAAGATAAGAGTAGAAAAGTTGAATGAAATATCTTGACATATTTATTATTCAACTCTTAAAATACTCAATATGATTAGGATAATTACTACACAATAGAAATTTCAAATAATAAAACATTTTAAGGAGAATGAGTTATGGATTTCATATATGGTTCATGGTATACTTTGTTATATTTCTTTAGAATTAGAACTCCTAAACTATTATATAGCAGTTCTACTCTCTAGAAGTATAATTTAATTCATGTATGCCTTTCAGAGATAAAACAAGCTCTTTATGGATTTTCAAAATTATAAAAATTATCATATCAGTGGGATCTATGTTTATGATTTGAAATTGTATTCAACTCTAAAGATCTCTAAATTCCCAAGCTTATTTCAACAAAGGTAGTATTTATATAGAAATTTAGCATGTCTTGTAGTAAAGTTTACTGCAATTGAATAGAAAATTTCATGCTTCTAAAAATGATGGTTTGAGTATACTTGGCCCAGGGAGTGGCACTCTTAGGTATGGCCTTGTTGGAGTAGGTGTGGCCAGTTGGAGGAAGTGTGTCTCTCTGGAGCTAGGGTGGGTAATGAGACCCTCTTTCTGACCATGTGTGAGTCAGTCTTCTCATAGTGGCCTTCAGATGAAGATTCAGAACTTCAGCTCTCCCTTTGCAGTGCATTCCTGGATCACTCTGATGATAACAGTCTGAACCTCTGAACCTGTAAGCCAGTCCCAGCTAAATGTTGTCCTTATAAGTGTTGCCTTGGTCATGGTGCCTGTTCATTGCAGTAAAACCCTAAAGAAGAGGGAAGTTGGTGCCAGAGACTTGGGTATTGCTGTGATAGGCCTGATCATGCTTTTGTTTGGAAGAATGTCAATTAGTATAGCAGTGGAACACGTTAAGTGGAGCTTAATGGGCTATCCTAATAAAAATATAGAAGACATTGTTGCCAACAGTGATTTGAACTTTACAGATCTGGCCTAAGATGTTTCAGTGGAGAATTTCAGTATTTGGCCTTGAGACCATTTGTGTGTGTGTGTGTGTGTGTGTGTGTGTGTGTGTGTGTGCGTGTGCGTGTGCGTGTGTGTGTGTGTGTTATACTGTTGAAGAATGTGACTGCTATATGCCCTTGTCTGAAGAGTCTACCTGAGGCTGTAAAGGGATTTGTATTAATTGTATTGACAAAGGAAGTCTCCAAAAAGCCCAGAAGTGCTGGGTGCCTCCTGGCCCAGAAAGGATACTGCAGGAGCACAGAGTAGGACTCTCCGGATGGCTTTAAAGTCTGAGGGTCTCAGGATGTTAAGTAATGTGGTCTTTGTTATATCTCAGCAGGAACTGCTGGGCTCTAACTTTCAGTCTGCTGGTAGAAGTAGCAGGAAGAAAATGGGACATTTAGAGAAGTGGTTATAGAGTTCATTACTAAGTTGTAAAAAGTTTCCTATGAAATCTACCTATCTAAGGGGAAAAGCAGAAAGACCCTAAGTCAGGGGGAAGGGAAAATTCTAGTAAGGGAAAAATTCTACTCTATCTGAGGAAAGGCAAAAGATTCCTCTCTCTCTTTTTCATCTCTTTCTCCTCAGTACTTATACATCTTTCAGAATACATGATCACATGTTACAAAGTTCATCACAAGTTCACACACAAAAAATCAAATCATAAATTGAAATAGAAGTTTACAACAGAGAATGTTTACATGCATATCCATTAGGAGTAATTATCTGGCTAAACATCCATCACCTGTCTCAGCTCCACAGGTTCACTGAAGGTTTAATACCATAACTAAGTTATTAGTGAAGTTTTTTTATAGTTTTAATTCATGTGCAAAAATTATTAGATTTGATTTTTTTTAGAAGTTCTTAAAATTCACTGTTTGGGAGTTGGAGTGGATCCAGATACTACTGGGGAAAGAGGATGAATATGATTCAAATACACTATGTGAAATTCTCAAAGAATTAATAAATTGTTATGAAAAATGAAGTAAACTATTGTGATTGGGCTACCTCACTCTGGATGATATTTTCTAGTTCTATCCATTTGCTTAAGAAGTTAGACTTAAGAATGGAGAAAAGATTCTCTAACATGTAATAAGGACACATGCTCCACTATGTTCATAGCAGCCTTCTTTATAATAGCCAGAAGCTGGAAAGAAACCAGATGACCCTCAACAAAGGAATGGATACAGAAAATGTGGTACATTTAGACAATAGAGTACTACACAGCCATTAAAAACAATGAATTTATGAAATTCTTAGGGGAATGGATGGATCTGGAGGGTATCATCCTGAGTGAGGTAACCCAATCACAAAAGAACACACATGATATGCACTCACTGATAAGTAGATATTATCCTAGAAGCTTGGAATACCCAAGATACAATTTGTAAAACAAATGAAACTCAAGAAGAAGGAAGAACAAACTGTGGATACTTTGATCCTTCTTAGAAGGGGGAACAAAATACCCATGGAAGGAGTTATAGAGACAAAGTTCAGAGCTGAAACTGAAGGAAGAACCACCCAGAGACTGCCCCACCTGGGGTTCCATCCCATAAACAACCACCAAACCCAGACACTATCCCAGATGCCAACAAGATTTTGCTGACATGACCCTGATATAGCTGTCTCCTGTGAGGCTATGCCAGTGCCTGGCAAATAAAGAAGTGGATGCTCACAGTCATCTATTGGATGGAGCAGAGGGTCCCCAATGAAGGAGCTAGAGAAAATACCCAAGAAGCTTAAGGGGTCTGCAGCCCTATATGAGGAGCAACAATATGAACTAACAATACCTCAGAGCTCCCTGGGACTAAACCACCAATCAAAGAAACACATGGTGGATTCTTTTCTCTAGCTGCATATGTAACAGAGGATGGCCTAGTTGGCCATCAATGGGAGGAGAGGATCTTGGTCTTGAGAAGATTCTATGCCCCAGTATAAAGGATGCCAGGGTCAGGATGCGGGAGTGGGTGGGTTGGGGAGCAGGGGGAGGGGGAGGCAATAGATGATTTTGGGGGCAGAAACTAGGAAAGGGGATAGCATTTGAAATGTAAATGAATAAAATATCTAATAAAATATATTAAAAAATCAAATCATAAACTGAAATAGAAGTTTACAACAGCAAATATTTACATGCATATTCACTAGGTCTAATTATCTAGCTAAATATTCATCACCTGTCTTAGCTCCACAGGTTCACTCAAGGTTTAAAACCATAATTAAGTTATTAGTGAAGTTTTGTATAGATAAACCCAGTCAATAATTTATCTTCTGTCCTAGCACCTATAATAAATCATTAGTTCCCTTTTTATGACCTTAGTTAATTGTTTTACAACCTCTTGGAATGTGCTCTGAGTAGGAGAAAGTCTGGTTACCATCTAAGAGCAATCAACTGGTGACACTTGAGAGACTGGCAGAGTTCTCATTGCAGTATTGACTATCGAAAAAGGACCTAATAGCAGTCCCACTATAAAAAAGCCTAATAATCATAGAAATAATTTTAGGGATTCTTATAGGATCATCATTAACACTTAAATCATCTATTTGTCTATATAGCATCTCTACAAGATAGTATGTATTTGTGATCTGCAGAGATCTGCTCCAAAGGGATGTGCTATTACTTATTGGTTATTATATATGTTTAATAATAGCAGGAAAAGCATATTAATAGCATGAATCTTTGCTAAAAATGAATCCCTTATAGCCTTGCTTAATAAGGGTGAACATTTCACAGATTACATAATAATCCAAAGCAGGCCATCTCAAAACCTGCTAGTTATTAGCTTGTCCCATTATGGCTCCTGACACAGAAGAGTCTTTGTTTTCTAGTTTAGTCTCATGAAGAGAATTCTGGTCAAGCCTAGCAAGCTTAAAATAATAAAAGTATGAAACATATGTTTCAAGTAATAGTAAATGGATCCCAGGATATGAAATGAAGCTGAACCCTTTGCTCAAGGTAATACAGATATTAAGGGAGTGGTGATCTCAGGGAAAGTTTCCACCCAGATAATCTTAGTGTTTGTGTTTGCAGTGGAACAATGAATAATTTGGACTTAATCTGGAATGCACAACAATCCAGAAATGGAGGGCACACTTGTGATCCAGATCTTGAGGATGGAAGATCCAGTCTTTTAATCTGGATGTTGAAGAATAGTGGCCATGAAAAGCATAGGTACTGACATGTGGTGAAAAGATTTAATTCCAGGAGTCAAAGACCATAAAATCTCTGAGTTCAAGCCCAGTCTGGGACAGGGCAGGTTCTAGGTGAAGAAAATCTTAAGCCCAGTCATGGTGGTAAATAGTTTTAATCCTAGCATTCAGGTAACAGAGTCATGCAGATCTCTTTGTTCAAGATAAATCTACAGAGCAAGCTCCAGTATTAACAAAGTTGGAAAACAGAAAGCTGGTAATAGAGTAAGGGGGGCATTCCGCCAGCAGCAAGTAACAGAATCCAGCAGCTTCAGCCATGTGGCTCTGGCTTTAGAGTGATGAATAGAAGGGACTTCTGGGACAGTTAATACTGGTTAGCTGGAGCTAAGAGATTAGCAGTGACTATGAAGAGACCAGCATTAATGAGGTGAAATCTTCTGGGAAGTGGTTTCGGAGATGACAAACAAGCTGTCTTCCAGAAATAGCCAAGGTAGTAGCTTGAGCTACAGCTAGAATAAGTAAAGTGTGAGAATCACCCAAACGTTACTGATTTTGAAGGTATGAAGTCACAGATAGCAGCTGAGGATTGGCATTTGAGATAACTGGGAAGGCATTGGTAAAGGTTCAGTCTCAGTTGTAGTTGATGTCTAAGACCTGAAGGGGTCATTCAAAGAAGTTGAGTTTTGGCACCATGAAGAGAGTCTATGTGTGGGTATTGGTGAAGCCTAGTTGCAGAAGTCCCTAGAGTACTGGGGATGCCAGTACCATAGAATAACCACCAAGAACAACAGCAGCAGTAGAGTGGAGTCAACCAGAGCCAAGAGTACTACAGAAGGCAGTGCTGGAGAAGTGACATAGAACCTTTGGAAAAGCCCAGAAAATCATGTGTAGATCCCAGATATTGGAACAAGAAGCTGTGACATCGAAGTTGACTTAGAGACCCAAGATATTAAAGATGTCTGATTCTGTGGAATTAGAAAACAAATACTATTGTGTAGCAATTTTACTTTACAGGACTGTAATCTAATTCATGGATACCTTTCAGAGAAAAAACAACTATCTTTGGATTTTTGTCAGTGTAAAAATTACCATATCAGAGTCATTTATTTGAGGGAAATCTTAAGGTGTATTCAATGCTAAAGATGTCCAATTTCCCAAGCTTATTTCAGGAAAGGTAGCATTTACAAAGGAATTTATCCTGCCTTGTAGTACAAAGTTTAATGCAATTGGAGAGAAAGTTTCATGTTCTAAACATCCTCCTTAATCATCCTTGTGCTTTTTAGAATACCAGCAAGAAGATATGAGTTTCTTTTGGTAATGTATTTTGCTACTGATGAAATCAACAGGAATCCTTATCTTTTACCCAACATGTCCTTAATATTCTCCCTCATTGTTGGCATGTGTGAAGATACATTGGGATATATAGAGGAAAAGTATTCTCCACAAAAAAATAGATTGAATTTTATTAATTATAACTGTGGAATACCACAAACATGTAACATACAAATTACAGGACCATCATGGACAACATCCTTAAAACTGGCAATTAATTCTAGGAGACCAAAGGTGAGAATGTGTGACACTGGATGAGTTAACAATGTTTTTATATAGGTACCTTGAAAGAAAACTTGGTCAGGATGGATTTATGTGTACGCTGCTTTATACATATTATAAAGGATTAAATAATCAGAATGTAGATATAGTGGAGAAACAGGCAAAACTGTTTTCTAGAACACTCAGACTTGTCAGTAATAGTCTAGAATCTAATAGTAATATACCTGATATTTATAGGATAGTCTTACTATCCCTAATAGGAGTTATGAAAAGTAAGTAATGTTACTTGTATTTGAGTCTAAACTTTCTTACAATCATATTCCTCATTTGGATGTTTCATCCTCTTTCTTCATCCCTTAGGTTTTCTTTGGACCATTTAATCCTAATCTGAGTGACCATGACCAGTTTCCCTATGTCCATCAGGTATCTACCAAGGACACACATTTGTCCCATGCCATGGTCTCCTTGATGCTTCATTTTAAATGGACATGGATAGGCCTGGTTATCTCAGATGATGAACAGGGTATTCAATTTCTCTCAGGCTTAAGAGAAGAAATGCAAACATATGCAATCTGTTTAGCTTTTGTTAATATGATTCCGGAAACCATGCAGATATACATGACAAGGGCTGATATATATGATAAACAAATTATAGAATCAACAGCAAAGGTTGTTATCATTTATGGTGAAATGAACTCTACTCTAGAAGTCAGCTTTAGAAGATGGGGATATTTAGGTGCTCGGAGAATCTGGATCACAACCTCACAATGGGATGTCATCACAAATGAAAAAGATTTTAGTCTTGATTTCTTCCATGGGACTATCACATTTGCCCACCACAATGGCAGAATTGCTAAATTTAACAATTTTTTGCAAACAATGAACACTTCCAAATACCCAATAGATGTTACTCAGACCATGCAGGATTGGAATTATTTTAATTGTTCAATCTTTAAGAACAGTGTTAGGAAAACGGGACAGTTTATATTCAACAACACATTGGAATGGACAACACAACACAAAATTGACATGGTCCTGAGTGAAGAAGGTCACAATTTATATAATGCTGTGTATGCTGTGGCCCACACCTACCATGAACTCATTCTTCAACAAGTAGAGTCTCAGAAAATGCCAAAACTCAAAGGAGTATTCAGTGACTGTCATCAGGTAATGTTTCTTACTTTTCATTATGCGTATATTTGTCATTGTGATATTTCAAATGGCCACAGAGAAACTCACATTCATTTGTTAGATAGTATTCACTCAGAGTAAAACTTACATTTCTTTTAAAACTTCATTTTATTTGTAATTCATTTTTACACTCCATATTCCATTCTCCAACCCTCCCCTCTCACCATTCAACTGCTTCACATTCCATACCTCCTCCCCACTACACCCTGTCTTCACATGGATGCCCCCACCCTCCAACCCATCTGACCTCTAAACTCCCTGGGGCCTCCAGACTCTTGAGGTGCATCATCTCTGAATGAACATAGACCTGGAAGTCCTCTACTGTATGTGTGTTGGGGGCCTCATATCAGCTTGTATGTGCTGTCTGTTTGGTGGTCCAGTTTTTGAAAGATCTCGGGGGTCCAGATTAATTAAGAATGCTGGTCCTCCTATAGGATCACCCTTCTCCTCAAATTCTTTCAGCCTTCCCTAATTCAACAACATGGGTCAGCTGCTTCTGTCTATTAGTTGGGTGCAAATATCTTCATCTGACTCTTTCAGTTGCTTGTTGGGTCTTTCGGAGGGCAGTCATGATAGATCCCTTTTTGTGAGCCTCAGCAATAGTGTCAGGCCTTGGGACCTCCCCTTGACCTGGATCCCACTTTGGGCCTGTCACTGGACCTTCTTTTCCTCAGGCTCCTCTCCATTCCCATCCCAGTAATTCTTTCAGACAGGAACAATTATGGGTCAGAATTGTGACTGTGGAATGGCAATCCCATCCCTCACTTGACGTCCTGTCTTCCTGCTGGAGGTGGGCTCTATAAGTCCCCCTTCCCTACTGTCAGGCATTTCATCAAAGGTCACTCCTTGTGAGTCCTGGGAGTCTCTCACCTCTCAGGTCACTGGTGCACACTGGGGGGTCCCCCCAACCTCCTATTTCCTGAGGTTGCCTGTTTACATTCTTTCTGCTGGCCCTCAGGGCTTCAGTCCTTTTCCCTCACCCAATACCAGATCAGGTTCACCACTTCCCATCCACTTTCCCTCCCAAGTCTTTCCCTCCCTCATCACTTATGATTGCTTTCATCTCTCTCACACAAGAGGGACTGAGGTATCCTTACTTGGCACTCCAGCTTCTTGAGCCTTTTAAATCTGTGGACTGTATCTTGTGTATTCTGTATGTTTTATTTATATTTTATTTTTTGTTTTGGCTAATATCATCTTATTAGTGAGTATATACCATGCATGTCCTTTTGCATCTGAGTTATATCACTCAGGATGATATTTTCTAGTTCTATCCATTTGCCTGCAAAACTCAGGATGTCCTCGTTCTTAATAGCTGAGTAGTATTCCATTGTGTAAATGATCTACATTTTCTGTATTCATTCTTCTGTCATGTGACATCTAGGTTGTTTCCAGCTTCTGGATATCACAAATAAGGCTGCTATGAACATAGTGGAACACGTGCCCCTGTGGCATGGTGGGCTATCTTTTCGGTATATTCCCAAGAGTAGTATAGCTGGGTCTTCTGGTAGATCTATTTCCAATTTTCTGAAAAACCTCCACATTGATTTTTAGAGTGGTTGTATCAGTTGGCAATCCCACCAGCAATAGAGGAGTGCTCCTCTTTCTCCACATCCTCTCCAACATGTGTTGTCACCTGGGGTTTAAACTTAGCCATTCTTACTGGTATAAGTTGGAATCTCAGGGTCGTTTTGATTTGCATTTCTCTTATCACTAAGGACTTGGAACATTTCTTTAGGTGCTTCTCAGCTATTCGAGATTCCTTAGTTGTGAATGCTAGGTTTTGTTCTATGCCCCATTTTTCGATTGGGTTGTTTGGTTTTTGGAGATTAGCTTCTTGAGTTCTTTATATATTTTGGATATTAGCCCTCTATCGAATGTGGGGTTAGTGAAGTTTTTTCCCAATTTGTAGGTTGTCAATTTGTCTTATTGATATGTCCTTTGCCTTACAGATTTCTAGTTTTATGAGGTCCCATTTATCAATTCTTGACCTTAGAGCATGAGCCATTGGAGTTCTGTTTAGGAAATTCCTCCCTGTGCCAATGAGTTCAAGGCTATTTCCCACTTTCTCTTCTATTAGATTCAGTGTATCTGGTTTTATGTTGAGGTCCTTGATCCACTTGGACTTGAGCTTTGTACAAGGTGACAAATATGGGTCTATTTTCCTCCTTCTACATACAGACACCCAATTAGACCAGCACCATTTATTGAAGATGCTTTCTTTTTTCCATGGTATATTTTTGGCACCTTTGTCAAAAATCAAGCAATAGTGTGTTTTCATTTCTGGGTATTCTATTCTATTCCATTGTTTAACAGGTCTATTTCTGTACCAATACCATGCAGTTTTTATCACTATTGCTCTGTAGTAAAGCTTGAGGTCAGGGATGGTGATTCCCCCAGTTGTTGTTCTCTTATTGTTAAAAAAAAAAATTTTTTTTTTGCTATTCTGGGATTTTTGCCTTTCCAAATGAATTTGAGAATTGCTCTTTCCATATCTTTGAAGAATTGTGTTGGGATTATGATGGGGACTGCACTGAATCTATAAATTACCTTTGGCAGGATGGCCATTTTGCTATGTTAATTCTTCCAATATATGAGCATGGGAGATCTCTCCATTTTCTAAGATTGGATGTTATTGTCATACAGGTCTTTCATTTGTTTGGTTAGAGTTACCCCAAGATATTTTATGCTATTTGTGGCTATTGTGAAGGGAATTATTTCCCTAGTTTCTTTCTCAGCCTGTTTATCCTTTGTATAGAGGAAGGCTACTGATTTATTTGAGTTAATTTTATATCCAGCCATTTTACTGAAGTTGTTTATCAGCTGGAGAAGTTCTATGGTAGAATTTTTTGGGTCGTTTATGTATACTATCATATCATCTGCAAATAGTGATACCTCCATTTCTTCTTTGACAATTTGTATCCCCCTGATCTCTTTTTGCTGTCTTATTTTAATTGTTCCAACTAACAGTTCTATATTGAATAAATATGGGTAGAGTGGGCATTCTTGTCTTGTGCCCAATTTCAGTGGGATTGCTTCAAGTATGTCTCTATTTAATTTGATATTGCCTGTTGGTTTACAGTAAATTTCTTATATTATGTTTAGGTATGGGCCTTGAATTCCTGATCTCTCCAATACTTTTAACATGAAGAAGTGTTGTATTTTGTTAAATGCTTTTTTCTGCACCTCAGGAGATGATCATGTGATTTTTTTCTTTGAGTTTGTTTATTTAGTAGTTTATGTTAATGGATTTTCATATATTAAACCAACCTGGCAAGCCTGGGATGAAGCCTACTTGATCATGGTGAATGATGGTTTTGATGTGTTCTTGGATTCAGTTTGCAAGAATTGTATTGAGTATTTTTGGATCAATATTCACAAGAAGATTAATCTGAAGTACTTTTTTGGTTGGGCCCTTGTGTGGTTTAGGTGTCAGAGTAATTGTGGCTTCATAAAATGAGTTAGGTAGTATTGCTTCTGTTTTTCTTTTATGGAATAGTTTGAGGAAAATTGGTATCGGGTCTTCTTTGAAGGTCTGGTAGAATTCTGCACTAAATCCATGTGGCCCTGATTTTTTTTTATGACTGCTTCTATTTCCTTGTGTGATATGGGCCTGGATTTAACTTTGATATGTGGCATCTGTCTAGAAAACCATCCATTTCATGTAGATGTTTCAGTTTTGTTGAGTATAGTCTTTTATAATAGGGTCTGATGATTTTTTGAATTTCCTCTGTTTCTGTTGTTATGTCTCCCTTTTCATTTCTGATTTTATTAATTTGGATACTGCCTCTTGGTGCTTTAGTTAGTTTGGCTATGGGTTTTTCTATCTTGTTGATTCTTTCAAAGAACCAACTTCTGGTTTTGCTGATTCTTTGTATTGTTTTCTTTGTTTCTACTTGGTTAACTTCAGCCCTGAGTTTGATTGTTTCCTGCCTTCTACTCTTTTGTGAGTTTGCTTCTTTTTGTTCTAAGGCTCTCAGGTGTGCTGTTAAGTTGTGAGTGTAAGATCTCTCCAATTGCTTTACCAGGGCAATTAGTGCTGCTTTCATTTTATTCCATAGGTTTAGGTATGATATGACAACATTTTCATTAAATTCCAGGAAGTTTTTAATTTCTTTCTTTATTTCCTCCTTGATCAAGTTATCACTGAGTAAAGAGTTGTTCAGTTTCCATGTGTATGTGGGCTTTGTGTAGTTTTTGCTGTTATTGAAAACCAGCCTTAGGCCATGGTGATCTGATAGGATGCATGGAATTACTTCAATCTTCTTGTATCTGCTGAGTGTTTTGTGACCAATTATATGGTTGACTTTGGAGAAGGTACCATTAGGTGCTGAGGAGAAGGTGTATCCTTTTGTTTTAGGGTGAAATGTTCTGTAGATATCTGTTAAATCCATTTGGTTCATAACCTCTCATAATTTCTGTTTCAATGACCTGCTCATTGGTGAAAGTGGGGTGTTGAAATCTCCTACTATTGTTGTGTGTGGTTCAATGTGTATTTTGAGTTTTAGAAAACTTTCTTTTATGAATTTGGGTGCTCTTGCACTTGGGGCATAGGTGTTCAGAATTGAGAGTTTCTCTTGGTGAATTTTTCCCTTGATAAATATGAAGTGTCGTTTTTCCTCATGCTTGATAACTTTTGGTTGAAAGTCGATTTTATTGGATATTAGGATGGAGACTCCTGCTTGTTTCTGTGGACCATTTGCTTAGAAGACTTTTTTATGTCTTTTTCCTCTGATATAGTGCTTGTCTTTGTTGTTGAGGTGTGTTTCTTGTATTCAGCAAAATGCTGGATCTTGTTTGTATATCCAGTCTGTTACCTTGGGTCTTTTTATAGATGAGTTGAGTCCATTAATATTGAGAGATATTAAAGAGAGATGACTGTTGGTTCCTGACATTTTTGTTTTTGTAGGCGGTTTTATGTGCTTGTGGCTCTCTGTTTTTTACTTTGTTGTGAGAAGCTTAACATCTTGTCCTTTCTTTGGTGCAGGTATCTTTCTTGTGTTGGATTTTTCATTACAGGTTCCTCTGTAAGGCTGGGTTGGTAGATAGATACTGTTTGAATTTGGTTTTGTCCTGGAATATTTCATTTTCTCCATCTATGTTGATTGAGAATTTTGCTGGGTAAAGTAGCCTAGGATGGCATTTGTGTTCTCTTAAGTGTGTGCATAACCTCTGATCAGGCTCTTCTGGCTTTCATGGTCTCTGTTGAGAAGTCTGGTGTAATTCTGACAGGTCTATCTATGTATGTTACTTGGCCTTTTTCCCTTGCAGCTTTTAAAATTCTTTCTTTGCTTTGTGTATTTAGTGTTTTGATAATTATGTGATGAGAAGATTTTCATTTCTGGTTCCATTTATTTGGTGTTCTATATGCTTATTGTACCTTTATGTCCGTCTCTTTCTTTAGGAAGAAGTTTTCTATGATTTTGTTGAAGACATTTTTAGGTCCTTCGAGCTGGGAATCTTCATTCTCCTCTATTCTGATTATCCTTAGATTTGGTCTTATCATTGTGTTCTGAGTTTCCTGGATGCTTTGGGTTAGGAGTTTTTTACGTTTTGAATTTTCTTTGACAGTTGTGTCAATGACTTCCACCGTCTCTTCTACACCTGAGATTCTCTCTTCTATCTTTTGCACTATGTTGGTGATACTTACATCTGTAATTCCTGACCTCTTTCCTAGGTTTTCCATTTCCAGATTTGCCTCCATTTGCATTTTCTTTATTGTTTCTACTTCTACTTTTATGATTTGCATCACTTCATTCAATTCATTCACCTGTTTGCTTGTGTTTTCCTGTATTTCTTTCAGTGAGTTATTGATATCCCCCTTAAAGGACTCTATTATCTTCATGAGATAGGATTTTAGGGCAGATTCCTGATTTTCAGGTGTGTTGGTGTATTCGGGGCTTGCTGTGGTGGGAGAATTGCGTTCTGATGATGCCCGTGTATTTTGGCTTCTGTTGCTTATGACCTTTCACTATCTGGATATCCCTGGAGTTTGTTGATCTGGGTAACTGTATCGAGTCTGCCTCTTTTGTCCCTGTGTTGCTTCAGGTGTCCTGTTAGGCTTGTGGCCTTGGCTGTATCAGACAACCTGTGAGGGCCTTCCAACTGAGGGCTCTTCACAGGGGCAGAAAAGCTGATGATCTGTTGAGCTGGTGTCAGTAGATCTAGTGGGAGGCCTTCAAACTGTTGGGTCTTCCCTGGAGCAGTCAAGCTGATGTCCAACTTCCCTGAGTTTAGCTGATCCTCAACTGCTCTGCACTCAGAGGACTTCTCAACTTCTCTGAGTGTACTGTGTCCAACTGATCTGAGTACAGCAGGACCTCTATGATGTATCAGGATATGGAGTCTTCATGGAGGTAGACCAACTAGGAGTTAACTGCTCTGAGTGCAGAGGGTCCTCCAGGATGGGTTGGGACATGGAGTCTTCATTGGGGCAGACCAACTATGGGTCTTCCGCAGCAGCAAAGACCAGGCAGAAGGAATAAGAGGGATGGAGGGAAGGAGAGTGGTATTCAAGAGGGCAGGGTTTTGGTGGGTGATGAGTTCTGGGTCCACCAGGCTCCCAGCAGCAGCTCCAGGACTCAGGGTGAGGGTGGGGGGTTCTTACCAACTGCTCTGAGTGCAGCAGGTCCTCTAGGATGGATTGGATTATGGATTCTTCAGGGGAGCAGACCAACTATGGGTCTGCCCCAGCAGCAAGGACCAGGAGGTAGGGCAGAGTAAAATTTTCTACACTATAAAACTCCCTAAAGTATCACACACACACACACACACACACACACACACACACACACACACACACACACACACATATACATAAAACATTTAAAAGGAGAGAATATTTCTGTGAAAACATATGTAAAATTTTTTCTCCTTTTAAATTTTGTTCAAATGCTAAAAATTATTTTATTTATTTTCAATCCAGCCATGCCCCCCCGCCTCCAGTCTGGTACCCTGCCTCAGTTCCTTATCTAATTCCTCCTTACCCATGTCTCTGAGAAGGTCCTCTCCCACAAGATCTTCCCCTTCCCTGGAGCCTTAAGTCTCTCTAGGTTAAGGCACATCTTCTCCATCTGAGGCCAGATTAGGCAGTCTTCTGCTATACATGTCAGGAGCCTTATGGCAGCTGTATGCTTCCTGGTTGGTGGCTCAGTGTCTGGGAGCTCCCAGGGATCTGGGTTAGTTGAGATGGCTGTTCTTCCTATGGAGCCACTCTCCTCTTCAGCTACTTCCAACCTTCCCCTAATTCAACCATAGGGGTCCCTGACCTTGGTCCAATGAATGGATGTAAGTGTCTGTGTATGTCTCAGCCAGTTGCTGGTAGGGCCCCTCAGAGGACAGCCATGCTAGGCTCCTGTCTGTAAGCACACCATGTAATTATTAATAGTGTCAGGCCTTGGAGCCTTCCCTTAAGATGCATTCCAAGTTGGGTCAGTCACTGGACTACCTTTCCTTCAATCTCTTCTCCATTTTTGTACTTGTAGTTCTTTTAGACAGGAAAAATTCTGTGTCAGGATTTTGACTGTGGATTGGCAACCCCATTTCTTCACTTGAGGCCCCATCTTTCTCCTGGAGGTGTACTCTTCAAGTTCTATCTTCCCACCATTGTGAATTTCATCTAAGGTCCCTCCCATTGAGTTCTGAGAGTCTTTCACACACCAAGGTTCTGTTAGGTTCTAGACCCACACACACACCTACCACTCCCTGAGGATGCATATTTCCATTCATTCTGCTGACCCTCTGGATTTCTTTCCTATTCCCCACTCCAATAGCTGACCCTGCTCCCTTATTCTCTTCCCTCTCTCCATTCTCACACATGTCCCTCTTTCCCTCTGCCTCCCATGACTAATTTCTTCCCCCTTCCAAGTGAGATTGAAGCATATACACTTGGGCCTTTTGCCTGATAACTTAAGTTCTGTGGGTTGTATCCTAAGTATTCTATACATTTTGGCTAACATCCACTTATTAGTGAGTACAAACCATGCATGTCCTTTTGGGTCTGAGTTACCTCATTTGGGATATTATTTTCTAGTTCCATTCATTTGCCTGAAAAACTCATGATGACCTAGTTCTTAATAGTCATATAGTATTTCATTGTGTAAATGAACCATATTTTCTCTATCCATTCTTTGTTTGAGGGACATGTACGTTGTTTTCAGCTTCTGGCTACTATAAACAAGGCTACTATGAACATAGTGGAGCATGTGTCCTTGTGGAATGTTGGGGCATCTTTTGGATATGCTCCCAAGAGTGGTATAGCTGGATCCTCAGGTAGATCTACTTTTAATTTTCTGAGAAACCAACAGATTGATTTCCAGAGTGTGTTGTACCAATGGATAAGTGTTCCTCTTTCTCCATATCCTCACCAGCATGTGCTGTCACCTGAGTTTTCATTCTTAGTCATTGATGTTCTCTAAGTTGTTTTGATTTGCATTGCCCTGATGACTAAGACTTTGAACATTTCTTTAAGTGCTTTTGGCCATTCAAGAATCCTCTGTTGCAAACCCTCTGCTTAGCTCTATGCCCCATTTTTTAATTGGGTCATTTGGTTTTTTGGAGGTTAGTTTCTTGAGTTCTTCATATAGTTTGGATATTAGCCCTCTATTGAACGTGGGATTGGTGAATATTTTCTTCCCAATCTATAAGTTGCCAATTTGTCCTATTGACTGTGACATTTGCTTACAGAAACCTTTTAGTTACATAAGGTCCCATTTATCAAATCTTGATCTTAGAGCCTGAGTCATTGGAATTCTGATTAAGAAATTTCACCCTGTGCCAATAAGTTAGGGGCTCTTTCCCACGTTCTCATCTATTAGATTCTGTGTATATAGTTTTATGTTCAGGTCCTTGATCTAACTGACCTTGAGCTTTGTGCAAATTGATAAATATGTATCTATTTTCATTTTTCTACATATGGACAGCCAATTAGACCAGCACCATTTGTTGAAGATGCTCTCCTTTTTCCATTGTATACTTTTGTTTGTTTTTTTTTTTTGTCATAAGTCTGTGAGTTTTTTTTTTTTGTCTGGGTGTTCAATTCTGTTCCAATGATCAACCAGTCTATCTCTGTGCCAATAGCATGTAGGTTTTGTCACAATTGCTCTGTAGGAGAGCTTGAAGTCAGGGATGGTGATTCCTCCAGAAGTTTGATTAATCTAGAGAACTGTTTTCGCTATGCTGAGATTTTTGTTTTTCCATATGAAACGGAAAATTGCTCTTTCCTAGTATTGTGTTGGAATTTTGATGAAGCTTGCTTTAAATCTGTAGATTGCTTTTGGTAGTATGGCCATTTTTACTATGTTTTTAAAATATTTTATTAGGTATTCTCCTCATTTACATTTCCAATGCTATCCCAAAAATCCCCCATACCCTCTACCCCACTGCCCTACGAACCCACTCCCACTTTTTGGCCCTAGCGTTCCCCGGTACTGGGGCATATAAAGTTTCAAGTCCAATGGACCTCTCTTTCCATTGATGGCCGACTAGGCCATCTTTTGATACATATGTAGCTAGAGTCAAGAGCTCCTGGGTGCTGACTAGTTCATAATGTTGTTCCACCTGTAGGGTTGCAGATCCCTTTAGCTCCTTGGGTACTTTCTCGAGCTGCTCCATTGGGGGCCCAGTGATCCATCCAATAGCTGACTGTGAGTATCCACTTCTGTGTTTGCTAAGCCTTGACATAGTCTCACAAGTGACAGCTATATCTGGGTCCTTTCAGCAAAATCTTGTTAGTGTATGCAATGGTGTCAGCGTTTGGAAGCTGATTATGTGATGGATCCCTGGATATGGCAGTCTCTAGATGGTCCATCCTTTCGTCACAGCTCCAAATTTTGTCTCGGTAACTCTTTCCATGGGTGTTTTCTTCCCAAATCTAAGAAGGGGCAAAGTGTCCACACTTTGGTCTTCATTCTTCTTGAGTTTCATGTGTTTAGCAAATTGTATCTTATATCTTGGGTATCATAAGTTTCTGGGCTAATATCCACTTAACAGTGAGTATATATTATGTGAGTTCCTTTGTGATTGGGTTACCTCACTCAGGATGATGCCCTCCAGGTCCATCCATTTGCCTAGGAATTTCATAAATTCATTCTTTTTAATTGCTGAGTAGTACTCCATTGTGTAAATGTACCACATTTTCTGTATCCATTCCTCTGTTGAGGGGCATCTGGGTTCTTTCTAGCTTCTGGCTGTTATAAATAAGAATGCTATAAACATAATGGAGCATGTGCCCTTCTTAACAGTTGGAACATTTTCTAGATATATGCCCAGGAGAGGTATTGCAGGATCCTCTGGTAGTACTTTGTCCAATTTTCTGAGGAAACTCCAGACTGATTTCCAGAATGGTTGTGTAAGCTTGCAATCCCACCAACAATGGAGGAGTGTTCCTCCTTCTCCACATTCTTGCCAGCATCTGTTGTCACCTGAATTTTTTATCTTAGCCATTCTGACTGGTATGAGGTGGAATCTCAGGTTTGTTTTGATTTTCATTTCCCTGATGATTAAGGATGTTGACCATTTTTTCAGGTGCTTCTCTGCCACTTGGTATTCCTCAGGTGAGAATTCTTTGTTCAGCTCTGAGCCCCATTTTTTAATGGGGTTATTTGATTTTCTGGAGCCCACCTTCTTGAGTTCTTTATATATATTGGATATTAGTCCCTTATCTGATTTGGGATAGGTAAAGATCCTTTCCCAGTCTGTTGGTGGTCTTTTTGTCTTATTGATGGAGTCTTTTGGCTTGCAGAAGCTTCACGACTTTATGAGGTCCCATTTATCGATTCTCGATCTTACAGCACAAACCATTGCTCTTCTATTCAGGAATTTTTCCCCTGTACCCATACCTTCCAGGCTTTTCCCTACTTTCTCCACTATAAGTTTCAGTGTCTCTGGTTTTATGTGGAGTTCATTAATCCACTTAGATTTGACCTTAGTACAAGGAAATAGGAATGAATCAATTTACATTCTTCTACATGATAACCACCAGTTGTGCCAGTACCATTTGTTGAAAATGCTGTCTTTTTTCCACTGGATGGTTTTAGCTCCCTTGTCAAAGATCAAGTGACCATAGGTGTGTGGGTTCATCTCTGGGTCTTCAATTCTGTTCCATTGGTCTACTTGGTTGTTGCTATACCAGTACCATGCAGTTTTTATCACAATTGCTCTGTAGTACAGCTTTAGGTCAGGCATGGTGATTCCAACAAAGATTCTTTTATCCTTGAGAAGAGTTTTTGCTATCCTAGGTTTTTTGTTATTCCAGATTAATCTGGCAATTGCCGTTTCTAATTCATTGAAGAATTGAGTTGGAATTTTGATGGGGATTGCATTGAATCTGTAGATTGCTTTTGGCAAGATAGCCATTTTTACTATATTGATCCTGCCAATCCATGAGCATGGGAGATCTTTCCATCTTCTGAGATCTTCTTTAATTTCTTTCTTCAGAGTCTTGAAGTTCTTATCATACAGATCTTTCACTTCCTTAGTTAGAGTAATACCAAGGTATTTTATTTTATTGGTGACTATTGAGAAGGGTGTTGTTCCCTAATTTCTTTCTCATCCTGTTCATCCTTTGTGTAGAGAAATGCCATTGACTTGTTTGAGTTAATTTTATATCCTGCTATGGCACCGAAGCTGTTTATCAGGCTTAGGAGTTCTCTGGTGGAATTTGTAGGGTCACTTATATATACTATCATATCATCTGCAAACAGTGATATTTTGACTTCTTCCTTTCCAATTTGTATCCCCTTGATCTCCTTTTGTTGTCTAATTGCTCTGGCTAGGACTTCAAGTACAATGTTGAATAGGTAGGGAGAGAGTAGACAGCCTTGTCTAGTCCCTGATTTTAGTGGGATTGCTTCCAGCTTCTCACCATTTACTTTGATGTTGGCTACTGGTTTGCTGTAGATTGCTTTTATCATGTTTAGGTATGGGCCTTGAATTCCTGATCTTTCCAAGAGTTTTATCATGAATGGGTGTTGGATTTTTGTCAAATGCTTTCTCCACATCTAACGAGATGATCATGTGGTTTTTGTCTTTGAGTTTGTTTATATACTGGATTACATTGATGGATTTCCGTATATTGAACCATCCCTACATATCTGGGATGATACCTACTTGGTCAGGATGGATGATTGTTTTGATATGTTCTTGGATTCGGTTAGCAAGAATTTTATTGAGGATTTTTGCATCGATATTCATAAGGGAAATTGGTCTGAAGTTCTCTATCTTTATTGGGTCTTTTTGTGGTTTATGTATCAGAGTAATTGTGTCTTCATAGAATGAGTTGGGAAGAGTACCTTCTACTTCTATTTTGTGGAATAGTTTGAGAAGAACTGGGATTAGATCTTCTTTGAAGGTCTGATAGAACCCTGCACTAAACCCATCTGGTCCTGGGCTTTTTATGGTTGGAGACTATTAATGACTGCTTCTATTTCTTTAGGGGATATAGGACTGTTTAGATCATTAACCTGATTTGATTTAACTTTGGTACCTGGAATCTGTCAAGAAACTTGTTCATTTCATCCAGGTTCTCCAGTTTTGTTGAGTATAGCCTTTTGTAGAAGGATCTGATGGTGTTTTGGATTTCTTCATGATCTACTGTTATGCCTCCCTTTTCATATCTGATTTTGTTAATTAGGATGTTGTCCCTGTGCCCTCTAGTGAGTCTGGCTAAGGGTTTATCTATCTTGTTGATTTTCTCAAAGAACCAGCTCATCACGTTGTTGATTCTTTGAATAGATCTTCTTGTTTCCACTTGGATGATTTTGCCCCTAGTTTGATTATTTCCTGCTGTCTACTCCTCCTGGGTTAATTTACTTCCTTTTGTTCTAGAGCTTTTAGGTGTGTTGTCAAGCTGCTAATGTGTGCTCTCTCTAGTTTCTTTTTGGAGGCACTCAGAGCTATGAGTTTTCCTCTTAGAAATGCTTTCTTTGTGCCCCATAAGTTTGGTTATGTTGTGGCTTCATTTTCATTAAACTCCAAAAAGTCCTTAATTTCTTTCTTTATTCCTTCCTTGACCAAGGTATCATTGAGAAGAATGTTGTTCAGTTTCCATGTGAATGTTGCCTTTCTATTATTTATTTTGTTATTGAAGATCAGCCTTAGTCCATGGTGATCTGATAGGATGCATGGGACAATTTCAATATTTTGTATATGTTGAGGCTTGTTTTGTGACCAATTATGTGGTCAATTTTGGAGAAGGTACCATGCGGTGCTGAGAAGAAGGTATATCCTTTTTTTTTTAGGATAAAATGTTCTGTAGATGTCTGTTAGATTCATTTGTTTCCAGCCTTTCATTCTGAGGTAGTGTTTATCTTTTTCTCTGAGTTGGGTTTCCTGTAAGCAGCAAAATGTTGGGTCCTGTTTGTGTAGCCAGTCTGTTAGTACATGTCTTTTTATTGCAGAGTTGAGTCCATTGATATTAAGAGATATTAAGGAAAAGTAATTGTTGCTTCCTAATATTTTTGTTGTTACAGTTGGCATTTTGTTCTTGTGGCTGGATTCTTTTAGGTTTGTTGAGGGATTACCTTCTTGCTTTTTCTAGGATGTGGTTTCTGTCCTTTTATTGGTTGTTTTTTTTTTTTTTTTCTGTTATTATCCTTTGAAGGACTGGATTCATGGAAAGATAATGTGTGAATTTGGTTTTGTCATGGAATACTTTGGTTTATCCATATATGGTAATTGAGAGTTTGGCTGGGTATAGTAGCCTGGGCTGGCATTTGTGTTCTCTTAGTGTCTGTATAACATCTGTCCAGGATCTTCTGGCTTTCATAGTCTCTGGTGAATAATCTGGTGTAATTCTGATAGGCTTGCCTTTATATGTTACTTGACCTTTTTCCCTTACTGCTTTTAATATTCTGTCTTTATTTAGTGCATTTGTTGTTCTGATTATTATGTGTCAGGAGGAATTTCTTTTCTGATCCAGTCTATTTAAAGTTCTGCAGGCTTCTTGTATGTTCATGGGCATTTCTTTCTTTAGGTTTTGGAAGTTTTCTTCTATAATTTTGTTGAAGATATTTGCCGGTCCTTTGAGTTGAAAATCTTCATTCTCATCTACTCCTATTATCTGTAGGTTTGGTCTTCTCATTGTGTCCTGGATTTCCTGGATTTTTTGAGTTAGGATCTTTTTGCATTTTCCATTTTCTTTGATTGTTGTGCCGATGTTCTCTATGGAATCTTCTGCACCTGAGATTCTCTCTTCCATCTCTTGTAGTCTGTTGCTGATGCTTGCATCTATGGTTCCAGATTTCTT
This sequence comes from Mus musculus, assembly GCF_000001635.26. Taxonomy (NCBI): domain Eukaryota; kingdom Metazoa; phylum Chordata; class Mammalia; order Rodentia; family Muridae; genus Mus; species Mus musculus. The sequence goes on from NC_000071.6 coordinate 109,354,828, forward strand.
TCCTAGGGTTTCTATCTTCATCATTGCCTCACTTTGGGTTTTCTTTATTGTGTCTACTTTCCTTTTTAGGTCTTAGATGGTTTTATTCAGTTCCATCACCTGTTTGGTTGTGTTTTCCTGCAATTGTTTAAGGGATTTTTGTGCTTCCTCTTTAATGTCTTCTACCTGTTTAGCAGTGTTCTCCTGTATTTCTTTAAGTGAGTTATTAAAGTCCTTCTTGATGTCCTCTACCAACATCATGAGATATGCTTCTAAATCTGGGTCTAGCTTTTTAGATGTGTTGGGGTGCCCTGGACTGGGTAAAGTGGGAGTGCTGGGTTCTGATGATGGTGAGTGGTCTTGGTTTCTGTTAGTAAAATTCTTTCGTTTACCTTTAGCCATCTGGTAATCTCTGGAGTTAGTTGTTACAGTTGTCTCTGTTTAGAGATTGTTCGTCTGGTGATTCTGTTACCCTCTATCAGCAGACCTGGGAGACTAGCTCTCTCCTCTGAGTTTCAGTGGTCAGAGCACTCTCTGCAGGCAAGCTTTCCTCTTACAGGAAGGTGCACAGATATCTGGCGTTTGGACCTCCCTCCTGGTCGAAGATGATGGCCCAAAACAGAACCTTTCCCAGAAGCTGTTGCTTTGGCCTGTCACAGAAGCTGTTAGCTTCTGTAGTCCACACTCTCACCTGTGCAGACTACTTTCGGCAGAGTCTCAGAACCAAGATGTCTTCCACTGATGCTGAGGCAAAGCCCTCCAGGGCTGGGCGGACACCTGTCCTCTAGCCGAGAAGGTGGCCGATGTCTGGAGCCCGAAAAGGGCGCTGCCTCAGCTCTGTGCCTCCCGCCTTTCCCAGAAGCTGTTAGCTTCTGTAGTGCACACTCTCACCTGTGCATACTACTCTCAGAGGAGTCCCATTTTTACTATGTTAATCCTACTATTCCATGAGCATGAGAGATCTTTTGATTTTCTGAGTTCTTCTTTGATTTCTTTCCTGAGAGACTTGAAGTTCTTGTCATACAGAGTGGCTAGAGTTGCACTAAGATATGTTATATTATTTGTGAGTATTGTGAAGGTTGGTATTTTCCTATTTTCTTTCTCAGCCTATCATTTGTATAAAGGAAGGCTACCGATGTCTTTTAGTTAATTGCATACCATCCACTTTGCTGATGGGGAAGTACTTTTTAGAATTTTTAGTGTAACTTATGTTTACCATCAGATCCTCTGCAAATAGTGGTTCCTTGACTTCTTTTTTAATTTGTATCCCCTTGTTCTCCTTTTGTTGCCCTATACTCTAGCTAGAATGTTCAGAACTATATTGAATAGATATGGAGATTGTGGCCATCCCTGTCTTGTCCCTGATTTTAGTTGGGTTTGCTTCAAGTATATGTCCTTTTAATTTTATATTGGCTGTTGGTTTGGTGTATATTGCTTTTATTGTGTTTAGGTATGGGCCTTGAATTCCTGATCTCTTCCATACTTTTAACATGAAGGGGCATTGTGTTTTGTGAAATGCTTTTAGAGCACCTAGTAAGATGATCATGTTATTTTTTTCTTTGAGTTCATTTATATAGCATACTATGTTAATACATTTTCATATATTGAACAATCCCTGGATCCTTGGGATGAAGCTTAGTTGATTTTGGCGCATGACATTTTTGATGTGTTCTTGGATTCCTTTTGCTAGAATGTTATTGAGTATTTTTGCATCAATATGCATACACAAAATTGGCCTGAAGTTCTCTTTCTTTGTTGGGTCTTTGTGTAGTTTAGGTATAAGAATAACTGTGGCTTCATAGAATGAATTCCATAGTGTTCTTTCTGTTTCTATTTTATAAAGTAGCTTGAGGAATGTTTGTATTAGCACTCCTTTGAGGGCCTAGTAGAATTCTGCACCAAGGCCATCTGGTATGGTATTGTTTTTGGTTGGGAGGTTTTTATTGAGAGATTCTATTTCCTTAGATGTAATGTAACTGACTAGATTGTTTATCTGCTCTCGATTTATCTTTGGTACATGGTATCTGTCTAGATAACCACTCATTTATCTAGATTTTCCAGTTATGTTGAATAAAGGCTTTTGCAGTAAGATCCGATGATTTTTTAATTTCCTCAGTTTCTGGTCTTATGTCTCCCTTTTCATTTCTGATTTTGTTAATTTGGACACTCTGTGTCCTTTAGTTAGTTTACCTAATGGTTTATCTACCTTATTGATTTTCTCAAAGAACCAGCTTTTGGTTTTGTTAATTGTGTTTTTACTTCTCTCTGATTCTAATTGGTTGATTACTACCCTGAGTTTGATTTTTTTTCCTGTCTTGTCCTCTTGTGTCTGTTTGCTTTTTTTGTTCTAGGGCTTTTAGGTGTACTGTTAAGATACTAGTATAGGTTCTCTCCAAATTCTTTATGAGGGCACTTAGTGCTATGAATTTTTCTCTTAGCACTGCTTTCATTTTTTCCCATACTTTTGGGTATGTTGTATCTTCTAGAAAGTCTTTAATCTCTTTATTTCTTCCCTGAACAAGTTATCATTTAGTAGAGTAGAGAGTTGTTCAGTTTCCATGAATATATGGGCTCTCTGTTATTTTTCTTGTTATTGAAGTCTAGCTTTAGTGTGTGGTGATTTGATAGGGTGCATGGGATTATTCCAATTTTCATGTATTTGTTGAGATTTATTTCATGTCAGATTATATGGTCAATTTTGGAGAATGTTCCATGAGGTACTGAGGAGAAGGTATATTCTTTTGTTTTACAGTGAAATGTTTTGTATATACCTTGTTAAATCCATCTGGTTCATAATTTCTATTAGTTTCACTGTGTCTATGTTTAATTTCTGTTTCAGTGACATGTGCATTGGGAAGAGTGGAGTGTTGGTCTCTCCCTATTATTATGTGAGGTTCAAGGTGTGTTTTGTGTGTTAACAATGTTTCTTTTATAAATGGAATGCCTTTGCATTTAGGGCTTAGGTATTCAGAATTGAAACTTCCTGTCGGTGGATTTTTCCTTTAGTGAATATGAAGTGTCCTTCCCATCTCATTTGATGACTTTTTGTTGGAAGCCTATTTTATTGGACATTAAAATGGCAACTCCCAGTTTTTTGGGGGTTCAGGTGGTGGCCACCATTTGCTTGGAAATTTTTTCCAGCCTTTTACTCTGAGGTAATGTTAGTCTTTGTCATTGAGGTATGTTTCTTGTATGCAGTAAAGTGCTGGAAGTTGCTTGCATATTACGTGGCTGCATATCCAGTCTTTCAGTTTCTGTCTTTTCATTGGGTCATTGAGTCCATTAATGGATGAGAGATATTCAAGTCATATGATTGTTAGTTCCTGTTATGTTTGTTATTAGAAGTGGTATTATTTGTGTGTGTGATTCTTTCCTTCTGGGTTTGTTGTGAGATGCTTAGCCTGATAGTCTATGTCTATTTATTGGGAAATTGAGTCCCTTGATATTAAGAGATATTAAGGACCAGTGATTGTTGCTTCCTTTATTTTTGTTGTTAGAGGTGGAATTTTGATTTGTGGCTATCTTCTTCTAGATTTGTTTAAAGAATATTACTTTCTTGCTTTTTCTTAGGTGTTGTTTCCCCTTTGTGTTAGAGTTTTCTATCTATTATCCTTTGTAGGGCTGGATTTATGAATTGATATTGTTTAAATTTGGTTTTGTGTTGGAATATCTTGGTTTTTCCATCTATAGCAATTGCAAGTTTTGCTGGGTAGGAAGCCTGGACTGGCATTTATATTCTCTTAGGATCTGTATCATATGTCCAGGATATTCTGGCTTTTAGAATCTCTGTTGAAAAGTCTGGTGTAATTCTGATAGGTTTGCCTTTATATGTTACTTGGCCTTTTTCCCTTACAATTTTTAATATTATTATTTTTTTTGTTCTATGCATTTGATGTTTTGATTATGTGACCTGAGGATTTTCTTCTCTGGTCCAATCCATTTGGTGTCATGTAAGCTTCTTGTACATTTATGGCAATCTCTTTGTTTAGGTTGGGGATGTTATCTTCTATGAGTTTGTTGAGGATGTTTTCATCCTCTGGGAATCCTTCCTGCTGGGAATCTTTGCTCTTTTCTATTCCTATTATCCTTAGGTTTGGTCTTTTCAGTGGATCCTGGATTTTGTTGATGTTTTCGGTTAGTTTTTATTATTATTATTATTTAACATTTTCTCCCTCCCTCCCTCCCTCCCTCCCTCCCTCCCTTCCTTCCTTCCTTCCTTCCTTCCTTTACTCCTCCTCCTCCTCCTTCTTCTCTCTTTCTCTCTCTCTGTCTCTCTCTCTGTCTCTCTCTCTGTCTCTCTCTCTCTGTCTCTCTCTCTCTCTCTCTCTCTCTCTCTCTCTGTGTGTGTGTGTATTTATTCCTACTCCAGATTTTATTCCCCTCCTGGTCCACCCTCAGACTGTTCCATTTTCTTTGACCATTGTGTCAATATCTTCTATAGTATCTTCTATGCCGGATATTTGATATTCTATCTCTTGTATTCTGTTGGTGATGCTTACATCTGTAGCTCCTGACTTCTTTCATAGTTTTCCATATCCAGGATTGCCTCCCTTTGTGATTTCTTTATTGTTTCTACTTCCATTTTTATGTCTTGGACAACTTTGTTCTATTCCTTTACCTGTTTGATTGTGTTTTCTTGTATTTCTTTAAGGAATTTATTTGTTTCCTGTTTAAGGGCTTCTATCTGTTTACCTATGTTTTCTTGTATTTCTTTAAGAGAGGTATTTATATCCTCCTTACAGGTTGATATTATCCTCATGAGATGGGATTGTAAATCTGTATCATGCTTTTCAGGTGTTTTGGGTGATGCACGGCTTACTGTGGTGGGAGACCTGGGTTCTGATGGTGCCAAAGTATATTGGTGTCTGTTGCTCATAATTTTGTGCTTGCCTCTTGCCATCTGTTTATCTCTGGTGTTAACTGATCTAGATGCCTCTGTCTGCAGCCTGCCTCTTTTGTCCTTGGCCTGTATCAAATCTCCTGTGAGATCTGTGGCCCTGGCTACAGCAGACTTCCTGGAAGGCCTGCAGACTGTGCGGTATTGAGAGGAGGCAGAGACGCAGATATGCCCAGGTGGAGGTGCTGACTAGAAGTGAGATGGCTTTTGAATGGAGGCAGGGTTTCCAGGTCCTCTGGGCATCTTGTGGATCTCAGCTGCTGTGGTTATTGGGCAGGTGCCTTTCCTGTTGCTGTGTTTGCAGCAGATCTCCTGGGAGTGTAGTGTTTAGAGGGGTGTTCATGCTGATCTGCCTGGGCAGAGGTGCAGCCCAGAAGTGCGGGTCTCAACATTTTACCAGTGGGTTCAATATTCAAAATAGGAACCAAGAGTTTTATCACAAAAGTCTTAAGTGATAACTAGACTAGAATAATTTTCTGAAGAACAAGTTCCTCAAGAATTGATACATGTGCTGTGATTGCTATTCATTTAAGGTAACAGTTATTTTAAAAAACATAAATGATGAAGACTACACATTTTATGAAGTTGATGTTTGTTTCATATCTGTATACTGTTTGTACATGAATGACCCAACATCACTCTCTGTTTTTGCAACTTTCAGCTTTTCAAATTTCCCACTCATTCTTACATACATGGTTCCATATTTAGAAATTATTTTTGATAAACATGTACATACACACATGCACAAGAACACACATATAACCCCCCTCCATGATACTTGTTATTTGGTAAGAATTTTCTATCACATTTTATTATAAAACAATAATATGAAGTATAAGAATTTTTAATTAACCATGAGACATACTGCATTTTACTACATGGGATAACTTTAATATATCTGTCTTTCCTGGAAGCCATTAAAGAATTAGGGGGAATTTTCAATTTGGTATTCACTTTATTGCTATGCATATGTAGTTATCTAATGAAGCATCTCATTTAGGTGGCTTCCTTGCTGAAGACCAGAGTATTTACTAACCCTGTTGGAGAACTGGTGAACATGAAGCATAGAGAAAACCAGTGTGCAGATTATGACATTTTCAACATTTGGAATTTTCCACAAGGCCTTGGATTAAAAGTGAAAATAGGAAGCTATTTTCCTTGTTTCCCACAGAGCCAACAACTTTGTATATCTGAAAACATGGAGTGGGCTACAGGAGGAGCTTTGGTGGGTATACCACAAGTTACATTCTTTTTAGTATAATTAAAGTTTAAAATATGATAGAGACTGCCATACCTGGGGATCCACCCCATAATCAGCCTCCAAACACTGACACCATTTCATATACCAGCAAGATTTTGCTGAAAGGACCCAGATATAGCTGTCTCTTGTGAGGCTATGCCGTGGCCTGGCAAACACGGAAGTGGATGCTCACAGTCAGCTATTGGATGGAACACAGGGCCCCCATTGGAGGAACTAGAGAAAGTACCCAAGGAGGTAAAGGGGTCTGTAACCCTATAGGTGGAACAACAATATGAACTAACCAGTACCCCCAGAGGTCTTGACTCTAGCTGCATATATATCAGAAGATGGCCTAGTCAGACATCATTGGAAAGAGAGGCCCCTTGGTCTTGCAAACTTTATATATGGGGAATGCCAGGGCCAAGAAGTGGGAGTGGGTGGGTAGGGGAGTGGGGGGGGGGTCTGGGGGACTTTTGGGATAGCATTTGAAATGTAAATGAAGAAAATACCTAATTAAAAAAATAAATAAAAATTAAAATATGAGGCATGAAGTGATAGCTCTGTGGTTAAGACCAATTGCTGCTCTTACAAAAGGCCCATCCTCATTAACCAGCATCAAAATTTGATAACTCACAACTTTCTATAAAACTAGATGATAGGAATCAAAGGCCTCTTTGAATTCCATGTTCAGTTGAATTCACATGCCTATTCAATCCACAGTACAGAAACACATTTAACACACACACAATTTTGCAACTATATATTAACCATAAAATTTTGTGATTACCTGTGAACATACTTTTAGCCTAATGAAGTAAAGCTCATAATGATTAATAGAAATATTTCTCCACATTCAAGGTTTTCATTTAAACTTAGAATAATTTTATTAATTCTATGAGAGTCTTGTGTAGCATTACCTTGTTTATATTCATCAAACAACTCTTTCGACCCCCCCTTACTTTTTTCAACATGCAACTCAGTATCCTTTTTCTTTTATTTATGAACCATGTGAGAGAAACTGATTAAACATGAATACTTTTTTAATGTAATCAGTTTAGGAAGAAATTTTTCTAAATATCTATAACACAAATATTACCCATATAATAATACCTGATTGGGTTAATATTGAGTGACTGTCAGGGCATTGCAATCTTATATAAAATAATAAAGTGCCCCAAATTGATAAGAGATGCCTGTTAGCAGAGGAATATGTTTAGCCATATCTGTTAATGACATATACATATATATGTACAACATATATACCATATGTATAATTACCCATATATGTTTATTCATATGTATATACATATGTATGTGTATATTGCCTCAGGTTCCCACCTCCATGTGTAGTGTGACATGTGCTGCTGGGTTCAGGAAAATTCATCAGAAACATACAGCCGACTGCTGCTTTGATTGTGTCCTGTGCCCAGAAAATGAGGTTTCCAATGAAACAGGTACATGTTTGCATACAGAAAAAAAAGCTGAATTAAAATATTTTCTTTTTCCAAACTAGAATTGTGAAATGGCCTATATGAAAACTGAAAACCTAAAATCTCTGTGTTTCAGAATTTAATCATTTGAATAGTATCAGAATTTTACAACCCTGCCAATAACCTGCAATATCTTCTATAAACAACACATTTCTCTCATAATATGATGGTTTCTGATCTTATATTTTTGCAGAAAAAGTTTATGTGGACAAACACCTGTAACCATTTTTAAAAACAAAATTTTAGGCATAGTCTGTACATATGTTTCATCTTCATTATTTTTTTTAAAAAGCAACTTGACTACATGACCAGTCCATAGTCTTTCCTTTCCATCTTCAAACTGGATCCTGACAGAGATCAGAAACTTAGGGACACAGTTATTCTTTAATGAAATACATTTTAAGATCTCAGATGGCTCAAAGGATGAAGCATTTGTGGGCAAAGAATTAGAACAAGAGTGAAGATGTCATGTCAAGAATGCACCCAGCAATGTGATATCTCTTATCAGCAATCACAGCTGAGATAAAGAAAGAAGGGATGAATGTGAATATCCATATTCTTCATGCCATGCAGTTTGAAATGTGTAGCTGGGAAAAAAGAGATCTTACCACAGTGAGGGGGACCTGCCTAGGTCTATGAAGCATGCAGCTTCAATAATGGGAATATTGGCTTATGCAAACAGTATTTACATGATGAATTTAATGTTCTTGTGACTATGTGAAAGTACCAACAAAGGGCACAACTCTCATAGGTAACAAAGTACATAATGCATTTTATCAGCTGGTATTGAGAGATATGTTCCCACAATGAGCAGATATGAAAGCAGTGAGTTTAAGGTTGAGAAACTAACTAATCTGAGATGATGCATTTTGTTATTCACAATGCACTGAAAAACTATTTTTATTTATTTTTTGTTTAATAAATACGTATTTTTCCTCCTTCATTTTCCATGTTGGCATTTTGTACATTACAAAGCATAGGTTAATATAGAGCAGCCTTAAGTCAGAGGTCCCTACTGCAACAAGGAATGGAATAGGTGCTTAACACCAAAATATTTTTTGAGGTATACTCTGAGTAATACAAATACACAATTAGTAAGAACTTAATTATGATATCTAATGAGGGTTTGTTGTTTATGAGCAGATATGGAGCAGTGTGTGAGGTGTCCAGATGATAAATATGCCAACTTAGAGAAAACCCACTGCCTCCAAAGAGCTGTGTCATTTCTGGCTTATGAAGATCCACTGGGGATGGCTCTAGGCTCCATGACAATGTGCTTCTCTGCCCTCACAGTTCTAGTACTAGTCACTTTTGTGAAGTACAAAGATACTCCAATTGTGAAGGCCAATAACCGAATTCTCAGCTACATCCTGCTCATCTCTCTCATCTTGTGCTTTCTCTGCTCATTGTTCTTCATTGGACAGCCCAACCATGCTACCTGCATCCTGCAGCAGACCACATTTGGAGTATTTTTCACAGTAGCCATTTCTACAGTGTTGGCCAAAACAATAACTGTGGTCATGGCTTTCAAGCTCACTACTCCAGGAAGAAGGATGAGAGGGATGCTGGCATCAGGGACACCTAACTTGGTCATTCCTATTTGTAGCCTAGTCCAACTTGTTCTCTGTGGAATCTGGTTAGTAACATCTCCTCCCTTTATTGACAGAGATACACAATCTGAACATGGAAAGACCATCATTATTTGCAACAAAGGCTCAGTCATTGCCTTCCATTTTGTTCTGGGATACTTGGGTTCCTTGGCTCTGGGGAGCTTCACTGTGGCTTTCTTGGCTAGGAACCTTCCTGACAGATTCAATGAAGCCAAGTTCCTAACATTCAGCATGCTGGTATTCTGCAGTGTCTGGATCACCTTCCTCCCTGTCTACCACAGCACCAGGGGAACAGTCATGGTGGTTGTGGAGGTTTTCTCCATCTTGGCTTCTAGTGCAGGCTTGCTAGGGTGTATCTTTGTCCCAAAGTGTTTTGTTATTTTAGTTAGACCAGATTCAAACTTTCTGCAGAAATACAAGGATAAATTGTTTTACTGAAACTTCAATAGTTTAAAAATGTTAGATGAAACTCAACATATTTTTTCCTGTCTTAACAAAAGTACTACTAAAAGATACAAAATTTTTAGTAATGTAGAAATTTATACTTACACTGCATTGCAGCACTGACAATTAGAATACCAATAACTAAGTTTTGATGGAAAGTAGTTTCAATCTTGAGTACAAAAATTTGAACGTATAAAGAACAGGGACTCTCAATTGAGGAATGGCTAACATCATTTTGACCTGTAGTTATGTGTGTAAGCCATGTTCTTAATTAATGATTAATATTAGATGATTCTCCTTCTTGTGGACAATGCCACCTCTATGCAAGTTGTTCTTGGAGTTATAAGAAAGGGGAATGTAAACATGGACAGGAAGCCAGTAACCAGCATTATTCCATGTGCTTTGAGTGCCTGCATTCTGTAAGTAAACAAACACTTTTATCACATGTTCTTTTTGACCATGGTGTTTTACCACAGAAACAGAAACTAATATATCACCAAAATGGTAAGTTGCCTCCATTGGGATTTGATATACCATAAATTACAGATGCAACAAAAGGCACTGATTTGAAAAGAGAAACGAGAGTGAATGTAAGCAAAGTATGGACCATAGTGACAGTATTGTATATTGTTGATGGCCAACACAGAAGCTGTGGATTTTGGAATAGACTTATAGTATGAAGATGTTAAGAATATTAGATAACATACTAAGAAAGAAACAGTATATGAAAAGAACAATGGGGTTCAGATTTTGCTTCTAATACAGGGCTCTGTAACTTTATGTGAAAATACATGATTTCATTATGAAATGAACATGTTTCTCTTAGTGAGAAAAATTGGCAGTTGGAAGGTCCCACAGAAGACCATTATCACAATAAGGTCAGTGAAGTCTGTGAACATATAAATCACTCTATATGAAGGGTCTCGTCATAAATTTTGTCAAAATATGAGTATCAAATCTTATTTTAGTTTATCATTACACACACAAACACACACATTATTATTTTTGAACATCAGGTGTTGAAAGCCAGTGTCATTTTTTTCTCTCAAAATATTGTTCGTTGCTTTATTTTTTAAATGTTATTTGGTAATTTATTGTTGACATTATAATTTAGTTGTTTTGTTTGTATTTCCATTCTCCAAACCACCCTGTGTACTCCTTCCCTTCTGACATGCACATGGCCTCTTATATCATTAAAAAGTGTTGGAAGCCTTCAAGGAAACAGTATCACCAAGACTTAAAAGGAATGATGGTCATATGAATTCACAGAGAATTTCTTAGCATTCTTAAGTCCTGCACAGGTTCAAGTCATATAGTATCCCTGTACAAACAAGGAGACATGGACAACTGCAAACACATTATAAATGTAGAATAAGTGATAATGTCTATCAGGGAACTCTCTTTTGTTATCCTGAATTTAATATAATTACCATCAATGTTCCCTATATTGATGTTATATCACTTAATAAATAAATCCTGGAAGGAAAATACAAATAATTACATAAATGCAACCTTATTTTGAAATATTTATTTTATTTTATTTTTACTGTCCTACTTTACAATCCATTCACTGCTCCCTTTCACTATCCTTCCTCCATTTATCCTATCTTTCTCCTCTGAGCAGGTGGGTGCCCAATTGGGTATCCCTCCCACCCTGGAACTTCAAGATTCTGCCAGGGTAGGCTCTTCCTCTCCCACGGACACCAGATAATGCAGCCCAGCTAGTAGAACCTATTTCATGTGCAAGTAACAGAGTTTTGGATATACAACATCTGCTATATATGAACAGTGATGCCTTGGTCCATCCCTTGCTTGTTTTTTGGTTGGTGGTTCAGACTCTGAGAGCCCCAAAGGTCCAGGTTAGGTGACCCTGCTGGTCTTCCTGTGGAGTTCCTATCTCCTTAAGGGCCCACAATCCTTCCTTCTATTCTTCCCTAAGTGTCCCTGACTTCCATTCACTCTTTGGCTGAGGGTGTCTATATTTGAACCATATTCTGGGTGGAGCCTCTCAGAGAATAACTTGCTCATGTTTATAAGCATAAAATAGTATAGTTAATAGTGTTAGGGATTGATGCTAGCCCATGGAATGGGTCTCAATTTGAGACTGTTATTGGCTATCCTTTCCCTCAGTCTCTGCTCTCTCCCCCATGCCTGTATTACCTGTAGACAGGATCAATTTTGAGTTGAAAGTTTTTGAGTGGGTTAGTGTCTCTATTGCTCCACTGGGGTTCCTGTCTGGATACAAGAGGTGGCCTCTTCAGATTCCTTATCACATCGTAGTGAGTCAGAACTAAGGTCACCCCCACTGGTACCTCCTTTATCCCAGGTTTCTGTCTTGTCCTGGAAATGCTCTCCACCTCCTTGCTCCATCAGTTGCAGATTTCCATTCATTTTCATGGCCATCTAGCCATCTCTCTTGTCCTTCCCCACACCTGATCTGGTATCCCTCATTCCCCTGCCCATACCACCTCCCTTCTTCCATCTGCCACTTATAACAAATGTATTCTTGTTCTAAGTTTCCTTTCTTGGACCTTCCTTCTTGTTTAGCTTCTTTTGGTCTGTGGAGTTTAACATGGTACCTGTATTTTATGGCCAATCTCCACTTATAAGTAAGTACACACCATGCATGTCCTTTTGTGACTGGGTTACCTCACTCAGAATTATATTCTTAAGTTCCATCCATTTACCTGCAAAATTCATAATGTCTTCATTTTTAATAGCTGTATAGTTTTCCATCTTGTAGATGTACCACATTTTCTTTATCCATTATTCAGTTTAAGGATATTCTAGGTTGTTTCCAGTTTCTTCTTATCACAAATAAAGCTGATGTGAACATAGTTGAGCCAATGCTTTTGTGAGATGTTGGAGTGTGGGTCTGTGTTTCATCACTCAGGGAGACAACATGCAGGGATGTTAGGCTATAGTCCTTCCTCTCTGCCATCAGTGTGCCAGGCTTACAGCATGATGACATCTGCTCAGGGGCAGTGGAACACTGCCTTAAGGTGGGGTTCCAAAACCAAATAAGAAGTGTTACAGACTGGGGCTAAGACTGGTTCTTAAACTTCTGGGTAACCAGACTTCCACTAGAAGTTTGAGGAGTTGAAAACTGGGGCATGGGACCCATGGACCTGAGATGAGCCTAGGCCTGGGGCAATCTAGCTTAATTCCATGTCAGGAGCACAGAGGGGACCTTCTCCAGAAAACTTATGTGGCAACTCAGCTCACTAGTGAAGGCTCCCTTGTCCCCTCTCCTATGGTACTTGCTTTCCAAACTGTTTAATCACTGTGGAAAAATTGATGCACTCAGCGTGACCAGAGATTAAATACCTTTTGCAAAAAGAACTGTCCATATAGTGAAGCTTATTGGCTATATCCTTTGGGCTGACCATTTAGATACTAAAATAGCATGGAGAATTCTGGACTGTATGCTACAAGATCAGTTGCCATGGTCCTTAGTGGGGTGTTGTAGTCACATGCTCCAGGAAAGGAATCTGGATGGAAACAGATTTAAATACCTACCATTCTCAATTATGAGAATTGCCAGGGTCCCTTAATCTGTTCAACCTTACCAGTTTTTCCATCTGATGACATGGTTCCATTTGCCCAACATTTGAGCATCTTTTATATATACACCCAAGAGTGATGTAGCTGGATCTTGAATAATAATCTATAATTATTCCCAATTTTCTGAGAAAATACAAAATTCATTCTCAAATTGTACAAGATTACACACCAACCAGCAATGAAGAAGTGTTCTTGCTCCACATCCTTGCCAACATGTACTATCTGTTGATTTTTTTATCCTAGCCATTCTGATGAGTGTAAGATGAAGCCACAGAGATATTTTGATTTGAATTTAACTGATGACTAAGGACTTTTAACGTTTCTTTAAGTGCATCTTGATCATTTGAGATTCAACACAACAAAATACAACACTAATGTCTGTGTAAATGCATTCTTAACAAAGTTAAACAAAAAACATCATGACAGAATCCTCCTTTCTGCAACTAGTCATGTGGCCCTAGATGATATTTATAACTACATTCCTTTATTGCCTCCACCCTCCTCCAATAGCACCTCAGCAAGTTGTGACTTTTCCTGGAGGAGTGATCAATATCTGTATTTATAATATATCTGTGCCCTTTGTCTACCTGTCTGGATTAGGCTTTTGCATTTACCAATTTACTTTCTCGAAGACATGGCAGCTCCAACAGATATTCTGAAGGTTCTCCTGCATTCCATACATATACTGTGTAATCTCCATTGTGGGCCTACTGTCATATTTCCATGAATGTGAAGTAAGTTTGTTGGTCAGATGCAATAGTGTATAGAATACCACAATGGTGAATAAAGCATTCTGAAACTTCATACAAGGTACTTTGAAAGAGTGTGGTTCTGGGAGAAGTATTACATGCAGGAAAGATAACTACCCAGCCAGATTGTCCCTTTTAGAGAGGAGGTAGTCCAATGTAGACAACCTACAACCAAGGTATTGTGAGGTAACTCAAGAGAATGATGCCATGTCTGTGACTCAGTGGTGGTATCTCCTGTTCATAGACTTGGCACTCAGGGTTAGCTGTAGCCATGGAAGCCCTGAATATCCCCATCTTTTCCATCATGATCACTTTTTTATGGACCCATTGGGCAATGACAGGAATGACTTTAGAAAGAGGATGGCAGTGCACAGAATAGGTCATCTATCTATTTGTTTAATGGGCACATTCTCATCCGAGGTCACCTTTTGATAGGAATTTACATGGGACATGGGTATTTTCAAATCATTTGACTATTTGTTGAGATCTATGCACATGCTTTTTCTCCAGATGTTGTTTTCATGAATTTTCTTTTCTTTCATTTAATTTAATTCATTATTTACCTTTTGGTTTCTTATTTGTGAATTTCAAATCATGTACTGCACACATTAATTTGATAAGGCATATACAAACCATTGTATACGGCTAGGTATTTTTAGTGGAGGGAATGTGAACATGTCTTTATGGCATTTCCTTGATTAATGATCAATGTAAGAGGACACAACTCAATGTGAGCAGTGCTATCCTTAGCCACACAGACCTGAGCAGTATAGAAAAGCAGGCTGAGCATGCCAGTAAGTAGTATTCTCCCATGGTCTCCTCCAGTACCTGCACAGGTTTTCCCAATGCCAGACTATAACCAGGAAGTCAAATGTACTCTTTCAATCACCAAGTTGCTTTGTTCAGGGTTTTACCACAGCAACAGAAATCAAACTAGAACATATTGCCAAATTTGATGCAAATCAAGGACTGTGTCTTAAGCACAGAAAAATAGGATTGAAATATTTTCTTTTTTAATTAATTATTTTATTTACTTATATTTCAAATGTTGTTCCACTTCCCTGTCCTCCCTCCATGAGCCCCTATCTGATCCCCATTCCCTTTTGCCTCTAAGAGGGTACTCTCCAACCTATCCACTCCCGCCTCACCCCTCTAGCACCCTCCTTCTCTGGGGCATCAAGCCTCAACAGGACCAAGGACATCTCCTAACCAGTAAGGACAGACAAGGAAGTCCTCTGTTATATATGTAGTAGGGGTCATGGAACAGCCCATGTATGCTCTTTGATTGGTGGCTTAGTCCCGGGGAGCTCTGGGAGTTTAGATTAGTTGATACTGTTGTTCTTCCTATGGAATTACAATCCCTTTTTGCCCCTTCAGTCCTTACCCTAACTTTTCCCTTATGGTGCCCAGGCTCAATCCAATGGTTGTCTGTAAGCATCTGCTTCTGTCTCAGTCAGATGCTGGCAGAGCCTTTCAGAGGACAGCCATGCCAGACTCCTGTCTGCAAATTCTTCTTGGCATCAGCAATAGTATTGGGATTGGTATCTGGGCCTAGGATAGACCCCAAGGTAGGGTGGTATCTGGATGACCTTTCCATTTTTTTTGTCCCTGAATTTCCTTTCGACAGGAATAATACTGGGTTAAAGATTTTGAGATGGGTGGGTGGTTCCATCCCTCAACTGGGAGCCATGACTATGTGTTGGATCTTCAGGTTCTATTTTCCCACTAGTTTGGCTAGTGTTATCTCCATTGGGAGCTGGGACCTCTCATCCCTAATGTCTGGGACTTTCTAGTGGGTCCCCCTGTTCCCTACATCACACTGCTACTTATTTCTATTCATTCTCTTGGCACTCTGGGCTTCTCTCCTGTCTCTTTCCACACCTGATACTTCCCATAATTTTTCCTACTTTTCCCCACTCCCACCCAGGTTCCTCCCTACCTGAACATCCCATGATCATGTTTCCCCCTTTTAAGTGGGATTGAGGCATACATTCTTGGACCTTCCTTATTGTTAAGCTTTATATGATCTGTAGTTTGAATCATGAGAATTCTGGAATTTTGGCTAATATTCACTCATCAGTGAGTACATATTATGTATATATTTTGTGTCTGGGTTACCTCACTCAGGATGCTATTTTCTAGTTCAGTCTATTTGCCTAAAAAAATCATGAGGTCCTTGTTTTTTATAGCTGACCAATATTGCATTGTGCAAATGTATCAAATTTTCAGTATCCATTCTTCCCTTGAGGAACATGTTTATTTCTAGTTTCTGGTTATTATGAATAAAGCTGATATGAATATAGTGAAGCAAATGCACTTGTGATATGGTGGAGCATGTTTTGGGTATATGCCCAAGAATGGTATAGCTGAGTCTTCAGGTACAATTTTTTCCAATTTTCTTTTCTTTTCTTTCCTTTTTCTCTCTTTTCTTTTCTTTTCTTTTTTTATTTTATTTTAACAGGACTGAAGTCCCATAGAAGGAACATCAATATGAGCTAACCATTACACTCAGAGCTTCTTGGAACTATACCACCAATCAAAGAAAACATATGGTGGAACTTGTGGCTCTAGCTATATTTCCAATTTTCTGAGGAACCACAAGATTGATTTCCAAAGTTATTGTACCAGTCTGCAATCCCATTAGCAATGGATAAGTGCTCCTCTTTCTCCACATCCGTGCCAGAATCTGCTGTCACCTGAGTTTTTGACCTTAGCCTTTCTGATTGGCGTGAGGTAGAATTTCAGGGTTGTTTTGATTTGTATTTCCCTGATGACAAAGGATGTTGAACATTTCATTAGATGTTTCTTGACCATTTGAGATTTCTCTGTTCAGAATTCTCTGTTTAGCTCTGTACCCCATTTTTAAATTTGGTTTATTTGGTTTTCTGTAGTCTAACTTCTTGAGTTTCTGTATTTTGGATATCAACCCTCTATCAGATGTAGGATTAGTAAAGATCTTTTCTCAATCTGTAGGTGGTCATTTTGTCCTAAGACAGTGTCCTTTGCCTTACAGAAGCTTTTCAGTTTCATGAGGTCCCATTTGTCAATTGTTGATTCTAGAGCCTGAGCCCATTGGGGTACTTTCAGGAAAATTTCCCTTATGCCAAGGTGTTTGAGGCTTGTTCCTATTTTCTCTTCGATTAGATTCAGTATATCTAGTTTTATGTGGAGGTACTTGATCCTCTTGGACTCGAGCTTTGTAGAAGGAGATAAAAGTGGATCATTTTGCATTCTTCTACATGCAGACCCCCAGTTAGAGGAGTACCATTTGTTGAAGATGTTTTCTTTTTTCCACTGGGTGGTTTTGGCTTCTTTGTCTAAAATCCAGTGACCATAGGTATATGGGATTATGTCTGGGTCTTCAATTCTATTCCATTGAGCGGCCTTTCTGTCTTGATATCAGTACCATGAAAGGTTTTGTCACTATTGTTTTGTAGTATAGCTTGAGGTTAGCAATAGTGATTCCACCTGAAGTTCTTTTACTGTTGAAAATTTCAGTTGTAGAACTGGGTTTTGAGTTATTTCAAAAAGTTGAAGATTGCTCTTTCTATCTCTTATAAGAATTGAATTGGAATTTTAAAGGGGTGCATTGAATCTGTAAATTGCTTTTGGTAGGCCATTTTAATTCTACTGATTCATGAGCATAAGTGGAATCAATTCCCCAATAAAAAGACATAGCCTCACAGACTGACCAGGTAAGCATGAACCAGCATTTTGCTGCATACAAGACACACACTCCAGTGACAAAGACAGACACTACTTCAGAGTAAAAGACTGAAAAAAGTTTTCCAACCAAATGGTCCAGAGAAATAAGCTGGAGTGGACATTCTGATATCAAATAGAATAGGCTTTCAACCAAAAGTAATCAAAAGATATAGTGAAGGACACTTCATACTCATCAAAGAAAAAATTCAACAAGATGAACTCTCAATTCTAAACATCTACACCCCAAACGCAAGGGTACCCACATTTGTAAAAGAAACTTTACAAAAGTAGAAACCACACATTGAACCTCACAAAATAATAGTGGGAGAATTTAACACTATCCCTCATCAATAAACAGGTTGTTGAAACAGAAATTAAACAGAGACACAGTGGATCTAACAAAAATTATGAATCAAATGGATATCTACAGAACATTTTATCCTAAAACCAAAGAATATAACTTCTTCTCAGCACCTTATGGTTCCTTCTCCAAAATTGGCCATATAATCAGACACAAAACAAGACTCAACAAATACAAGAAGATTGATATAATCTCATGCATTCTATCACATTATCATGAACCAATGCTGGTCTTTAATAGAAGCAAGAACAATAGAAAGTCCACATACTCATGGAAACTATTTATGTCTCTATCCAACGATAACTTTGTAAGGAAAAAAATAAAGAAAGGAATTAAAGACATTCTAGAATTTACTGCGTATGAAGGTACAGCACACCAAAACTTGTAGGGCACAATGAATACAGTGCTAGGAAGAACTTTCATAGCACTAAGTACCTACATTTTAAAAAGTTGAAGTGATCCTACAATAGAAACTTAATAGCACATCTGAAAGCTCTAGAACAAAAAGAAACAAGAACATCCAACAGGAGAAGATGGCAGGAAATAAACTCAGGGCTGAATTCAACCAATTAGAAACAAAGAGAATGATTTACAAAATAAACAAAAGTAAGAGTTATTTGAAAAAATCAACAAGATAGACAAACCTTTAGGCCTTGTACATGGTAGATAAGAGCTATACTCCCGAGCTGTGTACCTAGTCCCTGTTTGTTTGTTTTACAGGCAAGGTTCTGGATCTGTTGTTCATTTGTTATTGTTAAGTATACATAATAATTTTATGTATATTTCATTATCTCCAAAGAAAGAGTATAATGGACTAGCCATGACAAAGAATATTTTTAATTGAGTTCATAAAAAAATAAACTTATTTCTTACAAAAAAAGATAAACCCTTAGGCAAAGTAACTAAAAGGCACAGAGTTAGTATCCAAACTAACAAAATCAGAAATTAAATGGGGACATAACAAGAGAAACTGAAGAAATTTAAAAAATCATCAGCTCTTACTACAAAAGCGTATACTCAACAAAACTGGAAAATCTAGATGAAATGGATGGTTTCCTAGACAATACCAGCTACCAATTTTAAGTCAGGATCAGGTAAAGTATCTAAGCCCTACTATAACTACTAAGGAAATGGAAGCAATCATTAAAAGTCGCACAACAACAACAACACCCAGAGCTAGATGGTTTTGGTTTAGAGTTCAATCTGATCTTCAAAGAAGACCTAATACCACTACTTTCCAATCTCTTCCACAAAATACAAACATAAGTAACACAACCTAAATTGTTCTATGATGCTACATTTACTTTCACACCTAAACAGCATAAGACCCAACAAAGAAAGAAAACTCCAGACCAATTTTCACTTATGAATTTCACAGCAAAAATACTCAACAAAATTCTCACAAACCAAATCCAAGAACATACCAAAAGCCTCTAAAGAAAGAAATTAAAGAAGACTTCAGAAGATGGAAAGATCTCCTATGCTCATGGATTGGTAGGATTAATATAGTGAAAATGGCCATCTTATCAAAAGAAATCTACAGATTCAATGAAATACCCATTAAAATTCCAACTCAAGGGGATGGAGAGATGGCTCAGTGGTGAAGAGCATTGACGGCTCTTACAGCGGCCGTGAGTTCAATTGCCAGCCACCACATGGTGGTTCACAACCATCTGTAGTGGGATCCGATGGTCTCTTCTGGTGTGTCTGAAAACAGCTACAGTATATACATATAAAATTATTTTTTTAATTATAATATTCCAACCCAATTCTTCAGAGAGAAAGAGCAATTCTCTGCTTCACATGGAATAAGAGAAAATGATTCTCTATAATAAAAACCTTCTTGATGGCCCTTCCCTGACCTCAAGATTTACTACAGAGCAAACGTTATAAAATCTGCATAGTATTGTTACAGGTAGATCAATGGAATAGAAATAAAGACCCAGACATAAACCCAACACATATGGTCGCTTGATCTTTGACAAAGAAGCCAAAATCATACAGTGGCAAAACATCTTCTTCAAATGGTGTTGGTCTAACTGGAAGTCTGCATGTAGAAGAATGGAAATTGGTCCATTTTTATGTTCTGGTAAAAAACTCAAGTCCAAGTAGATCAAGGACATCTACATAAAACCAGATACCCTAAATCCAATAGAAGTAAAAGTGTTAAAATCCCTTGGACACAAAAGTTCAGGGGGACATCCCCTGAACAGTGACTCAGGCTTTAAGATCAACAAGTGACAAAGTGACTTCATGAAACTGAAAAGCTTCTGTAAAGCAAAGGACACTGTCAATAGGAAAAAACAGCAACCAACAGATTGGAAAAAGATCTTTACCAACCCTACATCTGATAGAGGGTTAATATCCTAAATATACAGAGAACTTAAGAAATCAGTCTAGAAAACCAAATAACCCAATTAAAATATGGGCTACAGAGCAAAACAAAGAATTGTCAACTGAGAATTCTCAAATGACCATGAAGCATCTATGTTCAACATTCTTAGTGATCAGAGAAATACAAATCAAAACTACTCTTAACACCAATAAAAGTGGCTAAGATAAACTGAGGTGACAGCAGGTTCTGGTGAGGATGTAGAGAACAGAAACACTCCTCCATTTCTGGTGGGATTGTAAACTGGTACAACCACTTTGAAAATCAATATGCTGGTTCTTCAGATAATTGGAAATAGTTCTATCTTAAGACCCAGCCACACCACTACTGGGCCTATAACCAAAAGATACTCCAACATATAACAAGGACACATGCTCCACTATGTTCATAGCAGCTCTATTTATGATAGCCAGAAGCCAGAAACAACAGATGTTTCCAGATGTTCCACAATGGAAGAATGGATACAGAAAATGTGGTACATTTACACAATGGAATACTACTCAGATACTAAAAACAACAACTTCATGAGCTTTGCACACTAATGGATGGAACTGGGAAATACCATTCCACATGAGAGAATCCAGACCCAAAAGGAAGTACATTGTATGTACTCACTGATAAGTGGATATTAGTTCACAAACTCAGAATATGAATGATTCAACTCACATACTATATGAAGCTTAACAAGAAGGAAGACCAAAGTGTGGATGCTTTAATCCCAGTTAGATAGGGGAACAGAGATCAAGGCATTCAGGAACCTGGATGGGAGAGGTAAGGGACAAGAAAATGGGGGGGGGGCAGTATCAGTTATGCAAAGAGACAGGAGAGAAGTTCAGAGGGCCAAGAATATAAATAGAAATATGGAGCAGTGAGGGGGTTGGGAATGGACTGAACTACTAGAAAGTCCCTGATGACAGGGATGCAAGATTCTCCCAGAACCCAATGGAAATGACATTACCAGAAACTACAAACAGCAGGGAGACAGAACCATAAGAAACCATCTCCAATAGGTTTACAAAGTCCCCAGTTGAAGGATGGGACCACCTGTCCATCTCAAAATTTTTGACCCAGAAGTTCCTAACAAAAGAAATGCAAGGACAAGAAATGGAGCAGAGACTAAAGATAAGGCCATTCAGAGACTGTCCTATCTTGGAATCCATCCAATTTCCAGACACCAAACCCCTTATACTATTGCTGATGCCATGTTGTGCTTGTAGACAAGAGACTGGTATGTCTCTGAGAGGCTCTGTCAGCACTTTACTAAGACAGTTGCAGATACTCACAGCCAACCATTGGACTGATTCCATGGACCCCACTGGAAGAGTTAGGGAAAAGACTGAAGGAGCTGAAGAGGATTGCAATCCCATAGGAAGAATAACAATATCAGATATCTGAACACCTTAGAGCTCTCAGGTACTAGACCACCAACCAAAGAGTAAATATGAGTGGGTTCATAGCTCCTGTTACATGTGTAGCAGAAGACTGACTTTTCTGGCTTCAGTAGGAAAGGAGGCACTTGGTCCTGTGGAGGCCTGATGCCCTAGAGAAGGGGAATCCTATAGGGGTGAGGTGGGAGTGAGTAGGTCGCTGGGTGAGCACTCTCTTAAAGGCAAAGGGGAGAGGAAATAGGGTGAGATGTTTCCAGAGGGGATAGTGGGAATGGGATAACATTTGAAATGTAAATAAAAAAATCAATAATTAAAAGTTAAATATCTCCTGAAACATGTATTTATCACATTATCACAGTGAGCATTACAATAACATTTATATTAACTGCTATTATTGAATTTAAAAAAGAAAATTCTCTTACAAGAAATTTAAATGTACATAGTAAACATCAATCAAATGGAGAGAAATTTACAGCGATTCCACTAAAATTAGGGAGAAGACAAGATGGTCCATCCTCCCCCTATCTAATCAATATAGTAATTGAAGATCTAACCAGAGTGATAAGACAACTACTAAAGGAGATCAAATTGATACAAAGCAGAAAAGAAGAAGTCCAAGTATTGCTTTTTCCAGATGATGGAATATGTAAAAGTTCTAACACAGAATTTCTACAACTGACAACCAACTTCAGCAAAGTGTCTAGATACAAAATTAACTCAAGATTAGTAGTCTTACTTTAAACAAATGATAAGTGGGCCTATAAAGGAATAAGGGAAACAACACACTTTATAATAACCACTGATAACATACAATATCTTGGTGTAACAGTAACCAAGCAAGTGAAAGTTCTATATGATGAGAACTTGAAGCCGCTGAAGAAACAAATTGAACAAAATACAAGAAGATGGAAAAATCTCCTATGCTCATAGAGGGGTAGGATTAACTTGGTGCAAATGGCCATCTTCCAAAAGCAATCTACAAATTCAATGCAATCCACATTAAATTCCAACAGAATTATTTGCCGACCTTGAAAGAGCAATTCTTACCTTTATATGGAAAAATAATAACCCCAGGATAGCCAAAACAATACTAAACAATTAAAGGTCTTCAGGAGGAAATGCCATCTCTGACCTCAAGCTGTACTAGGGAGAAAATGATTTAAAAAAAAAAACTGTGTGGTATTGGTACAGAAACAGACACATTGGCCTTAGAATTGAATTGAAGACCCAGAATTAAACCAACACACATATGGACACTTGATTTTTGATAAAGTACCCACAACCATACAATGGAAAAAAGAAAGTATCTTCAACAAATGGTACCTGTCACACTGGATGTCTACATGTGTATGAGTGAAAATAGATCCATATTTATCACCCTGCACAAAACTCGAGTACAAATGGATAAAGGATCTCAATATAAAACTGGATATACTAAATCTCATAGAAGAACTAGTAGGAAATACCTTTGAACACATTGATACAGTAGATAATTTCCTGAGGAAAACACCTATGGCTCAGGCTCTAAGATCAACAATTGATAAATGGGACTTCATGAAACTGAAAAGCTTTTCAAAGCAAAAGACATTGTCAATAGGACAAAATGGCAGCCTACATGTTGGGAGAGGATCTTCACCTACCCTACATCTAAGAAAAGGCTAATGTCCAAAATTTATAAAGAACTCAAGAAGTTAAACACCAGAAACCCAAATACCCCAATTAAAAATGAGATAAAGAAGTGAATATGTAAAATAGTATAAAAATAAAGTACAGAACTAAACAGAATTCTCAGCAGAGGAATCATGAATGTTTGAGGACTCATGAATATTAATGCAATTAAAGCAATGTTCAAAGTCCATACTGAAGTTCCATTGTATACCCATCAAAATGGCTAATATAAAAAACACAAGAGGTAGCACATGCTGGCAAGGATGCAGAGCAAGGGGAACACTCCTTAACTGAAGGTGGGAGTGCAAACTTTTGCAACCACTTTGGAAATCAATCTGGTGGTTTCTCTGAATAATACCAATTGTTCTACCTCAAGACCCAGCTATATAATTCTTGGGAATATACACAAAAGTTGTTCTACCATACCACAAGAACACATGCTCTGCTATATTTATAGCAGCCTTATTCATAATAGCCAGAAGTTGGAAGCTACCCAGATGCCCCTCAAGCAAAGAATGGATACAAAACAAGGGAACACTATTCAGCTATTAAAAATGATTTCATCATTAATTTTGCAATCTAATGAATGGATATTCAATCTTCTATGCTATCTTGTACCCTTATTTATCTTTGGCACCAGGAATACATGTGCTGCAGATACATATATGAAGTTAGTCATTTATATTAATAAACATTAATCAATCAACAAGTCAATCAATTATAAAAGAAAGGTGACCTAAAAAAGTATTCTGAGCTGTAGGATTTGAGCTGCTCTGTTCCCCATGATAGTCCTGTCAGAACTACATAAATTGAACTCCCTTAACTGATGTAGCTAGGAGAAATCTGATTAGACTTTGTAATGGCATGGAGTTGTATTATTAGACCCTATCATAAAAACAAGGGTAAAACTGTGTGATCCTAGATTTTACTAGCATGCATTCCTTTTAGGTGAATAAAAATATTTTAAAAGGTCCTCTGCTCAGGGTTGGGGATATGATTTTGATAGTTTTTTCCATTAATTAATTAATTAAAATATTTTTGTTCACTTTACATCCCATTCAATGTCCCCTCATGGTTCTCCTCTCACAGAGTCCTTCCCTCCATTCCCCCTTCCCTTCAGCTCTGAGCAGGCGAAGGACCTGTGAGATTCTCTCCCCTCTGCCACATCAAGTCTCTGCCAAATTAGGTACATCCTATTCCACCAAGACCAGACAAGGCAGGCCAGGAAGGGGATGGTGGAAGGGTTGAAGCATTAGGAAGTTTTAGAATCACTACTGAAAGCATTTAACTCACAGATAGGTATAGCTACCATCACCCAAATACAGTTGCATCACACCTCCTGCATCTATGGCTCAGGGAACATCACTGAGGATGGGGTGGAAAGATTATAAAATCCAGGATACCAGTTCATCTCCTGTAAAGCAGTCTCCCCTAGATAATGATAACATAAATAAGGCCAAAAAAAAAACCCACAAAAAACCCTGTAATATCAATGTACTTTAGAATACGAGAAAGGAGCAATTTTCATGGGACTCCTTGTTCACTCCCTACAACTAGGAAAGAACTAACAACAACTAACAACAGTAGAGAGATGAAAATTAACTTCCCCTATATATACACAGTATAACTAGTTGGTCATAGAATGCAGCAAGTTCAGCCTTGAAATAAATACACATCAATAAGTTCATGTCATTTTCTAGCAGTAGACCTCAATCTTCCCTATGCTGGGACTAATACAGTTTTCCATGTTGTGCTGATTCCCACCAATTCATTTTCTTTTGCTATTTCATAACTGTAATTTCGCCATTATTATACTTCTTTTTTGTTTTGTTTTTGCAAAATATCCATTTTAATTTTTTTTATTTTTTTAATTAGGTATTTATTTCATTTACATTTCCAATGCTATCCCAAAAGTCCCCCACACGCTCTCCCACCCACTCCCTCACCCACCCACTCCCTCACCCACCCACTCCCAATTCTTGGCCCTGGCATTCCCCTGTACTGAGGCATGTGAAGTTTGCACGACCAATAGGCCTCTCTTTCTACTGATGGCCTATCCCATCCTGCAGGATTCAGTTATTCATGGGTGTGAGGCGGACCGAAAACCTGGAAGAAAATGGGATGGAAGAGAAAAGAGAAGGGAAGACCAAGTAGATTTTACCTATCAAGGTCTCTGTTTATTATGCTAAGGTGCCTTGTTTTAAAGCATACATCGTGGGGAATAGGGAGGGGTTGAGGGGGAATTTTACAAAGAAGAAAGAAGTGGGCATCTGCTGACATGAGGGCCGAAGTCAGGCTCCAGGCGGTGGGCACTGTGGTCTTATCTCCGGAACAGGCTTGGGGTGTCAGGACGGGCTCAGGCATAACTCATGTCCTTGGAAGTCATGAGAGTCAGGAAGAGATAGGAAAGAGGGGACTAAAATTCAGCTATTACAGCCTCAGGTGCCAGGAAGGGAATAGGGAGAAGGGAATGATAACCAGCTCCTAGCATGAGGCCATTTGGTCTGTCAGGGAGATTGTGAAGGGCTCACTTTCTCACGGGATGGTCTCTGACATCTCCCCCTTATGAGTTAAATTAAATAAGGCCACACTTAACTGAGGTGATCAAATAATCTTTCTCATCCTTGAATGAGTGGGCATTAACCATGGCTGGGGGGGACATTGACCCGTTTGAGTTAATTTTATATCCAGCTACTTCACTGAAGCTATTTATCAGGTTTAGGAATTCTCTGGTGGAATTTTTAAGGTTACTTATATATACTATCATATCATCTGCAAATAGTGATATTTTGACTTCTTCCTTTCCAATTTGTATGCCCTTGATCTCCTTTCGTTGTCGAATTGCTCTGGCTAGGACTTCAAGTACAATGTTGAATAGGTAGGGAGGAAGTGGGCAGCCTTGTCTAGTCCCTGATTTTAGTGGGATTGCTTCCAGCTTCTCATCATTTGCTTTGATGTTGGCTACTGGTTTGCTGTAGATTGCTTTTATCATGTTTAGGTATGGGCCTTGAATTCCTGATCTTTCCAAGACTTTTATCATGAATGGGTGTTGGATCTTGTCGATTGCTTTCTCCACATCTAACGAGATGATCATGTGGTTTTTGTCTTTGAGTTTGTTTATATAGTGGATTATTTTGATGGATTTTCGTATATTGAACCATCCCTGCATCCCTGGGATGAAACCTACTTGGTCAGGATGGATGATTGTTTTGATGTGTTCTTCGATTCAATTAGCAAGAACTTTATTGAGGATTTTTGCATCGATATTCATAAGGGAAATTGGTCTGAAGTTCTCTATCTTTGTTGGGTCTTTCTGTGGTTTAGGTATCAGAGTAATTGTGGCTTCATAAAATGAATTGGGTAGAGTACTTTCTGCTTCTATGTTGTGAAATAGTTTGTGAAGAACTGGAATTAGATCTTCTTTGTAGGTCTGATAGAACTCTGCACTAAACCCATCTGGTCCTGGGCTTTTTTTGGTTGGAAGACTATTAATGACTGCTTCTATTTCTTTAGGGGATATAGGACTGTTTAGATCATTAACCTGATCCTGATTTAACTTTAGTACCTAGTATCTGTCTAGAAATTGGTCCATTTCGTCCAGGTTTTCCAGTTTTCTTGAGTATAGCCTTATGTAGAAGGATCTGATGGTGTTTTGTATTTCTTCAGGATCTGTTGTTATGTCTCCCTTTTCGTTTCTGATTTTGTTAATTAGGATGCTTTTCCTGTGCCCGCTAGTAAGTCTGGCTAAGGGTTTATCTATCTTGTTGATTTTCTCAAAGAACCAGCTCCTCGTTTGGTTGATTCTTTGAATAGTTCTTGTATCCACTTGGTTGATTTTGCCCATGAGTTTGATTATTTCATGCAGTCTACTCCTCTTGGGTGAATTTGCTTCCTTTTTTTCTAGAGCTTTTAGGTGTGTTGTCAAGCTGCTAGTGTGTGCTCTCTCTAGTTTCTTTTTTGGAGGCACTCAGAGCTATGAGTTTCCCTCTTAGAAATGCTTTCATAGTGTCTCATAAGTTTGGGTATGTTGTGGCTTCATTTTCATTAAACTCTAAAAAGTCTTTAATTTCTTTCTATATTCCTTCCTTGACCAAGGTATCATTGAGAAGAGTGTTGTTCAGTTTCCACGTGAATGTTGGCTTTCTAATATTTATGTTGTTTTTGAAGATCAGCCTTAGTCCATGGTGATCTGATAGGATGAATGGAACAATTTCAATATTTTTGTATCTGTTGAGGCCTATTTTGTGACCAAGTATATGGTCAGATTTTGGAGAAGGTACCATGAGGTGCTGAGAAGAAGGTATATCCTTTTGTTTTAGGATAAAATGTGTTGTAGATATCTGTTAAATCCATTTGTTTCAAAGCCTCTGTAAGTTTCACTGTGTCCCTGTTTAGTTTCTGTTTCCACGATCTGTCCATTGATGAAAGTGGTGCAATGTGTGCTTTGAACTTTACTAAAGTTTCTTTAATGAATGTAGCTACCCTTGCATTTGGAGCATAGATATTCAGAATTGAGAGTTCCTCTTGGAGGATTTTACCTTTGATGAGTATGAAGTGTCCTTCCTTGTCTTTTTTGATAACTTTGGATTGGAATTCGATTTTATTCTATATTAGAATGGCTACTCCAGGTTGTTTCTTCAGAACATTTGCTTGGAAAATTGTTTTCCAACCTTTCATTCTGATGTAGTGTCTGTCTTTTTCCCTTAGATGTGTTTCCTGTAAGCAGCAAAATATTGGGTCCTGTTTGTGTAGTCAGTCTGTTAGTCTATGTCTTTTTATTGGGAAGTTGAGTCCATTGATATTAAGAGATATTAAGGAAAAGTAATTGTTGCTTCCTATTATTTTTGTTGTTAGACTTGGCATTCTGTTCTTGTGGCTTTCTTCTTTTAGTTTTGTTGAAGGATTACTTTCTTGCTTTTTCTAGGGCATAGTTTCTGTCCTTTTATTGGTTTTATTTTTTCTGTTATTATCCTTTGAACGGCTGGATTCGTGGAAACATAATGTGTGAATTTGGTTTTGTCATGGAATACTTTGGTTTCTCCATCTATGGTAATTGAAATTTTGGCTGGGTATAGTAGCCTGGGCTGGCATTTGTGTTCTCTTAGTGTCTGTATAACATCTGTCCAGGCTCTTCTGGCTTTCATAGTCTCTGGTGAAAAGTCTGGTGTAATTCTGATAGGACTGCCTTTATATGTTACTTGACCCTTTCCCTTACTGCTTTTAATATTCTATCTTTATTTAGTGCATTTGCTGTTCTGATTATTAAGTGTCAGGAGGAATTTTTTCTGCCCCAGTCTATTTGGAGTTCTGTAGGCTTCTTGTATGTTCATGGGCATCTTTTTCTTTAAGTTTGGGAAGTTTTCTTCTATAATTTTGTTGAAGATATTTGCTGGCCTTTAAGTTGAAAATCTTCATTCTCATCTACTCCTATTATCTGTAGGTTTGGTCTTCTCATTGTGTCCTGGATTTCCTGGATGTTTTGAGTTAGGATCTTTTTGCATTTTGTATTTTCTTTGATTGTTATTCCAATATTCTCTATGGAATCTTTTGCACCTGAGATTCTCTCCTCCGTCTCTTGTATTCTGTTGCTGATGCTTACTTACATCTATGGTTTCAGATTTCTTTCCTAAGGTTTCTATCTCCAGCATTGCCTCACTTTGGGTTTTCTTTATTGTGTCTACTTTGCTTTTTAGGTCTAGTATTGTTTTGTTTATTTCCATCACCTGTTTGGATGTGTTTTCCTGTTTTTCTTTAAGGACTTCTACCTGTTTGGTTGCGTTTTCCTATTCTTCTTTAAGGACTTGTAACTCTTTAGCAGTGTTCTCCTGAATTTCTTTAATTGAGTTATTTAAGTCCTTCTTGATGTACTCTACCATCATCATGAGATACGCTTTTAAATCTGGGTCTAGCTTTAAGGGTGTGTTCGGGTGCCCAGGACTGGGCGAAGTGGGAGTGCTGCATTCTGATAATGGTGAGTGGTCTTGGTTTCTGTTAGTAAGAGTCTTATGTTTGCCTTTCGCCATCTGGTAATCTCTGGAGTTAGTTTTTATAGTTGTCTCTGGTTAGAGATTGTTCCTCTGGTAATTCTGTTAGCCTCTATCAGCAGACCTGGGAGACTAGATCTCTCCTCTGAGTTTCAGTGGTCAGAGCACTCTCTTCAGGCAAGCTTCTTACAGGGAAGGTGCACAGATATCTGGTGTTCAGACCTCCCTACTGGCAGAAGATGAAGGCCTGAAACAAGACCTGTCCCAGAAGCTGTGTTGCTTCGGCCTGTCACAGAAGCTGTTAGCTTCTGTAGTCCACACTGTCACCTGCACAGACTAGTCTCGGAGGAATTCGGGAAACAAGATGGTTCCCCCAGGTGCTCCAGCAAAGCCCTCCCAGCAGGGCAGACACCTCTCCTCTGGCAGGGAAGGTGCCCGGATGTCTGGAGCCAGAAACGGGGTCTGTCTCAGAAGCTGTCCTCTACGGACTTTGGGGGTGTCCACCGACTCTGCACCCAGCTGACCAAGTGCTGGTGCTGATCAGAAGGGACTTATGACCTTGGTCAGGCCGGGTTTCCTGCTTCTCTAATGCTGTCTCAGGTCCCACATGATTGGTTTGGAACAGAAGTTGTGTTCCACTCACCGGTGGTCCTAAGATAGCATGGAGAGTCCTCTAGGGGACCTTGGGGTGTCCGCAGACTCCGCGCCCAAGGTGACCCGGTGCTTGCGCCGACCAGAAGGGCTCTCTAATTTCTTTATGAAGGCTCTTAGTGCTATGAATTATCCTCTTAACACCACTTTGTGTACCACACTTTTGAGCATGCTGCATCTTTATTTTCATTGAATTCTATAAAGTCATTAATTTTTTGCCGTATATCTTCCCTGATCAAGTTATCATTGAGTAGAGAGTTGTTCCGTTTCCATGAGTATGTAAGCTTCCTATTATTTTTGTTGTTATTAAAGTTTAACCTTAGTCTGTGGTGATCTCTTAGAATGCATTGGAATATTTCAGTCTTCTTGCATCTGTTGAGGCTTGTTTTGTGTCTGACTATATGACCAATGTTGGAGAAGCTTTGTTGTGGTCCTGAGAAGGTATATTCTTTTGTTTTAGGTTGAAATGTTCTATAGATATCTATTAAATCCATTTGGTATATAACTTCTGCTAGTTTCAAAGTATCACTGTTTAGTTCCTGTTTTAATGAACTGTCCATTGATGAAACTGGGATGTTGAATTCTACCACTATTAATGTTTGAGGTTCAATGTGTGTTTTGAGCTTTACTAAAGTTTCTTTTATGAATGTGGGTGCCCTTGCATTTGGGGAAGAAATGCTCTATATTGACACGTTCTCTTCATAGTATTTTCCTTTGGCATGTATAAAGTGTCCTCCATTTCTTTTGATTACTTTTTGTTGAAAATCTATTTTATTGGACATTAGAATGGATACTTCAGGTTGTGTCTTGGGAACATTTGCTTAGAAAGCATTTTTCCAGCTCTTTATTCTGAGGTAGTATCCATCTTTTTCACTGAGGTGTGTTTCTGTATGCAGTGAAGTTCTGGATACTGTTTCTGTATCCAGTCTGTTAGCCTGTGTCTGTTTTATTGGGGAATTGAGTCTGCTGATATTGAGAAATATTTAATATCAATGATTGTTAGTTCCTGTTATTTTTATTGATGGATGTGGTGTGTGTGTGTGTGTGTGTGTGTGTGTGTGTGTGTGTTTCTTTTGGGGGTTTCTTGTGGGATAATTAATTTCTTCTGTTTTTTTTTTTGCTATAGTTACCCCTCCTTGTTTTGGAGTTTTCCTTCTAGTATCCTGTGTAGTGCAGGATTAGTAGAAAGATTTTTTTAAGTTGTTTTTTAATGGAATATCTTGGTTTCTCTATCTATGGTGGTTGAAAGTTTTGTTGAGTATTGTAGCCTGGGCTGGCATTTGTGTTCTCTTACGGTCTGCATGACATCTCTCCAGGGTCTTCTAGCTTTAAGAGTCTCTGTTGAGAAGTCTGGTTTAATTTTGATAGGTCTACCTTTATATGTTACTTTCCCATTTTCCCTTATGGGTTTTAATGTTCTTTCTTTGTTCTGCACACTTAATGTTTTAATTATTATGTGGTGAGAGGATTTGCCTTTCTAGTCCACTCTATTTGGTGTAGGCTTCTTGTATGTTTATGGCTATCTCTTTCTTTAGATTAGGAAAGTTATCATCTTTGATTTTGTTGAACATATTTTCAGGCCCTTTGAACTGGGAATCTTTACCCTCTTCGATTCTAATTATTCTTAGGTTGGTCTTTGAACTGTGTCCTGAAATCCTAGATATTTTGTTTGGATATTTTTACACTGTGCACTTTCTTTGAGCGATACATCAAATCTCCTATACTAACTTCTATGCTTGAGATCCTCTGTTCTGTCTCTTGTATTTATTTCATTGGTGATGATTGCATACTCTTGATATCTTTCCTAGGTTGTCCATCTCCAGCTTTGCCTCTCTTGTGTTTTCTTTGTTGTTTCTATTTCCATTTTTAGGTCTTGGATAGTGTTGCTCAATTCCTTCACCTGCTTGGTTGTATTTTCTTTTATTACTTTAAGATATTTGTTTCCTCTTTAAGGGCTTCTTACCTGTTTACCTGTGTTTTCCTGTATTTGTTTAAGGGAGTTACTTATATCTTCCTCAAAGACCTCTATCATTTTCATGAGATAGAATTTTAGGTCAGATTATTTCTTTTCAGATGTTTTAGGTTATCCAGAGCTTGCCATGATGGAAGAACTGAGTTTTGTTTGTTACAAATTACATTGGCTTTATATGCTTATTTTCTTGTGCTAAACTCTCACCATCTGGTTTTCTCTGATGTTAACTGGCCTGTGGTTCTCTGACTGTATCAGGCCTACTTGGAGGCAGGCAGAGCTCTGTGACCTGGGTTAGAGCAGCCCTTCTGTGTTCGAGGTTACAGCAGTCCTCCTGTGTCCCTCATTAGGGCAGAGCACATGTGTTCCTGGTTAGGGTGTACCTCCTAGAAGCTCTAAGGTCCAGGAGCAGGTTCTACTTCAATTGCATATGAAGGTGCAGACTGGAAGGACTGTATGGCCCAGGCAGAATGGTTAGTTCCCCTATCTGCTGGGCTCTGTGGTGGCCTCAGGTGTTGTGGCAATTGAGGTGGGTATCTCACTGTGTCCTTGGTTAAAGCAGACCTACTGAAAACCAGGCAGGCTATAGGGTGTGAGAGGGGAGCAAGCATGCCAATATGCCCTGTGTGGGTGAGAAGACCAGAGGCACAGTTGAAGTCTTTGCTTTTATTAGCTAAATAGTATTGCATTGTGTAGATTTACCACATTTTCTTATCCATTCTTTGGTTGAGGGAAATCTAAGTTTCTGGCTATTACAAATAAAGGTGCTATGAACATAGTTGAGCAAGTGTCTTTGTGGGATGATGGAGCACCTTTGGTTATAGGGCCAGGAGTGGTATATCTGGGTCTTGAGGTAGAACTATGTTCAGTTTTCTGATATACCACAAACAGGATTTCCAAAGTCATTGTACAAGTTTGCAATTCCACCAGCAATGAAAAATTGTTTCCCTTGCCCTACATCCTCCCCAGAATGTTGTATCTCTCGAGTTTTGAATCTTAGCTATTCTACTGTGTATAAGATGTATACTTATACACATGCCAATTTGCATTTCCCTCATGACTATGAACTTTGTACGTTTCTTTTTCTTCTCATCAATTCCTCTATTTAAAATTCTCTGTGTAGTTCTGTACTCTATTTTAAAAACAGTGTCATTTGGGTTGTTGATGTCTAACTTTGGGAATTCTTTGTAAATTTTAGATATTAGCCTCTGTCCGATGTAGGGTTGGAGAAGATGCTTTCCAAATCAGTGTGCTGATGATTTATCCTATTTGATAGTGTCTTTTGCATTACAGAAGATTTTCAGTTTCATGAGATTCCATTTATCAAATGTTGATTATAAGCCCAGGACATTGGTGTTGCATTCACTCAGTTGTCTAATATACCAATGTACTCAAAGGTATGTTTTACTTTAGTGTGTCTGGTTTTATCTTGAGGTCCTGGATCCACTTATACTTGAGTTTTGTGAAGGGTGATACATTCGGATCTATTTTCATTTTTTATTGGATATTTTCTTTATTGATATTTCAAATGTTATCCAATTTCCTAGTTTCCACCCCATAGCCCCCTATTCTATCCCCCCATCCCTTGCTTCTATGAGATTGTTTCCCCAACCACCCACCCACTCCCACCTCCCCGCCCTCAAATTCCTCTATGCTGGGGAATAGAGCCTTCACAGGAACAAGATCTTCTAATCCCAATGATGCCCAACAAGGCCATCATGTGACTGGAGGCATGAGTTCCTCCATGTATACTCCTTGGTGGTTTAGTCCCTGGAAGGTCTGGGAGATCTAGTTGGTTGATACTGTTGTTCTTCTTATGGGGTTGCAAACCCCTTCAGCTCTCTCAGTCCTTTCTCTAACTCATCCACTGGGGACCCCTGCTCAGTCAAATGATTGGCTGTGAGCATATGCCTCTGTATTTGTCAGGCTTTGGCAGAGCCTTTCAGGAAATAACTATATCAGGCTCCTGTCAGCATGCAATTCTTAGCATCCACAATAGTGTCTGAATTTGGTGAGTGTATATGAGATGGATCCACAGATGGGGCAGTCTGTGGATGTCCTTTCCTTCAGTCTCTGCTCTACGCTTTGTCTCCTTATTTCCTCCCTTGATTATTTTGTTCCCCCTTCTAAGAAGGACTGAAACACCCACACATTGGTCTTCCTGCTTCTTGAGATTCACTTAGTCTGTGAATTGTATCTTGGGTATTCCAAGAATTTAGGCTAATATTCACTTATCAATGAGTGCATACCATGTGTGTTCTTTTGTGAATGGTTTACCACACCCAGGATAATACATTCTAGCTCCATCCATTTGCCTGAGAATTTCATGAAGTCATTATTTTCAAAAGCTAAGTAGTACTCCATTGTGTAAATGTATCACATTTTCTGTAATCATTCCTGTGTTGAAGGGCATCTGGGTTGTCTCCAGCTTCTGGCTATTTTTATAATAAGGCTGCTATGAACATAGTGGCACATGTGTTCTTGTTATGTGTTGGAGCATCTTTTGGGTATATTCACAGGAGTGATATAACTGGGTCCTCTGGTAGTACTATGTCCACTTTTCTGAGGAAATGCCAAACTAATTTCCAGAGTTGTTGTACCAGCTTGCAATCCCATCAGCAACGAAGGAGTGTTCCTCTTTCTCTACCTCCTTGCCAGCATCTGCTGTCACCTGAATTTTTGACATTATTAATTTTCTGACCAGTCAGAATCTTAGCCATTCTGACTGGTCTGAGGTGAAATCTCAGTATTGTTTTGATTTGCATTTCCCTGATGACTAAGGATTTTGAGCATTTCTTTAGGTGCTTCTCGGCCATTCAAGTTTCCTCAGTTGAGAATTCTGTGTAGCTATGTGCCCCATTTTTAATAGGGTTATTTGGTTCACTGGAGTATTACTTCTTGAGTTCCTTGTATATATTGTATATTAGCCCTCTATCAGATGTAGGATTGATAAAGATCTTTTCCCAATATGTTGGTTGCTGTTTTGTCCTTTTGACATGCACTTTGACTTACAGAAGTTTTGAAGTTTTATGAGATCACATTTGTCGATTCTTGACCTTAGAGTGTAAGCCATTGCTGTTCAAGAAAATTTCTCTTGTGCCTATGTGATCAAAAGTTTTCCCCACTTTCTCTGCTATTCGGTCCAGTGTATCTGGTTTTATGTGGAGGTCCTTGATCCACTTGGACTTGAGCCTTGTACAAGGAGTTAAGAATATATCAACTTGCATTCTCCTACATGTTGATTGCCAATTGAACCAGAGCCATTTGTTGAAAATGCTGTCTTTTTTCCACTGTGTCAATGTTTTCTACATATCTTCTGCACTGGAGATTATTTCTTCTATCTCTTATTCTGTTGTTTGGTGATTCTGTTATTTCTGTTCATAGATGACTCCTGATCTCTTTCCTAGATTTTCTATCTCCAAGGTTGTCTCCTTTGTGATTCCTTTATTGTTTCTATTTCCATTATTTGATCCTGGATGGTTTTTTTTTTCAGTTCCTTCACCTGTTGGGTTATGTTTTCCTGTAACTCTTTAAGGGATTTTTGTGTTTCCTCTTTAAGGGCTTCTAGCTGTTTACCTGTGTTCTCCCGCATTTCTTTAAGGGAGTTATTTATGTCCTTCTTAAAGTCATGTATAATCATCATGAGAAGTGATTTTAAATCTGAATCTTGCTTTTTTGGTGTCATGGGGTATCCAGGAGTTGCTATGGTGGGAAAATTGAGTTCTGGTGATGCCAAGTAACCTTGCTTTCTGTTGCTTATGTTCTTGTGCTTGCTTCTCAACATCTGGTTATCTCTAGTGCTACCTGTCCTTTTGCTGTCTCTGACTGGATCCTGTCCATTCTGTGATCCTGGTTGCATCAGAACTCCTCAGAGTCCGTGTGTTTCTGGGATCCTGTAATTCTGGAATCCTGTGATCCTGAGATCCTGGGTGGGTCAGAGCTCCTGGGAGTCAAGCTACCTCTGGGATCCTGAAATCCTGGAGTGACCAAGCTTCAGAAATCCTGTGATCCTGGATGTGTTAGAGCACCTGTGATCGTGGGTGATTTAGAGCTCCTGGGAGTCAAGCTGCCTCTGGGTTTTGTTGGAATGGGTGCAGAGCCAGTGACCAAGTTCTACTCGGGGCAACAGCTCAGACTATAAGGAACCAGTGCCACTGGCAGAGCAGGGGTTCCTGTGTCCCCAGATCTTGGTGGTCCCAGTTACGTCCAGTCTACTTTCATTTCTACATATAGTCATCCAGTTAGTTCAGCAACATTTGTTGAAGATGCTTTCATTTTTCCATTGTATGATATGGCTTTTTCATCAAAATCAGGTGTCCATAGGCCTATTGTTTATTTATGGGTCTTTGATTTGATTCCATTGATCAAAGAGTCTGTTTCTGTTTGAATACCATGCAGATTTTATCACTATTATTCTAATATAGCTTGAGGTCAGAGATGATGATTCTTCCAATTCTCTTCTTGTTCTGGATTATTTTGGCTATCCTGGGATTTTTGCATCTCCATATGAAGTTGAGAATTGATCTTTGAAGATTTATAAAAAATGGTGTTGGGATTTTGATGGAGATTGGACTGAATCCGTAGATTGCTTTTGGTAAGATGGTCGTTGTCTCTATGTTATTCCAACCTAAACATGAGCATGAGAAATCTTTCTATCTACTGATATCTTCTTAAATTTCTTTTTTTGGGGAAATAGAGATCTTTTCATACAGATTTTCACTTCCTAGGTTAGAGTTACACTGAGATATTTTGTATTACTTGTTGCGATTGTAAATTGTCTTGATTCCCTAACATCTTTATTGGCCAGATTATCGTTTGTATAAAGGAGATCTACTAATTACTTTGAGTTAATATTTATCCAGCCACTTTTCTGAAGATGTTTTTCAACTGTATGAGTTTCCTGGTAGAATTTTGAATTTTGGGGGTAATGTATCAATCATATCATTCACAAATAGCAATGTTTTAAATTCTTCTTTTTCAATTTGTATCCCCTTGATCTCCTTTAGTTGTCATATTTCTTTGACTAGAAATTCAAGTAATATTTTTAATAGATAGGGATAGAGTGGACAGGCTAGTCTTATCCATTATTTTAGTGAAAATGTTTGACGTTCCTCTCCATTTAGTTTGATTTTGTCTATTGGCTTGTTGTATGTTGCTGTAATTATGTTTATGTATGTGCCCTGTCTCCGTGACTTACCTAATACCCTTAAAATGAAGAGGTGATGAATTTTATCACAAGCCTTTTCAGAAACTAATGAGAAAATCCTGTGAATTTTTTCTTAGATGCTGAGTTTGCTTACATGATAGATTACATTGATGGATTTTCATATATTGAACATCTAAGCATTTCTGGGATGAAGCCTACTTGATATGGATGGATGATGCCTTTGATATGTTCCTGGATTCAGGTTTTTGTTTTTGTTTTTTTTTTGTTTGTTTGTTTGGTGTCTTATTGAGGATTTTGAATCAATGTTCATAAAGGAAATCAATTTGAAGTTATCTTTCTGTTGAGTTTTTCTATGGTTTAGGTATCAGGGAGACTGTGGCCTTGTAAATGAGTTTGGCAGTGTTCACATTGTTCTTACTTTATGGAATAAGTTTAAGAATTGTTTTTAGGTCTTCTATGAAAGTCTGGTAGAATTCTGCATTAAACCATCTGTCTATGGCCTTTTATTGATTAGGAGACATTTAATGACTTTGTATAATTCTTTAGGTGTTATGGGGATATTTAAGTAGTATACCTGTACCTGATTTAATTTTCCAATTGGTATCTGTCCAGAAAATCATCCATATCATCAAAATTTTCCAATTTTGTGGAGTATAGGCCTTTGGAGTAATACCTAATGATTCTTTGAATTTCCTCAGTGTCACTTGATTTGTCTCCCTCTTCATTACTGATTTTGTCTATTTGGATACTCTTTCTCTGTCTCTTGGTTATTCTCTCTAGGGTTTGCCTATCTTATTGATTTTCTCAAAGAATCAGCTGTTAGTTTCCTTGATCTGTTGTATTGTTTTCTTTGTTATGAACTGATTTATTTCAGCCCTGATTTTCATTATTTCCTTCCTACTACTCCTTGTTGATATTCTTGCTTCTTTTTTCCTAGAGCTTTCAGGTGTACTTTTCAATTTCTGGTATCAGCATTTTTAATTTTTTTATGGAGGAATTTAGTGCTATAAACATTCCTATTTGCACTCTTTTCATTGTGGCTCATAAAACTGGATATGTTTTGCTTTCATTTTTATTGAATTCTGTAGTGTTTTCATTTATTTATTTTTTTATCATCGAATAGAGAGTTGTTCAATTTCCATGAGTGTAGGCTTTCCAGTGTTCCTGTTGTTGAAGTCCAGGTTTTATCCATAGTGATCTTGTTAAATCCAAGGCATTATTTCAATTTTCTTGTACATTCGATGTCTGCTTTGTGACTGATTATATGGTCAATTTGGACAAGGATCCATGAGGTGCTGAGAGATCTACGTACTCATTTGAAGGCTGCTAGCAGAATACTGGCTTCTAGGCAGCCAGAACAAGGGTCTTAAAGCCCACACCCACTGGGACACACCTACTCCAACTAGGCCACACTCTGGGCCCAGAATATACAAACCATCACAGAATCTTCACATTCTTCTATTTCTATTTTTTGTAGGTTAGACCATTGATGATATCCCAGATTTCCTGGATGTTTTATGCCAGGAATTTTTTTAGATTTAACATTTTTTGACTGATGTATTAATTTCTTCTACTGTATATTTATACATGAGTTTCTCTCTTCCATCTCCTTTATTATTATGTTCATGCTTGCTTCATCTGTTTTTTTCTGCTGTCTTCACTAGTTTTTCTGCCTCCAGAATTTCTCCAGTTTGTGTTTTCTTTATTGCTTCTATTTTCACTTTCAGGTCTTGCACAGTTTTATTTATTTCCTTCACATGTTTAATTGTATTTTTCTGCATGCCTTTAAGCAATTTATTAGCTTCCTCTTTAAAGACCTTTATCTGTTTGTTTGCATTTCCAGTGTTTCTCTAAGGTATTTCTTAATTTCCTACTATAAGGCCTCTATCATTATTGTAATATTGTCTTTAAGGTAATTATTTTGTCTTTCAGTTTTGTTAGGATATCCAGAGCTTGATGTAGCATAGTAGCTTTGCTTTGGAAGTGTTATATTGCTAAGGATCTTGTTGACTGTGTTATTTTGAAGGCCTTTAGCCACCTGGATGGTTTTAGTCCCTAGATATTCTTGCTGTAGCAGATATTTGGAAGAGTGTGAACCTCAATTGTCCTGGCATGGCAAGCTTTTGATGGATTTCCTTAGGCTGTATGTTTCTGGACCTACAGTTCTATATGGTTCAGAAGTCTGACGAAGTTTGAGGTGACATGGTGGGAGAGTGGATGTCCACCTGGGATATCAGTCTGCTCAGGCAGCTTTGGTTGGCCCGGAGGTCCCAGGAGTTGTATTTGTTAGTTTCTCTACTACACAATTTATGTTATCTACCACATTTATAAATTGTAAAATAATCTTCCACAAAAATGTATACTTACAAGTGACAGTAACTTTTCAAACTCTGTTAGAAAAGATGGATACAAATAGTTAATAGCCATGATACACTGAAAACACAAGAACAAGACCAGTATGTAACAATCTGAATATACAGCTTGAATCTCCATCACAACAATAAAAATTATGAAAATTTTTAACACAACAACTGGGCAATGTCTGAAAGTTTCTCAAATTTAACATGGAATTAAAAATTATTTATATAAACATCATCTCAAATTAAAAAGTGATATTAATGCTGCCACCCTCACTCTCTCTTTTTATTTCAATATAGTACTTGTAGTCTTAGCTAGAAAAATATGAAAACTATAGGAAATTAAGGGGATACAATTTGGAAAGGAAGAAATCAAAATATCTTTATTCATAGATGATATGATAGTATTCATAAGAAACTATCAGAAAACTGCTAACATTATTTTATGAAATTAAACTGAGGTAGAGAATATCATATGTTCCACAGAGCCCAACATGGCATCAGATTTCTGATAGCAACAAGAAATAAAGAGACGACAAACCAGTAGGGACTATGGAATACTATTTGTTAAACATGGAAGGACCTTATGGAAGCAGGCTGTGAGCTGTCAGTACTGTTAGAGTCAGGGTTAAGTCATGATGAACAAATGGGGTGTCTACAGTAGCTACACCTGCCTCTACCTGCTGTGCAGCTAATGACTATTATCAGGGAACACATGCACATAAAGACGGTGCCATAAAAGCTATTACTTATTTAGCAACTCAGAGATGACAACATTTTATGTATCTATCATGGACTTTTCTCTTCTTTAACAGTGATTAAAATAAGTTGAGCCCTTACTCTTTATGATGGTTTGTATATGCTTAGCCCAGGGAGTGGCACCATTCAAAGGTATGGCCTTGTTGGAATAGGTGTGTCATTAGGGCATGGGCTTTAAGACCCTCATTCTAGATCCCTAGAAGCCAGTCTTCTCCTATTTGCCTTCAGAAGAAGATATAGAACTCCCAGATCTTCCTCCATCATGCTTGCCTGGATGCAGCCATGTTCCTGTTTTGATGATTATGGATTGTACTCTGAACTTGTAAGCTGGATCCAATTAAATATCGTCCTTATAAGAAAAAAATGGAAGCACAATTTTTATTTAAAATGCTCAACCCATATTGCAGCGAATATCTTCAGATTGCCAGCCAACAGAATATTCTGCAGGGAAAAACCCAAATATTTTCCTTATTAGTCAGGTATGTGGTCTGTATTCTTTTCATCATGTCAAGCCAGTAACATGAGCTTAAGGCAAAAAGAGAGAAATTTCAAGTAACATACTTGTGTCCCAAACACAGGAAGTTTGAGGAGATTTTGCAAATATGACTAGCATACAATAGTATATGAACAAACAAAACTTGTTCAACTCCTGGCTCAATGTTGCATGTGAAACTGTCATTGCCTACACTAGAAAAAGGAGGACATAATTTCTCACGATTCAACTCAAAGTACAAATGACATGGAACATTTTTGACCTTCTCAACTCTTGTCTTCCTATGGAAATTCTGATGAAATTGATTATCATGATTGCCTATTGTTTTCAAACATATGGCTGTTTACACACTGTCTGGCTCAAGTTGCTCAGGAGAAGAATGTCCCTGAAGTATATGCCATGGATATGAATGAAATCGTGACACCTGAAGATGGAGAAAATGATCTTCACAACATGTTTTCAGAAATGTCTTGATCAAAAGTTTTCAGACCTCGGATGTATAGCTTGAGGCCACAATTTTCCAGATGTATCCAGGGACTATGACACGGGATGAATAGACAGGAACTGTGAATATAAGTGGATCTCCAGACATCCATAGTCTTAAAACAGATATTATGTATCAATTGTGTGCCATTTTTGTCTGCATAAGAAAAGGATTTCAAAGTTGCCCTAACATAGATCCTAGCAGACATGAAGAAACTGTGTGCTTTCACTATATCCTTCTTGTTCCTGAAGTTTTCTCATATCTTTTGCAGTTTGACTGAACTGAGTTGCTTTTGGAGGATACAGGATGATGAAGATAATGATGGATATTTGCGAAATGACTGTGGTTTTATTCTTTTTACATTTGAGGGACCTATAGAAGAAAATTTTTATAATTATGCTATCAATTTTAGGTAAGTCATTAGTTTTGTTTCCTGCTACAATGTCATGGATTAGAAATATGTAGCTGTTTACACAATCTGTGGGATTCTTGCCTGTTTTTCCCAGGTAACATTAGGAACCACTGAAAATGATATAACACACCAATCAATATTTTAATACTTTCAAATGTGTCACTGTTTAGTTTGATTTTAGTACATTGTGCTCCAATTCACATACTAAATAGTAATGGATGTCCTGGGAGAGTGTTCTTGGACACATGAACACATTCCATATGGAGAAAAGATCTCAGTGATCAGACATCATTTAAAGGAAAACAAAGAATTAGGAAGAATGAGGTGTTAAGAGAAATCTGATAACATCTTTAGTATATTGACATAGTAATATTCACACTAAAAGGTAACATTAAATTGATGTATAAATGAGCCCAAAAGATATAATCTGATTATGTGCTATATTGTAATATTTTACATATTTTGAATGGATATATAAATTTAAATGAGATTTATCTTAAAATAATTACTGTGTATCACAAATATTAACATTTTAAAATATTAGAATATTCTACAAATATAGAACTATCATTATTAATTTTTCATTGTGTATATAGTTAGCATTTTAAAAATTAATTATTTTATTGATTTACATTCCAAATGTTGCTCCATTTCCTGTCCCCTCTCAGAGTTCTTCACCCCATTCCTCCTCCTTTTTCCCTCTAATAACATGCTACTCCCACACCTACACATCTACACCACCTCACCACCACCCCATCCCCACCACTTCAGATCCCCCAAACCTCCCATCTCCTAGGCCCCCAGCATCCTTCACTCATGGTACACCAAAGTTAAACAGGATTTGGTGCTTCCTCACCCACTGAGGCCAGACAAGATAGTCCCCTGGTACATATATGCCAGGGTCCAAGACCGTACCATGTATGTTCTTAGTACTAAAGTTGGCAGTCAATAATAACAAAACTGCATTTTCTTAATGATTGATTTCAAAAAGTTTCTCCTACTTTGATTTTTTTAAATTTTAATGATTAAATAAATTCTCTCATAAAAACAGGTAGTCTTTTTAAGTAAATTGATTATTAGACAAATTAGACAGACATATAATACATTTTGAATACCTTCACTTTATGTTGTGTGGTATCATATAATGGCTTTTTAATATATTTCTTAATGATTCTCTAATATTGTATGCTCTTTTACTATGTTTAATTTCTGAAGATTATTTTATGTTATGAAACATAATTTAGTACTCAATCATTAGAAGTGGGATCCTGAGTTGTGGATATTATTCAAAGTGTGTTAATAATACTTTTGGGGTACTAAAATTAATAAAGAAGATGAATGAAATATCTTCATGTATTATTTAATTCTTAAAATGCTTAATATAATTAAACTATTTAATACTTAAAAGAAATTTAAAAAAATAAAACATTTTAAGGAGGATGATTTGGATATTTCATATATGGTTCAAGATTTGTTTTTTTTAATGTTTCTGTGGAATTGAACCTCCAAGACTATTATGCAACAGTCCTATTCTCTAGGACTATAATCTATTTCATCCATGGCTTTCAGAAATAAAACAACCTTTTATGGATTTTCACAAATATAAAAATTATCATAACAGAGTGACCAGTTTATAATTTGAAATTGTATTCAATTCTAAAGATCTCTAAGTTCCTAAGCTAATTTCAGGAAGCTTAGTACTTACACAGGAATTTAGCATGTCTTATAGTACAAATTTTACTGCAGTTGAATAGAAAATTTCATATTTTAAACAATGATGATTTGAGTGTGCTTGGCTCAAGGAGTGGCGCTTTTTGACCTTGTTGGAGTAGGCATGGCCTATTGGAAGTGTGTCACTATAGGGGTGGGATTCAGCAATGAGAGCCTCTTCCTAACCAAGTGGGAGGCTGTCTCCTCCTAGTGACCTTCAGATGAAGATGCAGAACTCTCAGATGCTCCTGCAACATGCACTCCTGGATGCTGCCATGCTCTTACCTTGATTATAATGGTCTGAACCTCTGAATCTTTAAGCCAGTCTCAAATAAATATTGTCCTTATAAGTTTTCTTGGTCATTCTTTCTATTCACAGCAGTAAAACCTTAAGGAAGACAGAAGTTTGTATCAGGGACTGTGCTATTTCTATGATAGGACTGGTCATGCTTTTGTTTGGAAGAATGTGTATTTGTAAACAGTGGAATGCTTTAAGTAGGGTGTAATGGGCTATCCTAATAAAAATATGGAAGAATTTGTTTCTGGGAATGATTTGAATTATGGAGATCTGGACCAAGTCTTTTCTGTGGTGAAGAATTTCAGTATTTGAACTAGATATTTTTGGCTTTATTTTGTTTT
This sequence comes from Mus musculus, assembly GCF_000001635.26. Taxonomy (NCBI): domain Eukaryota; kingdom Metazoa; phylum Chordata; class Mammalia; order Rodentia; family Muridae; genus Mus; species Mus musculus. Next base: position 109,398,940 of record NC_000071.6, read on the forward strand.
GTTTTGTTTTTTTATACTGGTAAAGAATGTTACTACTTTATGCCCTTCTCCGAAGAATATACCTGACAGTAAGGCATTAATTTCATTAACAAAGGAGTCTCTAAAAAGCTCATCAGAGACTTTGTTTTCTGGTTTAGTCTCATGACAAGCATTCTGATTGAGAATAGCAAAAAAAGAAAAAAATGTATGATTCAAGTCACAACAAAGGGAACCCAGGAAATGAAATGGATCTAAAACCTGTGTTCAAGGAAATAAAGAGATTAAGGGAGTGGTGATCTCAGGGAAAGATCTCACCTAAATAAGCTTATTGTTTGTGTTTGCACTTGAACAAGAAAAAGGACTTCTAATCTGGAATGAACTACAATCAAGAAATGGAGGGCACATTTATGATCCAGATTGTGAGGCTGAAAGACACAGGCTTTTGATTTGGATGTTCAGGACCAGTGGGCATGAAAAGCTTAGGCCCAGCCATGGTGATGCACAGATTCAATCTCAGGAGACAAAGCAAAGTAGATCTCTACGTTCAAAGCCATTCTCAGATAGAGCAGTTTTTAGGTGAACAAAAGCATAAGCCCAGGCTTGGTGGTATATACCTTTAATCCTAGCATTCAGAAGACAGAGCCATGCAGATCTCTGAGGTCAGGATCAATCTACAGAGCAAGGTTTAGAAATGAGCAAGTTGGAAAACAGAAAGCTGCTAATAGAATGAGAGTTGGAGAAGGTGGATATTCCAGTGCCAGCAAGCAGCAGAACTCAACAGCTTCAGCCATGTGGCCCTGGATTTAAAGTGAAAATAGAAGGGACTTCTGGGACAATTGATGCTGGTTAGCTGGAGCTAAGAGATTAACAGTGAATAAGAAGGTGAATTCTTCTGGGAGGTATTTTACGAGATCAAATGAAGCTGTGTTTCAGAAATAGTAAGGGTTGTACCTTGTGCAGTGGCTGGACTAGGTAATGTATAAGAATCATCCAGGTGGTACAGCTGAATGGTGAGTAGTTGAGGCTTGGCACAGTGAGAGGCAAGGGAGGGCCATTGGTGAAGATGCAGCCTAAGTTGTAGTTGATAGCCCAGGCCTGAAGGGGTGATTCAAAGAGTTGAGCTTTGACACCATGAAGAGAGCCCATGAGCAGCTATTGGTGAAGCCTAGTTGCAGGAGATGTCCGCAGTGTATTAGAGATGCCAGGACAATGGGATGGTCAGCAAGAAGAGTAGCACCAGTGTAGTGGAATCAACCAGAGCCTAGAGAACTAAAGAATGCAGGGCAGGAGAAGTGACAAAAGCCTTTGGAAGAGCCCAGAAGATCATGTGTGAATCCCAAAAATTGGAACAAGAAGATATGAAGTTCAAGTTGACTTGGAGACACCAAGAGTTTAAAGATGTCTGATTCTGCATAATAAGAACAGAAAATCTATTGTGTAACAGTCTTACTTTATAGGACTGTAATCTAATTTATGGATGCCATTCACAGATAAAAACAGCTCTTTATGGATTTTCATAAAAATAAAAATTGTCATATCAGAGTGACCTACTTGGGGGACTTCTTAAGCTGTTTTCAATGCTAAAGATATATAATTTCCTAAGCTTATTTCAGGAAAGGTATCATTTACACAAAAAAATTATCATGTCTGGTAGTATATAGTTACTGCAATTACAGAGTCAGTTTCATGTTTTAAGCACCCTCCTTAATCATACTTATGCCTTCTTTTAGAATACCAAGAAGAATATATGAATTTTTTGATAATGTTTTTTGTTACTGATGAGAGCAACAAAAATCCTTATCTTTTACCCAACATGTCTTTGATATTCTCTGTCATGGTTGACATGTGTGACAGTACATTGGAAGTTCTGGACAAGCTATATTCACTACAAGAAAAGACTCTTAATTTTATTAATTATAACTGCCAATTATGGCAAGCATGTTATGTACACCTTACAGGACCATCATGGTCACCATCCTTAAAAATGGCAATTACTTCTATGACACCAAAGGTGAGAATGTGTGACACTGGATGAATTAACAATATTTTTTATTCTATTCATAGTTGCCTATGGAGGAAAGTTGTTCAGCATGGTTTTGTGTATGAGTGCTACTTTACATACGTTATAAAGGATTAAATAATCAGATTGTAGACATACTGTAGGAACAGGCAAATCTATTTTCTAGAACACTCAGACTTGCCAAGAACTGTCTATAATCTAATAGTAATATATGCTATTTGTAGGTTAATCTTACTATCTTTAATTGGAGTTGTGTAAAGTGTGTAATGATACTTGTATGTGAGTCCAAAGTTCCTTACAATCATATTCCTCATGTGGATGTTTCAACCTCTTTATACATCCCTTAGATTTTCTTTGGACCATTTAATCCTAACTTGAGTGACCATGACCAGTTTCCCAATGTCTATCAGTTAGCAAGCAAGGACACATGTTTGTCCCGTGCTATGGTCTCCTTGATGCTTTATTTTAGATGGACTTGGATAGGACTTGTCATCTCAGATAATGACTCAGGTATTCAGTTTCTCGCAGACACAACAGAAGAAATGCAAAGACATGGGATCTGCTTAGCTTTTCTGAATGTGATCCCAAAAAACATGCACATATACATGGCAAGGGCTAAGATATATGACAAACAAATTATGACATCATCAGCAAAGGTTGTTATTATTTATGGTGAAATGAACTCTATTCTAGAAGTCAGCTTTAAAAGATGGGGATATTTAGGTGCACAGAGAATCTGGATCACAACCTCCCAATGGGATGTCATCACAAATCAAAGAGATTTCAGACTTGATTTCTTCCATGGGACTGTCACTTTTGCATACAACAATAGAAGAATTGCTAAATTTAGCAATTTTATACAAACAATGAACACTTCCAAATATCCATTAGACATTTCTCAGTCTATGCTGAAGTGGAATTATTTTAATTGTTCAATCTCAAAGAACAGCATTAGCAAAATAGAACATTTTAAACTTGATAATACAGTGAAATGGGTTGCACAACACAAGGTTGATATGGTCCTGAGTGAAGAAGGTTACAATTTATATAATGCTGTTTATGTTGTGGCTCATACCTACCATGAACTCATTCTTCAACAAATAGAATCTCAGGAAATGGCAAGACAGAAAGGAATATTCCCTGACTGTCATAAGGTAAAATTTAGTGTTCGTTATGCTTATATTTATCAATGTGATATTTCAAATCATCCCGGAGAAACTCACATACATTTGTTAGAAACTCTTCTCTCTTTTGACCGATTTTTATACTATAAAATTCTCTAAGAAATCCTTTCCATGGATATATACCATTCACCAAGATAACATTTAGTAGGAGACAATCTTTTTTGTTGAATATCAGTGAGTTTTATAAAAATGTGTCTCAAAAAATTTTTCTTTTTTAAAATATTTTTTATTTATTTGATAATATTTATCTTTAATCTTTTTTTATAACCCAGTTATTATCCCCCTTCTGGTCTGCCCTCTGAGATTTTCTCACTCATTCCTCCTCCAGCTGTCTCCAAGAGGATGTTCCCATTCCCACACTACCCCCACCACTCCAGGCCTCCAGTCTCTCCAGGGTTAGATGTCCCTTCTCTCACTAAGTCCAAAACAGGCAATCTTCTGCTATATATGTATCAGGGGCCTTGGACCACCTAGTGTATGCAGCTTTGCTGGTGGCTCAGTGTTTGAGAGATCTCAGGGATCCACTTTAGTTGAGATTGCTGATCTACTTATGAGGTTGCACTCCTCTCCACTTCTTCTTCCAACCTTTTCCCAATTCAACCACAGGGGTCCCTGAATTCTGTCCATTGCTTGGGTGTGAGTATCTGTGAGTCTCTGTCAGCTGCTTGTAGGGCCTCTCAGAGTACTGCCATGCCAGGCTTCTGTCTGTAAGCAATCATAGCATCAGTCATATTGTCATGCTGCGGTACCTCCTGCAGAATATTCCATTCATTCTGCTGGCCCTCAGGGCTTCACACTTGTCTCCTACCTCCACATTACCTGATCATATTCCCTCTTTCCCCTCCTCTTTCCATGATGGTTTTCTTCTCTCTCCTAACTGGGATTGGGGCATCCTCACTTGGGACTTTTTACCTGTCAACATTCTTGAGTTCTGTGGATTGTGTCCTAGGTAGTCTGTACTTTTTGGCTATTATCCCCTTACTGGTGAGCTCATACCATGCATGTCATTTTGGGTCTGAGTTATCTCAGTCTAGATGATACTTTCTAGTTCCATCCATTTGCCTGCAAAACTCATGATGTCCTCCTTTTTAATAGCTGAATAGTATTCCATTTTGTAAATGAACCACAGTTTCTATAGCCATTCTTCCATTGTAGGACATCTGGGTTTTTTCCCACTTCTGGCTATCACATACAAGGTGACTATAAACATAGTAGAGCATTGCCCCTTTGGCATGACGGGACATCTCTTGGGTATATGCACAGTAGTAGTACAGCTGGGTCTTCAGGTAGAGCTATTTCCATTTGTTTTTTGAGGAACCTCCATATTGATTCAATTAGTTGTTATACCAGTTTCCAAACCCACACCAGCAACGTAGGAGTGTTCCTCTTTCTCCACATCCTCACCAGCATGTGTTGTCACCTGAGTTTTTTATCTTAGCCAATCTGATTCATGTAAGGTAGAATCTCAGAGTTATTTTGATTTGCATTTCCCTGATCACTAAGGACATTGAACATTTCTTTAAATGCTTTTTGGCCATTTGAGATTGCTACACTGTGAATTCCCTACACCCCATTTTTTTGGATTCATGTTTTCAGTGTTTTTTGAAGGTTAGCTTCTTGTGTTCTTTACCTATTTTGGACCTTAGCCCTCTATCAGTTTAAGGGGTTATGGGGCTAGTGAAGATTTTTTTTCCAAATTTGTAGGTTGCTCATTTGTCCTATTGACTCTGTCCTCTGCCTTTCAGAAGCATCTCAGTTTCATGAGGTCTTATATATCAGTTCTTGATCTTAGAGCATTGGAGTTCTGTTTAGAGAATTTCTCCCCACGCCAATGAGTTTGGAGTTCTTTCCCACTTTCTCTTCAGTTATATTCAGTGTATTTTGTTTACTATCGAGGTCCTTAGTCCACTTGGAATTGAGCTTTGTGAAAGGTGACAAATATAGATTAATTTTCTTTTTTCTACATACAGACTGTCAGTTAGACTAAAACCATTTATCAAAGATGACTTCTTTTTTCTGTTGTATATTATTGTCTTCTTTGTCAAACATCAAGTGTCCATAGGTGTATGGTTTTTTATTTCTGGCTCTTCAATTCTGTTCCACTGATCAATCTGTTATTACTATTGGTTTGTAGTATACCTTGAGGTCAAGGATAGTGATTCTCCCAGAAGTTCTTTTATTGTTAAAAAGTATTTATGTTATCTTGGGATTTTTGTTTTTACACATGAAATTGAGTTTTCCTCTTTCCACGTCTTTGAAGAATTGTGTTGGAATTTTGATGGGGATTTCATTGAATCTGTAGATTACTTTTGGTAGGATGGGCATTTTTAGTATATTAATCCTACCAATCCTTGAGCTTGGGAGATGTCTCCATTTTCTGAGGACTTCTTCAATTTCTTTCTTGAGAAAGTGGACGTTCTTGTCATACAGATCTTTCATTTCTTTGGCTAGAGTTGCCCCAAGATATTTTATATTATTTGTGACTATGTGAAGGATATTATTTCCCTATTTTCTTTCTTAGCCCATTTATCATTTTTATAGAGGAAGATTAATGCTTTGTTTAATTTAACTTTATATCCAGCCACTTGGCTAAAGTGGTTTATCAGCTGTAGAAATTCTCTGGTAGAATTTTTGGGGTCGCTAATTTATAGTATCATATCAACTATAAATAGTGATACCATGACTTCTTCCATTCCAATTTGTATCATCTTGATTTCCATTTGTTGTCTAATTGCTCTAGCTGGAACTCTTATTGCTATATAGAATAGATACAGGGAGAGTGGACATCCTTGTTTTATCCCTGATTTTAGTGGGATTGCTTCAAGTATCTCTTCATTTAGTTTGGTATTGGCTGTATATTGCTTTTATTATGTTATGTATGGGTCTTAAATTCCTCTCTAATACTTTTAACATGAAAGGGGGTTGTATTTTTTCAAATGCTTTTGCATCATCATAATGTTCATGTGATTGTTTTTCTTTGAGTTTATTTATTTGAGTTTATTTATTTGAGTTGATTACATTAATGGATTTTCGTATATTGAACCCAACTTACATTATTGGGATGAAGCCTACTTGATCATGGTGAATGATGATTTTAATGTATTCTTAGATTCGATTTGCTACAATTTTATTGAGTATTTTTGCATTGATATTCATGAATGAATTCGGTCATTAGTTCTATTTCTTTGTTGTGTCTATGTATCAGAGTAAATTTGGTTTCATAAACCAGTTAGGTAGTATTCCTTCTGTTTCTATTTTATGAAATAGTTTGAGGAGTGTTGGTACTACCTCATCTTTGAACATCTTGTAGAATTCTGTGGTTGGGAAGTTTTTAATGAATTCTTTTATTTCCGTAAGGGATATGGTACTATTTAGATAGTTTACATGCTCTTGATTTCACTATGGTATGTTTTACCTATCTAGAAAATTGCCCATTTCATCCAGATTTTCCAGTTTTGTTGAGTAAAAACTTTATACTAAGATCAGATGATTTTTCAAATTTCCTCAGTTTCTGTTTTTATGTCTCCCTTTTCATTTCTGATCTTGTTAACTTGGATACTGTCTCTGTGTCCTTTAGTTAGTTTGGCTAAGGGTTTATCTACCTCATTGATTTTCTCAAAAAAACAGCTTTTGATTTTGTGGATTCTTTGTATCTTTCTCTTTGTTTATAATTGGTTGATTTCAGTCCTGAGTTTGACTATTTCTTGTTGTCTAATCTTCTTCAGTGTGTTTGCTTCTTTTGTTCTAGGGCTTTCAGGAGTGCTATTAAGTTGCTAGTGTAGGATCTCTCCAAATTCTTTATATACTCAGTGCTATGGATTTTCCCCTTAGCACTGCTTTGTTTATGATAAGTTTGTGTATGTTGTGTCATTATTTTCATTGAATTCTATAAAAGCCTGATTTCTTTCTTTATTTCTTCTCTGACTAAGTTATCATTAAACAGAGAGTGATTCGGTTTCCATGTGTATGTGGCTTCTCTGTTGTTTTTGACATCTAGACTTAGTCTGTGGTGATCTTATAGGATGCATGAGATAATCTCAATCTTCTTGTATGTGTAGAGGCTTGTTTTGTGACTGATCATATGGTCATCTTTGGAACAGGCACCACGAAGTGCTGAGAAAAAGGCATATTCTTTTGTTTTAGGATAAAATGTTCTGTAGATATCTGTTCAATCCATTTAGCTCATAAGTTCTATTAGCTTCAAAGCATATCTATTTAGTATCTTTTTCAATGACCAGTTGATTGGTGAGAATGGAGTTTTGAAGTCAGCCACTATTATTGTGTGAAGTTCAATTTTTTTTAGCTTATATAAGTTTTCTTTGATGAACATGAGTGCCTTTGCATTTGGGGCCTAGATGTTCAGAACTAAGACTTCTTGGTGCATTTTTCCTTTGATGAATATGAAATGTTCTTCCCCATCTGGTTTGATACATTTTGGGTGAAAGTCTAATTTATTGGATATTAGAATGGAAACTCCTACTTGTTTCTTGGGACCATTTGCTTGGAAACTTCCAGCCTTTTACTCTGAGGAAGTGTCTGTCTTTGTCATTGATATGTGTTTATTGTATGCAGCAGAATGCTGAATGCTGTTTGCTTGTCTAATCTGGTAGTTGACGTCCTATTTTGCCACAGACCACCCCAGTTGGTATGGGGGTCCCTGGGGCGAGGGTCCTCAAAGGTTAGGTGGATAAGGATTCGGCAGTGACAAACAGGAACAAATACAGAGGCAGTTTTAATCTTAGTATATTTTGTAGCTCTCAATCAAGGATTTTTGTACATAAACAAACAATTATTGCATCTCTGAGAAGATGTGTTCAATGAAGCAGTCACGAAAAGGACAGATATCATCGTAGTCATTTGGCACAATAAAGCACTAAAGTCATCCAGGGCTAGTTGCACAATTCCAAGAGCAGGTTAATAAGTTTTTATGGTCAGTTATTATTTAACATCTAGAACTTGTTCTTTTTTGTGAATCTTCAAAATGTAAATTTAAACTATTTTAATTTTTTTATTTAAAGCTTTCTAAAACAATACACCAAAGCCTACCTTTGATGACACATGTGTAGTCAACTGAAGTTTTATTGTTGGGAAAGTTTTTATCTATCAGTACTATCTTGTAAATGATTTATAAAGTGAGGCGCTGGTTTCCCTGGAGCTAAGGTCATGGCTAATGCCCTCATCGAAAGGGATGGTCTTGTACCCATTATTCTCACCCAAGTTCTTAGCATAGGCCATCAGGAATGTCTCATAAGTATGAAAAAGAATAGAAGAAGATAAAACAGATAAACTGCCATGAGAACTATGGCTCAATATTTTTTTTTCTAGACAAGAGTTCCACAACCGGTTCCAAGAGGCCTCCGTCTTTTGAAGTTTTTGCTTCAGTCTGTGGAGCTTGTCACACTGATTCTACTGGGGTTGGTGTGGCACTTTTTATTGAGGAATTGAGTCTGTTGATGTTGAGCAGTATTAAAGACAGATGATTGGTAGTTCCTGCTATGTTTGTTGTTGGATGTAGTATTATGTGTGTGTGGTCTCTTCTTTTGGGTTTGTATTGAGATGATTAATATTTTGTTTTTTCTTTGGTACAGATATCTTCCTTGTGTTGTAATTTTCATTCTAGAATCCTCTGTAGGTCTGGATTTGTGTGTGTGTGTGTGTGTGTGTGTGTGTGTGTGTGTGTGTGGTTTAAATTTGGTTTTATTATGGAATATTTGGTTTCCAATCTATGATGATTGAAAGTTTTGCTGGGTATAGTAACCTGTGCTGACATTTGTGTTCTCTTCTGATCTGCATGATATCTGTTCAGGACCTTCTGACTTTTAGAGTTGCTTTTGAGAAGTCTGGTGTGATTCTGATAGGTCTTCTTTTTTATATTGTATGTTGCTTGGCATTTTCACCTTTCTGCTTTTAATATTATTTTTTTCTCTGTGCATTTAGTGTTTTGATTATTATATGATGGGAGGTTTTTCTGTTTTATTCCAATATATTTGGTGTTCTGTAGGCTTCTTGTACAGTTATGGTCACCTATTTCTTTAGTTTGGGAAAGTTTTCTTCTGTGATTTTTTTTTTTTGAAGATTGTTTTGGTAATTGAGCTGAGAATCTTCAGTTTTTTCTCTTCCTATTATTCTGTGGTTTGAACTTTTCATTGTTTCCTGGATTTCCTGGATTATTTGGGTTAGGGATTTTTTTATTTTTTTATTTATTTATTTTTTACAATTTCTACTTTCATTGACCATTGTACCAGTATCTTCTATGATATCTTTTATATCTGAGATTCTCTCTTCTATGTCTTGTATTCTGTTGGTGATGCTTTTATCTGTAGCTCCAGACCACTTTCCTAGGTTTTCCATTTCCAGGGTTGCCTCCCTTTCTGATTTTTCATTGTTTCTACTACCATTTTTAGGTCTTGGACCACTTTCTTCTATTCCTTTATCTGTTTGATTATGTTTTTCTGCATTTCTTTAAGGGACTCATTTGTTTCTTCTTTAAGGACTTCCACCATTTTAACTGTGTTTTCCTGTATTTCTTTAAGCATATTATTTATTTCATACATAAAGGTCTCTATTACCTGTATGGGATGGGATTTTAGGTCAGGATAATGTTTTTCAGGTATGTTGAGTTATCCAAAGCGTGCTGTAGTGGGAGAACTGGGTTCAAATGGTGCCAAAGTATATTGGTTTCTCTTGCTTTGATCTTCTGCTTGCATCTCACCATCTGGTTAACTCTAGTGCTAACTAGCCTGGATTTCTCTGTCTGGCGCCTACCTTCTGTATCCCTGGGTTGCAGCAGGTCTCCTTGGAGACCTGTAACCCTGTCTTCATCAGATCTCCTAGGAGGTCTTCAGACTGTTGCATGTTGAGAGGGTCAGACACTCCATCTGGCCTGGTAGAGATGCAGAATGGAAGGCCATGTATCAACATTTTACCCAATAAGTTCAATATTCAAAATAGGAGTCAAGAGTTTTATCATAAAAGCCTTAAGTGACTAGATTAGAATTATCTCCTCAAGAATCTATAAATTTGTTGTGATTAATAGTTATTCATTTAAAGTAACCATTATTGATTTAAAAAAAAACAGATGATGATCACTGTATATTTTCTTTTTTTCATAGGTCCTGTTTTTTTGTTGGTTTTTTTTGTTGTTTTTTTTTTGTTTTTTTTTTTTTTGTATACCCTGTGTTAGTGCCAAGGCATCTTTTATAAAGCTTTAATGCCCTGTGAGCCAGTTCTCCCCACTCTTCTTGTTCATCGAAATCACTGTCGTAATTCTTGCTTTTTCAAGTTGCTTATTCATACACTGTCAGGTTTCAGGAGAAAGTATATTTTTATTGGAGTTATATTCAGTTTATTGATTTGACTAGAGATAAGAGGTGCTTTCATGATAAAGTCTTCCTATCTATAACGGGACATCACCACTTATGTCCTTAAATGTATTTCAATAAATTTGTCTAATACTTTTCATGTTTGTTTCATCTTTTAATAGATTTATTCTTTTGTGTGTGTGTCTGTGTGTGTGTGTGTGTGTGTGTGTGTGTGTGAGTAGGTGAACATGCATGTAGAAGACAGGTTAATTGTACATATTGTCTTCTGTGGGGAGCGGGTGTGGCGGCAGTCCCAAAGGCGCCAGGGACTGCAGCTAAGTCATATGACTTGCACCTGACTTCCTCATATAAGACACAAACATCTTGAGTGCTGCGCAGGTGTACCAGGATTCAGGTGAATCCAATTTGATGGAGATATGCCCCTGCTGCCCTGATTAGCTGAAGCTGCGTGCCTGGTGAGGTGGCGTGGCCTGCTGTGCGTGGATGGGAACTGAGAGTATAAAAGAGTGAGAGGCCCAGGGTTCGGGGGAGATATAAAAACAAGGGAGATATAAAAACAGGGGAGATATAAAAACAAGGGAGATATAAACAAGGGAGATATAAACAAGGGAGAGATATAAACAAGGGAGATATAAACAAGGGAAATATAGAGAAAGAAGAAACAGGACTGAATAAACGTGTGCAGAAGGATCCTGTAGCAGCGTCGTTCTTCCTGGCCAGTTGAGCGCGCACAAGAGTCTTCTTTTTTTTATTACGTATTTTCCTCAATTACATTTCCAAAGCTATCCCAAAAGTCCCCCACAACCCACCCCCCTGCTCCCCTACCCATCCATTCCCATTTTTTGGCCCTGGCATTCCCCTGTACTGGGGCATATAAAGTTTGCCTGACCAAAGGGCCTCTCCAGTGATGGCCGACTAGGCCATCTTTTGATACATATGCAGCTAGAGTCAAGAGCTCTGGGGTACTGGTTAGTTCATAATCTTGTTCCACCGATAGGGTTGCAGATCTCTTTAGCTCCTTGGATACTTTCTCTAGCTCCTCCATTGGGGGCCCTGTGATCCATCCAATAGTTGACTGTGAGCATCCACTTCTGTGTTTGCTAGGGCCCGGCCTAGTCTCACAAGAGACAGATATATCACGGTCCTTGCAACAAACGCTTGCTAGTGTATGCAATGATGTCATCGTTTGGAGGCTAATTATGGGATGGATCCCTGGATATGGCAGGCTCTAGATGGTCCATCCTTTTGTGTCAGCTTCAAGCTTTGTCTCTGTAACTCCTTCCATGGGTGATTGTTTCCAATTCTAAGAAGGAGCAACATGTCCACACTTTGGTCTTCATTCTTCTTCAGTTTCATGTGTTTTGCATATTGTACCTTATATCTCCCTATACTAAGTTTCTGGGCTAATATCCACTTATCACTGAGTACATATCATTTGAGTTCTTTTGTGATTGGGTTACCTCACTCAGGATGATGCCCTCCAGGTCCAACCATTTGCCTAGTAATTTCATAAATTCATTCTTTTTAATAGCTGAGTAGTAATCCATTGTGTAAATGTACCACATTTTTTGTATCCATTCCTCTGTTGAGGGGCATCTGGATTCTTTCCAGCTTCTGGCTATTATAAATAAGGCTGCTATGAACATAGTGGAGCATGTGTCCTTCTTACCAGTTGGGACATTTTCTGGATATATGTCCAGGAGAGGTATTGCGGGATTGTCCAGTAGTACTATGTCCAATTTTCTGAGGAACCGCCAGACTGATTTCCAGAGTGGTTGTACAAGCTTGCAATTCCACCAAAAATGGAGGAGTGTTCCTCTTTCTCCACATTCTCACCAGCATCTGCTGTCACCTGAATTTTTTATCTTAGCCATTCTGACTGGTGTGAGATGGAATCTCAGGGTTGTTTTGATTTGCATTTCTCTGATGATTAAGGATGTTGAATTTTTTTTCAGGTGTTTCTAAGCCTTTCGGTATTCCTCGGGTGAGAATTCTTTGTTCAGCTCTGAGCACCATCTTTTAAGGGGGTTATTTGATTTTCTGGAGTCCACCCTCTTGAATTCTCTCTATATATTGGATATTAGTCCCCTATCTGATTTATGATAGTTAAAGATCCTTTCCCAATCTGTTGGTTTTCTTTTTGTCTTATTGACGGTGTCTTTTGCCTTGCAGAAGCTTTGGAGTTTCATAAGGTCCCATTTGTCAATTCTTGATCTTACAGCACAAGCCATTGCTGTTCTATTCAGGAATTTTTTCCCTAACCCATATCTTCAAGGCTTTTCCCCACTTTCTCCTCTATAAATTTCAGTGTCTCTGGTTTTATGTGAAGTTCCTTGATACACTTAGATTTGACCTTAGTACAAGGAGAGAGGAATGGGTCAATTCGCATTCTTCTACATGATAACAACCAGTTGTGCCAGCACCATTTGTTGAAAATGCTGTCTTTCTTCCACTGGATGGTTTTAGCTCCCTTGTCGAAGATCAAGTGACCATAGGTATATGGGTTCATTTCTGGGTCTTCAATTCTATTCCATTGGTCTACTTGTCTGTCAGTATACCAGTACCATGCAGTTTTTATCACAATTGCTCTGTAGTAAAGCTTTAGGTCAGGCATGGTGATTTCACCAGAGGTTCTTCTATCCTTGAGAAGAGTTTTTGCTATCCTAGGTTTTTTGTTATTCCAGATGAATTTGCAGATTGCTCTTTCTAATTCGTTGAAGAATTGAGTTGGAATTTTGATGGGGATTGCATTGAATCTGTAGATTGCTTTTGGCAAGATAGCCATTTTTACAATATTGATCCTGCCAATCCATGAGCATGGGAGATCTTTCCATCTTCTGAGATCTTCTTTAATTTCATTCTTCAGGGACTTGAAGTTTGTATCATACAAATCTTTCACTTTCTTAGTTAGAGTCATGCCAAGATATTTTATATTATTTGTGACTATTGTGAAGGGTGTTGTTTCCCTAATTTCTTTCTCAGCCTGTTTATTCTTTGTGTAGAGAAAGGCCATTGACTTGTTTGAGTTTATTTTATATCCAGATACTTCACCGAAGCTGTTTATCAGGTTTAGGAGTTCTCTGGTGGAATTTTTAGGGTCACTTATATATGCTATCATATCATCTGCAAAAAGTGATATTTTGACTTCATCTTTTCCAATTTGTATCCCCTTGATCTCCTTTTGTTGTCGAATTGCTCTGGCTAGGACTTCAAGTACCATGTTGAAGAGGTAGGGAGAAGGTGGGCAGCATTGTCTAGTCCCTTATTTTAGTGGGATTGCTTCCAGCTTCTCACCATTTACTTTGATGTTGGCTACTGGTTTGCTGTAGATTGCTTTTATCATGTTTAGGTATGGGCCTCAAATTCCTGATCTTTCCAAGACTTTTATCATGATTGGGTGTTGGATCATGTCGAATGTTTTTTCCACATCTAACGAGATGATCATGTGGTTTTTGTCTTTGAGTTTGTTTATATAATGGATTATATTGATGGATTTTCGTATATTAAACCATCCCTGCATCCCTGGAATAAAACCTACTTAGTCAGGATGGATGATTGCTTTAATGTGTTCTTGGATTTGGTTAGCAAGGATTTTATTGAGGATTTTTGCATCGATATTCATAAGGGATATTGGTCTGAAGTTCTCTATCTTTATTGGGTCTTTTTGTGGTTTAGGTATCAGAGTAATTGTGGGTTCATAGAATGAGTTGGGTAGAGATCCCTCTACTTCTATTTTGTGGAATAGTTTGTGAAGAACGGGGATTAGATCTTCTTTGAAGGTCTGGTAGAACTCTACACTAAACCCATCTGGTCCTGGGCTTTTTTTGGCTGGGAGACTATTAATGACTGCTTCTATTTCTTTTGGGGATATGGGACTGTTTAGATCGTTAACTTGATCCTGATTTAACTTTGGTACCTGGTATCTGTCTAGAAATTTGTCCATTTCATCCAGGTTTTCCAGATTTGTTGAGTATAGCCTTTTGTAGAAGGATCTGATGGTGTTTTGGATTTCTTCAGGATCTGTTGTTATGTCTCCCTTTTCATTTCTGATTTTGTTAATTAGGATGCTTTCCCTGTGCCCTCTAGTGAATCTGGCTAAGGGTTTATCTATCTTGTTGATTTTCTCAAAGAACCAGCTCCTCGTTTCGTTGATTTTTTTGAATAGTTCTTCTTGTTTCCACTTGGTTGATTTCGCCCCTGAGTTTGATTATTTCTTGCCATGTACTCCTCTTGGGTGAATTTGCTTCCTTTTGTTCTAGAGATTTTAGGTGTGTTGTCAACCCTTTAATGTGTGCTCTCTCCAGTTTCTTTTTGGAGGCACTCAGAGCTATGAGTTTTCCTCTTAGAAATGCTTTCATTGTGTCCCATAGGTTTGGGTATGTTGTGGCTTCATTTTCATTGAACTCTAAAAAGTCCTTAATTTCTTTCTTTATTCCTTCCTTGACCAAGGTATCATTGAGAAGAGTGTTGTTCAGTTTCCACGTGAATGTTGGCTTTCTATTATTTATTTTGTTATTGAAGATCAACCTTAATCCATGGTGATCTGATAGGATGCATGGGACAATTTCAATATTTTTGAATCTGTTGAGGCTTGTTTTGTGACCAATTATGTGGTCAATTTTGGAGAAGGTACCATGCGGTGCTGAGAAGAAGGTATATCCTTTTTTTTTTAGGACAAAATGTTCTGTAGATATCTGTCAGATCCATTTTTTCATAACTTCTGTTAGTTTCACTGTGTCCCTGTTTAGTTTCTGTTTCCATGATCTGTCCCATTGGTGAAAGTGGTGTGTTGAAGTCTCCCACTATTATTGTGTGAGGTGCAACGTGTGCTTTGAGCTTTACTAAAGTGTCTCTAATGAATGTGGCTGCCCTTGTATTTGGAGCATAGATATCCAGAATTGATAGTTCCTCTTGGAGGATTTTACCTTTGATGAGTATGAAGTGCCCCTCCTTTTCTTTTTTGATGACTTTTTGTTGGAAGTCAATTTTATTAGGTATTAGAATGGCTACTCCAGCTTGTTTATTCATACCATTTGCTTGGAAAATTGTTTTCCAGCCTTTCATTCTGAGTTAGTGTCTATCTTTTTCTCTGAGATGAGTTTCCTGTAAGCAGCAAAATGTTGGGTCTTGTTTGTGTAGCCAGTTTGTTAGTCTATGTCTTTTTATTGGGAAGTTGAGTCCATTGATATTAAGAGATATTAAGGAAAAGTAATTGTTGCTTCCTGGTTTTTGTTGTTGTTGTTGTTGTTGTTGTTGTTAAAGTGGCATTCTGTTCTTGTGGCTGTCTTCTTTTAGGTTTGTTGAGGGATTACCTTCTTGTTTTTTCTAGGGCAGAATTCAATCTTTAAAAGGCACTTATAATAGGATAATACTGAAAGATAGCACGTGGATCCATATACTAGACTAACACGGGAATGGAAAATTAATGTATGAGCTAGAGAAAACTCCAGACTCCAGGAGAGAGTTTCTCTGAAACTCTTTTTGCTTCATGAGTAGCTTTTAGGCATCCCTGCCTGACAAGCTGACTCGACCAGAGTGCCGTGGCATTTAATAACTTCTCTTCATTTCACTGTGTCTCTCTTTAGTTTCTGTTTCAATGGTGTGTCCATTGGAGAGAGGGGGGTATTGATGTCTCTCAACATACTGTGTAAGGTTTTGTATGTGTTTTGAGCTTTAGTAAAGTTTCTTTTATGAACATGGGTGCCCATGCATTTGGGGCATAGATATTCACAATGGAGACTTAATCTTGGTGTATTTTTTTTTCCTTTAATGAGTATGAAGAATCCTTCCTCATCTCTTTTCATTACTTTCGTTGAATTAGAATGGGGAAGCCAGGTTGTTTCTTGGGATGTTTCTTGGAAACCTTTTTTCTAACCCTGTTGTAGTGTCTGTCTTTGTCACTGTGGTATATTTCTTGTATGTCTCAAAATGATGGATCCTGTTTGTGTATACATTGTGTTACCTTGCATCTTTTCACTCATATTAATGGGAATTGACTCCATTAATATGAGGCATACTAAAGACAAATGATTGTCAGTTTCTGTTATTTTTGTTTTTGAAGGGTATTACGTATCGTCATTCCCTTATTTTGGGTTTGTTGTAATATGATTAATTTCTTGTGTTTTGTTGAGTGTAGTTATCCTCCTTGTGTTGGAGTTTTCCTCCTAGTATCCTCAGGAAGCCTGGATTAGTAGAACAATACTTTTAAAATGTGTTTGATTTTGTTGTTGTTGTTGTTGTTCATGGAATATCTTGGTTTCTCCATCTATGGTGATGGTGAGTTTTGCTGGATACAGTAGTCTGGGCTGACATCTGTAGTCTCTTAGGCTCTTCACATCTATCACATCTATGCATGCTCCTCTAGCTTTTAGAGACTCCGTTGAGAAGTCTGGTATAATTCTTATAGGTCTGCCTTTATATGTTACATAGCCTTTTTCACTTCCATCTTTTGATATTCTTTCTTCTGTACATTTAGTGTTTTTATTATATGGTAGGAGGATTATCTTTTCTGGTCCAATCCACTTGGTGTTCTTTAGGTTTCTTGCTCATTTATCGCCATATCTTTCTTTAGATTTGGGACATTTTCTTCTATGATTTTGTTGAAGATGTTTTCTGTCCCTTTGCACTGGAAATCTTCACCCTTTTCTATTCCTAATATTCTTAGGTTTTTGTCTTTTCATTGTGTCCCAAATTTTCTGGATGTTTTGGGTTGTAATGGTTATACTTTGTATTTTATTTGAATGATGTGCCAATATCTCCTATGGTGTCTTCTATGCCTAAGATTCTTTCTTCCATCACTCTTTATTATTATTATTATTATTATTATTATTATTATTAATTTTTGGTTTTTAAGGACAGAATTTCTCTGTGTAGCCCTGGCTGTCCTGGAACTCACTCTGTAGACCAGGCTGGCCTCGAACTCAGAAATCCACCTGCTTCTGCCTCCTAAGTGCTGGGATTAAAGGCATGTGCCTCGACTGCCCAGCATTTTTTGTTTGTTTGTTTGTTTGTTTGTTTGTTTTATGATGATGTTTGTATCTGTAGCCCTTGATTTCTTTCCTAGATTTTCCATTTCCATGGTTGCCTCCTTTTTTGATTTCCTTATTGTTTCTATTTTATTTTTGGTCTTGGACCATTTTGTATTTCTTTAAGGAATTTATTTGTTTCCTCTTTAAGAGCTTCTATCTGTTTGCATATGTTTTCTTTTTTAATGAATGGTATTTATATTCTCCTCAAAGGTCTCTATCATCTTCATGAAATGGGATTTTAGGTCAGAATCTTGATCTACAGATGTGTTAGAGTATCCAGGGCTTACTGTGGTAGGAGAACTGGGTTTTGATGGTGCCAATTTACATTGCTTTTTGTTGTTCTTGAATTTGCCTTTCACCATTTTTATATCTCTGGTGTTTATTGGGCTGAGTATGTTGGACTAGAACAGGGCTCCTTGGAGGCAGGTAGATCTTTGTGACCTTGCTTTGATCAAGCCTTCAGAGAGGCAGAATTTGCTGTCTCTGGTTAGGGCACGTCTCCTGTTTCTGTGATTTATGCGAGCCTCCTGAATTCCTGTATCCCTGTGTTCCTGGTTAGGGCAGACATCCTAGGATACAGGTTGGCTTTGGGGATTTGTGACAGGCATGTGGATCTTCCATGATTCAGGTGGAGGTGTAGATTGGAAGGATAATGGAGCTCGTGCATCATGGGATAGATTTCATGTGTGCTGTGTGTTTGTGGGTCTCGGTTGGTGTGGGTATTGGGGAAGGAACCTCACCTGTGTTTCTAGTTATGGTAGACCTCCTGTGAGACAGGTAAGCTGTACAGGTTGGGAGGCAACCCCATATTCTTCCATGCTTTCAGACAGTATAGGTTCTTCAAGTGTAAAATTTATATAGAATACTAAGATTCCTTTTTTGATATTCTTATTAGTGTGGTTCAGGATATGGGACAATGAAGCTTAGAAGGGAATATGGGACTCTTTAACACAAGATGTTATTAATGGTTTGAAGGCTCTGAAGGGACAACTTGGAAGAATTGACTCCAGCAAACCTGTGTGGCTTAGTACTTTAAGTCTTACTGAAGTAACATGTCATGACAATTATGACCCATTCTGTAAAAAAATCCTATCTATAATCAGGTAATAATCAGTCATATTTCATTTCAATACATTAAGTGCAATGTTTATTTTCTACCTAAATCAGCATCATTATAATTGACTGAGAAGTTCAACAATTATAATAATGAAGTTATGGTTTTTTAGTACATGGATGTATGATGGCCATCACATTGCCTTGCAAATATCTGTGGATAATCAATGAGATCTTTACTACTGCATATCTCAGTCATGGAAGAAGAAGTTTTTCCATTCGTGTAGTGATGACCGAAGATACTTGTAACTGCTTCAGTGCTTTGAATAAATCTTGCCTCTGCACTGTATCACACCAAGTGAATTAAGAAACAATAAACTGCCTCCAACTAATGGGAAACAAATAGTACAAGAATGTTTCATTAACAAATGATATCAAACATTTAGTGAAAATATAACACCAATACTTCTAATATTATTCTAGAAAATGAAAAGGTGATAGAGACTATCACATGTTCCACATAGTACAACATGGTATCAGATATCTGATATCAACAAGAAATAATGAGACAAAAACCTGAAGGAAACTATGGAATAATAGCTGATAAACATAGAGGCAAAATTTTATTTTAAATACTCATCAAGTATTGTAATAAATATATTAAGATTGCTAGTCAACAGAATAACCTAAAGGTAAAAATGAAATCAAAACTTTCCTTGATAATCAGGAAATACACTATGGCATTTGGTGTGTACTGTATTCTTTCCACCATGTCAATTCAATAACATAACATAAATTATAACATAATAACATAAGTTTTAGTCAAAAAGAGAATGTTCAAGAATTCTATTTGTGTCCCAAGGAACATAGAGTGTGTCTTTGTAAAAAACTATATGGAGACTCATCTCTCAATTTTGGCAAAAGAAAATTCAACAATATTGAAGAAACTGAATGTTTGATTAGTTGACTTGATATAATGAGTACTTTATATTTCCCAGACACCCAAAACAGTACCACAGTCAGGATGGAATTCAATAGAAAACATAATATAACGTAAAGTCTGCCTACATTATAGAGAGAATGCATATTACTAATTCATTTGACATGGCAATACCATCCACTATGTATAAAGAATAGAAAAATCACAAACATCAACATACTCAATTTACCCTATCAATAGGTCTGCAAAAGTCATGAAAGAATATTTAAACTGACAAAGACATAAATCAACCAAAGGATGAAACAAATTCTTATTCATAGTAACTGCTAGTCCAATAAACTCCATAGAGAGAGACTATTTTAAGCCAATGAAATATCAACTATCCCAAAAATGCACCAGTGGTGCTGAATAGATTGATTTAAAGACCCCAGTTAATTTCTAGTAGAGATAGAATTCAGTGTGGCCATCATGGGCATAAGTATAAGGTAGCTCAAAAAATGTGTCACTCATTGTAACTTACCCAAGTTACATAAATTAGCATACCAGACATACATATGTGTTGTTGCAATATAATCCAAGCAAATACCAACAAGAGGTGAATGAAAAATATAAGGTGTATACTAACATTAGGAGTAAAATTCTCTTATAAATGACAACGAAATTCTCTCATTCCTTTGAGTAAAAACTATGAAATTGTTCTCAGTCATCTAATAAGGTATGAACAAACATCAACCAAAGACATGTTTTATCAGAAGGGACTGATTGCCATGGACTGAAGATCAGGCAAAAAAAGTTAGCATTGTAACACGGTGATTGTCTGCATAGGTACTGATATTGGACAGAATTGGTGTTGAATATCTGTAATTCCAGGCATTACTGGATGTAACATGAACAAAGGTTCTCCAGATGACCTGAATCATAGGACGTTTGAAGAGATTTTCCAAAGATGACTAACATAGATTAGTATATATACAACAGAGGGAATGCTCAATTCCTGGCTCAATTTTGCATGTAAGACTCCCCTTCCCTACACTAGATAATGGAAAACATAATGTTCCATGAATCAACTCAAAGTCTGAATGACAAGGGACATTTATGAACTTCTCAACTTTTGTCTTACTATGGAAGTTCTGATGAAATCCATTATCATGATTGCCAATTGTGTTCTTAGATACAGCTGTTGATATGTGGTCTGGCCCAAGCTGTTCAGGATAAGATTGTCCCTGGAGTGTATGCCATGGATATAAATGAAATCATGGCACCTGAGGATGGTGAACATGACCTTTACAACATGTTTTCACGAATGTTTGAATAAAGTTTTCAGACCTCAGATGCAGAGCTCGAGGCCACAATTTTCCAGATGTATTCAGGGACTATGACACAGGATGAGTGGGAAGGAAATGTAGAAAATAATTGAGTGGATCTCCAGACAATAATAGCCTTGCAATGGACATATAGGTGTACGTGTGTGTGTGTGTGTGTGTGTGTGATAGTTGTCTGCATAAGAAAAAGATTTCACAACTGCTCCATCTTAGATCCTAGCAGACATGAAGAAGCTGTGTGTTTTCACTATTTCCTTCTTGCTCATGACATTTTCTCTCTTCTTGTGCAGTTTGACTGGACCCAGTTGCTTTTGGCGTATCCAGAATAATGAAGATAATGATGGAGATTTGCATCGTGACTGTGGTTTTTTTCTTTTCACATCTGAGGAACCTATAAAAGAAGATTTTTACCATTTTTGTATTGATTTTAGGTAAATCATTAATTTTTTTTCCTGCTTAAATGTTATGAGTTAGAAATATATAGATGCATATACAAACTGGGGTTCTGTCCTGTTCTTCCCATTGTAACATTAAGAACCACTGAAAATTATATAGCACATCCATCACTATTTTAATATTTTCGAATGTGTCAGCATTTAGTTTGGTTTCAGTACAGTGGACTCCAATTCCCCTAGCTAATAGTAACAGATTGCTGAAAAAGTGTGGGAGAGATCAACACATTTTATATGGAGAAAAAATCTCAGTGCTCAGACATCACTTAAAGGATGGCAAAGAATTAGGAAGACTGAGGTGTAAGAGACATCTAGCTCTCTTGCCTTCTTGCCCCTGCTCTGTCCTCTTGTCTCTTCCCCTTCTCTCCCCAATACCCACCCCCCTCTCTCTCCATGTGCTCCTGGCTGGCCTCTACTCCTCTGCTCTCTTTTTCTATGTCTCTGTCACTCTCCCTTTCTCAGTCTCTACTACCCTCTCAACTTACCTCCCCATGCCCTAAATAAACTCTATTCTATATGAGAGAGAGAGAGAGAGAGAGAGAGAGAGAGAGAGAGAGAGAGATCTGATATTGTTTTAGCAAATTAATATATTAACATTCACACTAAGAGGTAATATTAAATTGATATGCAAATGAGCCTAAATGATAATAATCTGCTTATGTAGTATATTGTATTATTTTATATATTTTGATATGGATACATACATTTAAATGAAATTGTTAAAATAATTCTCATGTTGATATTAACATGATAGACATTAACATTTGAAAATATTAAAAGATTTTTACACAAAAATCAGGGAAATATTATTGAAATTTTTCTTGTATATGAAAATAGCATTTTTTAAATTTGTTTTTTTATTTGATATTTTCTTCATTTACATTTCAAGTGCTATCCCCAAAACTCCCTATACAATCCCCCACCCTGCTTCCCACACGCCCACTCCTGCTTCCTGGCCCTGGCATTCCCCTTTACTGGGGCATATGATCTTCACAAGAACAAGGGCTTCTGCTCCCATTGATGGCCAAAAAGGCCATCTTCTGCTACATATGCAACTAGAGACACAATTCTGTGGGGTACTGGTTAGTTCATATTGTTGATCCTCCTATAGGGTTGCCGACCCCTTTAGCTTCTTGGTTACTTTCTCTAGCTCCTTCTTTAGGGGCTCTGTGTTCCGTCCAATAGATGACTGTGAGCATCCACTTCTGTATTTTCCAGGCACTGGCATAGCCTCAAAAGAGATAGCTATACTAGGGTCCTATCAGCAAAATCTTTCTGGCATATGCAATAGTGTCTGGGTTTGGTGGTTGTATATGGAATGGATCTCCGGGTGGGGCAGACTCTGGATGGTCCTTCCTTCCATCTCAGCTCTGAACTTTGTCTCTATAACTCCTTCCATGGGTATTTTGTTCCCCATTCTAAGGAGGAACGAAGTATCCACACTTTGGTCTTCCTTCTTCTTGATTCTCATGTGTTTTGCAAATTGTAACTTGGGTATTCTAAGTTTCTGGGCTAATATCTGCTTATCAGTGAGTGCATATCAAGTGTGTTCTTTTGTGACTGGGTTACCTCACTCAGGATGATATCCTCCATATCCATACATTTACCTAAGAATTTCATGAATTCATTGTTCTTAATTGCTGAGTAGTACTCCATTGTGTAAATGTACCACATTTTCTGTATCCATTCCTCTGTTGAGGGACATTTGGGTTCTTTCCAGCTTCTGGCTATTATAAATAAGGCTGCTATGAACATAGTGGAGCATGTGTCTTTATTACCAGTTGGAACATCTTCTGGGTGTATGCCCAGGACAGGTATTGCTGGATCTTCCGGTAGTACAATGTCCAATTTCCTGAGGAACCATCAGACTGATTTCCAGAGTGGTTGTACCAGCTTGCAATCCCACCAACAATGGAGGAGTGTCCCTCTTTCTCGAAATCCTCTCCAGCATCTGTTGTCACCTGAATGTTTGATCTTAGCCATTATGACTGGCGTGGGGTGGAATCTCAGGGTTGTTTTGATTTTCATTTCTCTGATGATTAAGGATGTTGAACATTTTTTCAGGTGCTTCTCAGCCATTCAGAATTCCTCAGTTGAGAATTCTTTGTTTAGCTCTATACCCCAATTTTTAATAGGGTTATTTGATTTTCTGGAGTCCATCTTCTTGAGTTCTTAATATATATTGGATATTAGTCCTCTATCAGATTTAGGATTGGTAAAGATCCTTTCCCAATCTGTCGGTGGTCTTTTTGTCTTATTGACAGTGTCTTCTGCCTTACAGAAGCTTTGAAATGTTATGAGGTCCCATTTGTCAGTTCTTGATCTTACAGCACAAGCCATTGCTGTTCTGTTCAGGAATTTTTTCCCCTTTGCCCATATCTTTGAGGCTTTTCCCCACTTTCTCCTCCATAAGTTTCAATGTCCCTGCTTCCTTGATCCACTTATACTTGAGCTTTGTACAAGGAGATAAGAATAGATCAATTCACAATCTTCTACATGATAACCACCAGTTGTACCAACACCATTTGTTGAAAATGCTGTCTTTTTTCCACTGGATAGTTTTAGCTCTCTTGTTAAAGATCAAGTGACCATAGGTGTGTGGGTTCATTTCTGGGTCCTCAATTCTATTCCATTGGTCTACTTGTCTGTCGCTATACCAGTACCATGCAGTTTTTATCACAATTGCTCTGTAGTAAAGCTTTAGGTCAGACATGGTAATTCTACCAGTGGTACTTTTATTGTTGAGAATAGTTTTTGCTATGATAGGTTTATTTGTTATTCCAGATGAATTTGTAAATTGCCCTTTATAACTCTGTGAAGAATTGAATTGGAATTTTGATGGGGATTGCATTGAATCTGTAGATTGCTTTCCACAAGGTAGCCATTTTTACTATATTGATCCTGCCAATCCATGAGCATGGGAGATCTTCCATCTTCTAAGATCTTCTATGATTTCTTTGTTCAGAAACTTAAAGTTCTTATTATACAGATCTTTCACTTCCTTAGTTAGAGTCACACCAAGATATTTTATATTATATGTGACTATTGTGAAGGGTGTTGTTTCTCTAATTTCTTCTCAACCTGTTTATCCTTTGTGTAGAGAAAGGACACTTGATTTGTTTGAGTTAATTATATATCCAGCTACTTCAAGGAAGCTGTTTATCATGTTTAGGAGTTCTCCAGTGTAATTTTTAGGATCACTTACATATACTATCATATCATCTGAAAATAGTGATATTTTGACTTCTTCCTTTCCAATTTGTATCCCCTTGACCTCCTTTTGTTGTCTAATTGCTCTGGCTAGGACTTTGAGTACCATATTGATTAGGTAGGGAGAAAGTGGGCAGCCTTGTCTAGTCCCTGGTTTTAATGGGATTGCTTCCAACTTCTCTTCATTTAGTTTGATGTTGGCTGAAAGTAGCATTTTTTTATTATTTTATTTATTTTCATTCCAAATACTCCTCCCTCCTGGTCCCCTATTCCAGAGTTCTTCACCCATCCCCCCACTTTTTGGCATCTGAGAGTGTGCGCTCCCAACACTCCCACCTCATCCCCAACACATCCTTTCCAGATGTTCCCACATCTTCTATACCCTAGTCCTCCTTCAGTATCCTTCTTTCCTGAGATATCAAGTCTCTACAAGATTAGGTGCATGCTCTCCCACTGAAACCATACAAGACAGTCCTCTACTACATATGTGCCAGTGTCCACTGACCAGCCCATGTTTGTTTTTTGTACTAAGGCTATACATCAATAATAATGAAATTATCATTTTTGTTATGCTTGACTTCAAAGAGTTTTTCTTATTTTGATATTGTTAAAATTTAATTACTGATTACATAAATCCTCTAATATAAACAATGATAATCTTTTTTAAGTAAACTATTATTAGACAATTTATACAGACATATAATGCATTTGGAATTTGCTCACTCTATGTCAGTGGTATTATATATTGGCTTTTTAATGTATTTCTTAATGATTTTCTCTTTAATATTTTATGTTCTTTTACCATGTTTAATTTACAAAGATTATTTTGTATGTTTTGAAACATAATTTAGTACTCAAGTATTATAAGTGGGATCCTGAGTTATGCATATTATTCAATATGTGGTAATGAAAATTTTAGGGTAGTGAAGGATAACAATAGAAAAGTTGAATGAAATATGTTGTAGTATTTGATAATTAAAACACTCAATGTTGTTATTTGATACATAAAAAATTCAAATATAAAAATTTTAAGGTGTTATAGATTTGATATATGGCTCAAGGCATTTTTTTTGAATTAGTGTTTCAAGAGGATTGTTTAGCAGCCTTACTTTAAAAGTATTGCTTTCAGAGAAAGAAAATCTTCATGGGTTTTCACAAATATAAAAATTATCATATCAGAGAGACTTATATTTATGATCTGAAATGTATTCAACTGTAAAGATCACTAATTTCCCCAAGTTTATTTCAGGAAAGGTAGCATTTACACAGAAATTTAGCATGTCTTGTAGTACAAAGTTTACTGCAATTGAATGGAAATTTGATGTTTTGAATAGTGTTGGTTTGAATATGCTTGGCCCAGGGAGTGGAACCATTAGGAGGTATGGCCTTGTTTTAGTAGGTTTGGCCTGTTGGAGGAAATGAGTCACTGTGGGATTGGGACAATGAGACATTCTTCCTAATCACATGAGAGCCAGTCTTCTCCTATTGGTCTTCAGATGAAGGTGTAGAACTCTCAGATTCTGCACCATGCATGCCTGCATGCTGCCATGCTCTCACCTTGATGATAATGCTCTAAACCTCTGAACCTGTAAGCCAGTCCCAACTAAATGTTGTCCATATAAGTGTTGCCTTGGTCATGGTGTCTGTTTTCAGCAGTAAAAGTATAATGAAGACAGAAGTTGGTACCAGTGACTGGGGTATCACTGTGATAGGGCTGACCATACTTTTGTTTGGAAGAATGTCAATTTGGAAAGCAGTTGAATGCTTTAAGTAGGGCTTAATGGACTATCCTAATAGCTTAGAGTGATTTAAGCTGTACGGATCTGGCCTAAGAGGTTTTAGTGGAGAAGAATTTCAGTATATGGCCTAGAGACAGTTTTAGTTATATACTGTTGAAGAGTGTGACTGCTTTATGCCCTTGTCTGAAGAGTCTACCTGTGGTTAAAGTAAGGAGATTTATATTAATTTCATTGACAAAGAGAGTCTTTAAAAAGCCCATCACAATCTTTGTTTTCTGGTTTAGTGTCATGAAGAACATTCTGTTCAAGCACAGCAATATTAAAAAGAATAAAAGTACAAAATATATTGTGCAAATTATAATAAAGTGACCCCAGGAAGTAAAATGGAGCTAGTGATCTCAGGGCAAGATCCCACCCAGATAAGCTTATTGCTTGTGTTTGCATTTGAATAAAGAATAGTTTAGATTTTTTAATCTGGAGTGACCTACAATCCAGAAATAGAAGGCCCACATGTGATCCAGATCTTGAGACTGGAAGACACAGGCTTTAGGTCTGGATGTTGAGGAACATGGGCCATGAAAAGCTTAGGCACCGGCATGGTGGTACACAGATTTAATTCCAGGAGACAAAGGCAAGTAGATCTCTGTGTTCAAGGCCACTCTTAAACAGAACAAGTTTTAGGTTAAGTAAAGCTGAAGCCCAGGCATGGTGGTACATGCCTTTAATGGCAGCATAAAGGAGAAAGAGCCATGCAGATCTTTTTGTTCAAGGTCAATCTACAAGGAAAGCTCCAGGAGTGAGGAACTTGAAAAAAAAAGCTGGTAATAGAATAATGAAGGACCATATTCCAGCATCAGCCATTAGTAGAAATAGTCAGCTTTGGCTATGTTGCTTTGGCATTAGGGTCAAGAATAGAAAGGACTACTGGGACAATTGATACTGGTTAGCTGGAGCTAAGAAATTAGCATTGATAGAGAAGAGGCCAGCATCATGTGAGACAAAATCTTTTGGTAAGTGTTTTCTCAAATCTTGAAGAAGCTGTTTTCCAGAAATAGAGATAGCTAAGGTTGTCCCTTGTGCTGCAGCTGGGTTGGTAATGCATAAGAATCACCCAGGTGGTACTGGTTTTGAAGGTATGAAGTAATCATGGAGAGCAGCTGAGGTTTGTCACTGTAAGATGCCAGGGAAGGCCATTGGTGAAGGTGCAGCCTCAGTTGTAGTTGATGGCCCAGGACTAAACTGGTTATGTATAGAAGTTGAGCTTTGGCACTATTGAGAGAGCCTATGGGAGGCTATTGATGAAGCCTAGTTGAAGCAAAAGTTCCCAGAGTGTTAGAGATGCCAGCACCATGGAATGACCACCAAGAACAGTAGCAGCAATGGAGTAGAGTTGACCAGAGCCTAAAGTGCTACAGAGGGCAGAACTTGAGAAGTGACACAAGGCCTTCAGAACATCCCATAAGATCATGTGTGAATCCCAAACATTAGAACTAGAAGCAGTGAAGTTGAAGTTGACTTGGAAACCCCAAGATTTCAAAGACGCCTGATTCTGTGGAATTAGAACTTGAATAGCAATCTTAGTTTATAGGACTGTAATCTGGTTCATGTATGGCATCCAGGGATAAACAGCTCTTTATCCATGTACACAAAAATAAAAATTTTCATAACAGAGTGACCTCTTTGTGGGAATTTCTAAGGTGTATTCTTCTGTAAATATCACTAATTTCCCAAGCTTATTTTAGGAAAGGTAGCATTTACTTATCTCCTAGTACAAAGTTTACTGCAACTGTAGAGAAAATTTCATGTTTCAAACGTCATCCTAAATCATCTCTATGCCTTCTTGTAGAATACCAGCAAGGAGATATGAGGTTTTTTTGGTAATGTTTTTTGCTACTGATGAGATCAACAGGAATCCTTATCTTTTACCAAACATGTCTTTGATTTTCTGCCTCATTGTTGGCATGTGTGGAGATACATTGGGATACCTGGAAGAAACACATTCACCAAACAATACTTGGAATAGTATTAATTATAACTGTGAAATAAGGCCAATATGTGATATAGAACTTACAGGGCCATCATGGACAACATCCGTAAAACTGGCAATTAATTCTAGAAAACCAAAGGTAAGAATCTGTGCCATTGGATGAACTAACTTTTTAATTCTATTCTATTCATAGGTACCTAGGGAGAAAACTTGTTTGGCATGGTTTGTATGTACTCTTTTACAAGCACACAAACACACACACACACACACACACACATATATGTATGTGTGTGTGTATATATACATATATATATATAATATAAATATAAAAATATAAATAAATCAGTTTGTAGGTGTATTGGGGAAACAGATAACACTGAACACTGTTTTCTAGAACAGTGGGACTTGTCAGGAATAGCCTAGAATCTAATAGGGACAATTCACAATATTTACAGTGTAATCTTACTATTTTCAATAAGAGTGAAAGGTGAAAAATGTTTCTTGTATATAAGTCCAAATGTCCTAACAAGCACATTACTTATGGGGATGTTTAATCCTCTTTCTACATCCTTTAGGTTTTCTTCGGACCATTTAATTCTCACCTGAGTGACCATGACCAGTTTCCCTATATCTATCAGGTAGCAACCAAGGACACACATTTGTCCCATGGCATGGTCTCCTTGATGCTTCATTTTAGATGGACTTGGATAGGACTTGTCATCTCAGATGATGATCAGAGTATTCAGTTTCTCTCAGACTTGAGAGAAGCAATGCAAAGACATGGAATCTGTTTAGCTTTTGTGAATATGATCCCAGAAAACATGCAGATATATATGACAAGGGGTAAGATATATGACAAACAAATTATGACATCATCAGCCAAGGTTGTTATCATTTATGGTGAAATGAACTCTACTCTAGAAGTCAGCTTTAGAAGATGGGCATATTTATGTGCAAGGAGAATCTGGATCACAACCTCACAATGGGATGTCATCACAAATAAAAGAGATTTCAGCTTTGATTTCTTCCATGGGACTGTCACTTTTGCACACCACAATGGTGAAATTGTTATATTTAGGAATTTTTTGCAAACAGTGAACACTTCCAAGTACCCATTAGACATTTCTCAGACTATGCAGGAGTGGAATTATTTTAATTGTTCAATCTCTAAGAACAGCAACAGCAAAATGGATCATTTTACATTCAACAACACATTGGAATGGACAGCACTGCAAAAATTAAACATGGTCCTGAGTGAAGAAGGCTACAATTTGTATAATGCTGTATATGCTGTGGCCCACACATACCATGAACTCATTCTCCAACAAGTAGAGTTTCAGAAAATGGCAGAACCCAAAGGAATATTCACTGACTGTCAGCAGGTAAAGGTTCTTACATTTCATTATGCTTAGCAATGTTGTCTTATAAATGGCCCATGAGAAACTCATATACATTCGATGGAATTTATTTTTGCAAAAGAAAGATTTCTATACTAAAAAACTCCCTAATGAATCATATATATGGATATATATCATGCACAAGGATAACATTTAATAGGAGACAGTATTTTTTGTGTGGACACCAGTGAGTTTTGTGAAGATGTGTCTCAACACTTTACCAAATGAGTTCAATATTTAAAATAAAAGCCATGAGTTTTACCATAAATCCTCAAGTGATGACTTGAGTAGAATAATTTCTTCAGGAATTGGTACATGTGCTGTAATTAATAGTTTGACATTTAAAGTAACATTTTATGAAACATAAATGATACTGAGAGCACATTTTCTTAAGCTTATGTTTATTTATATGTAAACTATATGTACATGAATGACCCACTACCACTTTTCATTTCCACAGCTTCCAGATATTCAAACTGCCTACTCATTCTCACACATATTTCTTCATTTTTTAAAATTATTTTTTCCAAATATGCGCGTGCACGAGTGCACACACACATACACACACACAGAGAGAGAGAGAGAGAGAGAGAGAGAGAGAGAGAGAGAGAGAGAGAGAGACTGTGTTACTCTTTATTTGGTAAACATTTTAATTACCCATGAGACATATTGCATTTTACTGCATGGGATAACTTTAATATATTTGTCTTTCCTGGAAACCATTGAAGAATTAGGGGAATTTTTCAATTTTGCATTCCCTTTATTGCTATGCTTATGTAAGCATCTAATGAAGCATCTCACTTAGGTGGCTTCCTTGCTGAAGACCAGAGTATTTACTAACCCTGTTGGAGAACTGGTGAACATGAAGCATAGGGAAAATCAGTGTGCAGATTATGACATTTTCAACATTTGGAATTTTCCACAAGGCCTTGGATTAAGAGTGAAAATAGGAAGCTATTATCCTTGCTTCCCACAAAATCAACAACTTCATATATCTGAAGATTTGGAGTGGGCCACAGGAGGAACGTCGGTGTGTACCACAATTTTTCTTATTTGAAGTATATCTAAATTTTAAAATTTGTGGCACAAAAGATGTAGCTGTGTGATTAAGACCAATTGCTGCTCTTGCAAAAGGCCCATTCTTGGTTACCAACATCAAAATTTGATAACTCTCAACTTCATGTAAATCTAGGTCATAGGGATTAAAGGTCTTTGATTCCATGTTTAAATGCACCCACATGCCTAGTCACACACAATACATAAATACATTTATGAAATTTGAAGATATATATATTTAACTTAATTTTATTATTATATATGCAATGTATTTTTAGAATTACTAAAAAAAGATTTAATTTTTTCATTTTTATTATTTATTTACATTTCAAATGCTGTACCCCTTCCCTGTCCCTATTCCTTGAGCACCCCAACTCATCTGCCTCCCCACACCCTCCAACTTACTCCCAGGTAACCCCTTTCACATCAACCTTCCCTGGGGCATCAGGTCTCCACATAAGCAAGCACATCCCCTCCCACTAAGGCCAAACATGGCAGTTCTATTCTACATATGTAGTGGAGGCCATGGACCAGCCCATGTATGCTCTTTGGTTGGTCGCTTAGTTCCTGTGAGCTCTGAGAGGTCCAATTAGTTGATACTGTTATTTTTCCTATGGGGTTGCATTCTCCTTCAGCTCCTTCAGTCCTTACTCTACCTCTTCCATAGGGGACCCCAGCTCAGTCCAATGCTTGGCTATAAGAATCTGCATCTGTCTTGGTCAGGTGCTGGTAGAGCCTCTCAGATGACAGCCATTCTAAGCTCCTTTCTGCAAGCACAGCATGAAATCAGCAATAGTGTTGGGGGTTTGGTATCAGAAGATGGATGAATCCCAGGGTGTGGTGGTCTCTGGATGCCCTTTTCTTCAGTCTCTGCTCCAATTTTGTCCCTGTATTTCCTTAAGACAGGAACAATTCTAGGTCAATATCTTTAAGATGGGTGGCTAGCCCCATCTCTCAACCAGGGGCATGTCTATCTACTCTCTCTGAGGTGGTCTCTCAGGTTCCATTTCCCCACTGTTGGATATTTTCATTAATGTCATCCCCGTTGAGTCTTGGGAGCCTTTCACATCCCTAGTATCTGAGACTTTCTAGAGGTTCCCTCCACCCGCACCCCACTGCTACATATTTCCTTTCATTCTCCTGGCCTTTTGGGTTTCTTTCCTTCTCTCCCACTCACCTACCATAACTGATCTCCTCTTGGATGTATTTACTTTTTTGTTGTTCTAGAGCTTTTAGGTGTGCTGTGAAGCTGCTAGTGTAAGCTCTCTTCAGTTTCCTTTTGGAGGCACTTAGAGCTATGAGTTTTCTTCTTACCACTGCTTTCACTGTGTTCCATAAGTTTTAGTATGATGAGTCTTCATTTTCATTAAATTCCAAAATGCCTTTAATTTCTTTCTTTATTTCTTCCTTGACCAAGTTATTATTGAGTAGAGTGTTGTTCAGTTTCCATGTGTACTTGTGCTTTCCATTGTTTTTGTTGGTATTTAAGACCAAACTTAGTCTGTAGTGATCTGAGAGGGTGCATGGGATTATTTCAATCTTCTTGTATCTGTTGAGGTCTGTTCTGTGACCAATTATATGGTCAGTTTTGGAGAAGGTACCATGAGGTTCTGAGAGGAAGGTATACTCTTTTGCTTTTGGATGAAATGTTCTATAAATATCTTTTAGATCCATTTGGTTCATAACTTCTGTTAGTTTCACTGTGTCTCTGTTTAGTTTGTTTGCATGATTTGTCCATTGCTGAGAGTGGGGTGTTGAAGTCTCCCACTATTATTATGTGGGGTGTGATGTGTGCGAAAATCTTGGTAGCTTTTACCTTTGACCAGAATGAAGTGTCCTTCCTTAACTTTTTTTTGATAACTTTTGGTTGAAAGTTGATTTTATTTGATATTAGAATGGCTACTCCAGATTGTTTCTTGGGACCATTTTCTTGGAAAATTGTTTTCCAACCTTTTATTCAAAGGTAATATCTGCCTTCGTCACTGAGGTGCATTTCCTGTACGAAGCAAAATGCCGGGTCCTGTTTATGAATCCAGTCTTTTAGTCTATGTCTTTGGGGGGGATTGAGTGAACTGATGTTAAGAGATATTAAGTAAAAGTGATTGTTACTTCCTATTATTTTTGTTGTTAGAGGTAGAATTATGTTTGTGTGGCTATCTTCTTTTGGGTTTCTTGAAAGATTACTTTCTTGCTTTTTCTAGGGTGTAGTTTCCCTCCTTGTGTTGATGTTTTCCATCTATTATCCTTTGTAGGGGTGTAGTTATAGAAAGATATTGTGTCAATTTGGTTTAGTCATGAAATACCTTGGTTTGTTCATCTATGGTAATTGAGAGTTTTGCTGGGTTTAGTAGCCTGGGCTGTTATTTGTGTTCTCTTAGGGTCTGTATGACATCTGCCCAGGATCTTTTAGCTTTCATAATCACTGGTGAGAAATCTGGTGTAAGTCAGATATGTCTGCCTTTATATGTTATTTGACATTTTCCTGTCCCGACCCATGGGACAGTAGAACAGGGACTGAGGAACTACCTGTAGAGAGAATGGGGGACAAGAAACACAAAGAATGGACAGCAAGACAAAGAAAATCTGATCAAGCTGACAAATTTTATTTTTCCCAGGCAGATTTTATATCCACAGAAGCAGGATATGGGGAGGGGGGATGACACAGAATCGATTTGCTTCTGGGGGAATGCACCTGTTCCCAAAAGCAGGATATTGGCTAGGCAAAAAGTTCAGCAGGAGGAACAGAACAGGGTGGGTTGTAAGGTACCTGTCCACAAGATCTTTAGCTATTTGTTCTTAACTAGGGGTAGTACTTTCCCACAGAGGCCTCAACTTTTCCCACAGAAATCTCAACTAAGCTAGCACTTTTCCACTAAGGCCAAGACTTTGTAAGTAAGCACTTATGGCTGACAAGGCAGTTGACATTCAAACAGGGTCTCTCCCAACATTTTTCCCTTATGGCTTTTAATATTGTTTCTTTGTCTAGTTCATTTTGTGTTTTGATTATTATGTGATGGGAGGAACTTCTTTTCTGGTCCAATCTATTTGGAATTGTGTAGGCTTCTTGTATATTCATGGACATCTCTTTCTTTAGGTTAGGGAAGTTTTCTTCTATAATTTTGTTGAAGATATTTACTGGCCATTTGAGTTGGAAATCTTTGCTCTCTTCTATACCTATTATCTTTAAGTTTCTTCTCATTGTGTCCTGGATTTCCTAGATGTTTTGGGTTCCTTTTTGCTTTTTGCATTTTCTTTGACTGTTGTGTCAATGTTTTCTATGGTGTCTTCTGCACCTGAGATTCTCTTTTCTAACTCTTGTATTCTGTTGGTGATGCTTGCATCTATGACTCCTGATCTCTTTCCTAGGTTTTCTAACTCCAGGGTTGTCTCCTTTTGTGATTTCTTTATTGTTTCTATTTCCATTTTTAGATCTTGGATGATTTTGTTCATTTTCCTTTGCCTGTTTGATTGTGTTTTCCTAAATTTCTTTAAGCTATTTTTATGTTTCCTCTTTAAGGGCTTCTAGCTGTTTATGTCTGTTCTCCTGTATTTCTTTAATAGAGTTATTTATGTACTTCTTAAAGTCCTCTATCTTTGTCATGAAAAGAAATTTTTACATCTGAATCTTGCATTTCCAGTGTGATGGTGTATCCAGGACTTGCTATGGTGGGAGAATTGGGTTCTGATGATGCCAAGCAACCTTGGTTTCTGTTGCTTATGTTCTTATTCTTGCCTCCTGCCATCTGATTATTTTTAGTGCTTCCTGTCCTTAATATATCTATATAGAGCCTGTCCTTTCTGTGATCCTGGTTGTGTCAAAACTCCTCAGAGTGCAGTTGTCACTATGATCCTATGATTCTGGGATCCTGTGATCCTGAGATCCTGGTATATCAGAGCTCCTGGGGGTCAAGCAGCCTCTGGGACCATGAGATCCTGGTGTGACAAGCTCCTCAGGCCCTGGGATCCTGGGATCCTGTGGACCTAGGGTGTTAGAGTGCCTGGGAGTGGAGCTTCCTCTGGGTGTTATGAGACTGGCTGTTGAGTTTGCACTCAAGGTCTTCTCAGGGCACTGGCTCAGACCAAAAGGAACCTGTGCCACTGGTCAGGTGGAGTTCCTGGGTGCCTGGGTTCCACTGGTCCCAGTTACTCCCTGTCTTGGGGCAGATGTTGTGTCTTCCTCACCTCTAATCCTCTATATAATGAGTCTTATATCATACTTTGCTCATATTTATCAAAGAATTTTTTGATCTACCCTACCTTTTCTCTTTACCCAACTCAATTTTATTGTTTTTTTTCTTTATAAATCATGTGAAAGAAACTGATGACACACAAATGTTCTGTTTGCATTTAATCACCTTAGGAAGGAAAATTTTAGAATCTATACAACACAATTCTTACACACTTAATATTACATGATATAGTAAATACTGTGTTACATTCAGGACATTGGAGGTTTACACAAAATAGTAAAGTGCCTGAAATTGATAAGTGATTTATCAGAGGAATATGTATAGCAATATCTGATATATACATATAAACCATGAAATTTTGTTGCATATGCATGTAAATATATATATATATATATATGTATATTATACACTTGATGTATACATACATTATGCATATACATCCTCAGGTTCCCACCTCCATGTGTAGTGTGACATGTACTGCTGGATTCAGAAAAATTCATCAGAAACAAACAGCAGACTGCTGCTTTGACTGTGCCCATTGCCCAGAAAATGAGGTTTCCAATGAGACAGGTATATGTATCCATGCAGAAAAAAAAATTGTTGAATTCAAATATCTTCTCTTTCCAAAGTAAAATAGAAGATGGCCTAGATGGAAATGGGAGTCCTAAAATCTGTGTGTTTCAGAATTTAATCTTTTGAATGATATCAACATTTTTGGACCCTTCAAATAGTCTGCAATATCTTCTACAAACAACTCATTTTTCTCACAATATGATGGTTAGTGACTTTATATTTTGCAGAAAATTTTTAGGGAGAGAAGCATTTATAACCATTTCTTTTTTTATATATTATCTCCCTCACATTGACACTTCAAAACTGTTTGAGACTAGCTGTTTCCACTCCCATGAGTTCAGATACAGCAGCACAGATAGAAGTACATATTCCACAGACAGGCATAAGCTTTTGGGATAGTTCCCTGCTCCAGGTGTTCAGGACCCACATGAAGACCAAGCTACATATCTGCTACATATGTGTAGGGAGACCTAGGTCCAGCCCATGTGTGTTCTTTGCTTGGAGGTTCAATCTCCAAGAGCCCCAAGAGTCCATGTTAGTTGCTCCTGTTTGTCTTCCTGTGGAGATCCTATCCCTTTGAGGGTATGGGGGGTTAAGTCCTTCTTCTTGTTCTTCCATAGTAGTCCCTACGCACCATCCAAAGTTTGACTATTGGTATCTTTCTCAGTCAGCTGTTGGGTGGAGCCTTTCAGAGGACAGCCATGCTAGACTCCTGTCTGCAAGTATAACAGAGTATCATTAACAGTGTCAGGGAATGGTGCTTGCCAATGGTATGAATCTCAAGTTGGGCCTGGTTTTGTATGGCCTTTCCATTAGCCTCTGTTCCATCTCAAATCTGCATTTTTTTTTTTTTTGTAGATTGGATAAGTTTTGGGTTGAACATTTTGTGAATGGGTTGATGTCCCTCTGGTTCCATCAGGGTTACTGCCTGGCCATAGAAGGAAGCCTCCCCAGTCTTCATAACCCCAGTACTGTGAGTCACAGCTAAGAACACACTCATTGATTTTTGGGCACCTCCCCTATCCCAGATCTCTGTTTTTTCCCCCTGGAGATAGTCCCTAAAACCCATCCCCAATCAATTGTAGATTTACATTCATTACCATCTGGCCATCCACATTGCCACTCCCTACACCTGACCCAAACTACCTCACTCTCATCTGCATCCTCTTTCCCAACCAGTTCACTCCTCTCATTTCACTTCTGAGACAATATCAATGCCACCCCCTTCCAAGTGAGACTCAAGCATCCTTGTTTGTGCCCTCCTTCCTGACCAGCTTCCATGTGTATGTGACATCTAGCATGGGCATTCTATTTTATGGCTCATATACACTTATAAGTAAGTACATACCATGCATGCCATTTTGGGACTGGGTTACGTCATTCAGGATGATCAACTCAAGATACATGCAATCAGAAAATCCATTGCAAAATGTATGATGTCTTTGCTTTTCATAGATGAATAGTATTCCATTATGTAGATGTACCACATTTTCTTTATCTATTCATCATTTGAGGGACTTCTAAGTTGCTTCCAGTTTCTGGATATTACAAATAAACCTGCTATGAACATAGTCAAGCAAGTGACTTTGTGGGTTTTTAGAGAATATTTTGGGTATACACCCAGGAGTAGGATAGCTGGATCTTGAAGTAGAATTATTCTCCATTTTCTTAGAAACTGCCAAATTGATTTACAAAGTGGTTATACAAGTTTGAACTCCCACCAGCAATGGAGGAATGTTCCCCCTCAATGTACATTCTTGCCAGCATGTGGTTTCTCTTGAGTTTTTAATTTTTTAATTTATTTTTATCTTTATTTATTCAATTTATATCCTGCTCGCTGCCCCCCTACCAGTCAGCCCCTATCACAATCCTTTTCCATTTCCACCATTCCTTTTCCTCTGAGTGGATTGGGGCCCCCGGGTATCCTTCCCACCTTGGTACTTTAATACTTGTGAGGCTAGGCATTTTATTTCCTACTGAGCCCAGACAAGGCAGTAGAAGATATTCCCCACAGAGGTAACAGCTTTTGGGATAGCCCCTGTTCCAGTGGTTTGGGACAAAACATGTAAACCAAGCTGTACATCTGCTCCATATGTGTGGGAGGCCCATGTATTTTCTTTGGTTGGTGGTTCTGACTCTGAGAACTCCTAGGATTTAGTTTAGTTCACTCTGTTGGTCTTCCTGTGGAGTTCCTATCTCCCTTGAGGCCCATAATTCTCCCTCCTGCTCTTTCATAAGAGTCTGCAATCTCCATCTACTGTTTATGGCTGTGGGTGTCTGTATCTATCTGAGCCAGCTGCTGGGTGGTGCCTCTCAGAGGACCTAATTATTCATTGAATTTCCTCAGTGTCAGTTGTTATATATCCCTTTTCATATCTTTTTTTTTTGAGTACTTCCTATCTTTTGGTTTGGCTAGGGCTTGTCTATCTTGTTGATTTTTCCAAAGAACCAGCTTTTGATTTCGTTGATTCTTTGTTTCTAACTGATTGATTTCATCCCTGATTTTGATTATTTTCAGCCTTCAACTCCTCAAACAGCTTGCTTCTGTTTTTCTAGAGCTCTCAGATGTACCTTTAAATTGATGGTATGAGAGTGTTCTTTTTTTTATTGGAAATTTTCTTTATTTCCATTTCAAATGTTATTCCCTTTCCTGGTTTACCCTCAGGAAGCCCCCTATCCCATCCTCCCTCCCCCTGCTTCTATGAGGATGCTCCCCCACCCAGGCATCTACTCCTGCCCCACTGGCCTGACATTCCCCTACACTGGGGTATCAAGCCTTCATAGGACCAAGGTCTCTCCTCTCATTGATGTCCATCCAACAAGGCCATCCTCTACTACATATGTGGCTGGAGCCATGGGTCCCTCTATGTGTATTCTTTGGTTAGTAGTTAAGTCCCTGGGAACTCTGGGGCGGGGTGCTTTATCAAGGTACTTAGTGCTACGAACTATCCTCTTAACACTGCTTTCATTGTGTCCTATAAATGTATGTATATTGTGCCTTCATTTTCATTGAATTCTAGAAAGTTTAATTTCTTTCTTTCTTTTTTTTTTTCTTCACTGATCCAGACATCATTGGTTAGAGAGTTATTCAATTTCCACAAGTGGGCAGGCTTTCTGATGCTTCTGCTGTTGTTGAATCTAGCTTTAATCCATGGTGGTCTGATAAGATACAAGGGATTGTTTCAATTCTCTTGTTATCTTTGAGACTTTCTTTGTGACTATGGTCAATTTTGGAAAGGGGTCCATGAGATGTTGAGAAGAAAGTATATTCTTTTGTGTTTGGGTGAAATACTTTATACA
The DNA here is from genome assembly GCF_000001635.26 of Mus musculus. Taxonomy (NCBI): domain Eukaryota; kingdom Metazoa; phylum Chordata; class Mammalia; order Rodentia; family Muridae; genus Mus; species Mus musculus. The sequence continues at coordinate 109,437,692 of NC_000071.6, forward strand.
TGTCTGCTAGGTCCGTTTGATTCATAATATCTGTTAGTTTCATTATTTCTCTCCTTAATTCTTGTCTGGATGACCTGTTGATTGGTGAGACTGGAATGTTGAAGTCTCCCACTAACAGTTGGTAGATTTTGATGTGTGGTTTAAGCTTTAATAGTGTTTCTTTTACAAATGTTGTTCGCATTGTGTTTCATGGCATAGATGTCCATAATTGAAATATTATCTTAATAGATTTCTCCTTTGATGGGTATGAAGGGACATTGTCTGTCTCTTTTGATTAATTTTGGTTGAAAGTCTATTTTATTAGATATTAGAATGGCTACTTCATTTTGCTTCTTAGGTTCGTTGACTAGGAAAACTTTTTTTCCAGCCCCCTTTCTATCTTTAATGCTGAGGCTTTTCTTGTATGCAGCAAAATGATGGATACTGTTTTCTCATCCACTCTTATTTTTTTACTGGGTATTTGAGACTAATGATTTTGAAAGATATTAATAACAAGTGATTGTTATTTCCTCTTGATCTGGTGTTGGTGGTTTGTGTGTGTGTGTGTGTGTGTGTGTGTGTGTGTGTGTGTGTGTGTGTCTTTAGGTGTCCTTCCCTGGGATTTGCTTTTATGGAATTACTTATTACTTGTGTTTTCTTGGAAACACTTATCCTGTGGGATTGGAGTTTTTTCTCCTATTTTCTGTAGAGCTCAATTTGTGGGTAGGTATTTTTTGAATTTTATTTGTCTTGTAATATCTTGTTTGCTCCATTTATAATGATTGAGAGTTTTGTTGGAATAGTAGTCTAGGCTGGCATTTGTGGTTTTTTTTTAAGTTGCAAGTTACTTAAAAGTCTAGATACTTTTAAGTATCTTTTAAGTATATTTTTTTTCCATTTTTTATTAGGTATTTAGCTCATTTACATTTCCAATGCTATACCAAAAGTCCCCCTTACCCACCCACCCCCACTCCCCTACCCACCCACTCCCCCCCTTTGGCCCTGGCGTTCCCCTGTACCGGGGCACACAAAGTCTGCGTGTCCAATGGGCCTCTCTTTCCAGTGATGGCCGACTAGGCCATTTTTTGATACATATGCAGCTAGAGTCAAGAGCTCAGGGGTACTGGTTAGTTCATAATGTTGTTCCACCTATAGGGTTGAAGATCCCTTTAGCTCCTTGGCTACTTTCTCTAGCTCCTCCATTGGGAGCCCTGTGATCCATCCATTAGCTGACTGTGAGCATCCACTTCTGTGTTTGCTAGGCCCCGGCATAGTCTCACAAGAGACAGCTACATCTGGGTCCTTTCAATAAAATCTTGCTAGTGTATGCAATGGTGTCAGCATTTGGATGCTGATTATGGGGTAGATCCCTGAATATGGCAGTCTCTACATGGTCCATCCTTTCATCTCAGCTCCAAACTTTGTCTCTGTATCTCCTTCCATGGGTGTTTTGTTCCCAATTCTGAGGAGGGGCATAGTGTCCACACTTCAGTCTTCATTCTTCTTGAGTTTCATGTGTTTAGCAAATTGTATCTTATATCTTGGGTATCCTAGGTTTGGGGCTAATATCCACTTATCAGTGAGTACATATTGTGTGAGTTGCTTTGTGAATGTGTTACATCACTCAGGATGATGCCCTCCAGGTCCATCCATTTGGCTAGGAATTTCATAAATTCATTCTTTTTAATAGCTGAGTAGTACACCATTGTATAGATGTACCACATTTTCTGTATCCATTCCTCTGTTGAGGGGCATCTGGGTTCTTTCCAGCTTCTGGCTATAATACATAAGTCTGCTATGAACATAGTGGAGCATGTGTCCTTCTTACCAGTTGGGGCATCTTCCGGATATATGCCCAGGAAAGGTTTTGCTGGATTCTCCGGTAGTACTATGTCCAATTTTCTGAGGAACCGCCAGACTGATTTCCAGAGTGGTTGTACAAGCCTGCAATCCCACCAACAATGGAGGAGTGTTCCTCTTTCTCCACATCCACGCCAGCATCTGCTGTCACCTGAATTTTTGATCTTAGCCATTCTGACTGGTGTGAGGTGGAATTACAGGGTTGTTTTGATTTGCATTTCCCTGATGATTAAGGATGTTGAACATTTTTTCAGGTGCTTCTCTGCCATTCGGTATTCCTCAGGTGAGAATTCTTTGTTCAATTCTGAGCCCCATTTTTTAATGGGGTTATTTGATTTTCTGAAGTCCACCTTCTTGAGTTCTTTATATATGTAGGATATTAGTCCCCTATCTGATTTAGGATAGGTAAAGATCCTTTCCCAATCTGTTGGTGGTCTTTTTGTCTTATTGACGGTGTCTTTTGCCTTGCAGAAACTTTGGAGTTTCATTAGGTCCCATTTGTCCATTCTCGGTCTTACAGTACAAGCCATTGCTGTTCTGTTCAGGAATTTTTCCCCTGTGCCCATATCTTCAAGGCTTTTCCCCACTTTCTCCTCTATAAGTTTCAGTGTCTCTGGTTTTATGTGAAGTTCCTTGATCCACTTAGATTTGACCTTAGTACAAGGAGATAAGTATGGATCAATTCTCATTCTTCTACACGATAACAACCAGTTGTGCCAGCACCAATTGTTGAAAATGGTGTCTCTCTTCCACTGGATGGTTTTAGCTCCCTTGTCGAAGATCAAGTGACCATAGGTGTGTGGGTTCATTTCTGGGTCTTCAATTCTATTCCATTGGTCTACTTGTCTGTCTCTATACCAGTACCATGCAGTTTTTATCACAATTGCTTTGTAGTAAAGCTTTAGGTCAGGCATGGTGATTCCACCAGAGGTTCTTTTATCCTTGAGAAGACTTTTTGCTATCCTAGGTTTTTTGTTATTCCAGATGAATTTGCAAATTGCTCCTTCTAATTCATTGAAGAATTGAGTTGGAATTTTGATGGGGATTGCATTGAATCTGTAGATTGCTTTTGGCAAGATAGCCATTTTTACAATGTTGATCCTGCCAATCCATGAGCATTGGAGATCTTTCCATCTTCTGAGATCTTTTTTAATTTCTTTCTTCAGAGATTTGAAGTTTTTATCATACAGACCTTTCACTTCCTTAGTTAGAGTCACGCCAAGATATTTTATATTATTTGTGACTATTGAGAAGGGTGTTGTTTCCCTAATTTCTTTCTCAGTCTGTTTATTCTTTGTATAGAGAAAGGCCATTGACTTGTTTGAGTTTATTTTATATCCAGCTACTTCACTGAAGCTCTTTATCAGGTTTAGGAGTTCTCTGGTAGAATATTTAGGGTCACTTATAATACTATCATATCATCTGCAAAAAGTGATATTTTGACTTCCTCTTTTCCAATTTGTATCCCCTTGATCTCCTTTTGTTGTCGAATTGCTCTGGCTAATACTTCAAGTACTATGTTGAAAAGGTAGGGAGAAAGTGGGCAGCCTTGTCTAGTCCCTGATTTTAGTGGGATTGCTTCCAGCTTCTCTCCATTTACTTTGATGTTGGCTACTGGTTTGCTGTAGATTGCTTTTATCATTTTTAGTTATGGGCCTTGAATTCCTGATCTTTCCAAAACTTTTATCATGAATGGGTGTTGGATCTTGTCAAATGCTTTTTCTGCATCTAATGAGATGATCATGTGGTTTTTGTCTTTGAGTTTGTTTATATAATGGATTACATTGATGGATTTTCGTATATTAAACCATCCCTGCATTCCTGGAATAAAACCTACTTGGTCAGGATGGATGATTGCTTTAATATGTTCTTGGATTTGGTTAAAGAGAATTTTATTCAGTATTTTTGCATTGATATTCATAAGGGAAATTGGTCTGAAGTTCTCTATCTTTGTTGGGTCTTTCTGTGGTTTAGGTATCAGAGTAATAGTGGCTTCATAAAATGAGTTTGGTAGAGTACCTTCTACTTTTATTTTGTGAAATAGTTTGTGCAGAACTGGAATTAGATCTTCTCTGAAGGTCTGATAGAACTCTGCACTAAACCCGTCTGGTCCTGGGCTTTTTTTGGCTGGGAGACTATTGATAACTGCTTCTATTTCTTTAAGTGATATGGGACTGTTTAGATGGTCAACTTGATCCTGATTCAACTTTGGTACCTGGTATCTGTCCAGAAATTTGTCCATTTTGTCCAGGTTTTCCAGTTTTGTTGAGTATAGCCTTTTGTAGAAGGATCTGATGGTGTTTTGGATTTCTTCAGGATCTGTTGTTATGTCTCCCTTTTCATTTCTGATTTTGTTAATTAGGATTTTGTCCCTGTGCCCTTTAGTGAGTCTAGCTAAGGGTTTATCTATCTTGTTGATTTTCTCAAAGAACCAACTCCTCGTTTGGTTAATTCTTTGAATAGTTCTTCTTGTTTCCACTTGGTTGATTTCACCCCTGAGTTTGATTATTTCCTGCCTTCTACTTCTCTTGGGTGAATTTGCTTCCTTTTTTCTAGAGCTTTTAGATGTGTTGTCAAGCTGCTAGTATGTGCTCTCTCCCGTTTCTTCTTGGAGGCACTCAGAGCTATGAGTTTCCCTCTTAGAAATGCTTTCATTGTGTCCCATAGGTTTGGGTACGTTGTGGCTTCATTTTCATTAAACTCTAAAAAGTCCTTAATTTCTTTCTTTATTCCTTCCTTGACCAAGGTATCATTGAGAAGAGTGTTGTTCAGTTTCCACGTGAATGTTGGCTTTCCATTATTTATGTTGTTATTGAAGATCAGTCTTAGGCCATGGTGGTCTGATAGGATACATGGGACAATTTCAATATTTTTATATCTGTTGAGGCCTGTTTTGTGACCAATTATATGGTCAATTTTGGAGAAGGTCCCGTGAGGTGCTGAGAAAAAGGTATATCCTTTTGTTTTAGGATAAAATGTTCTGTAGACATCTGTCAGGTCCATTTGTTTCATAACTTCTGTTAGTTTCACTGTGTCCCTGTTTAGTTTCTGTTTCCACGATCTGTCCATTGATGAAAGTGGTGTGTTGAAGTCTCCCACTATTATTGTGTGAGGTGCAATGTGTGCTTTGAGCTTTACTAAAGTGTCTTTAATGAATGTGGTTGCCCTTGCATTTGGAGCATAGATATTCAGAATTGTGAGTTCCTCTTGGAGGATTTTACCTTTGATGAGTATGAAGTGTCCCTCCTTGTCTTTTTTGATAACTTTGGGTTGGAAGTCGATTTTACCCGATATTAAAATGGCTACTCCAGCTTGTTTCTTCAGATCATTTGCTTGGAAAATTGTTTTCCAGCTTTTCACTCTGAGGTAGTGTCTGTCTTTTTCCCTGAGATGGGTTTCCTGTAAGCAGCAGAATGTTGGGTCTTGTTTGTGTAACCAGTCTGTTAGTCTATGTCTTTTTATTGTGGAGTTGAGACCATTGATATTAAGAGATATTAAGGAAAAGTAATTGTTGCTTCCTGTTATTTTTGTTGTTAAAGTTGGCATTCTGTTCTTGTGGCTGTCTTCTTTTAGTTTTGTTGAGGGATTATCTTCTTGTTTTATCTAGGGCGTTATTCCTGTCCTTGTATTTGTTTTTTTCTGTTATTATTTGAAGGGCTGGATTCATGAAGAGATAATGGGTGAATTTAGTTTTGTCGTGGAATACTTTGGTTTCTCCATCTATGGTAATTGAGAGTTTGGCTGGGTATAGTAGCCTGGGCTGGAATTTTTGTTCTCTTAGTGTCTGTATAACATCTGTTTAGGCTCTTCTGGCTTTCATAGTCTCTGGTGAAAAATCTGGTGTAATTCTGATAGGCTTGCCTTTATATGTTACTTGACCTTTTTCCGTTACTGCTTTTAGTATTCTATCTTTATTTAATGCATTTGTTGTTCTGATTATTATGTGTCGGGAGGAATTTCTTTTCTGGTCCAGTCTATTTGGAGTTCTGTAGGCTTCTTGTATGTTCATGGGCATCTCTTTCTTTAGATTTGGGAAGTTTTCTTCAATAATTTTGTTGAAGATGTTTGCTGGTCCTTTGAGTTGAAAATCTTCATTCTCATCCACTCCTATTATCCGTAGGTTTGGTCTTCTCATTGTGTCCTGGATTTCCTGGATGTTTTGAGTTAGGATCTTTTTGCATTTTTCATTTTCTTTGATTGTTGTGCCGATGTTCTCTATGGAATCTTCTGCACCTGATATTCTCTCTTCCATCTCTTGTATTCTGTTGCTGATGCTCGCATCTATGGTTCCAGATTTCTTTCCTAGGGTTTCTATCTCCAGTGTTGCCTCCCTTTGGGTTTTCATTATTGTGTCTACTTCCCTTTTTAGGTCTAGTATGGTTTTGTTCGTTTCCATCATCTGTTTGATTGTGTTTTCCTGTTTTTCTATAAGGACTTCTACCTGTTTGGTTGTGTTTTCCTGTTTTTCTTTAAGGACTTGTAACTCTTTAGCAGTGTTCTCCTGTATTTCTTTAAGTGAGTTATTAAAGTCCTTCTTTATGTCCTCTACCATCATCATGATATATGCTTTTAAATACAGGTCTACCTTTTCAGGTGTGTTAGGGTGCCCTGGACTGGGCGAAGTGGGCGTTCTGGGTTCTGATGATGGTGAGTGGTCCTGATTTCTGTTAGTAGGATTCTTACGTTTACCTTTCACCATCTGGCAATCTCTGGAGATAGTTATTATAGTTGTCTTTGTTTAGAGATTGTTCCTCTGGTGATTTTTTTACCCTCTATCAGCAGACGTGGGAGACTAGCTCTCTCCTCTGAGTTTCATTGGTCAGAGCAGTCTCTGCAGGCAAGCTCTCCTCTTTCAGAGAATGTGCACAGTTATCTGGTGTTTGGACCTCCTCTTGGCTGAAGATGAAGGCCCAAAACAGTATCTTTCCCAGAAGCTGTGTTGCTTTGGCCAGGGATGTGTCCGGTTGTCTGGAGCTGAAAATGGTGCCCCCTCAGAAGGTCCCTGGCTCTCGCCTGTCCCAGAAACTGCTGGCCTCTGTATTCCACACCCTCACCCATGCAGCCTGCCCTCCGCGGAGTCCCGGAACCAAGGTGGCTCCCGTGGAGCCTGAGGCAGAAACCTCTCAGGCCAGGCAGACCCCTGTGCTCTCACCAGGAAGGTGGCCGGTTGTCTCTTAATTGTATTTTAACATATATCTTTAAAGGATTCATTTTTTCCTCTTTAAAGACCTCTACCTATTAGATTGTATTTTCCTGTATTTTTAAGGGATTTATTCCTTATCTCTTTAATGGTCTCTATGATCTTTTACTTCTAGTTCCATTAATTAGTATTCAAATTTAATAATCCTGTATTTAAAGGCTGAGTCCATTGTGTAAATGTACATATTTTCTTACTTTAAAAAAATTATTAGATGTTTTATTTATTTACATTCCAAATGTTATCCCCTTTACTGTTTTCCTCTACAAAACCTCCTCTCTCATACCCCCTCCCTCTGCTTCTATGAGGCTGTTTCCTCATCAATCCACCCACTCCTGCTTCCCTGTCTTGGCCTTCTGGAACACTAGGACATTGAGCCTTCACAGGACCAAGGACCTTTCCTTCCATTGATGTTTAACAGGGACATCTTCTTCTATATATGCAGCTGGAAACATGGGTCGCTCCATGTGTACCCTTTGGTTGATGGTTTAGTCCCTAGGAGCTCTGGGGGAGTCTGGTTGGTTTACACTGTTTTTCTTCCTGAGGTTGCAAACCACTTCAGCTCCTTCATGTCTTTCTCTAACTCCTCCATTGGGAACCCTGAGCTTAGTCCAATGGTTGGCTGTGAGCATCCACCTCTGTATTTGTCAGGTTCTGGCAGAGCCTCTCAGGAGACAGCTATAGCAGGCACCTGTCAGCAAGCATTTCTTGGCATCCACAGTAGTGTCTGTGTTTGGTAACTGTATATGGGATGGATCCCCAGGTGGAGCAGTCTCTGAATGGCCTTTCTCTCAGTCTCTGCTCCACAATTTTTTGCTGTATCTCCTCTTGTGAGTATTTTGTTATGCCTCCTAAGAAGGACCAAAGTATCCAAACTTTGATCTCCCTTCTTCTTGAACTCCATGTGGTCTGTGAATTGTATATTGGGTATTCACTTATGACTGAGTGCATACCATGTTTCTTCTTTTGTGATTGGGTTATGTCTCTCAGGATGATATTTTCTAGTTCCATCCATTTGCTAAGAATTTCATGAAGTCATTGTTTTTAAGAGCTGAGTACAGAAGGAAGGATCATCCAGAGACTGCTGCATCTGGGAATCCATAACATATACAACCACTAAACCCAGACACTATTGCATATACTAGCAAGATTTTGCTGACAAGATCCTGATATAGCTATCTCTTGTGAGGCTATTCCAGTGCCTGGCAAATACAGAAGTGGATGCTCACAGTCATTTATTGAATGGAACATAGGGCCCCCAATGAAGGAGCTAGAGAAACTACTCAAGGATCTAAAGGAGTCTGCAGCCCTATAGAAGGAACAATGATATGAACTAACCAGTACCCCCCAGAGCTTGTGTCTCTAGTTGTGTATGTAGCAGAGGATGGCCTAGTCAGCCATCAATGGGATGAGAGGCCCTTGGTCTTGTGAAGATTATATGCCCCAGTACAGGGGAATTCCAGGGCCAGGAAGTGGGAGTGGGTGTGTTGGGGAGCAGGGCAGGGAGAGGGTATAGGGGATTTTCTGGATAGAATTTGAAATGTAAATGAAGAAAATATCTAATAAAAAAATAAATAAAAAAGCTGAGTACTGCTCCACTGTGTAATGTACCACGTTTTCTGTATCTGTATCCTTCCTCTGTTGAAGGACTTCTGGGTTCTTTCCAGCTTCTGGCTATTGTAAATAAGGCTGCTATGAACATAGTGGAGCATGTGTCCTTGTTAAATGTTGGAGCATCTTTTGGATATATTCCCAGGAGTGGTATAGCTGGGTACTCAGGTAATACTATGTCCAATTTTCTGAGAATCCACAAGACTTATTTCCAGAGTGGTTTTACCAGCTTGCAATTCCAACAACAATGGAGGAGTGTTCCCCTTTTTCCACATCCTCTTCAGAATCTGTTGTCACCTTAGTTTTTGATTCTGATTGGTGTGAGGTAGAATCTCAAGGTTGTTTTGATTTGCATTTCTTTGATGACTAAAGATGTTGAACATTTCTTTAGGTGCTTCTCGGCCATTTTATATTCCTCAGTTGAGATTTCGTTCTTTAGCTCTGTACTCCATTTTTAATAGGGTTATTTGGTTCTCTGGAGTCTAACTTCTTGGTTCTTTGTATATATTGCATATTAGCCCTTGATAGGATATAGGGTTGGTAAAGATCTTTTCCCAATCTGAAGGTTGCCATTTTGTACTGACAGTGTTCTTTTCCTTACAGAAGCTTTGCAATTTTATGAGGTCCCATTTGTTGATTCTTGGTTTCAGAGCATAAACCACTGGTGTTCTATTCAGGGAAATTACCCCTGTGCCCATATTCTCAAGGCTCTTCCACATTTTCTCTTCTATTAGATTCAGTGTATCTGGTGTTATGTGGAGGTTCTTGATCCACTTGGACTTGAGCTTTGCACAAGGAGATAAGAATGGAACAATTTTCATTCTTCTACATGCTGACCTCCAGTTGAACCAGCACTATTTGTTGAAAATGTTGTCTTTTTTCCACTGGATGATTTTAACTCCTTTGCCAACAATCAGGTGACCATAGATGTGTGGCTTCATTTCTGGGTCTTCAATTCTGTTCCATTGATCTACCTGCCTGTCTCTGTACCAATACTATGCAGTTTTTATGACTATTGCTCTGTAGTACAGCTTGAGGTCATGGATGATGATTCCCCCAGAATTTCTTTTATTGTTGAAAATAACTTTCGACATCCTAAGATTTTTGTTATTCCAGATGAATTTGCAAATTGCTCTTTCAAACTCTATGATGAATTGAGTTGGAATTTTGATAGGGATTGCATTGAATCTGTAGATTGCTTTCAGCAAGATGACCATTTTTACTATATTAATCCTGCCAATCCACAAGCATGGAAGATCTTTCCATCTTCTGAGATCTTCTTCAATTTCTTTTTTCAAAGACTTGAAGTTCTTTTTTGTTGTTGTTGTTTTGTTTGTTGGTTGGTTGGTTGGTTGGTTTTTTGTTTGTTTGTTTTTCAAGACAGGGTTTCTCTGTATAGCCCTGGCTGTCCTGGAACTCACTTTGAGGACCAGGCTGGCCTCAAACTCAGAAATCCACCTGCCTCTGCCTCCTGAGTGCTGGGATTAAAGGCCTGTGCCACCACGCTTGGCAGAAAGACTTGAAGTTCTTATCATGAAGATCTTTCACTTGCTTTTTATAATCACACCACGTATTTTAAATTATTTGTGATTATTGTGAAAGGTGTCAATTCACTAATTTTTTCTCATCCTGTTTATCCTTTGAGTAGAGAAATACTACTGACTTGTTTGGGTTAATTTTATATCCAGCAACTGTGCTAAAGTTGATTATCAGATTTAAGAATTCTCTGGTGGAGTGTTTGGGGTCATTTAAGTATACTATCATATCATCTGCAAATAGTGATAGTTTGACTTCTTCCTTTCCAATTTTTATCCCTTTGACCTCCTTTTGTTAATTGCTCTGGCTTGAACTTCAAGTACTATATTGAAAAGGTAGAGAGAAAGTGGACAGCCTTGCCTAGTCCCTGATTTTAGTGGGATTGCTTCAAGTTTTTCTCCATTTAGCTTGATGTTGGCTACTGGTTTGCTGTATATTGCTTTTACTATATTTAGATGCTGGCCTTGAATTCTTTATCTTTCTAAGATTTTTATCATGAAGGGGTGTTGGATTTTGTAAAATACTTTCTCAGTCAGGAGCCTGATATAGCAGTCTCCTGAGGGCCTTTGCCAGTGCCTGGCAAATACACAAATAGATGCTCACAATCATCCATTGGACAGAGCACAAGGCCCCCAATGAAGGACCTAGAGGAAGTACCCAAGAAGCTGAAGGGGTCTGAAGCCCCATAGGAGGAACAACAATATCAATTAACCAGTACCCCCAGAGCTCCTTGGAATTAAAATACCAATCAAAGAAAACACATGGTGGGACATGTGGCTCTAGCTATATATGTAGCTGAGGATAGCCTAGCTGGTCATCAATGGGAGGAGAGGCCCTAGGTCCTGTGAAGGTTCTATGTATGCCCCAGTATAGGAGAATGCCAGAACTGGGAATGGGAGTGGATGAGTTGGGGAGTAGGGCAAGGGGGGAAGGGATAGGGGATTTTCAACGAGGAAACTAGGAAAGGGGATAACATTTGAAATGTAAATAAAGAAAATATCTAATTAAAAATAGTTTCTCAACATTTAATGAAATTATTATGTGGGTTTTTTTCTTTGAGTTTATGTAGTGGGATACATTGATGGATTTCTGTATATTGAATCATCCCTGTATCTCTGGGATGAAGCTTACTTGATCATAATAAATGATTATTTTGAGTATACTTGGATTTGTTTTGCAAAATTTTTTTGGATATTTTTGCATTGATATTTATAAGGGAATTTGGTCTAAAGTTCTCTTTCTTTGTTGGGTTTTGTGTGGTTTAGGTATAAGCACAATTGTGGCTTCATAGAATAAATTGGGTAGTGTTCCTTCTGTTTCTATTTTGTGGAATAGTTTGAAGAGTGTTGGTATTAGGTTTTATTTGAAAGTCTGATAGAATTCTCTACTAAACCCATCTGGTCTTGGCCTTTTTGAGGTTGGGAGATTATTAATGACTGCTTCTATTTCTTTAGGGGTTATGGTTCTGTTTAGATGGTTTATCCTATCCTGATTTAATGTTGGTACCTGGTATCTGTCTAGAAAATTATTCATTTCATCCAGATTTTAGGATGCATGGGATTATTTCAATCTTCCTGTATCTGTTGAGGCTTGTTTTGTGACCAATTATATGATCAGTTTTGGAGAAGTTACCATGAAGTGCTGAGGAGAAGAAGAATTCTTTTGTTTTAAGATGAAATGTTTTATAGATATCTGTTAAATCCATTTGGTTAATAACTTCTGTTAGTTTCACTGCATCTCTGTGTAGTTTCTGTTTCCATGATCTGTCCATTGCTAAGAGTGGGGTATTAAAGTCTCCCACTATTATTGTATGAGGTGCAATGTGTACTTTGAGCTTATTAAAATTTCTTTTTTGAATGTGGGTGCCCTTGCATTTAGAACATAGTTGTTCAGAATTAAGAGTTCATCTTGGTAGATTTTTTTCCTTTGATGAGTAAGAAGTGTCCTTCATTATCTTTTTTGATAATTTTGGTTGAAAGTTGATTTTATTCTATATTAGAATAGCTACTACAGCTTGTTCTTGGGACCATTTGCTTGGAAAAAAATTTTCCATCTTTTTGCTCTGAGGTACTGTCTGTCTTTGTCACTGAAGTGCATTTCCTGTATGTAGCAAAATGTTGGGTCCTGTTTTCATGTTCAGTCTGTTAGTCTAAATCTTTTTAGGGGCAATTGAGTCCATTGATATTAAGAAATATTAAGGAAAAATGATTGTTGCTTCCTGTTATTTTGTTGTTAGAGTTGGAATTAGGTTTATATGGCTATCTTCTTTTTTGGTTTCTTAAAAGAAGATGATTTCTTGCTTTTTCTAGGATGTAGTTTTCCTCTGTGTGTTGGAGTTTTCTATTATCCTTTGTAGGGCTGGATTTATGGAAAGATATTGTGTAAATTTAGTTTTGTCATGGAATATTTTGGTTTCTCCATCTATGGTAATTGAGGGGTTTGCTGGGTATTATAGCCTGGGCTAGCACTTGTGTTCTCTTAGAGTCTATATAACATCTGCCCAGGATCTTCTAGCTTTCATAGTCTCTGGTAAAAGTCTGGTGTAATTCAGATAGGTCTGCCTTTATATGTTACTTGAACTTTTTTCCCTTACTGGTTTTAATATATTTCTTTGTTCAGTGCATTTGGTGTTTTGATTATTATGTGAGAGGAGGAATTTCTTTTCTGGTCCAATCTCTTTGAAGTTCTGTTGGCTTCTTGCATGAGAGACTCTCTCATGGCAGGATTTGTGTGCAGAGTACTGTAGAATAGCCATAGCTCCTGGGTGTAAATAGACACTGGAAGACATTTTCTTACTTTTCATTATTTTATTTATTTACATTCCAGACATTGTCCTACCCCTTCTACCCCTTCCCACAGTTCTTCATCACATGTCTTTTCCCAATTGCCTCTGAGAAGGTGCTCTCCCTCTGGCTCCCAGGCTCCTCTTTCTCTGGGTCCTCAAGTCTCTACAGGATTGGTGCATCCTCTCCAACTGAGGCCTGAGAAGACACTGCCGGGGAATAAGCATCTATCATCTTTATGAGGTTTAATCTATGGTCATTTTCTTGTGCTTCAGTTTTGTTAGGATATCCTGGGCTTGATGTAGGATAACTGTGCTCTCAGGGTTCCATATTGCCTGGGTTTTTTGTTGATTCTGGTCTTTCAAGGACCTTTAGCCATCAAGATGGGTTTGGTCACTGGATGTTCTTGTTGTAGTAGGTATTGGGGGGTAGTTAACATCTGTGGTCTTGGTGTGGCAGGCCTTTGATAGATATCCTTGGGTTGTATGTTTCTGGATCAGCAGATCTGTATGGTTTAGGATCTACAGGTCCATCTGATTCAAGAATTGCAGATCTAATGATACTGGGCAGAGAAGTGGCAGGAGAATGGAAGTCTGCCTGGGGTATCAGGCTGCTCAAGGCAGCTTGGCTTTCTCCAAAAGACTCAACTATTAGGGAAGATGGGTGGGAGAAAGGGAAGCTTACCTGTATGGTTCAGGACCCACAGGTCTGATGACGGTGAATGGAGAGGTAGGGGTGGGGAGAATGGAGGTCCACCTGGGATAGCAGGGTGCTCAGAGTAACTTGGCTTGTTCCAGAAGACTCAGCAAGCAGGGAAGAAAGATGGGGAATGGGAAGCTTATTTGTATGGTTCAGGCTCAGCAAGTGTGATGAAGATGGTAGGAGAGATGGCAATGGGATCCTGTTAGCATTTTAAACAATAAATTTTAAGCAGAGACCATGCATATGTTTAGTCTTCCTTGATTATTTGAACAAAATTATTTGACTTCATGATCAGTCCACAGTGTTTTCCTCGTATCATCCAACTTGGTCCTTGAAAAAGGCCATATACTCAGGGCAACAATTTTTGTTTAATGAAATATATTTTAAGAGCTTAGATATTTTAAAGGATGAAACATTTGCTGTCAAAGAATTAGAACAAGAGTGAAGATAACAAGAATCAAGAATGCACCTAAAGATATTGTAGTACTCATCAACAATCACAGCCTAGCTAAGGAAAGAATGATGAGTTTGAATATCGATAAAATTCATGCCATCTAGTTTGTAGTGTGTAGTTGAGAAAAGAGATATTACCACAAGAAAGAGGACATGCAGAGGTCTATGATGCATACGTCTTTAATAATGGAATTATGACTTTATGCAGAGAGTATTTCCATGAGTAATTTTATGTTCTTGTGCCTTTTGATGATACTGACTAAAGGAACTACACTCAAAGACAACAAAGTATATAATGCATTTCATCAGCTGTCATTGAGATATGTCAGCACACCACACAGATCTGTGATAGTTTAAGGTTCAAGGAATTATATAATATGAGTTCATGCATATTATTATTTACAATTCACTGAAAAATAAATTATGCTTCCTTCCTATACAACTAATAAGTATTTTTCTCCTCCATTCCCTAAGATGGTATGTTTTTTTCTATCACCAAGCATAGGATAATACAGAGCATTCCTAGGTCATTGGTCCCTACAGCAATAAGTAATGAAATAAATGGTCAACACCAAAATAAATTTGAGGTATTCTCTGAGTAATACACATACTCAATTATTAAGTACATAATTGTGATATCTTATAAAAGTTTGTGATTGTTCACCAGCAGATATGGAACAGTGTGTGAGGTGTCCAGATGATAAGTATGCTAACTTAGAGCAAACCCACTGCCTTCAAAGAGCTGTGTCATTCCTGGCTTATGAAGATCCACTGGGGATGGCTCTAGGCTGCATGGCCCTGTGCTTCTCTGCCCTCACACTACTAGTATTTTTCACTTTTGTGAAGTACAAGGATACTCCCATTGTGAAAGCCAATAACCGCATTCTCAGCTATATCCTGCTCATCTCTCTAGTCTTCTGTTTTCTCTGCTCATTGCTCTTCATTGGACATCCCAACCAGGCCACCTGCATCCTACAGCAGACCACATTTGGAGTATTTTTCACAGTAGCCATTTCTACAGTGTTGGCCAAAACAATAACTGTGGTCATGGCTTTCAAGCTCACTGCTCCAGGAAGAAGGGTGAGAGGGATGTTGGTAGCAGGGGCACCTAACTTGGCCATTCCCATTTGTACCCTAATCCAAATTGTTCTTTGTGGAATCTGGTTAGTAACATCTCCTCCTTTTATTGGTAGAGATACAAAATCTGAACATGGGAAGACCATCCTTATTTGCAACAAAGGCTCAGTCATTGCTTTCCACTTTGTCCTGGGATACTTGGGCTCCTTGGCTCTGGGGAGCTTCACTGTAGCTTTCTTGGCTAGGAACCTTCCTGACAGATTCAATGAAGCCAAGTTCCTAACGTTCAGCATGCTGATGTTCTGCAGTGTCTGGATCACCTTCCTCCCTGTCTACCACAGTACCAGGGGAAAGGCCATGGTAGTTGTGGAGGTCTTCTCCATCTTGGCTTCTAGTGCAGCATTGCTAGGGTTTATCTTTGTCCCAAAGTGTTATGTTATCTTAGTTAAATCAGATTCAAATTTTCGGGAGAAGTACAAAAATAAATTTCATTATTGAAACTTCAGTAGTTTTAAAATGTTAGATGGTACTTAATGTTATTTTCTGCTTTGTCTTAACAGAATTACTACTAAATCATACAAAAAATTAAGTAATATACTAAGATTGTGCTAACATAGCAGGATAGCACAGCCTAATTAAATACCAATGATAAAGGCTTGGTGGGAAATGGTTTCATTCATAAGAACACAAACCTAAACTTTGAGAACAGTGAATTGCAAGTGAGGAATAACTGACATCATTTTGACATGTGTATGTGTGCAAGCCATGTTCTTAATTAATGATTAATATAAGATGACCCTACTGTTTGTGGACAGTGCCACCTCTAGGCAAGTTGTTCTGGGAATTATAAGAGGACTGTAGACAACATAGACCTGATGGCAGTAATGACCATTATTCCATGGACTCTAATTGGGCCCTTGTATCCATGTTCTTGCCTTGGTTTCATTTATCTGACTGTGACCAAGGTACATAGGTAAATCAACACCTTTCTTTCACATGTTCCTTTTGACCATGGTATTTTGTTACATCAACAGAAACTAAGACTTTAGCAAAATGTTAAATTGCCTAATTAGGAATTTGGAATATCATAGATTACTGATGCAATAAAAAGAACCAATTTGAAAAGGAGGAACAAAAGTGAATGTTAGTTGAGTATGGAACATAGAGGCAGCATTACATATTGTTGATGGCCATCACAAAGGAGGAGGATTTTGAATAGCTTTACAATGTATTATGAAGATGTTAACAATATTGGGTAACATATTAAGAAGGGTACAGTATGCCAGCACTCAGGAGGAAGAGGCAGGTGGATTTCTGAGTTTGAGGCCAGCCTGGTCTACAGAGTGAGTTCCAGCACAGCCAGGACTATACAGAGAAACCCTATCTCGAAAAACAGAAGAAGAAGAAGAAGAAGAAGAAGAAGAAGAAGAAGAAGAAGAAGAAGAAGAAGAAGAAGAAGAAGAAGAAGAAGAAGAAGAGTACAGTACATGAATAGGGCAATGGGGTTCAGATTGTTCCTGCGATACAAGGCTCTTGTACTTTATATGAAAACACACCATTTTATCTTGAATTGAATATGTTTCATTCAGTGAGAAATAGTGGTGAGAATAATATCATACACAATACCTTTATCACAATAAAGTCAATGAAGTCTGTGAACATATAAAGCACTCTATATGAAGGGTCTCATTATAAATTTTATCAGGATAAGAGTTATTATATCTTATTTGAGTTTAATATTACACACAAACACACACACACATACAAAATCACATTATTATTTTTGATCATCTGTTGTTGAATTCAATGTCGTTTTTCTCTCAAGGTACTGTTTATTGCTTTATTTTTAACTGCTATTTTGTAGTTTGATTTTTACATTAGTGTTTAATTGTTCTTTCTTTACATTTTCTGTCTCTAAAATATCCTTTGTATCCTTTCTGTAATGCTAAAATGCAAATGGCCTCTTATTTATTTAATTCTTATTAAATGCCCATGTGTATTTGTATATACATATATATTTTGAAATAAATCTGTAGAAACCATGTAAAATTGCATGTGTTTATATTCTTATTGCTCATTATTTGGTAATACATGACTAATCTTTGTTCCCTTCCATGGCGATGAGAACCTCTTACATTCCCTGATTTACAGTTTTCTGTAAATGCTTATGCAGTCTAAAAGTTTGGAAACTTTCTTCCAATCAGTTTGGTATGCTCGTTGTTGTGTTCCTTCTTCAGATCATATTTTGGGGTTAGTATTGGTAAGACTTCCTGGACTACCTATGCCATTCCGAGAAGATATATGTTCACAGCCTTCTTCCTCATCCTTTGACTCTCAAGCTCTTTCCCACCATCTTCTTCACTTTTTCCTGAGCATTGTATGAGGGAAAACACTGTAAGAGGGTACATTGTTTGTTTTTAAGTGTACATGTAGAATTGGGGGGATCTTTATGATGTGGGTCCCACTTGGTATTTATTACCTTTACCTTTTCCTCTGGTATCATGTAGTGTACTTTACAGCAACTTGAATTCTAGGCATCAGAGGTAAGGCTTCTAGTTGGGGACCTGCTTAACTTGTCTGTATCTGATTAAATAAGTCAGGATTGTGTTCAGGACTACCTCCTTACAACCTGTTTGTGTAGAGCAGCAATATCACTCAAGACTTAGGGATCTGTGTGGGAAAATATGTCAATGAATATAAGGGGTCAAGGTGTTGGGTGATTTCAAGGAAACGGTATCATCAAAACAAAAAAGGACTAATGATTGCATCAACTCACAGAGAATTTCTTATCATTCATCAGAACTGCACATATTCAATTTATATAGTATTCCAGCACTAAGAAGGAGGCATGGACAACTGAAAATACATTATAAATTAATGTGGTGTCTGTCAAAGAACATTTTTCTGTTATGTTGGTCTTCAATATGATTATCACCTGTGTTCTGTATATTGGTATTACATCACCTGACAAAGAAATTGGGGAAGCAAAACAAAAATATCCACATAAATGCATTCTGAACAAAATTTTAAAACTCAGTCATGATAGAATCTTGTTTTGTGCAACTGGCAATGTGGCCCTAGCTGACATTTATAACTACCTTTGTGTAGTACTCATTTTGTAGTTCCTCCATGCCCCTCTACTTGCCCCTCAGCAAGTTGTGACCCCTTTCCTAGAAGAGTGACTCATACTTTTATTTCTGATGTGTCTGTGCTCTTTGTCATCCTGTCTGGATTAGGCTACTGCATTTTCAAGTTTACTTTCATTAAAAACTTAGTAGCACCAAGAGATATCCTAAAAGATCTTCTACATTCCAGATATAAAATATATAACATACTTTGTGGGCCCACTGTCACATTTCTCTGACTGTGAAGTAAATTTGTGGGTCAGATGTAATAGTGTGTTGAATTCCATGGTGGCGATTAAAGCATTCTCCAAGTGCATGTAAGGCATTTTGTAATATTGTGGTTTAGGAGAAGCATTACATGCAGGAAAGATAACTCCACAACCAGAAAAGTATCTGTTCCAGTAAAGATGAAGCATTATCCTTTTAGAGAGGTGAGTGTCCAATGTAGTCAACCTGAAACCAGATTGTTGGCAGGTGACCCTGGGGAATGATGCCATGTCTGTGACTCAGTGTTGGTCTCTCCTGTTGATAGATCTGGTACTCAGTAGCAATTGTTGCCAGAGAATCATTGTACAACCTCCATGATTTCCATTTTGATCACCTTTTTATGGGCCTATTTGACAGTGATAGGGATAGCTTGGGAAACAGAGCAGATCTTCCTATCTACTTGGATACTGGTGACCACACACAAGATCACCTTTTGAAGTGCATTTAAATGGGGCACAAGTATTTTCAAATCCTTTGACCACTTGCTGAGGTCTATACCCCTGATTAATGATCAGTGTGGCACAACCTTATGTGTGCAGTGCTATCCTTAGCCATACAGAACTGGCCAGCATAAAAAAGCAATTTGTATTCCTTCTTTGTCTCCTTCAGTTTCTCCCTAGGTTTTCCCCATGCTGGACTATAACCAGGAAGCCATATGAGTGGTATCATTCCCCTAATTGCTTTGGTCAGTGTTTTAGTACAATAACAAAAATTCAACTAGAACATGTTGCTAAACTCTATGCAAATCAACAACAAAAAAAACTTTAAGAAATTGCTCAGTTGTACTTTTTTTCTCCTAAGAGAAGGTCTTCTATCCTAATGTAGGCTCAAATTCAAGAACTCATACTAGTCTTGAACATCCAATTCTCCCACATATGTGTGCCTAGTGATTGGAATTATGTCATGCAACTGCATATATCTCAGCTTCACTTCCTAATGTGAACAATCCCACATAGAAACCACATAACAAGAAAAACAGAAGCAGCCACGACTTCATACTTGTTCTTTGGGAAGCTGGTTTAAGCTTCTGGCATATGCCTGTAATCCCTGCAAGAAGGATGCTGAGGGAAGGCCTACAAGTTCATCAAAGGCATCTTCTGCAACACAGTGAACCAGCAGGGGTGATGAGAGACCATCTTGAAATTCAAGTCAAAGGCTCTCTGGACTCTATAATCCTTTTCCTATGGTGAGCATTAAGATAGAAACATTGGTCGCTTCTAGAATTTTCTGGAAACAAGCCAGCACTTGTTTCTTCAGTCAAGGGCCCTGGTATTAGAAAATAAAAACCAAATCTCCCCCTCGAGAAATCAGTCTGCAACACTTTTTCATTTCTATTCCTTTTCTTTGTATCATATCTCTATATTGTTAATTCTCTTCTACAATTTCAAATCATTTCCAAGATTTCTGCAAGGGGCTTTAAAACAACAATTGTCAAACTGTGGGCCACAACCCAAATGGTGAACTGTAATCTTCAAGAGTATCATTTAATCACTATTTGCAAATGATAAGATAGTATATATAGATTCCACCAGAGAACTCCTAAATCTGATAAACAGCTTCAGTGCAGTAGCTAAATATAAAATTAACTCAAACAAATAAATGGTCTTTCTCTACACAAAGGATAAACAGGCTGAGAAAGAAATTAGAGAAACATCACCCTTCACAATAGTCACAAATAACATAAAATACCTTGGTGTGACTCTAACTAAGGAAGTGAAAGATCTGTATGATAAGAACTTCAAATCTCTGAAGAAAGAAATTGAAGAAGATCTCAGAAGATAAAAAGATCTCCCATGCTGATGGATTGGCAGGATTAATATAGCCAAAATGGCGATCCTGTCAAAAGCAATCTACAGATTCAATGCAATCCCCATTAAAATTCCAACTCAATTCTTCACAGAGTTAGAAAAGACAATTTGCAAATTCATCTGGAATAATAAAAACCTATGATAGCAAAAACTATTCTCAACAATAAAAGTACCTCTGGTGGAATCACCATGCCTGACCTAAAGCTGTACTACACAGCAATTGTGAGAAAGAAAAAAAAAAAAACCTGCATGGTACTGGTACAATGACAGACAGGTAGATCAATGGAATAGAATTGAAGACCCAGAAATGAATCCACATACCTATAGTCACTTGATCTTTGACAAGGGAGCTAAAACCATCCAGTGGAAAAAAGACAGCATTTTCAACAATTGGTGCTGGCACAACTGTCGGTTATCATGTAGAAGAATGTGAATTGATCCATTCTTATCTCCTTATACAAAGCTCAAGTCTAAGTGGATCAAAGAACTCCACATAAAACCAGAGACACTGAAATGTATAGAGGAGAAAGCAGGGAAAAGCTTAGAAGATATGGGCACTGGGGGAAAATTCCTAAACAGAACACCAATGGCTTGTGCTGTAAGATCAAGAATTGACAAGTGGGACCTCATGAAATTGCAAAGCAAAAGACACTGTCAATAAGACAAAAAGGCCACCAACAGATTGGGAAAGGATTTTTACCTAAATCTGATAGGGGACTAATATTCAATATATACAAAGAGCTCAAGAAGCTGGACTCCAGAAATTCAAACAACCCCATTTAAAAATGGGATACAGAGCTAAACAAAGATTTCTCAAGTGAGTAATACTGAAGGGCTGAAAAGCACCTGAAAAAAATGTTCAGGGAAGACACCCCCATGGTCCCTAGAGGACTCCATGCAATCTTAGAATCACTGGTGAGTGGAACACAACATCTGTTTCAATCCAATCTTGTGGGACCTGAGACAGCAGGAGGGAAGCAGAAACCAGCCTGACCAGGGGCACAAGTCCCTTCTCGTTGGCACCAGCACTGGGTCACCTTGGGCGTGGAATTGGCAGGCACCCCTTACTCCCCAGAGGACTCTCCATGCGACCTTAGGATCACTGACCAGACAACTTTATGGTCCTCAAAGGAGACACCACTTCCAGGCACTGTAACACTCCCAGGATCTTAGGACAACAGGATCCCAGGATAACAGGAGCTGGGTCACACCAGTATTTCAGAGTCTCAGAGGAAGCCTGACTGCCAAAAACTCTGACACACCCAGAATATCAGGTTCACAGGACCCCTCAATCAAAGGATCACAGAGAAAGCTGGACTCTGAGGAGTCCTGAATCAACTGGGATTATAGGGAGGACAGGCTCCAATCAGATATATTGAGGGCAGCAAGCACTTGAGATAATCAGATGGCAGGAGGCAAGCATAAGAACAAAAGCAGCAGAAACCAAGGTTACTTGGCATCATCAGAACCAAACTCTCCCACCTTAGCAAGTCCTGGATACACCATCACACCAGAAAAGCAAGATATGGATCTAAAGTCACTTCTCATGATGATGATGGAGGACTTTAAGAGCAAAATAAAGGAAAACACAGTTAAACGGCTAGAAGCCTTTAAAGAGGAAACACAAAAATCCCTTAGAGAGTTACAGGAAAACACTACCAAACAGGTGATGGAATTGAACAAATCCATCCAGGATCTAAAAATGGAAGTACAAACAATAAAGAAAACCCAAACAGAGACAACTCTGGAGATAGAAAACCTAGGAAATAAATCAGGTACCATAGATGTGAGCATCAGCAACAGAATACAAGATGTGGAAGAGAGAATCTCGGGTACAGAAGATTCTATAGGGAACATGGACACAACAATCAAAGAAAATGAAAAATGCAAAAAGATCCTAACTCAAAACATCCAGGAAATCTAGGACACGATGAGAAGACCAAACCTACGGATAATAGGAGTAGATGAGAATGAAGATTTTCAACTTAAAGGGCCAGCAAATATCTTCAACAAAATTATAGAAGAAAACTTCCCATACCTAAAGAAAGAGATGCTGGTGAACATACAAGAAGCCTACAGAACTCCAAATAGACTGGACCAGAAAAGAAATTCCTCCCGACACATAATAATCAGAAAAACCAATGTACTAAATAAAGACAGAATATTAAAAGCAGTAAGGGAAAAATATCAAGTAACATATAAAGGCATTAGAATTACTCAAGACTTCTCACCAGAGACTATAAAAGCCAGAAGATCCTGTACAGATGCTATACAGACACTATGAGAACACAAATGCCAGCCCAGGCTACTATACCCAGCCAAACTCTCAATTACCATAGATGAAGAAACCAAAGTATTCCATGACAAAACCAAATTCACACATTATCTTTCTACGAATCCAGCCCTTCAAAGGATAATAACAGAATACAACAATACAAAGACAGAAACAACAAAATAATACTAACAAAAATAATAACAACAAAAATAATAGGAAGCAACAATTACTTTTCCTTAATATCTCTTAATATCAATGGACTCAATTCCCCAATAAAAAGACATAGACTAACAGACTGGCTACACAAACAGGGCCCAACATTCTGCTGCTTACAGGAAACCCATCTCAGGGGAAAAGACAGACACTACCTCAGAGTGAAAGGCTGAAAAACAATTTTCCAAGCAAACAGTCTGAAGAAACAAGCTGGAGTAGCCATTCTAATATCGGATAAAATCGACTTCCAACCCAAAGTTATCAGAAAAGACAAGGATGGGCACTTCATACTCATCAAAGGTAAAATCTTCCAAGAGGAACTCTCAATTCTGAATATCTATGCTCCAAATGCAAGGGCAGCCACATTCATTAAAGAAACTTTAGTAAAGCTCAAAGCACACATTGTACCTCACACAATAATAATGGGAGACTTCAACACACCACTTTCATAAATGGACAGATCATGGAAACAGAAACTAAACAGGGCCACAGTGAAACTAACAGAAGTTATGAAACAAATGGATTTAACAGATATTTACAGAACATTTTATCCTAAAACACACGGACTACTAGAAACTTCATGGTAATGACTGAAAGAGCAGGAAGCATGAATTAGCTCTACAACTATGACTAGGAAGACTCAGGTAGTGCACATCAGAGATATTAACTATATGTAGAGCACACCAATCAGAAACTGCCACAACCTGGTAAGAGAGTGACAGGAAAAGTTGGCAAGCAGAGCAAATGAGAATCATCCACACAGCTAGGGGCTATTTAGAAAGGTCAAGACTTTAAATGTTTGGCAGATACTTGATTCTGACAACACAGGTATCAAGTGAAACTGTTTCATAAGAAAACTTTCTGGATTTCTCTCGTTAGAGAGAGAGAAAGTGCTGCCATAATGACAAAGTATCTTACAAGTTGGAAATGTCTACCACATTCTTCTTGATATCAACAGTGCTCCTTTCAAGACACTGGAAGCTATAAATTTATGGAAAACTCAGAACCGTGTCTTATTAAGGAAATAATTAGGGTAGAGCAGATGGATCCAAGTTTAATCTGGAGTCAGCTAGGCTGCACAGTCATCAACCATAGTGTCTGAAATCTATATGGAGTAAGGGTCATTTGATCACACATGGAGTGTGAGCCCCAATACCATTCCAAACTCTAAATCTACTGAATTCCGCAGTTATTGTATAAAATTTAAAATCTAAGAGTAAAAGGGCAGAAAACCAAATTTAAATTTCTTAATGACTACATACACTATGTCAATTCATTTATTAAGTGCTGGAGACCAGCCATGGTGGGGTTCTGGATACTGAGGACAGATTTGTGGTGTCAGTGAAAGTGAAGACTGTGACCATCAGTTGACTTCAAGCAAGTGGTTCTGAATAGCTTGAGCTATTATAGATTAATTTACAGATAGATTAATAT
Source organism: Mus musculus (assembly GCF_000001635.26). Classification (NCBI taxonomy): domain Eukaryota; kingdom Metazoa; phylum Chordata; class Mammalia; order Rodentia; family Muridae; genus Mus; species Mus musculus. The sequence continues at coordinate 109,462,012 of NC_000071.6, forward strand.
ACATATTTTGTCTGAATCACTTGGGGAATTTCACCTGTGGTTAGAAACTGAATAGGGAAGTAGTCACTGACTCCAAATAGAGAGAACAGTGATAGTTGCCTGCTTTGAACAGGTATTAATTATAAGAAGTCTGTGGCTCAGGTAGAGAGCTCAACAGATAGATGGTATAACAAGTTCGCTGCTCTAGGCAGAGAGCCAAACCATAAGATGGTATAAGATTGTTTTACTTGCCTCGCAAGATACTCATATTCTGTCTAATGTGGTCTACGTGGGAATTTTGAGTGTCTTTTCCTGCTTGGCAAGATAGGAAAGGTCTAGTGTAGGCACATAGAATATTTTAGTTTACTTCATTTGTTTTAGATTGTTTTAATATGAAATAGGATAGGGAATATTAGTCACTGACTCCAGAGTAGAGAGTGCAATGATAACCATTGCCTGCTTTTAACGGGTATTAAAATAAATATCTGGCTCTAGGCAGAGAGCTGAACAGAAAGGTGGTATAAAGATATATTGCTGTGATATGTCCTAACAGGTTACTCAAATTCTGTCTAACGTGGGCTCCACAGGAATTCTGGATTTAAATCCTGCTTTCACTAGTTGCCTGCTTATAAGCAAGTACAGATAGAAGTGTGAATCAATTGTATTAAGATGGTATAAAGATAGATTACTTTACTTGCCTCACAGGATACTCATATTCTGTCTAATGTGGACTCCACGGGAATATTGGGTATCTGCTCCTGACAGCTTGCCTTGTCTTGGATTTAAAAAAGAAATTGAACATTTATGAGTTACTCCGGTTGTGGCGAGACAACTAGACAAGAATTGCCTCTTCTCATCTACAGACATAATACTGTCCAAAGAAAGGACACAATCAGGTTTACGACAGCTTAATTCTGCAGAGACAGAGTAGGCTAGTCCTTAATATTCCTGATTCTTTAGGTCTGTCAGATGACCCTGGCCAGAAGACTGAAGATCGATGCCCAATGTTTTGAAGTAAAGGACTGTCCAGGTGTTCAGCAGTCTCTATCAATTGGCTAAGTTTTGGAAGCTGTGTTAGCCTTCCTATATATTCTCAATTATTATCAGTCATTCTTGGATTTCTGACGGGGTTGAAAAACTACAATCTCCTAGCCAGTCCAGGCTTTTTTGCTTTGAGAGGAACAGATTTAAGAGGATGGTTTTCAGTTGACGTTCAGTCTAAAGCCAAGACATAGCCAGGTGCAGAACTATAGTCTGCTAAGTTAGGATAGAGGACAGTGTTCAATTTTATTGGCAAAATGTTGGACTGGGTGTTATATCTATCTTAAACCATATAATTTACAATATGGTAATAGTTGTGTTCAATTTATATTTTGAGAGAACGTTTTTTTTTTGTTTGTTTGTTTGTTTGTTTGTTAAACAGAAAGGGTGAAATGTTGCAAAATTTTCTCTGTCCAATCACATTAGCGCAGTGGCAGGCCTGTGATTGGACAGGAAAAAGGTAGGCTGAGTTAGGAGTCTAGGGGACAGGGAGAGATAGAGAGGAGAAGGAGAGAAGCCAACGTGGAGGCAGACAAACAGGAAGATGATCCTGATCCCACGTGGTTTTAAACAGCCACAGGTAGTTAAGAATTTCACAGGGTTAGGATAATTGGGTTAAAGTTTTATCTTTATCATTGCCTCTGAAATTATTGTATTAGCATCTTGTAAGTTTTGATCTTATTGTTATATAAATCTGTTTGGATAAATAAGCTTTAAGAGTCATGTTTCTACTGGGAAACTAGATGCCGAGACAGCTGATTGTGGGCTGTTTGGGGCACTGTGTGGAAGCTAAATAAACTCACTACCTGGGAGAGAGTAGCTCAGCCTTCAGAACACAATGAGCAGGACCCTGCTGGGATACAGTGTTATGGCCTGACAGTACAGGTACTAGAGCGGAAACACAGACTGGTGGGGCAATAGAGATGGTGAGCTGACTTTTTTAGTATTTCTCACAACAGATTATTATGACTCAGATTAGTAACTTTAAAACTGAGTGGTGGTACGATCCTTTAAGAATTTAGTTAGCTTAGTCCAGGGGACAACAAGGTCATTGCCCTGGGGAGCAACAGACTGGCATCAAGGCCACCTGAGTCAACATAAAAGAGTTTCTTTCAGAAACATATTTTCTAAAAGGCTGGAGATACGGATGCTCTGGAAATGAACAGCTGTACTCAACTATATTGCAAAACCACATTTGTTGATGAGGGTGGGTTTTACTATCTGTAGAATAAGGACAAAACTCTGCCCTGGTCCTTTGATGGGTATAATAGACTCAATGATAAGGTAAAACAATGCTGCTCATAGTTGGAAGACAGTGGACTTTAAGGCAGAGAGCTGCAGTTGATGGGATCCTTCTTCTGTTACTGGAGTTAGGACTAGAGCCTGTGTCCTGGTTACCCTATCAAGTCAAGCTCAGCCACTCATCCTCAATAAGCTAATTGGAAGAACTGAATTATCTAGCTGTGACATGCCCACCTATAATGCAGGCACTCTGGAGGTAAAGTGGACAGACCTATCCAATGTCCTAGGACAGCCTGGTCTATATTCTGAGTTCTAGGCCAGCCAGAGATTCATGGCGAGACTATTCTTTAAAATAATAAAAAGGAGGAAAGAAACAATGGGGGCGAAGCAAACTGTTAATGAAAATTGAAAGCATATTAACTTGTTTATTTGGTATGACTAATTTTTGACCAATAATGAAGATCTAACTTAACCAAATCATCCCTGGGGTTCTAACAGGTTTAGATAGAAGTAAGGCAAGACATCTGAACAACGAAATAATCTAATCAAGCCATGTAATTAATCTTTTCCTAGTCATAAATCCCTCCCCCATTCTCAGTTCCTTTCTATCCTGCAAGGTATTCAGATAATAAGATAATATTTATTCAGCAGAGACATTCTCTCCTGGAGGAGTCACTCTTCTAGAATGCGATTGCAGGTGAAATTTGAATTTCATGGAGTCTACTGTTTCACTAGATGTTGTCCTCAGGGAGAGGTATAAATGTCTCATATATTATTCTTATCCCTACCAGGCAGGCACGATACAGGGATGACACAGTGGGGACTGAGGATCTTTAAGGTCAAATTGGAGACCACAAAGTAGGAGCCTGAATGGTGCTGCACCAACAGCTACATGCAGTTGCTGAGAAAAGGAAAGAGGGGGATGACCCACCACAGCTGAGTGAATACAGAGAATATTGTACGAGCCAACTTGTCCTCAGGGACATCCCCTAAGTATTGATCTCTGGCCTTTCAATCCTCTTCTTCCCACATCCAAAGCTCCCTCCCTACTAGTGTACCTATACTCCACAGCTCTGTGCAATGCCAGATTTCCTCAACCTTAGGGGAATCTGTTTGAGACTCAGGTTCCTCTAACAACCTTCATGCTATCTGGAATGGTGACTCAGGGCTCCTGACTGTTTTGAAAGCATCAGGGAAGAAGTATTTGATCAAAAGATCAGTTATGTGCTCTGTATTCAGGGACTACTGTGATCTGCAAAAGCTTTACCACATTGCTTACATTCATAAGGTTTCTCTCAAATGGTGTATTCTTTTATGTATTTGAGGATAACCAGGATATGCAAAGACTTTACTACACTGGTTACATTCATAGAGTTTCTCTCCAATATGTGTTCTTTTATGGCTTTTGAGGTCACATGGTTGTGAATAGGGCTTACCACATTAATTACACTCATAGGGTTTCTCTCCAGTATGTGTTCTTTTATGGACTTGAAGATAACCCTGATATGAAAAGGCTTTACTACATTGATTACTTTTATAAGGTTTCTCTCCACTATGAATTATTTCATGCCTTTGAATTTGACCATGAGAGGCAAAAGGTCTATCACATTGTTTACATTCATTAGGTTTTTAAGGTTTTTCTCCAGTATTTATTATGTATTTGGTGATGTGCTTTGAAAAGGCATTAACACATTGATTACATTCACAAGACTTCTTTCCAGTATACGTTCTTTTATGTATTTGGGGAGGACTTTAATCTAGGCCACAGCTTCTGGGGGCAGCCTACAAATATAAAGGATATTGAAGACTGTAGCTCTCTCTTTGTCTGCTTGCTCTACTTCTGACTAACAAGTGTGTGTGTGTGCGTGTGCGTGTGTTCATTCATTCATTTGTGGGTTTTTGTTTTGTTTTACTGGCTTTAGAGACCTCTTCTTTTGAATTCTGGTGTATACTGAAAACCAACTAAGACATCCAGCCACATGGACTGAGCCACTACTGGATTCTTCAACTTTCTGTTGGTAAACAGCTATTTTTAGAGTACTACATATTTGTTCTATGCTTCACTAATACTGCTGGGTTTTGTGGTGGTGGTGGTGATGGTGGTGGTGGTGTTTTGGGGTTTTTCACCTTCCCACTGAGGAAGATGTGGCAGCTGACAATAGTACTCCTCCGCGTTTGTCCTGTTTCCTGCTTTTTCTCCCAGGCTTGTCTCTATCTACCAGGTGAGAAGTAGCTGTAGTTTACTTGAACCCAGCATGAAGCCACAAAACACTTGTTTCCTAAACATCTCTTTAACTGTTAATATTCTGGGCACTCCCCTACCTGTCGGGCAGATTAATAAATCCACTGCAATTTGAGTAAGGGGGCTATGCAAGCTATCTACCTTGATTCCAAGAAGAAAGGGAAGTGCCTATTGAGTGTCCAGAGGGGAGCTCAGACAATCTCTGAAGTCCTGGTCAAGTGAGCACAGGGTCACTGCCCACAAAGGGGAGGAGCAGGCAGCTGAGCAATGGAAACGGGAGTAGGGAATCCTCGCCCCCCCCCCGCGCCCCCCCCCCCCCCCCCCCCCCGGGCTGGGTGGTGAGACAGATGGGTAGGTTGTTTGAGGTGAGGAACAAGTGCTACTGAAATGCAAATCCATGCAGATCTGGAAAAGGTCTGGCTCTGGACAGGAACCACTGTGCTGTATCCCTGAGTGCACTCTAAGCCTAAGAGAAGAGCTCATGTCACTCAAGACTTACTGGCCAATCAGACATTTCATGCGGACATGCCTGTCAGAAGAGGAGGCGGGTTCTTCCTGGCGCCAGGAAGCAGGTTCCCAATATTACTGGAGCCGGTGTGAATGGTTGTTCCCTGAGCAGTGGTGCTCTGTACTGTGAAATGCGCTCAGGCAAGCTCCGAAGTTGTGAAATGGTGAGCACAGGGTCACTGCCAACAAGAGAAGAGAGAAACAGAGGGCTGAGCAGCAGGAGCTGGTATGGTGGGTCTTTTCCGGAACCGGAGGCCAGATGCGGCCATCTGTGAGGTCCCTTGTGGTCCTAGCTACTCGCTGGATCCAGCGGTAGCCTCCGAATTTCTTCACTATTGGGGCTGCATCTGCGCAGAGCATTTGGAACAGTGGCCTATGTATAGAAACATCCTTGGCAGGATGCTAAACTCGGAGAGCCCTGGTTTCTTTTAAGTTCTGTCCTTAGCATTTAACATTAAGGTGTATTATCCCGTTGTAATTAATTTTGTTGAGGTTGTAACAGGCATCTCATGGTAGCAATCCAATATCAAGTTGTGATGTAAAAGAATAGAATTGATGATGTAAAGGATTTCCTAGAGCTTAGGAGATAATAAGTCACAGTAAGTAGAATTTAACTGAGAGAGGACTGCCTATAAAACACCCCACAGTAGTGTGCTAACCAGGCCTGTTAGAGATTAGGATGTTAGGATACACATGTTTATTCACCAGGATTGTCCAGAAATATGGTTCCAAGCCATAATAAAGGAAACAACCCTGCTTTACAACCAGCCACCAATCCTTTCCCCATATCAAAGAGCAGGCCTCTAACAAGCTGACACTGAGGATTACAGGATCACAGTCGACATGAAGGCCTGGTGTGCCCTAAAAGTTCAGTTTTCTTCTTGAGAAAAGCATACTTCTGCCACATGGGTAAGGTGACATCTGGTGACAACCATTTGAAAAGGTTAAAAAAAAAAAAAAGAAAAAAAGAAAAAGAAACACTATTGTGTTGATTACTGGCCTGATAAGACAAGGGTTTTTTTCCTCAAGGTCCCTTTGTACTGGATAATGACCTAAAGGCCCCAGACCATTACCAGCTCTTGAAAGCATATTCCTGGTTTTAGGGAAGGAACTCTGTTTTATCTCAATAACTCAGAGTCTAAGTGAGGGGTTACATCAGATTCTGAGAACACAACTCCTCCCAGCACATAGGGTAGTGGTTATCAGTCAGTCCTATAGGTTTGGTCAAGAATGTGTCTTGAGACACCCTGAGTTCCCCTTGTGCAGCACTGTTTGATTAGATTCCTCCCGAGTGTGTCCTATTGTATGATGTTTCTGCTGACTTCATAGATGTCTCCTATTTCCTTCCATTTCCCCCATGAAAGTAGTATACAAAAGGTTATTCTTAAGAAGCTTACTTAGCATAAGACACAGCTTGTGCAAGACCTCCCCACCCCAGCTTTTATACTTTCTACTTCTTTCCCTATGTGTTTCACTATCTGGGATCTTCCACTTAGGGCCCTGTCACTTAAGAATGACCTGCAATTTTAGGGAACAGGTGTACATAAGAAATAATCCTGGAGATATCTTTGCTATGTAACTCTTGCATCTGTCTAAATGGCTAGACTTGCAGTCTCCAATCCATGTTTAAATTGTTCAAAGTACAACCTGGGACCTGAGCCTAAAAGAGACATAAGGGAGAGAGCATATGTGGGATGCAAAATCCATCCTAAGCCTTAACCAGTGTAGCTGTTTTTTTTTTTTTTTTTTTTTTTTTTTTTTTTTTTTAGTGTTTTTCCCACTTTGTGGTTTGTTCTTTTTCCTATCCTTTATCCACCACCACCACCCCCTTCGCCCCCTAATACCAGATAGGAGAGAAACTAGGATAGAGGAGAAAGGCATCCTTGAATCTGATTTCTTTCCTTTTGTTTAAGCTACTAACAAAGCACTACCAGAGTGGCATTGTTAGGAGGTGTGGCCTTGTTGAAGTAGGTGTGTCACTGTGGGCATGGGCTTTAATACCCAAGTCCTGGCTGCCTAGAAGTCAGTCTTCTCTTAGAGGCCTGCAAATGCAAATGTAGACTTCTCAGCTCCTCCTGCACATACCTGCCTGGAAGCTGCCATACTTCTGCCTTGATGATACTGGACTAAACCTCTAAACCTGTAAGCCAGCCCCAATTAAATGTCCTTGTAAGAGTTGCCTTGGTCATAGTGTCTGTTCTCAGCAGCAAAATCCTAAGAAAGGCAGGGTGGTTGTTGGCCTTTTAGAGAGGTTGGTTGTGCTGCACAGACAGAGTCCACCTTTCTGATCACCTTCATCAGAGAGAGCTTTAGAGCATGGGGCCTCTCTGTTTGGAGGAGAGAGGAATAGTAGCTGGAGGGCCAGAAAATAACAATTTAGGGGGTCCCTTTGAGTTATTTTAGTGGGAGTTGTGGAGTCTGTGTTTATTTAATTTTCACTCCTTGCTTTCTTAATTAAGGATTGTGTTAGCATGCAAAATAAACTCTGATAGCAATAAGTTGGGGTTTTCCACAGATATCAAGTAAAATTAGTTTAAAAAAGATGTTGTGTTGTTATAGTTGATGTAAACTTACACATATTTAATGTCTATGTTCTGATACATTTGGACATAATTCTTAAACCCAAGCAACCCCATTGTACAGAGTTCTCCTAAAAATGACAGAATTGCCTAGGATCATAGCAGTTTTCTCAGTATATTTTCCATTCACTTGAAATTATCATTGTGCTGTAGCAGAATTCTTATGTTCATTGTCCTTATACTAATGGTGGCCTAAATATGAGAATAACCTCAATGCTGATTTGTTGAAGATAAGCTGGGTTCCTCAGGAGGACATATACTGTGCTAAAGGGATGAAGACAATAGCAATGGTTAAAGGACTGTGCACTTATAAAGACTTTCATGGTCAGTGCTGTATTGGTCATAAAACAGCATGTAATTACAGCTTAAGGAATGTCAACCACTTCTTTCTCCCATCTCATTTTAATCTTTAGTGCACTCTGATTGTCAAATGATATGAAAGCTGCAGCCATCTTGTCTACACTGCAGGTAACAATAGAAAACTAAGGGCAGAAAGCACAGAATCTGGCTGAAGCAACCACCTTCAAAGGATTCTTCTAATGTTTATTTAGAACATTATGTGGAGAAGAGAAATGTAGCAAGAGTTGTTGTAGAGATGAGATGTGCTATTATAGTATGTAATAAGTATAAGCAAATGTGCTATTATAATATACTGTAAAAATGCAGAAAGTGGCTTTATTTGGATGGCATGAGAGCTTTCTGCCAATGAGTCATACTGCATGAAAAAGTAAAAATGAGATTAAGAAATAGACTGACTGTTTTGTTTGAATTTAAATATTGACAATAAATTACAGTTGAACAAACATGTAATAGTCTTAGATAAGTGACTCATCTCTTTGTTTTCTCTGCATTAAGTAACTTACCTTAGATGGTAACACTTTCATATTTACTTTGGAGAATGTGTTTAAACATTTAACATTTTTATACATTGGTTTATTTATGCTTAACATACAATATAATTAATGTAGCAATTTTGTATAACATCACATATTTATTTTTTATTTTAATAGTTATTCATGCATTAGTTTTTCTTTAAAACAAGCAAGAGTATTCCTTGAGAATGAAATGAGAAGAAAGCTTTGTAATTCCACATTCCAAACTAGTGAAAGCTAACACAAGAAAATGACCTGCTTTTGTTTCCTACATTATATGTATTTCACATTGCTGAAAGCAAAACTTCTGATTTCACAGATCTACACTGGGCCCAAGAATGACCTTGTCATGAACTCCTGTGTTGCAGGCTATTGGATCACATTGTGAACCCTGAGTTGTGTTATTTACTGAAGAAAAAAAACCTCTAGTTGTGATGTAATTCAACCCATAGGACAGACCTTTAATCGCTCTGGCTGGAATACAGACACTCCCTTACTGTACGCCTTTGAACCCAAGCAATGAAGGTAAAGTTACTTTTAGGAGGAACACCTGTGTTTGAAAGTGATGTCTAAAGAATCCAAGTAAGATTTGACAGAACAGGATATTCCCAACTGTCAAGAGGAGAGGAAAGAGAGTCAACATAAGAAGAAGCAGTGCAGAGGATGAGAGAAGGAGGCAGTTTTACCTGGAGACTTTTACAGAGACAGGTTAAAGAGAGAACAAGTTAGACACGGGTGAAGATAGAATGAGCCAGAGAATGAGAAGGAGCCAGAAGACTAGAAGAGAATACTAGAGTTAGTTTGAGGCTATTTGGAACAATTCAGTCAGAAGTGAAAGATGCCAGTTTGAATCATTTAGTGTTTAGAGCCAGAACAGCTGAGTTGACCAGCCAGCCAGAGTTCAGAAAGAAAAAGAAAGGCAGAGTTTATTCAGCATAAGTCTCAGAGGCTGAAAACATTCTAGACCTAGATAAGATTGCACAGACCCTAGAAGCTTCCAGGACTAGGTACAGGTTAGCAGTTGGAGGAAGTAAGCCTCTGAGATTACAGTTACATCAGGCAATAAAACATACTTTTTACACTCCTGTGTGATAGTCACTGCCTACACAAACAGAACAAGAACTATATCTGTCACAATCATGCTGTCCCTGTCTTCACTATTTTGCTTTTCTTTGTACATCATCGCTTGCCTTCTTTGCATTTTGAGTTAAGCAATGTTGAATTAATGTTATAATTGAAGATAGATTCTCATACAATATATCTTGGCCACTGTTTCCCTCCTCTCTTCCTAGCAACCCTAGATCAGCCCCACCCTCCACCCCCATTTCCTCTTCAGAAATCACCAGCCCTCCAAAAGAGGACAGCCAAACAGGACAAATCAAGATAGAAAAAGACAAGATGAAAGCCTTCGTATTGAAACTGGACAACACAACCTGATAGGAGGAAAAGAGTCTCGAGATCAAGGAAAAGAATCAGAGCTATGCCTGCTCTCATTGTTAGACCAACAAAAACACCAAGTTGATAGCTATAACATCATCAGAGGACCTGGCATAGACCCATGCTGACTCCATGCTTGCTGTTTAAGTCTCTGTAAGGTTCCTGGAAATCCAGGCAGTGTTGGGCATGGGTTCCTTCCTGTGTCCTTGGTCTCAACTTAAACCAAACATTGGTTGTCCAATCAAACAAGTTTGTTACCATCTTGCCCCAGCACATCTTTCAGGAAAGACCAATTGTGTGTGGTGGGGGTGGGGGTATAGGTAGAGATTGGTGTCCGGATCTCTCTTTCTATAGCCAGTAGAGTACCTTCTCTCCTACAAGAGACTAGAACATAGGAGTGAAGATTGACCTGCTACAACTGTGCTCCAAGCCTGGCAGGGTCCATCCCAAATCCAAGCTTGGCAAGATCACCCAAGTTCTGGAAACAAGATACAAAATTTAAGGTCACAGGTTCTTCCCCTGTGGTTTCAGTTCAGCACTATTCCAGCCATCTGTGTTTGGCAGAGTCAGAGCCCCAGGGAAGGAGAATACTGTGAGAGTGCATTGCATGAACCTGTGAGGATAAAGCCTAAGTTGAATTTTGAGGCCACAAGATGTTGAGATACCTAAGCTATGAGACACCTGCCATGGAGAGCGGCATATAGAGAGTGCAAGTAACTAAACTGAGAGATGTATGAGAAGCTGAAGGGATAGGGCCTTTTGAAACTGAGGGCCCCTGTGTCTGAGACAGCTAGATGATTTGTTGTTTGCCCTCTGGGTTTCTTGCTTGGGTCCAATCCTCCCTCACTATGTACACATTCTTCTCTGTTGGAATGAGAAGGGGTATTCTGTGCCATTGTATGTTGGAAAGATATAATTTGCTTTCTGATTTTACAAGATGTAGCAATGAAGAGATTGTCTTGAGTGCCAGGAAAAACTTTAGGCATTTGAGCAATGTATGACCTCTTACGATCATTGAAGTAAGCTAAACGCATTCTTAGTCTTGGATTACCATGAGCCTATAGTGACCAGGGTCCGGATGTAGTGGATTGAATTAAATTGAAATGGTTGAAGACTCTCCAATCCAATTGAAAAAGGCTCCCAGATAGGGGGCCAGGACAACTGGCCTGCACTGCAGCACACAAATATGGCGCTGGAAACCCACACATGGCTGCGCTTGGAAGAGGGCGGTGGTGCACAGGGAGCCAGAGGCGAAGGAAGCTGGCAAGCTGAAGCTGAGGGCACATCAGCAGCACTCTCGATCTGATTTGTATTCACTGTAAGCAGCATTGCTCCCAAGGACTTCTGGTTCCAGACCAAGGGCTCCAGCTCACTGGAAATCCTTAGCATGAAGGAGGCTGCAGTCTTGGATTCCCTGGTGAAAGACGGACTCCACTGCTCTCTGGTCTGCCCCCTGATGATGATAGTGTGACCACTGGCATCTTCATGAACTTCGGAGGTCACAACATTTCCCCACGGACTCTCATGGCTCCTCGGATGATTTCTGAGGGAGGCTTAGGAGGCATTGCTCAGATCAACTCTTCTCTTCTTGGGTAGAGCCAGGTGACCTCCAGCTGGCACCTCCTCCAGACCCGTGGCATCACCTGAGTCATCAGTGCCATCGAGATCCCCAACTTCAACTGGCCCCAGTTTGAATATGTTAAAGTGCCTCTGGCTGACATTTCTCATGCCTCCATTAGACTGTACTTTGACCTTATGGCTGACAAGATCCACAGTGTGAGAAGGAAGCATGGGGCTACCTTGGTGTATTGTGCTCCAGGCGTGAGTGGCTCAGCCACTCTCTGTATTGCCTACCTGATGAAATGCCTCAATTTGTGCCTGTTGGAGGCATACAACTGGGTGAAAGCCCGGAGGCCTGTCATCAGGCCCAAGCTGGGTTTCTGGAGCAGCTGATAGACAAGAGCCAGCTCGTTGGGAAGTCTACGGTGAAGATGGTACAGACACACTATGGCATCATTCCAGACATTTATGAGAAGGAGTCCTGACAATTGATGCCTTATTTGGGGATTTAGTGTTGCCACAGATGGCATCCACAGCCACTCCCTCAGCAGTACCAGCATCTACCACACACCATCTTTTCCTCTCTGTGGTTCTCCTGAGAGCATTTCTATACTGGGTGTTCAGTTTTAAGAGATGCAGAGGGGAACTACATACATTGCTAGTGACGCTTTTGAAAACTAGCATTTTGAAATAGTGAACATGAAAATCTTTAACTGGCCTTTAATCAGTTGTAACAACTGGAACAGTGTAGGACACTGTTCCTGCTTTCTTACTGGCTCCTGCCTTTTTGGAGCCTTAGCAGGTACAGGAATTCATTGCAAACATTAGTTTTGGCCCTGATTAACCCTCTAGAGACCAACTTTGCCAAGGGCTGCAGGCTAGACAGAAGTTTAGGGAAAATGAAGGCCAGCTCAGTCCCTGAAGGATTAGCTTGGTCTTTTCCCTCTGTTATATGATTCTATACGTTCACCATTGTTTTTTAGTTGATAAGTGGTTTTGATAAAATCTGTGGCAAAGACCTTCTTGAAATCAGTGTGCCCTGGGATCACATTAGCATTATTTTTAATAAACTTTATATATATATATATTCCCAGATAGGCTGGTATCTTTGAACATTTGTCTCTCCTTTGTGGCTTTCTTTTGGGAGTTTATGGAAGCTTTTATAGCAGAAGCCTTTCTAGATTCCTTGTTGGGCATGGGATTTGAGTGTCTATAGACTCAACCCATTTCTTGTTTTTTGTTTCTACTGTGTTGTGTTTGAAACTGATCAGTGAGCTTCCTTATGCTGTCATGCCTTTCCAATTATAGACCCTAAATAGCATTAAGATGCAGTGTGGGGAATTGCAGGCTGGTCTCCAGTCGAGCTGAGGTCTGAACCCTGAAGGGTGATAATTCACCTAAATGGCATGGTAGGCGTTCCCTATGCTCCTGGAATCTGGCCCCTGCTTAAGTTACCCCCCCCACAGCCCCCACAAGAGAAGCATGGCTAGAAGTCATGTAGGCAATGGCCCAAGCTTCTGACCTTCAGGCTAAACTCCTTCCCAGTTACCTAGCAACAGTAAAGACCATAAAAAGGGCTTTTAGGCCCCCACCTCGCTCTCTTATGCTCTTACTTCTTACTCTCTTACTTGTCTCCCTCTTACCCCTCACTCTCACCCTCTCCTCTCTCTCTCTCTCTCTCTCTCTCTCTCTCTCTCTCTCTCTCTCTCTCTCCCTCCCTCCCTCTCTCTCTCTCTCTCTCTCTCTCTCCCTTCTCTCTTTCCCCCTGAATTTCTGTAATAAAGCTCTAAAACCATAGAGAGTCTCTGATCATCAAGATTCGCTGTGCTCACTCTCGCCAGTGTTGGGAACCTCTTCCCTCATCCCTCTCCCATAACCCCAGTGGCTTTAGCAAAGTAGCTCCGGGAATCCCAGGTAGGGCTACCCCTGGCCATTCCCTGAAGAGTGGGTCAAAGGCTTGAATGCCCACCCAGGGATGAGTGGAAGGTATCTAGAAGCCCTCCCATGCCTGACAGATCAGAAAATAGGTAAAACTCTGGCAGGGTGTGGGTTTTCCCTTCCCCCTCTTCCCCAGGGCCCCCTTTTTAGTTCCCGACAATGCAGTAGAAGCAATTGCTATTCAGTGCTAAGATATTTTGTGAGCCTGGTGGGTATTTTTATTTTTAATTTTGGTTTTGGTTTTAGTTTTGAAGACAATGTTTCTCTGTGTAGCCATGGCTATCCTGAAAGTGGGTATATAGAACATGCAAGCCTCAAACCTCTGGGTTCCTTCTCTCTTGTTTGATGGATTGATTTTTAGAGGGGAGACAGGGTCTTAATATGTACCTCTGGCTGTCCTGTATAGAACAGGTTGACATGTAATTCAATGAGATCCATCTGCCTCTGCCTCCTGAATGCGGAGATTAAAGGGAGCCCTGAGTCAATACATCCAGTTTGCCCATCACTTTTTGTAGTTAGTAACTATTCATACAATTTCTCTGATGTGTGCTCAGTACTGTTTGATTGTTGTGGTCTCTATCTTTCTCTCCCTGTCCCACCCTACCTCCTTTTCCTCCTACCTGTGTTAATTGGCATTTCTCTTGCAAGGCTGTATCTTATTCAAAGAGCAAAGAAATGACAGAAGTGAACCCCATTATTCACTTTTCTTCTAAGATCACTTGGTGATTGTATTAGAACCTCTGGGTCAAGAAATAAGTGGAGGAACCACCAGAATTATATGAATATATTGTCAATGAAGTATACATTTACATGATTGTATTTTGGATTCTGTTGTACACATGTGGGATAATTTAGGATGCAGTGACCTATGATGATGTGTATGTGAACTTCACTCAAGAAGAATGGGCTTTCCTGGATCCTTCACAGAAGACTCTCTACAAAGATGTGATGCTGGAGACCTACAGGAACCTCACTGCTATAGGTAAGACAGTGAATTTTCCTTCACTTTTTAAAATAAGGGGGAAAATGTTTCTTTGTTACTGATGTTATTCTGTAACTTCAATTGAGAATGAGGAGTGAGGTAAATAAATCATGTTCACTGAATACAGTAACTTAAATATTATCTAATTTCCAATAATATATCATACATTTTCTGGTACTATATTTTAGGCTACAATTGGAAAGACCATAATATTGAAGAACATTGTCAAAGTTCTAGAAGACATGCAAGGTAATTTTCATGTGCAAGTTGGTGTGAATATGCCTCTAAAGAAATTTTAATGTGTCCTGGACATTTTAAAGAAAAACAACAGTGTAAAAATGACACTTTTTTAGTATATTGATGATTATTAAATTCACAAATATCCATGAACCTCAGTGACAGGTATCTGATTTGTGTTTGCAAGGCATTCCTCTAAGAAAGAAGACAAGGAAACATTGCCTTAACAGACATTACCACTTGAATCATAAGCACATTGCAGCTACTCTGTAGGACTACCAATCTCTTTACATTCATACTACTCGCATATTGCAAACGATATATACATCAAATGGTAGTATATGTCCAAAATCTAATAAGCAAATATTCCATAGCAAAGATGATGTTGCTCATATACCTATAGTAACATTGCTAAGGTTAGTGAGAGGGGCAGTTTACAAGAGTCAAGAATGTCGTTGAGGAGAAATCTTAATCCCTATACCACATGTCTTTGATGAACAAAAAGTCAAACTGTGTGGATGCAATGTGGAAATCTTTCATTTGTTATTCTTCTTTTAATAGGTATCTCATGTATCACAGTGGATACAAGCCGTGTGAGCATAGGGATATTCAAAGAAGCAATGTACCTCTCCCTCTCCCAGAACAATTAAAAGATATTCCCTCATTTGAGTAGATTTTCTCAGTGTGATACAAGTTTATAATTAGTTTTCCAACTTCATTGGGAATATATCCACAAACTCACACTGCAGAAAATTCCTATGAGTTCTAGGAATGGTGAAATTTTTCTTTGTTTGTCCTGGTTCCCATTACAAATTCTGTATGTAAATGTAGTGTATTTCACACTATAGGAAAATTTATAATTATACTCAGTGTGGTAAAGATGTAAGTTCTTCCAGTTCTCTTCAAATATGTAAAAAATCTCATAGAAAAAAAGGACACTATAAATGCGAGGCATGTAATAAACACTCTTAGCATTACAAGCATTTTTAAAGAAGCAAAACAAGCCATAATGAAGGGAAACCATGATTGTAAACAAAGTGATAAGACCTTAATATCTGGTTTCTTTTTAAAACCTAGACTGTATTATAAAATAAAGTCCCACAGATAAACACATTCAATGGTATAATGAATGTGATAAAGCTTTGACATGTACCAATTATCTTTGTAGGCATGAAAGAAGTCTTATTGGAGAGAAATACTCTGAATATACTCAGTGTGGTAAAGCTTTTGCATATCACAGTTATCCTCAAAGGCATGAAAGAATTCATACTGGAAACACTATGAAGGTTTTAAATATGGTGAAGCCTTTGCAGATCACAGTAGTCTCCAAATACATAAAAGAATATATTCTCGAGGTAAACCCTACAAATATAATCAAAGTGATAAAGCCTATTCACAATATAGTCATCTCCAAATTCATAAAAGAGCACATACTGGAGAGAATCCCTATGAATGTAATCAATGTGATAAAACCTTTCTATATCACTGTTATCTTCAAATACATAGAAGAATGCATACTGGAGAGAAACCCTACAAATGTAATCAAAGTGATAAAGCCTATTCACATCACAGTTATCTCCAAATCCATAAAAGAACACATACTGGAGAGAAACCTTATGAATGTAAGCAATGTGGCAAAGCCTTTGCATGCTATGGTCAGCTTCGAAGACATGAAAGAATTCATACTAGAGAGAAACCTTACAAATGTAGTCAATGTGATAAGGCCTTTGCACGACACAGTCATCTCCAAATCCATAAAAGAACACATACTGGAGAGAAACCTTATGAATGTAATCAATGTGGTAAAGCCTTTGTATGTTCCAGTCATCTCCAAAGACATAAAAGAATGCATACTGGGGAGAAACCTTATGAATGTCATCAGTGTGGTAAAGCCTTTGCATATCATTGTGGACTTCAAAGTCATGTAAGAACACATACTGGAGAGAAGCCCTATGAATGTATACAATGTGGTAAAGCCTTTGCATGTCACATTAGTCTTCAAAACCATGAAAGAATACATACTGGAGAGAAACCCTATGAATGTAATCAATGTGATAAAGCCTTTGCATATCACCGTAGTCTTCAAAACCATAAAAGAACACATACTGGAGAGAAACCCTATGAATGTGATCAATGTGGTGAAGCCTTTCCATATCATAATCATCTTCAAATACATAACACATAGTGGAGAGAAACCCTATAAATGTAATCAATGTAGTAAAGCTTTTGTATGTCATAGTAATCTTCAAAACCATAAAGAATTCACTCTGGAGAGAAACCCTATGAGTGTAATCAATGTGGCCTTTTCACAACCAAGTAATCTCCAAATACATAAAAGAAAGTATACTGGAGAAAAACCTTTGAAAATTAATGAATGTGATAAATCCTTTTCCTTTCATGTACAACTTCAAAGGCAGGAAATAATGCATACAGAAGAGTAACCTTACAAATGTAATCAGTGTAAAGCCTTTGTGTTTCATGATTATCTGCAAAGACAAAGAACACATACTGGAGGGAAAACCCTGTGAATGTAATCAATATGGTAAAGCCATATTTCAGATCACAGTAGTCTCAGAATTCATAGATGAGTATATACTGGAAAGAAACCCAATGAATGTTATCACTGAGGTAAGGTCTTTTCACAACCAAATAATCTCTGAACACATAAAAGAACTTATTAGAGAGAAACCATATGTATGTAGCCAATATGGTAAAGCCTTTGAAAGTCACAGTGATCTTCAAAGATGGTGGTTTGAATATGCTTGGCCCATGGGAAAGTGGCACTATTAAAAGATATGTTCTTGTTTGAGGAATTGTTTCACTGTGGGGGTGGGCTTTTGGGCTCTTCCGGCACTGTACACTGCCATGCTTCCCTCCATGATGATAATGGACTGAACCTTTGAATCTGTAAGGCATCTCCATTAAATGTTGTCTTTTATAAGAGTTGCCTTGGTCATGGTATTTTTTTCACAGCAATAAAATCCTAATTCAGACAAGCGGCACGCGCGCACACGCGCCCGCGCACACACACACACACACGAAAGAAATCACACTGGATAGAAGCCCTATGAATGAAAACAGTGCTGTAAAGCATTTACCCTTCACAGTTATCTCCAAATGTAGAAAAGAGCACATACTGAAGAGAAACTGAAGAAATACAGTCTTTAGCTTGGCTAATGTGCACCAAAGCTGTTTGCAGAAGCTTTTCCCTTCCCCCAGCTGCTTGAAGAATTTTCCCTTTCCCTGCCAATGTAAGCAAGTTCAATAGTTCAATACCACCCAGCTCCTTCCCCATCTGAGAGGACTAAGAGGTCATAGCTGGCAAAGCAAGATTAGCTGTCCTCAAAAATTAGCTATAACACAGATAACAGTCCTTGGAAACCCTGCCTCAGTTTGAATTCTGAAATAAACTCTTTATCTTTATACTCTTTATACTGTGTTAACCTTGCTGACAAAGTTTTCTGGCACATCAATAGCTGATCACTAAGAACAAAAATGTACTACTGCGTTGCTGACCAAATCATAATAACCCACCATGGGGGCAAACAAAGTATTTTCTGGTTTCAGGTCTGGTTTTAGTCCCAAGGGGACTACTGGTTATCTTGGTTTGGTTTTAAGCCGCTCTTAGTTTTGGGGGGCCTTCTTGTGGAGAGGGGCCCATTTGGGGTGGTCGCAGTGACAGGCAGACGTGCCAGAACGTCGCGGGCCACAATGCTGGAGGACGCTCCAGTGTCAAGTTGGGAAGTTGGATCAGAACCGGTCCTTCTTAAGCCAGCAGCAGTGAGGGTTCAGCCTGGCGCAGATAGTGTCAGGTTTCTCTGGATTGTTTGGTTACTTTCTCGACGTGGTAAAGCCTTTGTTTTATGAGGTTGCTTGGATCCAACAAACCTCAAAACACCAGATCAATGCAAATGAAAAGTATTTTATTGTAAATAAACCATTGGGGTTAAAGGGTTAGAGTTACTAATCTATCAGGGCTTCAGAATAGACTCAGGAGTGGAACTGCAACACTAGGCCAGAGTGCTACAGAGCTTTTTAGAGTTAGGATTGGGGGCAGGGGAGGGGGTGAATAGCTCAGAGAGGTTAGGGGTTAGGATTATGGGGTAGGGGGTTAGGGTTTGGGTTTTGATATGAGGGTTAGGGTTTGGGGCATTAAGGTTAGGGGGTGTTAGGGGTTAGGCTTGGGGGGATTAGGGTTAGAGTTACAGGGTTAAGATTAGGGGGTTAAAGTTAGGGGGTTAGGGTTGGAGAGTAGGGTTAGTGTTATGAGGAAAAGAAACATTAGTAGTGATTCCTATTAGGGTTAGGGTTATGGGGAAAGAATAAAAGAAATCATAGCAGTGATTCCTATTAGGGTTAGGGCTTTGTTTAGGGTTAGGTGTTACAGAAAGAAAGAGGAGAAAGAAGAAAGAAATGAAAGAAAGAGAAGAAAGAAAAAAGGGAGGAAAGAAAGAAGGCATGATTTTGATGAAGGAAATGTGAGGAGGTTGATTGGGGAAAGATAGAGATGAAAATGATATAAATACAGTATTCGCATATAAAATTCATGATATCCTTGTTTTTACTAGCTGGCTATTATTCCATTGTGTAAATGAACCACATTTTCTATATTCTTTCTTAATTCATAGGATATCTGGGTTGTTTCCAGCTTCTGGCTATCACAGATAAGGCCACTATGAACATAGTAGAGCACGTGTCCTTATGGCATGGTGGGGGATCTTCATATGTCCAAGAGTGATATAGCTGGGTCTTCAGGTAGAGCTATTTCTAATTTTCTGAGGAACCTTCAGATTGATTTCCAGAGTGGTTCTACCAGTTTTAGACTAAAGTTTCATGTAGCAAACATCAGTTTATTACTCCTAGAATGGCAAGCCACCTCAAGACAGAATAAGCAGTAAACAACACAACACTTAGCATTCAATAATGAGTGACTCAGATTCCAGCTCTGAATCCCAGACCAGTGGGTTGCTAGATAGCATCCTAGAACCTTCATCTGTAAAACTGACTGAATAGCACATGCCTTTCAGGATTGCTGCAAAATTAGGAGTGAAATATGTAAAACTGTGCATGCACTATTACCTAATGGACACTAAATAAACAAACATTAATTACTATTTCTGTCATTGGTGTTAGTGTTGTCACCTATGCAGGATAAGTGACAACAGTAAGTGTACACTGGTAAACTGTCTTGTTTTTTCACATCATTAGGAATAATGAGAGATCGAGACTAAGACAACTCTAAGACAATTAGCATTTTGGGTTGATCTCAATGATACCCTTTTTACTTGATCTTGGTAACTCTGAAATTTGCTAATATTCAACCCACCTTTTATCTTTTTTTTAAATTTTTTATTAGGTATTTTCCTCATTTACATTTCCAATGCTATCCCAAAAGTCCCCCATACCCTCCCCCCTCCCACTCCCCTACCCACCTACTCCCACTTTTTGGCCCTGGCGTTTCCCTGTACTGAGGCATATAAAGTTTGCATGACCAATGGGCCTCTCTTTCCACTGATGGCCGGCTAGGCCATCTTCTGATACATATGCAGCTAGAGACACGAGCTCCAGGGGGTACTGGTTAGTTCATATTGCTGTTCCACCTATAGGGTTGCAGATCCCTTTAGCTCCTTGGATACTTTCTCTAGCTCCTCCATTGTTTTTGTCTGTTTTTAAAAACATCATATAAAATTCAATATCAAGGCAAGCTGACAACTGGTTTTTCTTTTTTAATTATTTATTTTTTAGTGTGTGTGTGTGAATGTGGGGGAACCCTCAGAGACTAGAAGTGTCTAGTCCCCTGGAGCTGGAGTTAGAAGCAGTTGTGAACTTTCCAATGTGGGTGCTGAGAACCAGGCCTTGGTCTTCTTCAATGGCAATCTGTGCTCTTAATCACTAAGCCATCTCTCCAGCCCCATAACTGCTTCTCTTAGTGAAGAAAGGAATACCTGCTTTAAAATTGTATCACATTACCTGGTAAGGACTATCACAAACAACAGATGCCATTAAAAAAAAAATACAGGTTGTGATTTAGCAATTAAGAGCTAAAAGACCTGCACAGTGTAACAGGTATCCCTCTAACTGTCCTCAACCTTCTGTCAGATTTGCATCAGATGTGTAATGGAGCCCTCAGATAGGATGTTCTCAAAGATTGGACACAATATTGCCCACCAAATTTGCAGAGCAAATACATGTTGTCTCAAATTATTGTATATTCTTCAAGACTGTGACTCCCTAAATGATTTTTACTGTTTGTTCCAATTTGTTTGCTATGCAGTGAAAAACATCACAATCAAAACTAAATTGAGGGTCTTATTTCTTTGGTCTCACAACTTATAGTCATTAAGTTTATAGTTATAGTTTCCCCTTATCACGAAGGGAAATCAAGGCAGTAACCCTGGCAAGCAGGAGCCTGGAATCCGCAATTATGGCAGCGACCATGGAGGACTGCTATTTACTTGCTTGCTCCCCATGGTTGGCTGAGCTTGTTTTTTCATATGACCAAGGACTACCTAACCTAGGGATCACATTGTCCACAAGTCGTTGGGCTTTCTCATCAATAATTAATCAAGAAAATGCCCAACATATTTGCTCATAGGCTGGTTTGATGAAGATCTTTTCTCAATTAAGGAGTCCTCTTTGTAGATGAGCCACACTTGTGTAGGTTGACAATTAAAAACAAAACAAAAAGTCCAACAACAACAAGAGAAAAACCCAGCATGCAGTTTTCTGACATTTTCTATATTTCACTTCCCCTAGAAAAAGTAGGGCTCAAAAACTTCTGAATAATGTTGGGTTGTACTTAAGGACACTAATCCATTTACACAATTTTCTCCCATTTAATTTATCTTAGACATTTTATTACAGTCCTTCAGAGAACAGAGGGGAAATTTCATTCTCCTCTATCATAGTCTACCCTGATGTACATCAGCTCAGTAGCTTACCAATGACAAAGTTTTAGTGCAGGTTTTTTTTTTCTTTTAAAGTTCAGGGATACAGTGTTTCTGAACAGAAAGAACTGCATTAACTCCATTATTATACACCAAACAGCTTTGATAACAGGTTTGATAATGTTTCCTTAAAAAAAACATTTTTAAAGATTTATTTATTTAATGCATGAGTACACTAGTTGTCTTCAGACACACCAGAATAGGGCAATGGATCAGATTACAAATGGTTGTGAGCCACTATGTGGTTTCTGGGAATTGAACTCAGGACTTCTGGAAGAGGAGTCAGTGTGCCTAACCCCCGAGTCACTTCTTCAGCCCTTGATAATGTTTCTTAATGAATTTATCCTAAAATTATGGGGTTTTCAAACTTGCTTGCTTTCAAAACAGTTGTGAAGCCATTCGATAACAACTAATATTTCATTCATGGTTTGTCAAGCTACTTGTGCATGTCTCATGCTGCCATGCTGAAAAGGAGAAAAGATATTTTTACTTCCATGAAAGTTGTAGTGAATACATTTTTTGGACTGAAGTTCTAGTGATGACTGTAGTCATCAGACTTCAAGGCAAGAGTATAGAAGACTCATACCTTTCAAATTCTTTTTAATACTACAACTAAGGAGCTTTAGTTTAGGAATGACTAACATATTCCAAGAAAAGACTCCAATGGGCTTCAATGAGTGTCCCTGAGAAATGGGTAGTCCCACTGAAGTCACAGGCGCATAGATTTATTTCAGTATTTTACAGTACCTGTCTGCATAAAAATACATTCTAGTGATAATGTATATGTCATTATCAGGTAAGTATTTGCAACTGAGTCATGTTTTGGCTATAAAGTAAGCAAAAGAATTAAGAATCCTGTTGTAGCCAGGTGTTGTGGTGCACATCTTTAATCCCAGCACTCTGGAAGCAGAGGCAGGTGGATCTCTCTGCGTTCAAGGCAACCATGCTCTACAAAGTGAGTTCCAAGAAGGCAAGGCTACACAGTGAAGTCCTATCTTGGAAAAAAATCCTGGTGCAATAAAGTGTTTAATCAGGGACAGCAAGGTGGCTCATCTGAAGCCATTTGCAACCAAGTCTAATGACCTGAGTTCAATTCCTGGGACACATATAGTGGAAAGAGAGAATTAACTTCCTTGGCTTAACTTCTGGTCTCAACATGCACTTCTGAGGTTTACACACACCCAGAGAGAGAGAGAGAGAGAGAGAGAGAGAGAGAGAGAGAGAGAGACTCACATGTATCCACACACAAGTGCAATTAAAATGGAGCATAGGTCCATAGAATTATAAAATGGATAACAAAACACATGAAATAAAGAGAAGATTCAACTGATAGAGGGCTAATATCAAATATATACAAAGAAAGTTAGACTCCAGAGAACCAAATAACCCTATTTAAAACTGGGGAACAAAGTTAAAGAGAGAATTCTCAACTGAGGAAATTTGAATGGCTGAGAAGCACCTAGAGAAATGTTCAACATCCCAAGTCATCAGGGAAAGGCAAATCAAAACAACCCTGAGATTCCAGCTCACACCAGTCAGAATGGCTAAGTCCAAAAACTCAGGTGACAGCAGATGCTGGCGAGGATGTGGAGAAAGAGGAACACTCCTCCATTGTTGGTGGGATTGCAAGCTGGTACAACCACTCTGGAAAGCAGTCTGGTGGTTCCTCAGAAGACTGGACATAGTACGACCTGAGGGCTCAGCTATACCACTCCTGGGCATATACCCAAAAGACTCTCCAACATGTAATAAGGACACATGCTCCACATGTTCATAGCAGCCATATTTATAATAGCCAGAAGCTGGAAAAAACCCAGATGTCCCTCAACAGAGGAATGGATACAGAAAATGTGGTACATTTACACAATGGAATACTACACACCTATCAAAAAACAATGACTTCATGAAATTCACAGGCAAGTGGGTGGAACTTGAAAATATTATCCTGAGTGAAGTAATCCAGTCACAAAAGAACACACATGGTATGCACTCACTGATAAGTGGATAGTATCCCAAAAGTTCAGAATACCCAAGATACAATTCACAGATCATATGAAGCTCAAGAAAAAGGAAGACCAAAGTGTGGATGCTTCAGTGCTTCGTATAAGGGGGAACAAAATACTCACCTGATGAAATATGGAGACAACTCATGGAACAAAGACTAAAAGAAAGATCATCCAGAGAGTGCCCCACCTGGGGATCCATCCCATATACAGTTGCCAAACCTGAACTCCATTGCATATGCCAAGAAGTGCTTGCAGACAGGAGCTGATATATGGCTGTCTCCTCAGAGGCTCTTCCAGAGCCTGACAAATATGGAGGCAAATGCTCACAGCCAACCATTGCACTGAACACAGGGTCCCTGATGTAGGAGTTGGAGAAGGGACTGAAGGAGCTAAGGGGGTTTGCAGTCCCATGGGGGAAAGCAACAGTGTCATCCATTAAACTGAGCACAGGGTCCCCAATGAATTAACTAGAGAACCTGATATAGCATCTCCTGAGAGTCTCTGCCAGTGCCTGACAAATACAGAAGGGGATGCTTACAGTCATCCATTGGACTGAGCACAGGGTCCCCAATGGAAGAGCTAGAGAAAGGACCCAAGGAGCTGAAGGGGTTTGCAACCCTATAGGAGGAACAACAGTACGAACCAACCAGTACCTGCAGAGATCTCAGGGACTAAACCACCAGCCAAAGAGTACACAAGGACAAACTCATGGCTCCAGCTGCATATGTATTAGAGGATGACCTTGTGGGACATCAATGAAGGGAGAGGCTCTTGTAAAGGCTTGATGCCCCAAGGTGGGGAAATCCCAGAACAGTGGAGCAGGAGTAGGTGGGTTAGTGAGCAGTGGGAAGGGGGTGGGATAGGGGATTTTCAGAGGGGAAATGGGGAACGGGGGAATAAAAGTTTCAATGTACATAAAGAAAATATCTAATAAAAATACCTTAGTGACTATAAAGCTGTCCATCATCTATTGTTCAGGAACATTTTTTGTCTTGATAATAAAGTTAATAAACCTGTAAAAACAAACAAACCAAAAAAAGAAAAAAGAGAATAGCAAGGAATGAGTAAAAGCAATGTTTGAAGAAACTATGTTTTAGTATTTCAGACTGCAAACAAATCATGAGTCATATACAAACAAAACTAAAATAAAGTCCAAAGTGAGCTGCTTTTATCAGAGAAATAACAAAACATCAAATTCAAAGAGAAACTTCTGGAGCTTCAAATTGTGGGGGGAAAAAGACATAGCTTCTTTATTAAAAGGCTTCAAGTATTACAAAATATAGAAAGCAGAATATAATGGGAAACCTAAGGGAAGAATCACAGCTAACCTGAGTGTATTCATTGATAGACAACCTTTCACTTGCCTTCTTACTTTTTGTCCCTTTCTACGCTTTACTTTTAGTAATATTTTTATTTTACCTTCTACAGCAGGGATTTATCCGGTTTTTTTTTAATATGCCCACATTTGGGGGCTGGAGAAATAAATAAAAAGTTAAGAGCAGTTGCTGATCTTTCAGAGGGCCTGTGTTCTGTTCTCAGTACCCAAGTCAAGAAGCTCAATGGTTTGTCCATGTGATGATCAACAATGACTACATCCTATGCCCACTATGAGAAGGCAATATTGCTTTTCCTCTCCTAAAGTTTACTCATCAGGAAGAAGCATCTAATGTCAAATCACTACAAAGATTCACAATGTAGAAGGTGATCACAGGTAAATCATTTTGGTCATTTAACTCTGGAAACACCTTCAATGATGTCAGTTTAGGGTGCTAACAGAGGCCACTTGAGAAATCATTTGAAAGCAAATAAAGGAAATCCACTTGAGAAAGGATTAATAGTCATTATAAGGACCTCACATTGGAACTGTTGAATGTCACTGTATATGACTTTAAATATCAATTAAGAAAGGGGTAATTGTTCAAAATCTGAAGCTTATGATAGGCTTAATGAAAAAAAAAAACATCTTTCTTAGTCAATCATTAGATAGAAACTTATGATTTGAGCTCATTTTCCAGTCAATGAAAGCTTGTAGTTTGAACTTGTTTTCTAGTTGGCATAGCCACAGCCTTCAGTAGGTCAGAAGCAAAAGTCATGTAACAGGTTCAATATTGACAGTAGGAATTTTTAAAAATACCTATAGCCAATAGACACATGAAATTTTAATATAAAAATGGAAACAAAAGTAGAAAATTAAATAATATTGAATGAATACAGTATTGCATATGCTTATGATATAGTGTAGCTAAATCAGAATATATTTATTAGTCAGGCATGGTGGCGCACACCTTTAATCCCAGCACTCGGGAGGCAGAGGCAGGTGGATTTCTGAGTTCGAGGCCAGCCTGGTCTACAAAGTGAGTTCCACGACAGCCAGGGCTATATAGAGAAACCCTGTCTCGAAGAAAAAAAAAAAAAGGAAAGAAAAGAAAAGAAAAAAATATATATTTATTAATACTGTTGAGTGAAACATTATAAGATAACTTTAAAATATTTATTTACTTGTATGGGTAGATGTATCTACTTGCACACATGAAAGTACCACAGTGAACATGTAGAGACAAGAGGACAACATTCAGAAGTTAGTTCTCTCCCCCCACCATATCTATTCTGGGGCTAAAACTCAGATCATCAACCCACTGAGACATCTCACTGGCCCTAAATAAAGTATTTAAATCTATATTTATATCCTTCAAAGTTTCATACTCAAGTTGACTAGAAAACAAAACAGAAGATACCATCTTAGTTCAATTTCTGTAATAATAACCACATGCCACAGCCTGGGTAATTTTTTAAAGAAAATAGATTTACTGGGCTCATGACTGTGGAGACTAAGTTTCAAGAACACAAAAACAGTATCTGATAAGGGCTTTCTTGCTACATCATAACATGATGAAGGTATCACCTAGTGAGACAGAGCAAATTTGATAATGAGGTTTGTCTTATTGTCCTTATAAAGCCACTTGTGCCATCACGGGGATTCTATTCATGATCATATCTAAATTTGAGTTACTAGGCAGGTATTGAAACACTGAGTGGACCCTGATATAGCTGTCTCTGGTGAGGCTATGCCAGTTCCTGGCAAATACAGAAGTGGATGCTCATAGTCATCTATTTGATGGAACACCCTCCCCAATGGAGGAGCTAGAGAAAGCACCCAAGGAGCTGAAGGGGTCTGCAACCCTATAGGTAGAACAACAATATGAACTAACCAGTACCCCCAGAGCTCGTGTCTCTATCTGCATATGTAGCAGAAGATGGCCTAGTCGGCCATCATTGGGAAGAGAGGCCCCTTGGTCTTGCAATCTTTATATGCCCCAATACAGGGGAATGCCAGGGTCATGAAGTGGGAGTGGGTGGGTAAGGGAGCAGGGTGGGGTGAGGGTATAGGGGACTTTCAGGATAGCATTTGAAATGTAAATGAAGAAAATATCTAATAAAAATTTGGGGGGAAATAGGGGGAAGAAAACACTGAGCAAGGGCTGGAGAAATGGCTCAGCAGTTGAGAGCACTGACTGCTCTTCCAGAGAGGTCCTGAGTTCAATTCCCAGCAACCATGGTGGCTCACAACCATCTGTAATGTGATCTGATGCATTCTTCTGGTGTGTCTGAAGACAATGGCAGTGTACTAAGATATATAAAACAAACTCCTAAAAAAAGAAAAAGAAAACACTGAGCAAAAGCTCTGATTCTTAGCACACAGCAATAGATGTGTTATTGCTTTGAATAGAAAAAAATCTTGCTTCATAGATAGGGTGACCCATGACAAGCAGGAGAAGTGGATCCCAGTGTCCTGGGACACTGTGTCCTCCCTTGAAAAGTACTATTGCACCTGTGAGTAGTGGATACTTGCTTTGCACACAAAAAAAGAGAGATTGATCAGGTTTATATTAGATGCTGTCTAATGTACTTCCTGTAGGTGGCCTCCAACAGATATCTTCAGAAAGAAGTTAAAAAGCAGAGAGCAATGAAGGTTATTCTCTCTGGGTTTTGCCTTGTTTTTTCTCTGGACAGCTGTTGTCATAGAATAGGTGAGTTAAGAGACAAGATGGGAGGGCTCTTGGTGATCACTCTTTGACTCTGTACCACCACCTCCATACTGACTCTGTCTAACCATACATGGGCCAGATTCATTTGTATTAATGAATCTTTCCCTAGATTCTGATTATCACCTTGACAATTTCCACGAGTTGTAGTTAACAGTCAGCATACAATCCATGTTCTGTATACATGAGACTTTGGTTCCAGGCCCCCTCATCAATATCACATCTAAGGATGACCAGGTCTCCTATGTAAAATTGTGTAGTAATATCATAGAACCCAGACACATTCTCCTTACACTGTAAATCAACTTAGATGTTTTACAATATTCAATACAATGCTGATTCTAAGAAAACACATTAAATTACTAGGAAATCATGCCAAGCAAACAGATAATCTGCATGTTTGATACAGAAATATTCCTTCTCCTCCGCACTCCTTCCATTTTTCCTCATCTATATCCTTCTACATTTTCTTTTCCTTTCCATTTCTTTTTTTTCCACAAGGACAGTGATGTATTAAGATAGACTCTCACATGTAGCTGAGGGTAGTATTAAATTGAAAATCCTCCTCTACTACTTGAAGGCTGAGATTATAGGTGTGTATATCATGCCCAGGTTTTTCAAGCAGAAATCCATGGATGTGGAACCCTGAGCTACAGATTAACTGTCTAATCTTTGGGAAATTGCTAAAATGATGACAATATTGAGGAGTAGACCCAGAGAGTACAGCCATGCCCTCACTTCTGTTAGCTCCTGGAAGCCATTTACTAAAGGGATATGGAGTAAGCCTAGGCATTAATTCTAAAGCAGTCTGTTTCACTTGAGACAATAAGAGGCACCAAAAATGACCAAGAGGAACTAGAGCTTAAAGCACAGTAAAGGTCCTCTCAAACCACACAAGGACTCCAGGAGATACTCTAACAGATTTAATGGTCCTTGGCCAAAGAGGACCAACCACGTTGTGTTATGAGGTGTAGGAGAGGGATCCCTCTAGCTTCTGATAGTGACTAACAATCACATACATATTTTAAAACTGTGCAGTTTCTTCCTACTTGTGACATTCTGGATGAAAATGGCCCCCATAGGCCCATAAGGAGTGGGCCTATTAGGAGGTGTGGCCTTTTTGGAGGAAGTTTGTCACTGTGGAGTGGGCTTTGAGATTTCAGATGCTCAAGACAGGCCTAGTTGCTCCCTTTCTCTTCTTGATGCCTGCTAATCCAGATGTAGAAGTCCCAGCTACCTCTCCAGCACTATGTCTACCTGCATGCCACCATGCTCTCCACCATGATGATAATGGACTAAACCTGTCAACTTTAAGCCAGCCCTAACTAAATATTTTCTTTTATAAGAGTTGTTATGGCCATGGTGTCTCTTTACGAAAGTAGAAACCCCCAACTAAGATACTACCCATTTGATTTTTGGGGACCTTCTTAGTTAGGTTTTCCTGGAATCCAAACTGAGGGCATGGGAAAGATCTAAGAGCAAGTGGGCCTCTTACCTGTTCCTTTATTTTATTTTTGAGACAGCTCAGGCTGGCCTCAAGCTTGCAATCCTCCTGCCTCAGCCTCTTGATTGCTGTTATTATAGATATGAAGCATCATACCTGGATAGACTCAGAGACTTCACTCTGGAAACTTCAAGGTTTCTGAAAAAAAATAGGAAATGGGTTGAGGTGGGTTAAATAGATCCATCCTTGTTTGTATGTATTTCCAGTATTTAATTGGCTTAGTGTCTCGCCTCAAAGATGCTTAGTGGTAGGAAATTTTGAAGTGAGTTTGGCCATCCGGCGGCCACAGAGAACTGGCTATACCTGAAAAGGAGGCTGGGAATGAAATAGGAAAGGTGGTGGAAAGAAGAATGAAGCCAAGATAAAGGCTCTCTGATCAAGGCTCAAAGTTTAATTTTCAGCTCTGGAAATATATAGAGGAAAAACCCAAAGACCCATCCTTTATTTTGGCTGGGTTCTGTCGCTTTGTTTCAGCTGGATTCTGTTGCAAAACAAGCTCAGCAGCTGATTGGGAAAGTCTGCTTCTGCAGGAAATTGCAGGTGAGCAAGGTAGAATTCCACCTAGGTCAGAAGACTCCACCCAGGTCAGCAGCACCAACTGTGGCAAACAATTAAGGTCTGATTAGCCCCCTCAGGGCTGGGGGAAGGGCAGAGGTGAGAAATAGCCAATGCAGGCACATTGACAGCCATGAGAACTGACAGCTTGATTGAGTAGTAGTTAGCTGACTGCCAATCCCACTATTAACCATCCCTCACATTGGAGCTGTTTTGTGCATGAGCCAACACCACCAGAATTCCTGGTAACTTCCAAGATGTCCTTGCACTCATAGCCTCATTAAGTAATTGTCTTAGTCAGGGTTTCTATTCCTGCACAAACATCATGACCATGAAGCAAGTTGGGGAGGAAGGGTTTATTCAACTTACACTTCCATACTACTGTTCATCACCAAAGGAAGTCAGGACTGGAACTCAAGCAGGTCAGGAAGCAGGAGCTGATGCAGAGGCCATGGAGAGATGTTCCTTACTGGCTTGCTTCCCCCTGGCTTGCTCAGCCTGCTCTCTTACAGAATCCAAGACTACCAGCCCAGAGATGGTCCAACCCACAAGGGGCCTTTCCCCCTTGATCACTAATTGAGAAAATGCCTTACAGTTGGATCTCATGGAGGCATTTCCTCAACTGAAGCTCCTTTCTTGTGATAACTCCAGCTGTGTCAAGTTGACACAAAACTAGCCAGTATAGTAATTAATATTTATGATAATCTTGGACCATCGAGAGGAGTAATTATACTGTTTATTCTGATTCCTAAGGCAGGCACTTACATACTACACTTAATTAACACTAAAAAATACTAACAGTTATTGAACTCTATGGGCCAGGAATTGTGTTCCATGCTTTATAGGGATTATCTCATTGTAGAAACATTCCCAAATGAAACAGCTTTAACTAAAAATATTTTGGGACTTAACCTTTAGTTGGCTGAAAGTTGTACATATATGGAAAACACATTTACTAAGGAGGCTTTGATTAAATGAGGCTTCCATGTTCTCCTTTTGGACTGTTTGTGTGCATAAACATATTAAGTCTGGTGAGTGTGTTCAAAATGTATTTTTGAACTGTGCTGTCCTTCATTAGCACTAGTAATCCCTTAACCATGGGAAATACATGACAAAACTCCAGTTGAATAGCACCAAGCCTTATGCATGCTGTTTTTCTCTACATGAATGTTGATGATAAACTTTAGCCTATAAATTAAACACAATAACAGACTAACAGCAATCTTTAACTGTATGCTACCATAAAGGTACTGTAAACTGGCTGTTTTTACCCTTAAAATATTACATGCACTATTTTTCCTGTGATGATGTGAGATGGCAATGCCAATCCATAGTAAAAGTATCCAGAAAACACAAGCACTGCGGCATCAATGGACTTCTATGGAAGCGTTATCTGAATAGAGCTGTAGTAACAGTAGATTTGAGACAGAAACAGTGATGGAGCAACACATGGGTGGGTGACATATACAGACTGGATACAAGACAAAGGGATGGTTTACATCTTAGGAGAGACCAAGAAAGACAGCACAAAACTGTGCTTTGAGCTTTTCTGTTCCTAAGCTAGTCGTGGCACAGATCTCATACAGCTTTTCAGGGAACACCTACATTACTCAGGTTGCCTTCCACATCTACCTTGGTCCCACTTCTCTTCTCTGAGCTTCTGCAGCCCTCACTTCCTGCCTATTGGGTGCCAGCTAGCTCTGCTACGCATCTCTTATGTTGACAGCCTCTTCTTCTCTGGACCATAATCAGGTGGTACTCGGGCTCTTCTGTAGACTCCTCTGATGCTGGTATGTCACTCCTCCATTCGTCTTCTGAGAGCTTCACTTTCTCATATGAACAATAGGGATTATACTACTTACATCATATTGGCCAATGTGTGCATTACTCTAAATAACATGCAAAGAGACTGCTACATTAATGTTAGTTATCTATAGTGCAATTTGTTGTGTAAGATCCAATGTACTAAAATATGGTATTCATATAACATCTATTTTTAAAGTTTTGACAAAAATTAATTTTTATTGTGTTTATAGTGTCTGATGAATGTGTGGACACATACATATTATGGCACATGTGTGAAGATCAGGACAACTTTGTGGAATTGGTTCTTTTTACCTCTGCATGAGCTCTGGGATTGCACTCAGGTCTCTAGGTGTATGTCGTAAGTGCTTTTTTTTTCTCTCTGAGCCATGTTGCCAGCCCTCACATAGATTTCTAGAAGTGTATTTTTAAGGAATAATCATGGAACAATCTGCCCAGTCCAAGCCTTGAGCAGGGACCCATCTGCTGCTTCTACATTCTCAGCATTAGCCCATAAACCAGTGTTCTCTAAAGACCCAGACACTCAGATTTCTTTCCTAATTTTGGGATTGAGCCACTGAAATACTAGATCCTCTGTGCTGTAGAGTGAATGTTTATGTCCTCTGGAAGCTGCGTGTGGTAACTGGGACCACAGGTTAATGTGATTATGAGCCTTTGGCAGATTATCAAGTCACAAGTATGTATCCCTCATGGAGTACTCACGAGTGTGGTTCTAGCCTTAGAATAGAGACACTGAGAGCTCTGGTATTCCTTCTGTCATGGGAACACAGCAAGAAGATTGCAGTCAGTGAATGGACATCTGTGGACCTCAGCAGATACCTAACCTGGCACCCTGACTTAGTATTTTCAGTGTTTCTGTGCTGGAAATTTATGTGACTTTTGTATAGTGACAGACAATCTCTGTTGGGTCTAGAAGTGGAAATATGCATGTGCCATGCACCATCTACAAAGCAGTCTGTAGTGTTGGGTAGATGGCAGCTTTATGAGAGCAAAGACCAATGCCCACATGGTCCTGTACAAGTGGGGCAATACCCTTTGTCCCCCATTTCTTGTTTCTAGCTCTACTCATTCTAGTAGCTGTCCTGCTAAAGTGGAAGGTGCTAGTTCTCTGTAACTATATTTCTGTTATTATTATCTTCTGCCAGCTATTTTTTTCATTAAATTAAAAGAACATTCTATCTTCAATTTTCTAATCAAACCATATATTCTGAACTCAAAAAGAAAAATAAATGCCTTTTTATTACAAAGTACACCTTCCCCAACAAGGAACTAGTAAAACAGTCAAATTATGTAAACAGTAAACATGTAAATTATGTAAATAGTAAACATGTAAATTATGTAAACAATAAACATGTAAATTATGTAAACAGTAAAACAGTCAAATTATGTGTTCCCCAGAATTACGTTTATGTGTCTGAAGCATTAAAGAAAGGCACTTTGCTTTCCAAAACATATTCTGTATTTTACAAGCACTAGTTACTGGTACTTGTAAAATACAGCAGAGCCAGCCTGTTACAGGAAGTATGTTAGGTTGAACACAAGCCAAATTGCTTTTTTTTTTTTTTACATTCAAATCCGCAATCTTTCTTTAGCTTTCATGTTCTTACCCTTTTTGTAAACTTTGGTACTGTTTACAATTAATTTCAACCATTAATTTATAAGAGCTACCCCTACTTGAAAGCAGTCTCCTCTCCCATCATTTTTCTTCCCTCTCTTGTCTCCTTCTTCTCTTTTCTGCTCTTTCTTTTTTATTTTTGAGACAAGGTCTCAGTATGTAGCTCAGGGTGTTCTAGAACTCTCCACTCTTCTGCCTTAGCCTCCCAAGCTTTAGATATGTAGGCATGCCATACCATATGCATGTATGACATTTTTTTCATTCAAACAGATTCTCTTTTCTGTAGTAGTGATGTATTTTCCTTTATATAATAGGCTAAACTTAATTTTCTTTCCCTCTCCAATTATTTTTAAATTTTTAATAATAAATTGAACTTATCAAAATAGGCTGCCTTAAAAAATCAGCCTGGTCTTATTTTTTCCCTAAACAGAAGTGTTCACACATGTATCATTGAGCTAGTCTATTAGTGTAGAATCACAAACATGGGAAAATCTAGTGTTTTCCAAATAAAACATGTCCATCTATTCACATGGAAATCATCTTGTTGGGGCTGGAGAGATGGCTCAATGGTTAAGAGCACAGACTGCTCTTCCAGAGGACCTGAGTTCAATTCCCAGAATCCACAGGTTGGCTCATAACCATCTGTAATAGGATCCAATGCCCTCTTCGGCTGTGTCTGAAGAGAGCAACAATGTACTCATATACATAAATAAATAAATCTTTAAAAAAGAAATAATCTTGTCAGTTATCAGTTTAATATGATATCCGTATAAATATATCATATATAACATTGTAAGTTCTTAATAACATATATATCTTTCATTTAAATCCATTGAGAATGGACTCAAGCTGGTAATAGATCATAGCAGTAGAAATTTTGTCTATACCCATTACTTGATATGCAATACCTTATTTATAATATATAAATGACATCACACTGCTTACTAGAGGAACAATGGATAGAGGTGAAGAGAATATGATGACAACAGATCAAGGTTGTGCAATACCCAAAATTAACCTGTATGCCTCGCCTACCCAGGGACCAGGTAACTTTCTGGAATGTTACCTGGAAGTTGTAGTTCTTAGAAAATAATGAAGTCCTATGGGAACATAAGTGTCCTATAGGTTTGTCCTTATAAACCCCTGCAACACGTGGCTCGAGGCCATTCTCAGATGGAAAATTCCAGGAAATGATCCTGAGTAAAGTCTATCCCTTGATCAATATTTAATATTTAAAGTTTGCTTTAAATATGGCCCAAAATGCTGGAGTTGGTTTTTCTGGCCAATCTCAGTTGATGTAGAATAGTTCTCCTGCCATCATTACAATTATTCACTTCATTACCAAAGACACCTAAGGTCATAGGTAAGGAGTTCTGTTATTGGGTGAAATGATACTATAGGAGAGAACCCCA
The DNA here is from genome assembly GCF_000001635.26 of Mus musculus. Taxonomy (NCBI): domain Eukaryota; kingdom Metazoa; phylum Chordata; class Mammalia; order Rodentia; family Muridae; genus Mus; species Mus musculus. The sequence continues at coordinate 109,496,534 of NC_000071.6, forward strand.
ATGAAATGACTGTCAAGGATAAGGCATGTCAAAATCCCTAGCAGTCCTGAGAAAGGGGAAGGCCCAGCAGTAGCTCCCTGATCTCTGATTTTATTAGGAACCAGGAGTCTGTCTTCTCCCTGTGCTTGGCTCTGGATGGGTTTTGTCCAGGTTTGTATACCAAGAAGACAGCATCCAAGCTTGACAAAGGATGACTTTAGACAGGCTGTTTTCTGTTGTGGACTTTTTAATGCACCTAAGTGAAGATGAGATGCCAAAGCTTTTAAATTGAGACTCCATTTTAGAGAACCTGACCTAAGTTTGAACTCAGGTAGACTAGCAGGCTAGAGTCTAGCATTAATTTCCAAGTTGCCTCCCAAAAGAACCTGAGCCTAGCTCCAGTCTCTAGGCTAACCGCCAACAAACCTGCACCTCAGGTTACAACCCCAGCCCTTGCCTAATGGCCACCAATGCAGAAGGGAGTACAAGTTAAGTTTATGATATGACTCCCAGCACCAGTCAATTATGTTAAAGGCCACAGGAGCTTTTCCATTAGATGCTTGCACACATATTCCCTGCTTGCTGCTTACTATAAAGCCTTGCCCCAATAGACATTTGAGCTCCCCCACCACTAAAACCATTCTGCATGATGGTGGTGTGTTTGCTCCCTCCACCCCCACAGAGCAAGCTTGAATAGAATAAAGACCCTGCTGTGAGTTGCATCAGATTGACTCCTGTGTGTGTTTTGGGGGATCACTAACTTTTCTCTGGCACAACATAGAAAAACATCCCTAAAGGCTCTACTGCAGATATCCATCCTTTCCAATTGGCCAAGCTTAATCCAGCTTTTGATAAGGGATTGTCAAGTTTAGTGAGAACCAATTATTATTTATCTGAGTCTCAGAGCACACCTGGAGTTTTGACAACAGGAGAGTGGCCATCTAGACAATAAATGTAACTATATGAAGGTCATGGCATTTAGGCTGCCACAAGAAGTGTGTTACAAAATAATACATAAGGCAAATGGTCCTGAAGGCAACCCCCTGGTGCACTGCTTACTTTGAACAAAAAATAACAATACCTCTTCTTGCTGTGAATTACTGTGTCAGGCACTTAACCATCTTCTCTGCATACGGTAGACTGCAGCTTTAGTAATTCATTTTAATAGATTCCTGCCAACTTGGAATCCATTTTTGTTTTAAAAAATAAAAGATAAAAATAGATTGTAACTGACAGGAACTGTGGTCATATTTTCAGTAATTGTGCTAGAAGCATTTTATAGTAAGTAGATTTTTAATGTGAAAGACTGTATGAGCTCTGTGGCTAAGTAGGGGTGAGATGACTTAATGAAGGGTGCTTCGCGCTCACATTTGAAGCAACTCAAGGTCTGGTCTGTCCCATAAAAATGTCCAAACTACTTCTGGGTTGATGGTTTGAGTTGGACCCTCCCATTTTTCTGCTTGGGATAGACTTGAATAATAAGAAACCTCATGATGTTTGGAAAGGCAGGCTTGGCGGAGGCCATCATCTTGGATGCTGTGGCTCAGGTGTGTATACAAGTCTTTCTACATTTCTGGCTGCATGCACACAGAAGCTATGAAGCTTTCCTAAGAGCTCTCACTTTGTGGACATGGCAGAAATCTAGTGTTCTCTATTGTTAGCCCATTTGCCTTTCAGGCAGCTGTCCTGGAAACCGTGCTCCTTGCTCTTATAAAAGTCACAGAGGTTCCAATTTTATCTTAGACCCTTAAAACACGGAAAGTGCAAAATGACTTCTGTTTTCCTCATCAAATCCAGACAGGTCTTACCCATTTGCTTCTATACCCAAATTCACCCTACATCACGCACACGCACTCTCACATACTCATACACACTCACACAAACACACACAAACTCATATATATATATACTCACATACACACAAACTCACACACATTCACACTCATACATGTATACACCACCTTGATTCTGTGAGACTGGTGTCCAGCCAGCTCTAAGATCTGTCTCTCTTCCTCATACTCCACAGGTTGCAAACACATTGGATCCATGCCTAATTTTCAGGTGGGTTCTGGGCATTTGAACTCAGATCTTCATGCTTGCACAAAAACCATTTCATCACTGAGCCATCTCTTCATTCCCTCTAATTTGTTGACCTTAGACAAAAGACTGGCAGCTTAAAACAAATCTTCTGTAGAATGCATTCTTTCACCAACAGGCTCTCAATTTTTTTTCCAGCCTTGTAATTGTTTAATTGGTAGAGGACTGGTTGCTCTCTTGACTATGAGATAAAGAAGGAGGAGTCATAGCTGCACCACTGCCTTAATTAAGAACAGCGATATAGCTGGCAGCTATCTTTGTTATGGGTTGGAAACAAAAACAAAAACAAAAACAAAAAACAATGTACCTGGCTTGGTGGCCCTAACAGCCAAACCTTGTAACATAACTCTTGTTATGTTACAAGGTTTATGTTACAAGTTACTATAATTTGGTATTATAGTAACCCACTTGGTGTTAATTTTGAAGGCCTTACATTGTTTTCACTTGTTAGAACTTAGTTTTTGTCTTCCAAAAATTATGGTTATGCTCTATGTCTTTACTCTTTAAAGGGTACTTTATTTTAACATACAGGTTTACTTTAGAGCAGATAACTAAAAAGAGACAAAGATTGTTTAACTCAGATATGTTTGGTAGTTACTAGCTCTCAAACCTGTCAGAGAACCTGCTGAATATGGCATTTAAGATGCTAAAACTCACCATGACAGTGACTCCCAAATCCTAGCAGTGACCCCTTCAAGGTCTCCAAGAAGATGTGGGCATAACAACAAAGGTCTCCACCTCAATTGTGGTACACTGATGGCTGGGCATCCCAATGCCTTATCCACTGCCAGGACCCTACCTAAACTGTGGACAAATAAGACACAGAACATGCCTTGTATTGCTTTAGACAAAGTAAGGTTGGCTTCCTAAGTTTCTCCTCCACAGGAAGGTCTCTCAGATTTGCCAGGCCTGTCAGCCAAAGACATGCCATGGGACCTATGCCCCAGTGAAACCATCAACACCACAGGAATCTATTTGGGTGGCCATCTAGGTAACTGGTAAACCTCTGCCACTTTAATTGATGCTTAGGCCTTTTGAATGATGCTTCCTGCTTACTCGGGTAAAATCTATTCTTCTCAGGTCTCTGAAGGGTTTGAAGACTAGACTAGTAAAAGAAGTAACTTTTTTACTATTCCTTTATCTAAAGAAACTTACTGCTGGGCGTGGTGGCGCACACTTTTGATCCCAGCACTAGAGAGGCAGGCAGATTTCTGAGTTTGAGGCCAGCCTCGTCTACAGAGTTAGTTCCAGGACAGCTAGGGCTATACAGAGAAACCCTGTCTCGAAACCACCCCCCCCCAAAAAAAAAAAAGAAAAAGAAAAGAAAGAAAGAGAGAGAGAGAGAGAGAGAGAGAGAGAGAGAAAGAAAGAAAGAAAGAAAGAAAGAAAGAAAGAAAGAAAGAAAGAAAGAAAGAAAGAAAGAAAGAAAGAAAGAAAGAGAGAAAGAAAGAGAAACTTACTTTGCAGTAACTGATCCCAGTTATCAACCACCTGTGTCTCAGGCTGAATACCTGGATAGGAAAAAAGTGTAAAGTTCAAAGTTTATGTATGTAAGGTCTGAGGATACAAGAGCTCTGAGAAAGTGTTTGAGGATCTAAGAAGGTGTTTTAAGATTGGTAAATGCAAGTTATGAGTGCTAGAGGATGTAATAAAAAAGTATGGAAAAGAATGAAAAAATCCTTCCAGTTTCTTCCCTTCACTATGGTACTGGTGTAGTAAGACTTCCAGAGTATTAATGTTTTTAACCAAAATCATTTTACTGTAGCATTTTGTTAGGAATTGGTTCTAATGCTTTGAATTAATCTGGCCCCAACAACCAGCAATCCTCTTGTCCACAGTGAAAGGTCTTTGTTCCCAACTGGTTTTTGATCGATCACTACAAAGCCAAAGGCCAATGACTGGGCAGGTAGAATGAGGCAGGACTTGGAGACTTGCACAGGTGAGGAACTGGGAGAAAGGAAAGAGGCACAGATCACCCTGACAGGGAAGAAGATCAGACTTAAAGGTCCACAGACATGTGAGAATCAGAGTAAATGGACACGGGCAATTTCTCCAATTGGGCCTCTTTGTAGGTCCCCACAGCAGATCCTGATGAAAAGAGGCAATCTATGGTTTTGAGGCATTTATTGACATGGAGCAAAGTGTATGTGTAAAACTATAACTCACTTCTCAGGGTAGGTCTGAAATTAAATACCTTTTAATGGGAGGAGTATCTGGAAGGAGAGCTTATTGGCTAAATTCTCTACGCCTTTATTACCTCATTAAAACTGAGATCTGTCTTGAGCCTACGTGACCACAGGTGAAAGGCAGCTTGGTCCCCAGTTGAGATAAGGCTCCATAAGGGCAATGCCCTAAACCAAGCTGCCTTTTATGGTCCCACAGTTAGTTAACTCGAAAGTACCAAAGGAGAGTGTTTGCTAGCAGTGAGACGGATTAGAAACACTCAGCCATTAAGCTAGTCAAGGAATATTAAAATTAACTTCTGTGTGTGAGTGAGTGTGAGTGTGTGTGTGAGTGTGTGTGTGTGTGTGTGTGTGTGCGCGCGCGCGCGTGTGTCTTTCATTCCTGAATTTCCCCGGTCCTGCAAGGACAATCAGTGGGAACCCAGGGCAGGAGAGAGAAAAAGAGTGGAAGGGACAAGAGAGCAAGTCAATCACACTGATCAAGCTCTGAAAACTTTATTCACGAGTGGCAATATAAGCATAAGCAAGAGGAGGCTCCAAGGGAGGGGGAAAGAGCCTGGGGGCTCTCTGAAAGTCAGGTGGCAATCTTCAGCTCCTGGAACCAACGGTCACAGTGTCCTCTTTTCCCATAAACATTCTTACTGTTATGACCACGAATGTTCTCTCAGGATTGTTTATGTAAGCTAGAAAAATATCCACAAGGCCATGGCTAAGGCCATGGCTCCCGGCACTGACTCTCAGTCTCTAAGTATGGATTTCAATACAGATTACAAACAATGGAAATACAAACAACTTGCCTCTTCACGTGTACCTTTCTGCCCTGCCTGTCCAGTGGAATAGCCTTCAGACCTCAGCAGCACCTTCCCTCATCCATAACCTCCTGTGGGTGCAGCAGATGGAAGGAGCAGGGATGGGGGAGAGTAGAATGCATAGCAACTGTCTCACAGTCTCCTTGCTTGCCTAGTGAAGTTGTGGTTCTGTTTTGTCCTGGAGCAGACTAGGCAGCCTATCCATAGGTGCAACTTTTGATATTCCCCCTTTCAGTCTTGGGGAGGCATTCTATTTAGGGAAGGTACGACTTCCTACTTGGGGATGCTCATACGTATCATTTGACCACTTTATCAAATCAAGGTTATCATTTTTAGGATAATGTCCAGTAAGGGGGCATGTATGAAAGTCTTTCTAGTTATTGGGTATGGTTACAAATGTGTAATGTACAAAAATGTTAGCCATGCCACCCTGGTAACAATCATAATTCCTCTAGCCACTCCACTCCTAGCAACAACCAGTTCTTAAGGGAAAAGCACCTAATGTCTAAAGTAGATTTATTAAGTTAGCAGCCATTGTTCATACCAACCTGAAATTATCACTAGCCAGTAGAAGGGCACCAAGCAAATGTCAACCAATCATGTAGCTGCCAAATTAAGAAGTCCCTCACCCTGCTACCATAATAAAAGGCAAGGCCCTTACCAGCTCAGGACCTTCCACACCATCCATTGTGCTGGAAAGGTTGGAGGTCCAAGCTCAAGCTTAAATAAAGACTCTTTGCTTTTGAATGAGTTGGATTTCTGTTGGTTTTGGGTGGTCTGTGGAGACCTTATGCTCAGAAAATAACCCTTCCTTCCTTCCTTCCTTCCTTCCTTCCTTCCTTCCTTCCTTCCTTCCTTCCTTTCCTTTCCTTCTTTCATCCCAGGATGGTTTTGTGCTTATTTGTTTTTAATTTCTTGTTCTGTAAATGTATTGTACCAAGATGGAAGCCACCAAGTGACGTCATCACCATCTCAATTTATGGAAGCAAACATGTGACTTAAACCAGAATGGCAGCAGAATATTGATCCCACAAATTTATTTGTTTGTTTTTATTTCTTTTTGTCTCGGCCCATGAGACAATCGAACAGGCTCTGGAGAACCACCTGTGGAGAGAAAGAGAGGTGAGAAACACAAAGACGGACGGCAAGTCTGATTGATCAAGCTGTCGAATTTTTATTATTCCCAGGCAAGTTTTATGCCCACAGAAGCAGGGTATGGGGAGGGGGATGATGCAGAATCACCTTGTTTCTGGGAGAATGAACCTGTTCCCCAAAGCAGGATATTGGCTAGGTAAAAAGTTCTGCAGGAGGAACAGAACAGAATGGGTTGCTAGGTACCTGTCCACAAGTTCTATAGCTATTTTTTCTTAACTGGGGGTAGTACTTTCCCATAGAGGCCTCAACTTTTTCCCACAGAAATCTCAACTAAGCTAATACTTTTCCACTAAAGCCAAAACTTTGTAAGTAAGCACTTATGGCTGACAAGGCAGTTAACACTCAAACAGGGTTGCCCCCAACATCTTTTTACTTTATTGTCTTTAATTTCATTTCATTTCAAATATACCTCTGTGTATGTTTGTATGTATATGGTTGTCTATCTGTGTGCATTGGTGTGAAAGCAGACACGTGAATGCATGTATATATGATAGTGCAGGCCTGCGATGGAGGTAGAGTGGGTAGGTGGCATCTAAACTGTGTATGTGTGGTGGTGGTGGTGGGGTGTGCAATAAAGGCAGCTTCATGCCATTCAGTTATCATTATTTGTTTAATGTATGCATATGTGTTTGTTCGTAGTTAGTTACTTTCTTACTCACTTAATCTTTATTTATTGGAAACAAGGATTCTCTGAAAAGGGTTGCATCTGCCAAGCTGACTTTGAATTCAGAGATCTGCCTGCCTCTGTCTCCACTCTGATGGAATTAAGAGAGTGGACCACCACACCCAGCTTGGCTTCCTTTTCTTTCTTAATTCCAGGGAGGCTTTTTGTTTTTTATTTCTTCTTTTGTTATTTTAGTGTATATTTAGTTTAATTTCAAAATCTCTCTCTCTCTCTCTCTCTCTCTCTCTCTCTCTCTCTCTCTCTGTAGTAAGAGGTGTGTGTGTGTGTGTGTGTGTGTGTGTGTGTAGAGGATGTGTTGACTGTGAAGCTATGATCCAGAAACTTTCTAGGTCACAGTTTAAAAGTTTTCAATAGCCATGTGAAGAAGAATGAGAGAGAGAGAGAGAGAGAGAGAGAGAGAGAGAGAGAGACAGACAGACAGACAGAGAGAGAGAGAGAAAGAGAGAGCCCAGGCTTCTTCTCTTCCTACCTGGCCCCCAACATCCACCAGAACTTGCTTTGTTCTTTGTATTGCACTATGGTAGTGTTGTGCCCGTGCATGATCTCAAGCCCCCAAAGAACAACTAAGGAGCCAATTCCAATGCAAGTGCACTAGAGTCTTTTTATTTAAGCTCAAGCTTGGGCTCACCACCAACCCTGACAGAGCAGGATGGTGGGGAAGCCCTGTGCCCAGTTTCAAACAAGTATTACTAGGGGCCAGCAAACAAGCAAGGGGGTTTCCAGCCTGGCACACATCTGATTGGGTGGCTATTATGTTGTCCTTTAAAATAATTGGCTGGTGCTGGAAGCCAATCCATAAACTTAACTTCTGCTTTCCTTTTGATTGGTCGTTGTTAGGGAGTAACCTGAAAACTAGTGCCAGGTACAGTCTTGTTGGGTAATAACTTGGAAACTAGTGCTAGGTGCAGGCTTGTTGGTTAACTGGAGTTCAACCTAGGTCAGAGTCTCTAAGATGAAGCCTGAGCCCAAGACAGAATTGGTCTGGTCTCTCAACAGCATCCCAATGTATGTACCCTGCTGAAAATTACAGCTCTAATTATCTAGCTTAAGAAAGATAAGGAAAGTACAAAAAAAAAAACTGCAGTAAAAAAAAAAAAACACAGAGAAAACTTCTCTAATACAATCCAACATGCCTTCATGATCAATGTTCTACAGACAATATGACTATAGGAAATGTGTCTCTATAAAATAAAAGCCAGAATACTTTTTGTTTTGTTGTGGCTCAATAGCCTCAAATTCAGAGATCAGCCTTTCTCTTCAACCACCACTGCCAAAACAAAAGAAATCAAAATTTGAGCAGTTGGTAGGCAGAGACATCTGAATCTTTGAGTGTCAGTCCAGTCCGGTCTACAGAGTGAGTTTCAGGACAGAGAGGACTAGAGAGAGGCAGGGGCAGGGAAGTGGCATCTTACAGACATCATCATCCTAAATTGAGAAAAACTTGAAGCAATTCATCAGGAGACAGGAGGACTTGTGTCCACTGAATTCTTCCTGGTCTCCAATCATCAAAGGATAAAATTGTTAATTATTGTTTGGAATGCTGGAATCTCCTTAGAGGACACATGGAAGTTAGAAAATTTTTCAATAGCCTTTGTGCATGTTCTGTAGCCTGACTATGAAGGAGAGACTGAGGAAAGTTGCAGCAGTGGATACGACAGAAGAGTAGTAAGGGACTGGAATGACTTACTAGACTAGTAACTATATCACTGAAGCTATAGATACAGATATTAAGGAGTCTAACTCCATCCTTGCCTGCTAAAAGTAACAGCAGTGGCCATGGATCAAGAGTACAAGAAATTCAGAATCCCAATACAAACCAAAACAATTTCTTTTAATGTGAATAACTAAAATAACCAAAAAAATTTTTAAAAAAAAATCAGAACTTGGTAGTCAGAGGCAATCTCTAAGTTTCAGTCCAGCAAGCAGATGAACACCATTTACAACTCTAATTTCTGTAGATATGCCCCCTTTGTCTGGCTTCTGAATGTACCAGGCATGTGGAGAATTCAAGACAGAAAAGTGCTCAAAAATATACTTGTGCCTTACATTCTAGATTCTCCTAGAAGATACCTATGGTGAAAGTATTTCATACTCCCTGAGAGCCCTGCTTACTCCTTCCATGATCCTTGAGTTGACCTTGAAGGTCCAGGGTAGAACCAGATTCTACTGAACACCTCCTCCAAATGATTGTTCCTTGACATCCTTTGATGGCATCTGTTGATAGCATTGACCTAAAAAGCAAAGCAGCTCTCACTGTGACTGCTTAGTCTCACCTCTTTTCTCAATTCTTTTTGTTTGTTTACTAATTGGAAATGGGTAGAAATGCATATGCCTTGACCTAAGACAATAACTTGCAGGAGTTGGTTCTTTTCTTCCACCATGTGGGGCCCAGGGACTGAACTCAGATATGCAGGTTTGTCAACAAATAACTTTACCCTCTGAGCCATCTTACCAGGCTTTTTAAAAAAGTAGCATAGTCAGCTACTTTTGACTTTCAAAATATTGTCTGTAAAAATTAGTCTTACATTTTAATATTGTTTTAATATTTTCTTTTTCTTCTATTGAAGATTTTTCTTTTTTATTCTATGCATATGAGTGGTCTATCTGCATCTACCCCTGCATGACAGAAGAGGGCATTAGAACTCATTATAGATGGTTGTAAGCCACCTATAATGGAGTTCTTGTGGCTTCTTGGAATTGAACTTAGGGCCTGGGGAAGAATAGCCAGCGCTCTTAACCCCTGAACCATCTCTCTAACCCCATTACTTCTGTTCTTATCTGCCTGGCTGCTCTAGTTTATTTTCTCATGAATATTCTCCTGGCATAATAAAGTTTATCTTCCAATCTACACCCAGAAGGGACACGCATCTATAATGACATGTTCATATTGAGTATCAATCACTGAAAATCAGAGTTTGGAACAAAAGGTTTCTTTCTGTTTGTATTTATCCTGGACCTATTTATATAGAGTAGAACGTTCTGCTCCCCGACATTTACCTGCCTCTGCACTCCTGCTTGAATTCTTGGACTAATAGTGGGCCACGACCATGACAGGCAGATTCCTCTTGGTATCCTATAACCACAATTAAGTTCTTATTAGTGCATATGGGATTAGCTTAGAGATTCAACACATCTGACTTGGCTTATAGACTAAGAACTTGTAGCTGGGTATGTAAAAGCAGTGTTCCATTGAACTAGACAGAAGACCCTAGCCTGAGTTTTCCAATGGTATTCAGTGCCCTGGATTCCTTAGAATTTTCATGTGTTTGAAAATCCTTTGGAGTTTTGGCAGGTTGAAGGATAAGCACGAATCTCACTAAAGATCAAGTGCCTCTTTCCTTTCAAACTGAAGTTAGGTTTCTTTTTGAGAGAGGATAGGTGCTTGTGGTGTGAGTGATTCAGGTTTCCTCCAGCTTTTGGACTTGGAGCCAGCCAAGACAACTATGGGAGAAGACACAGCTCAGGTGCACTAAATACTTACTTCCACAAGGTGGCACCCCACACCTTATATCCATAGCCACATTTTTTCAAGACAAGCACCTGATGATGTTTGTCCAGAAAAGGTCACATCAACACCACTCTTCTCTCCCTATTACTTAGTGGGACCACTGAGCCCTACTAAGTGGAGAACACCTTATAGACAGCACAAAGCTGTGGTCAGGATGGAGAAATGTGACATTTTTAGTCCTGTCACTAGTATGAATTACAAGTTGACATTGTTCTCTATGCTATCATACAATACTGTACAGAAGGCTTTCGTTGATACTTACTAATATAAACGTATAAAAATAAAAAGGGCAGAGATAAACCATTTTACCTACAGATAGTATGATAAGATTTATGAAAACTCCAAGAATATCAACAAAAATGCTATTTTCATCATTAAGGAAAATTTTCAAGCTGAATGACCACTTATTATTATACATGAATTTTAGAAAAAATCATAACAAAAGCATATATTAGTGAATACTGAACAAAAATAACATTTTTATTTTTAAAATTTATTTTTGTTTCACTCAGTGTATTTGTTCCTATATTTTGTACAAAAGTGTGAACACATGAATGTCTCTATGGCAAGAACAAAGTAAAACTGTGCTGAGGTAAAAATAAATGATAGACAAGGGTACGCACAGAGGAAAGGAAGTATAATAGTAAGGAGGTAGAGAATATGTCCAATATACAGCACATACTTATGTGACAATTACACCACACACACACACACATGCAATAGCAGCAAGGTAGTCCACAGATAAAAGAATTTGCTGTATAGTATGATTACCTGAATTCAATCCCTGAGACACATGGTGGAAACTAAGAACTGAAAATTGTGGCACATATGTGCACAGATGCCCGCACATACACTGACAAAGAAAACTTTGAAAATTAATAAGTATTTGCAGTTGGAGGCATAAGCATTGAGACTTGGAGATGAGGTACCCCCAATGTTCAATTGCCTCCAAAAACCCCAATCCCCAGCTCACAGGTTGGCTTAGGCTAATGTATCCTATTAAAGTGTATTCTATTAAAGACTTGAGATTTGTGTGTTTGTGTGTGTATGCAAGTATGCAAGACAGAGACCACAAAAATATTAGGTTAAAAAATATCAAACTGCTGGTCCTTTAGCTTAGTTGAAAGAGGGAGGGAGGGAGGGAGGGAGGGAGGGAGGGAGGGAGAGAGAGAGAGAGGAAAGAGAGGAGAGAGAGAGAGAGAGAGAGAGAGAGAGAGAGAGAGAGGAGAAGAGAGAAGAGAGAGAAGAGAGAAGAGAAGAGAAGAGAAGAGAAGAGAAGAGAAGAGAAGAGAAGAGAAGAGAAGAGAAGAGAAGAGAAGAGAAAGGAGTGAGGGAGGGAGGAAGGAAAGAAAAAAAAGAAAGAAAGAGAAAGAAATGAATGAACTAAAAAGGATAAGGAGAAAAAGAAGAGACCTGAATTAAGGCATGGAGTGAAAGAAAATGGTCTGGGGGTACCATAGTTGAAGGAGGAAAACACTCTAGACCTTTTGCCATTATGAACTTGTCTGACTTTGTACCTGCTACCTCTAAAGGCCCTTTTTTCCAGCCCACTCAACCCAAGGCATAGCTGCTCCTCTTGTGTCCAGTGCAGGTCCCAAGCAAGGCAGCCAGTGGCAGAGCCAGGTTTCCCGCCAGCAAACAGGGTGAGGCTGTTGTGCATTGGAGACTTGGTGCACTGTTGCAGCTTGAGTAGGAGCTGCTGAGTCTGAGCAGCCACTGCCTCCATCTTTCCACTGTGGTCCTCATTTTCTTGACTGTGAAATTCCCTGCTGTAATGGAAATAGGGAAAATGCAAGCGGGCTCTTTCGTACAAAATACTTTATCAGGGGTCTTGCGTTCCTCTAGCTTCCTCAAAGAAGGGCTGAAGGAAATTTTAGGGGGATCTATTAATCTTGTATGTGGTAAAAGAAGAGAGGCACTTGGCTCAATTAACAGAGCCAATGCCATGTTAGGTGATTTTAAATCTATTTCTTCAAGAAAGAGAAACTTTCTCTTTGGCATCTGAAGCATCATGAAGTGAAAATAACTTAACAAATGAAGCTAAAATGAGATGCTTTCTCGTCTTCTGAGCCTTCTATCTGTATTGTTTTTACTTTTTATTTTTACGTTTTGTTTTCCTGTCTGTTTTAGAGAAGACTGAAAAGTTTTACAGGGAAGCTGGGTTCTTTGAGAAAATCAATGAGATTGACAAACCTCTGTTTTATTGATGATCATTTGCATTGCTTTGTTTCTATTTTATTTATTTCAACCCTCAATTTGATTATTTCTTGTTATCTACTCTGTCCACATACAATTTCTTCTTTCATTTTAAGCAATCTGGTGTCCTGTTATTATTTTAATGTCTTCACAAAATTTTTATGTAGGCTTTTACTGGTATAAACTTGGCTCTTGGAATCACATTCATTGTGTACCATGAGTTTGGATATGTTGTGTATCTATTTTCATTGAATTCTAGGAAGTCTTTAATTTCTTTCTAAGTTTTCCTCTTGATCCATTTTTCATTCACCAGAGTTTCATTCATCATTTTCATTCAGTCCAGTTTCTGTGAGTGTGTAAGCTTTCTATTGTTCTTGTTTTTGTTGGTATCCAGCATTTATCTGTGGCAGTCTGATGGTATGCAGGGTGGTGTTTCAATTTCCTGATGTATGTTAAGGTTGCTTTGTGTCCAAGTATTGTAAAGGTCTGAAAATGACTGAAGGAAGACCCCAGACTAAAATAGTATACAAAAACAAAGAACATTTATTCTGCAGAAACATCCAGCATGTGGTGGTCAACCATCCTTCAAAATGGCAACCACAGACAAAGGTGCTCAGGCCTTCTTATAGGGAAATGGGCAAACTCTCTAGAAAGATTAGGTAATCTAAAATTCCATTAGTGGGTGTTACAGTGTCACAGGTGGTCAGTGGTCTGCATGCCTATGTCATGAACTTTTAATCATAGGATGATACAGGGCTGCTCAGCACAGATAGCCCATTCTGAGATAAGATGCTTCCCCATTTTTGTGGGTATCCCCAGGCTGTTCTTTGGAAGGGGGTTCATGATCTTGTTCTGGGTTTTTATGGTCTGTTCCTGGAAATGGTACCTTATGACCTGTTTTCAAAATCAGACCTGGTTCTTAAATGGATACAAATGGAGTTTATGTCGTCCTTTCATTATGTGGTCAGTTTTGGAGAAAATTCCATGAGGTGTAGCGAGGGAGGTGTATTCATTTGCATTTGGGTGAAATGTTCTCTAAATACATTAGTCTTATAACCTCAGTTAGCTTCAGCGTCTCTCTGTAGTGAGAATTTTGGAATTTTGGTTTCTCTAAGAAACACAGAAATATTATAAAATTGTACTTTCATTTTATCCTCAGGTGTGGTGGGGTATGGGGCTGCTTCAGGATGTCCAAAACAGCCAACTATGATTTGCATTTTACTATAAAAAGGGTGTGATTTTGCCAGCTGCTGAAAAATTTGTCATTTTTCATGGGGGTTGGTTGTGGTTTCTTAGTAGTTGTGCTCAAATAAGAAGCAAGAAGAAAAGGAATTGGATTCTGGAATCTGTTTCCTTTCCTCTCTCCCCATACCCCCTTTGCTCTTCTATCTACTGTTAGGAGATTGACAGGGTGGAAAAAAAGATGGAGAAGGACGGAGGAAAAAAGAACCCAGAAAGTAGCAAAGATCAGCTATATTTATCTGTTTAATTTATGTCTGGGTTACCTGTCTATTGGTGAGAGTTGGGTATTGAAGTCTCCCACTTTCAGTATAAGTGCCAGTATGTGATTTAAGCTATGATAGTGAGTGGGCATAGATGTTAAGAATATCAACTTTCTTGGTGGATATTTTCTTCTATGAGTACATAATATTCTTATCTATGTCTTCTAATTAGTTTTGATATGAAGTTTATTTTGTCAGATATCAAAAGTGCTACACCTCTATTGTTTCATATGTTTACTTGCTAGGAATATGTTTTTCTAAACCTTTACCCTGAGGTGATGTGTATCTTTGATGTTAGGGTGTATTTCTTAGATGCAGCTGAAGGATAAATCCTATTTTCACATCCCTTCTCTTAGTCCATGTCTTTTTGGGTAATTGAAATCACTGATGTTGAGAGTTATGAATAAACAATGATTATTGATTCCTATTATTTTTATTTTATTGTTGTGTTGTTTGTGTGCTTCCCTATTTTGACTTTGCTGGTCTAGGATTATTTATCCCCTGACTTTTAGTTTGGAGTTTCCTTCTAGCAACCTCTATATGGCTAGATTTATAGACAGATGTTTAAAGTTTGTTTTATCATGGAAGGTATGATTTTCTCCATCTACAGTGACTGAAAGTTTCACCCACCTTGGTAGTCTAGGCTAGCATTTGTGGTCTCTTGTTTGCAGCACATCTGTCCAGGCTCTGGTGACTTTTAAAAATCTCCATTGAGAATTAACATGTAATTCTAATAGGTCAGCCTTTATATGTTAGTTGGCATTTCCCTCTTGCAGGTTTTAATATGCTTTCTATGTTCCAACTGGTAATAAGAACACATACTCCACTATGTTCATAGCAGCCTTATTTATAATAGCCAGAAGCTGGAAAGAACCCAGATGTCCCTCAACAGAGGAATGGATACAGAAAATGGGGTACATTTACTCAGTGGAGTACTACTCAGCTATTAAAAACAATGAATTTATGAAATTCTTAGGCAAATGGATGTATCTGGAGGATATCATCCTGAGTGAGGTAACCCAATCACAAAAGAACACACATGATATGCACTTACTGTTAAGTGGCTATTAAGATACAATTTGCAAAACACATGAAACTCAAGAAGAAGGAAGACCAAAGTGTGGATACTTCGCTCCTTCTTAGAATGGGGAACAAAATACCCATGGAAGGAGTTACAGAGACAAAGTTTGGAGCTGAGACAGAAAGAAGGACTATGCAGAGACTGCCCCATCCAGGGATCCATACCATAATCATTCACCAAATGCAGACACTATTGCATATGCAAGCAAGATTTTGCTGACATGACACTGATATAGCTGTCTCTTGTGAGGCTATACCAGTGCCTGGCAAATACAGAAGTGGATGCTCACAGTCATCTATTGGATGGAACACAGGTCCCCAATGGAGGAGCTAGAGAAAGTACCCAAGGAGCTGAAGGGGTCTGTAACCCTATAGGAGAAACAGCAATATGAACTTTGTTGCACAAGGACCTTAAAAGATATGACCTACATTTCCAGGTAGTTTTCCATTTATTATCTTCTAGAAGACCAGAACATAATTAAACCCAGATTACATGTGCAAAACTGTGAGGAGGCACCCAAACCAGCCAGCGCCTCATAAAATCCTCAGCCATGGTTTTCTTCTGCTTTGGTCTATTTTTTAAATGCCAGATGAATTGATCATTTTTATTTTAATTGTTATTTCAAATCAAAATGCATAAAAAAGATAAATATAATTAATCATCCTCAAACTACTTCTGAATGCCATGCAGACATGATTAGTTTGTTAGATAGTTAGAAAAATAGATAAAAATAAATATGGACATAAATATAATTAATTGTCCTGGAACACTGAGAACATTTCTAGGTAAACAAAGTTTCAAATGTCTGTTGTTTCAGACTAAGCCAGTCTACACAGCAGCCTCCAAGGCAGCCAGAAATACATGGAGACACTCTGATTCAAAAAAATTAAACAAGTGAGTTAGTAAATAGATAAATCAATACATAAATGAAGGTAGAAGCCAATCATCATGGGCAATTATGTAATTGCAGTAGAAGCAGAGAGTTTTGTGTGCATTAGAGTCTAGCATGGTCTAGGTACTGGTTCTTAGCAATATGTATGTATATATAGATATCTTGAAACACACACACACACACATTGTATCTGTGCTTTACTATACATATTCCAGTGTTTCTAATGCTCCTTTCCCTGACACATACAACTCACTTGTTTAGTTTATGTTGTTTTCAGGAAGGGTAGAGTAGCCCAGAGCCCATATAACCCCAATCCGAAAAAATAAGTAAGGATTTCATCACCACTAGTTATGCCATGGGGACAGAAAGACAGACAGACACACACACACACACAAGTGGGGGACATGGAAGCATTCCAAGGTTCTGAAATTCAGGACGTGTGTGTGTGTGTGTGTGAGAGAGAGAGAGAGAGAGAGAGAGAGAGAGAGAGAGAGAGAACGCTAGCTTCAAGTAAATTAAAATTGCAACACAATATCACAAAAACAGTCACACAGAAAAGTCAGTCCTATGAGGAAATTTGCAGATCCAAATGCCTACAGTTTGAAAGACAGACAGACTGACAGACAAACAGACAGACAAAACACAAATAATTTTCTTCAGGACAGAGGTCAAGAAGTAGAAAAACAAAGAAATAAATCAAACACAAACCCACTAGATGGCAAGTAACAACAATCACAGTTGAAACAGAAAAGACACACGAAAATACACCCTGTAATAAAATCCAACATGTCTTCATCAGCCAGAATATTTTTTGCTTTATTTCATTTTGTCACAAGTGTTTCTCATTTTGCCCTGTCAGTCTTGCAACTTACAATGTAGACTAGGCTTGAGCTCAAACTTATAGAGACCCAATGCCTCTCTCACCACAAAACCAGACAAAAGCTAGAATATTTGGGTTTTTCTCAGTTATTTATTTATTGTTTGATTATTATTTTTTTTCAGTGTATATACTAGCTCTATCGGCATATTACTGAATACCAGAAGAGGGTACCAGAACCTAGTAGAACCCACCACGTGGCTCCTGGGAATCGAACTCAAGACCTCTGAAAGACCAGCAGACAGGTTTCTTGCTGTCTGAGCCATCTCTCCAGTCTCTTAAGCTAGAATCTTCACTGACAAATTCAAGTTTAAAACAGCCCAAAAAAACATAATAAGTAAACAACTGAGAATTGCAGTAAAAGAGTAAATTCTAATAACATAGACATTTGGCTGGCTCTTCTTGTGCTGTTTAAGGCTTATTGTAAATAATAAAAGTTGTTTGTCTTTTATCCAAAATGTAAATATTAAGGTGGGGTAAGAACCCAGTTTGAGATTAAAGTTTTCTACCACATATCTGTGTTGCTATTGCTTCACATAACTAGGAGGCTCCTCAGACATAAGTCTGAAACAGTACAATGGATCATTTTGAAGAGGTAGGGCAGGGCTGATTTCATCTATATTTGGTCTATTGTTTTAAATTACAAATAAATCAATCATTTTATTTTTTCTATTTTTAATTAAAAGGCATAATAAAAGATAACTATAATTAATAGTTCTCAAACTCCTTCTGTATGACAGCATAGTAGTTAATTTTGGTTTATTTGAGATGGAGTTTCTCTGCCTAGTGTTGATAGACAGACAAACAGACAACTTGTTTGTTTTCTTGTTTGTTTGTTTGTTTGTTTGGTGTTTTTTTTGAGGAATGTTGTCTAGTACAACATTCAAGCACAGACACAAGAAGTAAATAAGCAAAGATCTTTAATTCACAAACCTGGGGTGAGTAATAAGTAAGGCATGGACACACACATGTGGGGGAGGGGGGAGAGTGCATGAAACAATTTTAACAGCCTCCCATGAATGTCTCTTTTATCTGACTTTGAAGGAAAGACTGAGAAAAGCTGTAGCAGTGAATACCACAGAAGTTTGGAGAATCAGGGACCAGAATGATTTACTACACCAGCAGTTATTATAGACATTAGGTATTCTGACCTCATCCTTGCCTGCTAAAAGTAATGGAATTGGCACACATGGATCAAGGGCACAAGAAATTTACAATCCCCAAAATAAATAATCCCATCCATAACTCTAATTTTAGTAGATCTGACCCCTTCACCTGGCTTCTGAAGGCTTCAGACATGCACAGGGTTCACAGGCAGACAGAGTCAGGTAGCCAGGCAGATAGGAAGGAAGGAAGGAGGGTGGGCAGGCAAGCATTACACACACACAGACACACACACACAGAGACACACAAAATACATAATAAATCAGATCAATGGGCATGTTGGCCAGCATTAGGGCCTAGACCTGACACAGGAATTATCAATCAGGGCCACAATTCAGGTTTTGGAGCTGAACTATGTCTTTGAGTTAGGCATCTACTGGGGTTTTATGCCTAAAATCCACAAATATCTGTGCCAAGTTATTCCATCAATCTGGATTTAGGGATAGGAGTTTTCTGTAGGAACATGTCTTTGATCTTCACATATTCTACTCCCATTACTTGGGGTATTCAACTGTGCAAGGAACTTGCCTTGTCTAACATTCATGTCTTAACTCACAAACAGGGATTTCATTTACCTATGCATATGTCTCTACTGCCACCTGTAGGATGTCACTTCCCAGGGAGATCTTGAGAACTTATACTTTACTGGAATCCTACTGAAAATGGAAGTTTTATCCCAAATAGGTTTGTTGTTGTTTTTGTTTGTTTGTCCGTTGTTTTGTTTGCTTGTTTTTGTCAGTGCAGGTATCTCTCTTATGTTGCGGTGCATCTCCAGGGGAACTTATAAAAGCAAGTAAATACCATAAAAGGTTATACATGAGTTCAGGAAATGCTTCTGGATGGTCAGTTCAGGTTCAAGCTTATTGTGGGTAACTATACAACAAAGCAGTTTACCTGACTTCTATTATGATTGGTTTCCAAGGGCACAGAACTAACAGAATATGGAATGAACTTGGGCATGTGAATGTTTCCTAGTTCAAGCAGAAACAACATATGGAAAAGTTTTCTTGTAATATTCGTAACAGCACAAAATGGCTGGCTTGGCAGGTAAGAGTTATCTAGGCCTTAACTATTCTCTTTTGTTGTTGTTGTTTGTTTTTTCGAGACAGGGTTTCTCTGTATAGCCCTGGCTGTCCTGGAACTCACTTTGTAGACCAGGCTGGCCTCGAACTCAGAAATCTGTCTGCCTCTGTCTCCCGAGTGCTGGGATTAAAGGTTTGTGCCACCACGCCTGGCCGGCCTTAACTATTCTTAACTAAGCCTTAACATTTTACCTAGGCCTTAATATTCCATCTAAGCTTTAATATATTCTTTAGACCTTAACATCCCATCTTGGCTTTAATGTTTTCCCTAGACCTTAACAACCAGCAACTTTTCACTCTAAACCACCATACATGCATGTATATGGATGGATATTATTTTCTCTATTGTTTTATAGAGAAAGTCTGTCTATATAGTGACAACACATACTAGACAGACCAAGCTAGAATCTCAAACCCTGCCTCTACTGAGCTTATTCCCCAGCACTGACATGCACTACTATGCCCCCCTTCATTTTTCTTTCTTCTTCTCTTCCTTTATTCCTTTCCATTCCTTCATCCCAGGAAGGTTTTGTGGGTGTTTGTTTTTTATTTCTCTTTCTGTGAATTTATTGAACACTGACCTCATATATATGGAAGGCAGCATGCAAAAGGCAATCATCTTGACTGCTAACTCCACCAAGTTCAGTTCTTTCAGAGTTTCCTATTGTATATCACCCCTTATCTACTGGCATCTTCCTTTAGATGTCCTATCAGCTGATTAAGTTTAGAAACCTAAGCCACACTCCTTAGTCCAACAATTTCTATCTTAATGAAACACATCAATACCTTTCCCTATCAATTGTCAAAGCCAGAAACCTAGTCATTATCTGTGACTCTGCCCTGTCATGTCAGCCTGCCATTGCCACAGTTAACAATAGCTTCCTGTTCTTACAATAACTTACAGAGCTCTGTCTCTTTTTAAAAATTATCTTCTTGTCTATTTCTTCAAAAGTGTTTCTTACACTTTCTTTGCACTTCAGAGGATTTCCAGAAATTTATCAGTCTCTCCCTCATCATTTGCCTCCTTTAAAACCCAGTTAAGGAAGAGTCCAACAGTTTCACAATAGCAGTGGCCTTGTGTCACGCCTACTCTGTAACATTAATTTTTTAAAACCTTATTTTTACTGATTGTTTTTAAATGCTTTAAAACCTCCTTTTTAGCCCACTACCCACCAGAGATAGTGAAAAGGAAAGGATAAGGAAGAACTGGACTTGTTTTATCTTGGCTGGAAACTAGGCAGACGAGTTCACAGATTTGCATTCAGCCATTAGCTTCGATCCACTCACAAACACTTCACAGATACACCAGCAGTCTACTTCAGTAGCAACATTGGTGACATACCTTGTAAAGACAGCCAGGCCTCAGCCTTGACTTGTGTCAGCAGGAATGACCAGCAGGAACACAGGAAATTCTTCTCAGCTATGACTCTCTCAGGAAAATATAGATCAGCAAAGAAGCAAGACCTATAAGGATTGTAAAGCTGGCTCTATAAGCAAACCTAGTTGAGCATCCATCACTCCATTGAGTCCTATTTGTCTTTTTGGTTGGTTGGTTGGTTGGTTGGTTGGTTGGTTGGTTGGTTGGGTTTTTTTGTGTTTGGGGTTTTTTTGTTTTGGGTTTTTTGTTTGTTTGTTTGTTGTTTTTGTTTTTGTTTTGGGTTTTTGGTTTTTGGAGACAGGGTTTCTCTGTATAGCCCCGGCTGTCCTGAAACTCACTTTGTAGACCAGGCTGGCCTCGAACTCAGAAATCTGCCTGCCTCTGCCTCCCAAGTGCTGGGATTAAAGGCATGCACCACCACGCCCGGCTTTGAGTCCTATTTGTACCCTCCAAATATTGTTTCCTCCACGTGTCTTGCCTCAGCATAGGTCTTGTCTCAGTACATGTATATAATCAGCCTGAGTCCAGTGAGTCCTGATAAATGTAGCTCAATCACAATATTTAATGTAGATCAATACATATGTGTAAATAATCTTTCATCATGGGTCCTTTTATATTTTTGGTTTAGCTGAATATCTTTTCTCTTGTGTCTGCTTTAGTGAAATGTTCCTTTACAATTCTGCCTTAGTCTTTCAACTGTGTCCACTTCAGGAAAATGCCCTTTCATGTGTTTGCTAGGTGAGCTCCTTTTTTCTGTGCATCTAGGACTCACCAGCCCCCTAGCATCTGCAATGATGTCCCAGTATGTCTAGACTAGATACACATTTACATTAGTTGTTGAATTTTTCTCGAGGCCCTGGTACAAATAGTTCAATAACATATCCCCATCACCCAGTGGGCATCTCATCATCTTTGACCATACTTCCAGGTTCCCCACTGGGATGTCTCCTGGGAAATCTCAAATCTCTAAAGCTAACAGCCAACTTGAGGATGTCAAAGTTTGTCTACAATAAGGTCTGGACTCAGTATCCATTAGACAAAGGCTCTCAATGGCCACTTAATGGCACATTAGATCCAATTATTTTAAGGGATCTTCATACACACTGCCAGCAGTCTGGTAAATGGAAAGAGGTCCTTTATGCCCAAACTTTTACCTATCTTAGCTCAAACACCCCCCCCGTTCTTCTTGTCCCCCAACTCAACTTCTCCTAGCTATGAAACCAACCTCTAAGAGATGACACTACAACCCTCCATCCAGCTAACGAACTGCCTCCTTTCTGCCACAGACTTGTCTCTGTCTTCCAAAACCCCAACAACCTCCTCAGTTTCTTCTCACCAGATTTCCCCAGAGCCTCCTTGTTTGACCTCTCCAGACTCCTCCCCTCCTCCTGTGTCATCTGCAGGCTGCTCCAATCGTCCTGCACTGGCACCTTCTTTCAGCCCCACCACCACTCACTCTAAGTCCACAGCTAAACCCCTACAAGTTCTTCCCCCACTACACCCCAGGACACCTAACCCAGCATTGAGTCTTTCTTTAAAGGAAGTTGCTGGGATAGATGGTCTAATGAGAGAACATGTCCCTTTCTCACTAAGTGAACTTTCTCAAATAGAAAACAGACTGGGATCCTATACCTCTAGCTCTTCTGCCTTTATTAAAGAATTTCAGTATATTACTCAGTCTTATAACTTGACTTTTCATGATGCACATATGATCCTCACTAAGAATTTACTTCCTGATGAATGCAGGCAAGTTTGGGAGCAGGCTAGAATGCATGCAGACGAGATTCATCAGACAGCATTCAACATATCCAATCAGATCTGAGACAGTACCTGACCAGGATCCTCGATGAAATTATAATTTCCCCAGGTGGTATTTTAGGGTTGTCAATTGCCCTCATGCCACATGGGACAGAGGATTATCAGTCCCAGGTAACCCTCTAGCTGATCTCCTAGGCACTGCTATGGACGACTGAAGAGGCCCAAGCTCCCTTGACTGGGCTACTTCCATCACCAGCAGGGAGCATCATGGTATGTGGGCAGCCCATTTCCTTCCTCTTGGACACTGAGGCCAATAACTCAGTACTGACTGAGTCTTGGGGACCCACCTCTCCTCGTTCCCCTATTGTCAGGATAGGAGGACAACCTTTTCTTCCTTACCAGACACCACCACTCAGTTGCATTTTTTAGGGGTATCCTTCCACCCATTTTTTTGGTAGTGCCAACATGTCCTATCCCCTTATTGGGAAGGGATCTTCTAGGTAAGTTGGGAGCCTCTATTTCCTTGGCCAGCAGTCCCTCTGCTCCCTCTTCTAGCCAGTCAACCTACTAAGTCTAACATGGTGTTTCCTTTGCCAGCTTCCAAGGAAGACCAGTGAGTCTGGAACCCCTCTATTGCTAAACATCACTCTCCTGTTGTCATCCAATTACTGGACACTACCAGATTCCCAGTCACAGAACATTATTTTCCTTTACCTGGGCTGATTCTGACACCCACTTTTTTACTCAACTCACCTGGACTGTTCTACCTCAGGGATTCTGGGACATCCCACACCTATTTGACCAGGCCCTGCCTTCTGATTTACTCTGTCTCTCCCTAAATCTAAGATTGTCCATTACATAGACATTCTTCTCTGTAGCCCCTCTCTAAAAATTAGCCAAGCTGACACCTCTGCTCTCCTAAATTTCCTATCCAGTCAAGGCTATAGAATCTCACCTTCTAAAGTCCAACTGTCCACTCCTCAGGTCACCTATTAGGGACTAACAATTACCCCAACCTACAAGGCCATCATTACCTTAGATAGAAAGAATCTAATTCAGTCTCTAACTCTTCCTTCTACAAAGGAAGAGATTTTGTCATTCTTAGGATTAGCAAGTTTTATGTTCCTGGGTTCCTTCCTTTTCCTCCTTTCCCACTCCTCATATGAAGTGGTGGTAGGCACCACCCAAAAACCTCTTCTCAAACCTGTTAACAAGCCTTCTCAAAGGTTCCAACAAGCGCTCCCTAAGACCCCAGCCTTACATCTCCCTGACTTGACTGGTCTGTTTTCCCTCTATGTAACTGAAAAAGAGGGATTTGCCTTGGAGTCCTAGGTCACCTACCAGGACCCTCTTTTGCAACTATAGCATACCTGTCAAAAATTACAAAAAACTAGATCTAACCACCCAGGGATGGGCACCTTGTATTCATACCTTAGCAGTTGCTGAACTCCTTATTCAAGAGTAAGAAAAACTAACATTTGGGTTGCCTGTAACTGTTTTCTCTTCTCATAACCTGTCCCAGCTCCTAACTTACAAAGGCTTCCGGACTCTTCCTCCCTCTAGGGTTCTTTCTCTTCAGATAGCTCTAATAGAAAACTCCACACTCACCTTCCAATCATGTCTGCCTCTTAATATGCCCAATATTCTTCCTACACCAAATACCAACCACTCCCTATCAAATCCCCCCAACACACACACACACTGTAAACATAGAGGAACCTCACCCTCCACACATACAGGAGGGCACATAGCCTCAGGTCATCTATACCTAGTATACAGATGGCAGCTCCTCTCTACATAAAGGGGCCAGAAGGGCTGGCTACGTTATAGTGTCAGACACAGAGGTGGTTGAAGCACAGGCCCTCTCTGCTCATACCGTCAATCAACAGTCTGAACTAATAACTCTTACCTGTGCCTTTCAACTGGCACAGGAACAATTCATATGCCCCTGTCCCATGCTGTTATCTGGAAGGAGCTCAAGGAGCTTGGGTTACTTAAGACAAAAGAAGAATCAGTAACTAATGCAAACCAAACTATGGCCATGCAAAAGGTCTCCCATCTTCCCACAACTATTGGAATTGTCCACTGCAGATCCCACCAGATGGATGACTCTGGCAGCTAAAGGGGCCTAGACTTGTCTCACCCTACCCAAGACATTCTTACACTACAACCCACATTCCCATTCCCTGACACTCTCCAAACTGTCCTATCTTCACCAATTCTTTTATCCTAACAGCCAAGCATTGTCTTGTTTTGTTAAAATCCACCTGCAGCCCACTCCTGAGGAGTTAAGTTTCTTAAAATCTATCACTGCCTCTTGCAAAATCTGCCAGATGTCTGACTCCAACTCCAGGTATCATAGCACCTTTTCCTACCCATCAGGCTAGAGGTTCTCTTCCTGGAACCGACTGGCAACTTGACTTTACCCACACGTGCCCACTGTCAAATGTGCAAAGTACCTCCTAGTCTTGGTGAACACCTTCTTGGGGTGGGTGGAGATATATCCCACAACTAACAAAAGGCCTCAGAAACTTTCTGATCTCCTCCTCTGAGAGATCATCCCCCTGATTTGATGTCCCAGCCTTCCTCCAGTCAGACAGTGATCCTGAATTCACTTTCCAAACTTCTCAAATTCTAAAGCCCTAGACATTCCCTGGTTTTTCATATTCCCTACTACCCCTTGTCTTCAGAAAAGATAGAAAGAACTAACCATTCCCTAAAAGCCACTCTTGTCAAACTATCACAGGAACTTCACCTCAATTGAGTAAAACTCCTACCTCTGGCTCCTTTCAGGCTACAAGCTCTCGCCAAGTGACCTCTCTTCATCTCACCTTTCGAACACTTGTATGGATGTCTAGTTGTAACTCCTGGTCTTTCACTTCAAAACTCTCCCCTCCCTGATACTTACCCCATTACTTTGCCTCCTCCACTCCCTTCTATGGAACTTTGCTGACCACCATCTACCACAGCCACATGCTGTCCCTTGCCCACCACCTGTCAACATTGGAGACGAAGTTCTTCTGTCCTCTCCAGATAATCGGCCCACACCTCTCTCTCCTAAATGGCACGGCCCTTTCAAGGACCCTGCTCTCTTAAGCTCCAGAAGACGTTGAGACCACCCACCTTGTCCCAATCCCAGAAAAGTGAGACTCTACTCTGGCATCTGCACTCAACCTCACTGGATTAGACATGGTCTTCTTTCTCGTCCTCCCCCTGATGTTTGTTTCCATCCAGAGTAGCCCTTACATCTGGAGATTCGAGGTTCAAGAAACCCCCACTGATAACAGTCTTTCCAAACAGGGTCAGTAAACTGCTCCATAGCTGGATGCCGGGAGCTGATCCAAATTGCTGTCATCCCTGTATCCATCATTCCATCTAAATATTATGATCTCTTTGTTTGCTTCCTCTTTGACCAGAAGAAACATAATTGTAAAAAAAAAAAAAAAATAGCCAGATGAATATGAGGGCTGCCCATATTGGTCTTGCCAGATACATATGTTAGGATCATGGACCAAACACTTCTATCAGCATTGCAAGACCCCCTTCTTCTTCTACAAGACCCATGGAATCCCAGGTGGAAAACAGGAGTTATTGGTAAGCTCTACCATAAAAACCAAGCAAGGTCCCCAGTGAGTACTATTCACATCCAGAGAAAATTTGTCTCAATTGCCCAACCTCTAGATATTGGAAAAATAGGAGATGTAATCAAAAACTCCTCCAAGGTCCTCCTTGATATCGCCCTCATAAATGGCACTAACTTGTCATTTTTGTTTGAGTTTGCACATTGGTGTTCCTTTTCCCAGAACTAGGAGTAATCCATGGAAAAGAGCCTCTAGCAATCCCATTTTTGACACAATGTCTGTCGAACATGATAAGAGGGGGCAGTTCAGGTTGTGCCACTCCTGGTCGCTGTGGGAGTAGCTATGGTTTTCAAGGAGTATCTGAAACCATGTTCACCATCCAGAAACATATTGATTCTTTGGTAGGGGACTAGATGTTCTGACAGCTAAAGAAGGTGGTCTTTGCCTGTTTCTCCAAGAAGTATGCTGTCTCTACGTCAACAAATTTGGGATAGTAATAAATAAAATCCAGCAGCTACAATCAGACATCCAGAATTTCAGGGAACAACATGAGGCCTCCAATTCCTGGGTTTTTGAAAACCCTATATGGAAATGTATATTGCTCTTTAAAATGCGTTTTCTCATTTTCCTGGCATTACTATTTCCTCCCTGCCTCATTCATCTTGTTTCTACATTCCTTCAACCACAAATTCAAATTTTTTTTAACCAAACAGCTAATCAGCTCCTTTTACAGGATTACCAGCCTCTGTCCACAGAGGAGCCTTATGCAAATGACTACCAAGTGGACCCTGATGGTGAAAACTACACCGCAAAATTGATGAAGCCCCTAGACAGCAGGAAGGAGTTTAAGATCAGACATCCTTATTCCCATTTCACCATCGCCTTCTTCCATCCCCTCATTTTTCCTCTCTTTATGATAAAAAGGGGGGTATGTTAGCATCAGAAGTGGTTTACATCTAACCTCTGAATCCAGCGATGACATCATCCTTAGGCAACAAGAACCCTCTTGCAACTGTTACCATGACAATCGCCATACACTCACAGTGCATGCCTCACCCACATTACCTGTGCACGATGATGCACCTCATTCATTACTTGGCATCTACATCAGTCCAAATAAAAGACAGACTCTGTCCCCTCATCCTCTTTTTCTTCTTACCCTTGATTCTTCCCCCATCTAGTAAAAAACCCTTCTGGTGGGATTGTGCTGGCCTAGCATGATCTGTCCAGAAAGGTGCTGTCTTTCAACTAACACAGTGCTTACATTCAGAAAGGAGCCTGTGATGGTTAGTGTTATATGAACTTCACACAAGCTAGGGTCATTTTGTGAAGGATTCTCAATTGACAAAATACCTTCATAAGACTGATCTGAAGGCAAATCTGTGGTTCAATTTCTTAATAGTGATTTTCTGTGACTTGCATGGCTTGGGTCCTTAAACCTCAGCAGGGGCTATGAGGGATGAAGGGAGGATTGACACAGAGACAAACATTCAATAAAATTAGGAAATGTTCTAACACCCACTCCTCCAACTAAGAACTTCAGCATGTTTATTAGGTATGGTTCAGAAGTAGGGCTTTGCTAATCTCTCTGGAAGGTCTCTAAGGTGACTGCTTTCAACCTGTAAACATCCTGGAGGAGGAAGCTGCAGTTGCTATCTTGCACAGCCTGATCAATCTTTTATAAACACCCAGACTCAAACTCCCAAGGAAAGCTATGCCATTTTGTGGGGAATTGCAGGCTGGTCTCCACTTGAGCTGAGGTCTGAACCCCGATGGTCATAATTCACCTACATGACACGGTAGGCATTCCCTCATGCTCCTGGAACTCTACCCCAGCCTAAGTTACTACCTCCCACAGCCCCCACAAGAGAAGCATGGTCAGTAGTCATGTAAGCAATGGCCCAAGCTTCTGACCTTCAAGCTAAACTCTTCCCCAGATACCTAGCAACAGTAAAGACCATAAAAAGGGGTAGTCAGCCCCCACCACGCTCTCTTACTCTTACTGCTTTGTTCCTTTACATCTCACTTCTCTCACTTCTCTCTCCTCTTCCCTTTCTTTTGTCTTCTCCTCTTTCTCTCTAGCCCTTTCTCTTCCTCTTTCTCTCTCTCTCCCTTCTCTCTTTTCCATGCATTTCAATAATAAAGCTCTTAAACCACAGAGAGTCTCTGCTCCTTCTAGATCAGCTGCACCACTCTTGCCAGTGTTGGGAACTTCTTCCCCTATTGCCTCTCTCCCACAACCCCAGGGCTTTAGCAGGTACCTCGGGGGGGGGGGCCCAGGTTGGGGGCTGCCCCTTTCTCCACCCCCCACTGCATGGGTCAGGCATGCTCACCTTGGGTGAGTGGAAAGCACCTGGCGGTCTCCCCAAGTCCGCCTGCCCAGAGCACAGGAACTCTGACCGGATGTGGCATAATTTTCCTCCCCACTTTTCCCCAGGCCTCCCCTCAAGCCCCCCCCCCTTTTTTTGTTCCCAACACCATTTCTCTTGGGCCTCATTCATGTAAGGAGACAGCTTTGCTAACTCCTAGCATGGTCATGACCTTGTCAAAATACACATTCATTCAGGACTTCCCACATTCCGTGATTCCTCTGCACCATACAGTGACTAATGTCAGAGGGCCCAGCCAATGCAGATGGTCCCATGATCTAGGACTGAGCAAAGCAATGCAGACCAAACCAGTAAACAGCAATCCTACATGATCTCTGCATTAGGTCCTGTCTCCAAGACCCCAGTTCATTTGAGCTCTTTTTTTTTTTTTTAAGTCTATTGGAACAACTTTAAGTACACTGGGCCTCACAAGGCAACATGGCTTTGCGAGGTCATGCAAGGGACAGGCTTAAGCTAAGAGAGGTGAGCTGGTTAAGCACATTGTAGTCCATGGGCTGCCACATGGATTCCACACACACCAGCTTCACTTTACATCTGGCAGGGGCATAAGATGGTAGAGAAAGAATACTGTCTGGAATCTGGAACTGAGGTGAGATTTGGTATCACTGGTGAGGGTGCTGGTGAAGATAGGCCACACAGTGAAAGACCCTAGTGGGGAGACTCCCACTCAAGTCCCGAGATGGCACGCACCCAAGGAATCACAAGAGACCGTCTTGATGCAAACACACGAGGCAGTTTAATGACAGAACTCTGGGCCGACAAGTATCTCACACAGGAGACAGAGGAGTCAACCCTAAGGCTCAAAGGTTAGGGGTTTAT
Source organism: Mus musculus (assembly GCF_000001635.26). Lineage (NCBI taxonomy): Eukaryota > Metazoa > Chordata > Mammalia > Rodentia > Muridae > Mus > Mus musculus. Next base: position 109,525,670 of record NC_000071.6, read on the forward strand.
ATAGGAAAGGAGTGGGGGGGATAGGGCTGGGCACAGCGCCAGTGGAGTGCGGCACTTGCTGTCTTCCTTAGGCTGTGGCTTCTGCATCTCTCTCAGACAGCCAGGATCCTGGAGCCAGGGTGACAGGGTGGGAGGAACTGTCGGACCCACTGGGGAGGGAATCTCGCCAAATCCTCCCACACAGTGATGTATGGCTATTGGTCTGGGTGTGCTTCTGGTCCTTCCTGAAACACAACAGCCCTCACAGCCCTGATAGTGGGTAAATCGAAAGTTCCCTCGGGCAGCCAGCCTACTCCAAAAGCAGGCCATTCTGAGGTACAGAAAGTCTGCCAGGGTTTCTTTTTAACTGTCACTGACAAATTCCGTCCTCTTGCCCTAACGTCCATCCAATGGTCCTCAGTCAAAGACAAAGGGGTCGACACGGTCTGTCCCATGACAAAGATCAGAAAAAAACAAGAACAAAACAAAAACAACAGACACTAGCACGTCTAAACACACATATCCGCATTTGGACTTAAACAGCCAGCCAAACGCAACCTCTGAGGGGGTAGGATTCCACGTCCACTCCCTTCCCGGTAGAAGGAGCACCCTATCTCCTTCATTCTGAAAGACAACAGCCAGGCTCTCCTGACTTTCCTGACGGGGTGGGATTCCATGTCCACTCCCTTCCCGGTAGAAGGAGCACTCTATCTCCTTCATTCTGAAAGACAACAGCCAGGCTCTCCTGACTTTCCTGACGGGGTGGGATTCCATGTCCACTCCCTTCCCGGTAGAAGGAGCACTCTATCTCCTTCATTCTGAAAGACAACAGCCAGGCTCTCCTGACTTTCCTGGCCGGGTGGAATTCTACTTCCACTCCCTTCCTGACGGGGTGGGATTCCACATCCACCCCCTTCCACCTTTGGAATGTCTTTCAGGGTTGCAGCCTGCGGCCCTAGGATGTCTCCTTCCACAGCCACTGGGTCCTTACAGCCCACAGCAGCGGCTGCCAGAAACTGAAACCAAACACAAACTCAGCAGCGCCGCACTCAGACACTCAGACAACATATAAGACTCACACAGACGTACCTCCAAGGGGTCTTCAGGGTTCCTGGGTGTCACACAAATCTTGGTGGAACCTCCAAATGAAAGACCCTAGTGGGGAGACTCCCACTCAAGTCCCGAGATGGTGCACACCCAAGGAATCAATCACAAGAAACCGTCTTGATGCAAACACACGAGGCAGTTTAATGACGGAACTCCAGGTTGACAACATATCTCACGCAGGAGAGGAGTCGACCCTAAGGCTCAAAAGTTAGGGGTTTATATAGGAAAGGAGTGGTGGGGGATAGGGGAAATTGGCGCAGTTACACACAATTGGACAGTTTAAACATCAGCAAGCAGTATGTGCGGGTCGGGACAGTAACTCTAAAGGGAGGGTGCTTATCTTTGTTGGCAGAGCATCTGGTTAAACTCAAACCACATCAGAAGGAGACCAGGCCAGGTGGCCCATTACTCATCTGGGCTTGTCTGGAGATTGTTCTTGCATGCCTCTCTTATCTTAATGGCTAGTTGGTTCCTGGGATGACTTTACAGCCTTTGTGTCAGCCCGACTCTCTTTGTCTTTATGGCTCTAGGTCTGTAAACCTTCTGACTAGGGCCTTGAATTTAGTTTTCTTTCTTTAAACAGCACTCAATAGTCGCACACACTCATACATACCTACAGGGGGGTGCAGTTCCTCACAAACACTCTAACTCAAGAACGTGAGTTTTAAAGTGGAATTAACATCAGTGGTGGTGATGTTGCAACATTAGAAGGTTTTCCTGTGAATGGATCGGGCATCTTCTTCATATTCCTCTTTAGAGACCCACATCTTCTTAAAGGTGTTGAGGAAGCAAAGATAAGAGTCTCCAGTACATGTGGAATACAGGATTTTCTCCTGGGGTTCAGATTTCCTGATCTTCATGTCTTTTGGAACTAGTTTCTTCACTTCACTCAGTCTCCAAAGCTTTGAACAGAGTAGTGAAGAAATATAGTTTTAGCTTGGCTGATGTACACCAAAGCTGTTTGCAGCACTTTTCCCTATCTCCTGCTGTCTCCTGCTACTTAAAGGATTTTCCCTTTCCCTGCAAGTGTAAACAAATTCAAGACCACCCAGCCCCTTCTCTATCTGCAGGGACTGACTAGCGGTCATGATGACCACAGTTGCCAGAAATAACAGTCCTTGAGAAAACTCCCCTACCCCACCTCAGTCTGAATTCCAAAGAAAACCATATACTGCTTTGACCTTGCTGATCAAGTTTTCTGATAAATTAAAAGTATGCTGCTGCTTTGCTAAGCAATAATAAAATAACTGTGTAACCCCCTCCCCTTAAAAGAGTATAAAAGAGCTGTACTTTTTACAATAGAAATTGACTCTCCCTGCAAGGCTGAGCAACCCCACGCACATCGGAATAAAAACCTTTTTTCTTACCTTTTCTTTCCTTTTCTTTTTTTTTTTCTCAAGACAGGGTTTCTCTGTATAGCCCTGGCTGTCCTGGAACTCACTCTGTAGACCATGCTGGCCTCGAACTCAGAAATCCACCTGCCTCTGCCTCCCAAGTGCTGGGATTAAAGGCATGGGCCACCACTCCTGGCTGGAATAAAAACCTCTTATCATTACAGTGATCTGTCATCAAGCTGTGTTTCTGGGGGTTACATTCTCTACACCTGGGCCCCTGGGGCTCCAACAGTAGAACCTCCTGAGAGGACAATGTTGAAAAAAAGTGTACACCTTAAATCCATGTCGGACTTCTGGATAGCAAACACCAGCACAGCACTTCATGGATACTTTCACTCTTCTTGCCAATCAAGTCTGGCCTGAACAGCAGCTCGGGGACCCGGAACCTGGAAGGGCCTATTTCAACTTTGCTGCCATCAGGCAGGTAGTACTGAGCCTTCTCCGTCTCCAGTGTCTCATCCTTCTGGGAGCTATGAACAGGTAGCAAGCTCTTTTCTTTATGGTCTTGACAATCTCAAACTCAATGGAGGAGTGGAAATCATAGCCCTCCTTCCATAGGTAGAGGCAGAAGAAGTGTGACACATCTCAACCAGCAATGTCAACATGCATGATGGAGTGAGGCATAGTGAATCAGGACCGCACGATGACTCCATTCCCAGAATCCACACCAGGCCTGTGGTTCTGCCTGTGCATAAAGGCTAAGCACAGCTTGCATGGAGATGAAGAGAGCTGGCACACTGAAGATCTCGAAGAAAGCATCTGCAGCTCGCTCCAGGTTTCTCCGAGGGCTTAAAAGTGCCTCAGTCAGGAGCACAGGATGCTTCTCTGAGAACCTCTGCATCTGGTCTTTAGAATAGACATATTGCCAGATGTGTTTCAGTCCTTGATGATGCCATGTTCCATGAGGTAACAGACTCACAGCAGTCCCCAGTGCTCCTCAGCTTTGGGGCCAATGAAGATGTCACCTTCGAGGGCTCCTGTCATGACATGAACACACCCACATAGTTTGAAAAGCAGTATCTGGGGATCCAATCATTAGCAAAAACAGCTATCATCACACCAGGCCCACTGTCAATCACAACGGCTGGCCAATCATCAGCAAAGCCAGCTATCATCACACCGGGCCCACTGTCAATCATAAAGGCTGGCCAATCATCAGCAAAGCCAGCTATCATCACACCGGGCCCACTGTCAATCATAAAGGCTGGCCAATCATCAGCAAAGCCAGCTATCATCACACCGGGCCCACTGTCGATCACAACGGCTGGCCAATCATCAGCAAAGCCAGCTATCATCACACCGGGCCCACTGTCAATCACACAGTAGGACTCCATGGCAGAGGAATCTTTCCCTCCAAGGAAGGAAATGCCAGCCCGGTTCGCAGCAAACGCCACTGACCTCATTTGAGTTCTTGTTCTGACTTTCACAGCAGTGGACTGTTAGAGGAAAATGAAAGAAACCGTTTCTACTCTAAGGTGATTTTGGTCATGGTGTTTTCCCATACCAATAGAGACCCTAGCGGAAACAGAGCCACTATGATTTACAAGTCATTAGGATACCCAAACTCCATTTTATGCGAGACCAGGGGCCAAACTCCAATTCCAGGAAGAAATCAATCCTTCTGAGCAAGCATTCTATGACAACACACCCCTCTCAGCAACAACCAGTCAGCTACAGTAGCAGGGTCATGGTACAAACAGATAACTCAGCATTCAGTTTGTTAGGTGATCTTCGTCGCAGTGCTCAGTTCTTGCAGATTACACCAGAAATGCAGTTTTTGAAATATTAACTTGCTGACCTGTATAGAAATTCCTCAAGCTTGCTGTAAAAAAACAATAAATACCCTGTACCCCTAAACTTAGGGCTCTCACTCTGACCCTCTCCAACTGGGTAGGTGAGAGACCCTGCTCACAAACTCGTAATAAAAACCCTTATGTGTTAACATTGGAATTGGCTCCTTGGTGGTCTTTGGGGTACCTGCAATCAGGGTGTAAGAACCTCAAGTAAGACATAAGGCACGAGTTTTAGCAAGTCTTGATGTCAAAATAACATTTTAAATATTTAATACATATATTAAAATAAATATAGCTCAATTTTCTGTCTGCTCTCTCCCTATGTTCTTAACGACTGACCAGATATTGTTGGATGCAGCAATCCACAGTGTTTTCAGGGTCCCCAATTCCAGATGGAACATCTACAATGCAATTTCTATACCTAAGGTTGGGCAACTTCTTGAAAGAGCAGGAAGAAAGCTTGTAAGAGCCAGAGAACTAGGAACTTTCTAGGACATGCTGTCTTCAGTATGAGAGAAACACATCACACATAAAATCACAACAATACAATTACCCAATAAAGAATTAAAAAGTGGCCATACCAGTTAAACTGTCAATGTGGATGGAGTAAAAAAAATCACAAGATTCGATGCTTAGATGAAAAGCTAAGGATAGTCAATGGCTGCTCAGAGAGAGAATCAGTCTTCCCCAGCGATGAACCAATTAGTAGGTTATTGTTTCAATATGAGCAACGCTAAATACTCTTACATACACACACACTCACTCACACACACAAACACACAATTAATTTTAAAAGATCATGAAATCAGGGAGTAAGGAGGACATGGGAGGAGATGAAGGGGCCAGATGGAGGGGTGGAAATGATGCAAATATACTACTCATGTCTGAAATTCTCAAATGAATACAAATTTTAAAAGATTTTTACCATATATTTGAATTAGGGGCAAGATTCGCTAAGTATTGTAAGTATTGTTTACTGTATGAAAGAACTGAGTATGATTTTTACTTTTATGTGTACTTACACTTAAAAAAAAACCACACTTTAATTATTTAGAGTTACAACTTTTTGAACTCAGTCAATGCCTCTGTAGATTTCTCTGATGATTACCCAGGAGTAGCCATGGTGTGTTTTCTTGGTAAGAAGAGAACCACAGTTGATACTCTTCCTCATCATGCTGGAAAACAAAAGAACCGAAAGTCATGATGTACCTTTCCCAGTACACACATGAGATGCACATTTTCTTTCATCCATGCATCTATAAAACTAAAATATTAAAAAATAAAAAACTAAAATATTAAGGCAGGAAAGAATTCTGCTCTTGCTGCCATTTGGGAATTAACTGGGATGAGTTCGGTGGCCCCTGCTCACTTTGAGAATCCAGAGAACCAGAGTTCCTTCTCATTTCTAGTGGAACACAGATTTGTGGTACAAAATACATTCTTTCTGCCATTTTTGTGACACTGGAAATGAAAAAATAAAATAAATCACTTCATGCTCTGTTTCCAAGCAAGAAAAGTGTCCCTGTCATCCATGTCCCGGGCTTTGGAGAATGTTGAGCTTTGCTATAACGTGTCACTGTCTGAACAACTTATTACACAGTGTCAGAGTCTAGTATGTCTATGATGACTGAGCAAAGGTAAAGTTAAAGATATAAAATTAGTATCAAAAGATATCTAGTCAGTCAGCTATTGAATGGATCACAGGGCCCCCAATGGAGGAGCTAGAGAAAGTATCCAAGGAGCTAAAGAGATCTGCAATCCTGTAGGTGCAACAACATTTCTAACTAACCAGTACCCCGGAGCTCTTGACTCTAGCTGCATATGTATCAAAAGATGGCCTAGTCAGCCATCACTGGAAAGAGAGGCCCATTGGACATGCAAACTTTATATGCCCCGGTACAGGGGAACGCCAGGGCCAAAAAGTGGGAGTGGGTGGGTAGAGGAGTTGGGGGGAGGGTATGGGGGACTTTTGGGATAGCATTGGAAATGTAATTGAGGAAAATATGTAATAAAAAATATTTAAATAAAAAAAGATATCTAGTAATTAGTATTAACCAGTTATATCATGTTCACTGGATATATAAACACACATTGACAATCATTTCAGATATATGTGCATTTTCATATTGTGCTCAAGCAGTACAAATGCACTTCAGATGCTGCTCACTCACATAAAATTTCACTGGGGAATACAAGAGCACTATCAATATGGAGGCTAATGCTCAAAATGGGAAGGGAAGATGGAACTTTCTCAAACACAGAGTAATCAGGTGTCTGGCAGTGATGTTTATATACTTATTTAAATACAAATGGATTACAAAAAGTTGAATAAATAAAAGAGTTCTCAAGTCTCTTGCAGGTATTCCCAGCAATGGTCACAATTTCTTGATACCATCACTCACTGTGTCCAATTGTGTTGCTGCTACAGTGAGCAACTATAAAAAGGACAAAGAGAGATGTTACAAATTAACAATGTGAAATACCATATCTGATAGTTTTTTACCCAAACATTATGAGCATCATATAACCTAATCTTCAGTTCAGTAAATGAAGTTAAACACTTATAAGGCTCAAGGCATAAGTATGAGTTTCCCTTTCTTTTACATGACCTGAGGGCAGTAATAGGGATTTCAGTCTAATATGTAGCTGTTTAAGAACTTGGATCAGTCAAAATATAATAGGTTATGCAATAAACAACTGGATTATGGGAGATGGCAAAACAAAAAGGCTTTCCCCCAAGCCCTATGACATCAACTAGAATCCCAGAATATACATAGTAGAATCAGGAAAGCAATTATGGCTGTCTTCTGAATTATATAGCACACACACACACACACACACAGAGACACACACACACAGGCACATGCATTCAGGCACAGATATAAAGATTAAAAAAAGATTATATTTTCAGAAGAGACATGGGCTGTAATCCTCAGTTCTGAGTCTACTTTCATACAGGAGGAAGGTAATTTGAAGAGATGGGGAAGCATTTCCTTTTTCCCCAAAATATGATTTTTTTTACATATCATGTATTCAGTTCTCATACATATGAATATAAGAACTTCAACAGAATTTAAAACAACAACATTGCAGTGAAGATTTCTCTGCACCTTGCTATTATTACTCACAACAGTCAGTCAACAAGAGAGTTCTTTGAAATGAGATGCATCTATATTCGCAGACTCATCCTCTGGGAGACAGCATTTAGAGAAGAAAAACAGTAGAAATAACCGTCTCTTAAAAAGTAAACAATGGGAGTGCACAGGGATCCGCCAGCCTGAGAGGTTTGTGCCTCAGGCCCCGGCGGCGGGAGCCTCCTTGGCTCCAGGACTCCGCGGAGGGCAGGCTGCACGGGTGACGGTGTGGAATACAGAGGCCAGCCGTTTCTGGAACAGGCGAGAGCCACAGAGCTTCTGAGGCGGTGCCATCTTCGGCTCCAGACAACCGGCCACCTTCCTGGCCAAAGCAACACAGCTTCTGGGAAAGATCCTGTTTTGGGCCTTCATCTTCAGCCAGGAGGAGGTCCAAACACCAGATAACTGTGCACCTTCCCTGAAAGAAGAGAGCTTGCCTGCAGAGACTGCTCTGACCACTGAAACTCAGAGGAGAGAGCTAGTCTCCCACGTCTGCTGATAAAGGGTAACAAAATCAACAGAGGAACAATCTCTAAACAAAGACAACTATAACAACTAACTCCAGAGATTGCCAGATGGCAAAAGGTAAACGTAAGAATCCTACTAACAGGAACCAAGACCACTCACCATCATCAGAACCCAGCACTCCCACTTCGCCCAGTCCAGGGCATCCTAACACACCTGAAAAGGTAGACCTGGATTTAAAAGCATTTCTCATGATGATGGTAGAGGACATAAAGAAGGAATTTAATAACTCACTTAAAAAATACAGGAGAACACTGCTAAAGAGTTACAAGTCCTTAAAAAAAAAACAGGAAAACACAACCAAACAGGTAGAAGTCCTTATAGAAAAACAGGAAAACACATCCAAACAGGTAATGGAAATGAACAAAACCATACTAGACCTAAAAAGGGAAGTAGACACAATAAAGAAAACCCAAAGTGAGGCAACGCTGGAGATAGAAACCCTAGAAAAGAATTCTGGAACCATAGATGCCAGCATCAGCAACAGAATACAAGAGATGGAAGAGAGAATATCAGGTGCAGAAGATTCCATAGAGAACATCGGCACAACAATCAAAGAAAATGGATAATGCAAAAAGATCCTAACTCAAAACATCCAGGAAATCCAGGACACAATGAGAAGACCAAACCTACGGATAATAGGAGTGGATGAAAATGAAGATTTTCAACTCAAAGGACCAGCAAACATCTTCAACAAAATTATTGAAGAAAACTTCCCAAATCTAAAGAAAGAGATGCCCATGAACATACAAGAAGCCTACAGAACTCCAAATAGACTGGACCAGAAAAGAAATTCCTCCCGACACATAATAATCAGAACATCAAATGCACTAAATAAAGATAGAATACTAAAAGAGGTAAAGGAAAAAGGTCAAGTAACATATAAAGGCAAGCCTATCAGAATTACACCAGATTTTTCACCAGAGACTATGAAAGCCAGAAGAGCCTGGACAGATGTTATACAGACACTAAGAGAACACAAATTCCAGCCCAGACTACTATACCCAGCCAAACTCTCAATTACCATAGATGGAGAAACCAAAGTATTCCACGACAAAACTAAATTCACCCATTATCTCTCCACGAATCCAGCCCTTCAAAGGATAATGACAGAAAAAAACCAATACAAGGACGGGAACCACGCCCTAGAAAAAACAAGAAGATAATCCCTCAACAAAACTAAAAGAAGACAGCCACAAGAACAGAATGCCAACTTTAACAACAAAAATAACAGGAAGCAACAATTACTTTTCCTTAATATCTCTTAATATCAATAGTCTCAACTCCCCAATAAAAAGACATAGACTAACAGACTGGCTACACAAACAGGACCCAACATTCTGCTGCTTACAGGAAACCCATCTCAGGGAAAAAGACAGACACTACCTCAGAGTGAAAGGCTGGAAAACAATTTTCCAAGCAAATGGTCTAAAGAAACAAGCTGGAGTAGCCATTTTAATATCGGATAAAATCGACTTCCAACCCAAAGTTAACAAAAAAGACAAGGAGGGACACTTCATACTCATCAAAGGTAAAATCCTCCAAGAAGAATTCACAATTCTGAATATCTACGCTCCAAATGCAAGGGCAGCCACATTCATTAAAGATACTTTAGTAAAGCTCAAAGCACACGTTGCACCTCACACAATAATAGTGGGAGACTTCAACACACCACTTTTATCAATGGACAGATCATGGAAACAGAAACTAAACAGGGACACAGTGAAACTAACAGAAGTTATGAAACAAATGGACCTGACAGATATCTACAGAACATTTTATCCTAAAACAAAAGGATATACCTTCTTCTCAGCACCTCATGGTACCTTCTCTAAAATTGACCACATAATTGGTCACAAAACAAACCTCAACATATACAAAAATATTGAAATTGTCCCATGCATCCTATCAGACCACCATGGTCTAAGGCTGATCTTCAATAACAAGATAAATAATAGAAAGCCAACATTCACGTGGAAACTGAACAACACTCTTCTCAATGATACCTTGGTCAAGGAAGGAATAAAGAAAGAAATTAAGGACTTTTTGGAGTTTAATGAAAATGAAGCCACAACATACCCAAACCTATGGGACACAATGAAAGCATTCCTAAGAGGAAAACTCATAGCTCTGAGTGCCTCCAAAAAGAAACTAGAGAGAGCACACATTAGCAGCTTGACAACACACCTAAAAGGTCTAGAAGAAAAGGAAGCAAATTCACCCAAGAGGAGTAGAAGGCAGGAAATAATCCAACTCAGGGGTGAAATCAACCAAGTGGAAACAAGAAGAACTGTTCAAAGAATCAACCAATCAAGGAGCTGGTTCTTTGAGAAAATCAACAAGATAGATAAACCCTTAGCCAGACTCACTAGAGGGCAGAGGGAAAGCATCCTAATTAACAAAATCAGAAATGAAAAGGGAGACATAACAACAGATCCTGAAGAAATCCAAAACACCATCAGATCCTTCTACAAAAGGCTATACTCAAAAAAACTGGAAAACCTGGACGAAATGGACAAATTTCTGGACAGATATCAGGTACCAAAGTTGAATCAGGATCAAGTTGACCATCTAAACAGTCCCATATCCCCTAAAGAAATAGAAGCAGTTATTAATAGTCTCGCAGCCAAAAAAGCCCAGGACCAGATGGGTTTAGTGCAGAGTTCTATCAGACCTTCAAAGAAGATCTAATTCCAGTTCTTCACAAACTATTCCACAAGATAGAAGTAGAAGGTACTCTACCCAACTCATTTTATGAAGCCACTATTACTCTGATACCTAAACCGCAAAAAGACCCAACAAAAATAGAGAACTTCAGACCAATTTCCATTATGAATATCGATGCAAAAATCCTCAATAAAGTTCTTGCTAACCGAATCCAAGAACACATCAAAACAATCATCCATCCTGACCAAGTAGGTTTCATCCCAGGGATGCAGGGATGGTTCAATATACGGAAATCCATCAATGTAATCCAATATATAAACAAACTCAAAGACAAAAACCACATGATCGTCTCGTTAGATGCTGAGAAAGCATTTGACAAAATCCAACATCCATTCATGATAAAAGTCTTGGAAAGATCAGGAATTCAAGGCCCATACCTAAACATGATAAAAGCAATCTACAGCAAACCAATAGCCAACATCAAAGTAAATAGTGAGAAGCTGGAAACAATCCCACTAAAATCAGGGACTAGACAAGGCTGTCCACTCTCGCCCTACCTATTCAACATAGTACTTGAAGTCCTAGCCAGAGCAATTAGATAACAAAAGGAGATCAAGGGGATGCAAATTGGAAAGGAAGAAGTCAAAATATCACTTTTTGCAGATGATATGATAGTATATATAAGTGACCCTAAAAATTCCACCAGAGAACTCCTAAGCCTGATAAACAGCTTCGGTGAAGTATCTGGATATAAAATAAACTCAAACAAGTCAATGGCCTTTCTCTACACAAAGAATAAACAGGCTGAGAAAGAAATTAGGGAAACAACACCCTTCTCAATAGTCACAAATAATATAAAATACCTTGGCGTGACTCTAACTAAGGAAGTGAAAGATCTGTATGATAAGAACTTCAAGTCTCTGAAGAAAGAAATTAAAGAAGATCTCAGAAGATGGAAAGATCTCCCATGCTCATGGATTGGCAGGATCAACATTGTAAAAATGGCCATCTTGCCAAAAGCAATCTACAGATTCAATGCAATCCCCAGCAAAATTCCAACTCAATTCTTCAACGAATTAGAAAGGGCAATCGGCAGATTCATCTGGAATAACAAAAAAACGAGGATAGCAAAAACTCTTCTCAAGGATAAAAGAACCTCTGGTGGAATCACCATGCCGGACCTAAAACTGCACTACAGAGCAATTGTGATCAAAACTGCATAGTACTGGTATAGTGACAGACAAGTAGACCAATGGAACAGAATTGAAGACCCAGAGATGAATCCACACACCTATGGTCACTTGATCTTTGACAAGGGAGCTAAAACCATCCAGTGGAAAAAAGACAGCATTTTCAACAAATGGTGCTGGCACAACTGGCGGTTATCATGTAGAAGAATGCGAATTGATCCATTACTATCTCCTTGTACTAAGGTCAAATCTAAGTGGATTAAGGAACTCCACATAAAACCAGAGACACTGAAACTTATAGAGGAGAAAGTAGGGAAAAGCCTTGAAGATATGGGTACAGGGGAAAAATTCCTGAATAGAACAGCAATGGCTTGTGCTGTAAGATCAAGAATCGATAAATGGGACCTCATAAAATTGCAAAGCTTCTGCAAAGCAAAAGACACCGTCAATAAGACAAAAAGGCCACCAACAGATTGGGAAAGGATCTTTACCTATCCCAAATCAGATAGGGGACTAATATCCAATATATATAAAGAACTCAAGAGGGTGGACTCCAGAAAATCAAATAACCCCATTAAAAAATGGGGCTCAGAGCTGAACAAAGAATTCTCACCTGAGGAATACCGAATGGCAGAGAAGCACCTGAAAAAATATTCGACATCCTTAATGATCAGGGAAATGCAAATCAAAACAACACTGAGATTCCACTTCACTCCAGTCAGAATGGCTAAAATCAAAAACTCAGGTGACAGCAGATGCTGGCAAGGATGTGGAGAAAGAGGAACACTCCTCCATTGTTGGTGGGATTGCAAGCTTGTACAACCACTCTGGAAATCAGTCTGGCGGTTCCTCAGAAAATTGGACACAGTACTACCGGAGGATCCCGCAATACCTCTCCTGGGCATATATCCAGAAGATGTCCCAACCGGTAAGAAGAACACATGCTCCACTATGTTCATAGCAGCCTTATTTGTAATAGCCAGAAGCTGGAAAGAACCCAGATGCCCCTCAACAGAGGAATGGATACAGAAAATGTGGTACATTTACACAATGGAATACTACTCAGCTATTTAAAAAAATGAATTTATGAAATTCCTAGGCAAATGGATGGACCTGGAGGGTATCATCCAGAGTGAAGTAACCCAATCACAAAGGAACTCGCACAATATGTACTCACTGATAAGTGGATATTAGCCCAGAAACTTAGGATACCCAAGATATAAGATACAACTTGCCAAACGCATGAAATTCAAGAAGAACGAAGACCAAAGTGTGGACACTCTACCCTTTCTTAGAAATGGGAACAAAACACCCATAGAAGGAGTTACAGAGACAAAATTTGGAGCTGTGACGAAAGGATGGACCATCTAGTGATTGCCATATGCAGGGATCCATCCCATAATCAGCTTCCAAATGCTGACACCATTGCATACACTAGCATGATTTTGCTGAAAGGACCCAGATATAGCTCTCTCTTGTGAGACTATGCCGGGGCCTAGCAAACACAGAAGTGGATGATCACAGTCAGCTATTGGATGGGTCACACGGCCCCTTATGGAGGAGCTAGAGAAATTACCCAAGGAGCTAAAGGGAACTGCAACCCTATAGGTGGAACAACAATATGAACTAACCAGTACCCGGGAGCTCTTGTCTTTAGCTGCATATGTATCAAAAGATGGCCTAGTCGGGCATCACTGCAAAGAGAGGCCCATTGGACTTGCAAACTTTATATGCCCCAGTACAGGGGAACGCCAGGGCCAAAAAGGGGCAGTGGGTGGGTAAGGGATTGGGGGGGGGGTATGGGGGACCTTTGGGATAGCATTGAAAATGTAAACGAGGAAAATACCTAATTAAAAAAAAAGAAAGAAATTCACTCTGGCTGCAGCCATGAGAGGTAATAAAATGGAAGACAAAGTCATTTTAAAGGAGATTAAATAGATGAAAGTTCAGAGCAGAGATGGTTCATGTCTGTACATATTGAAGTCATAAGATATTAGGGCTGGCAGGAAGGCTTAGTGGGTCAAGAATTTGCTACACAACCGTGAGCAACTGAACTCAGATCTGTAACAACCACATAAATGCAGGGCAGGGGTGGGTGCTTGCCTGTAATCCCAGCTCTCATGAAGTAGAAAAAGGATTTCCAGAAAAGCTGAACAGTCAAATTGCTAAATAAGAACTCCAGGACTGGAGACAGTGACTCAAGAAGTCATTTTGATGACATCAAGTCAGAAGTATGAATATCATCCAACGTTCTAAATTCTAATACAGTGATTACCCTACTAATTGGGGTTCACAAACGCCTTCTGTTCCTAGCAATAATGGCTCCATAATTTTTAAATATTATCCATGAGCCAAAATAAATATCTAACTCTGTTATTACAACTAAATAAGGCCACATAGCTTAAGTATTTATAAATTAACAAGTTGGTAACTCAAAAAAAATATACTTAACTCAAAAACAAAACTAAGATTTTTATTTACTAATGGGATATCTGTAGCCCCTGGTCAATGTACCACTTCTCAAAATTAGGACCTTAGGACAATATCACTCACTATTGTTTGCAACATGGGCAGGAAACTGTTAGGCACAATGCTCTACACTATTCTATTATAGTGAAATGGATATGTTCCTCACTACACGTGGACTTACCTGGTTGAGTGGTGACAGCCAGATATTTTCCTTACTAAAATATAAAATATATTTTCCTCTATATTGGCTGTAAGTTGACAATGTTTTTACCAACCTTATGTCCTCACCAACAACTTGCCATCTAATACTTCAGCCTCTAATGATAATCTTGGTTTCAATCAACTATTTTACTGAGTTGCAAATGATGCGTTTCTAATTACACATTCCTTTTGTGGTTGTTGGCTGCCATTCCTCTTTAATGAAATTTCATAGTAGAGCACACTTTTGATGTCAGCACTCCGAAAGCAGATTGTTGTAGAAATTTTTAATCCTGACCCAGGCTTCTAACCCACCTTCAAACCTTTAGCTCCCTGATAAAATAAACACACAGCCTTTATATTTACAATAAGATTCAAACAGCACAAAAGCTGGGATGATACCTACCCTCTTTGTTATTAGAAAATACTTCCTATCGATAACCCCAAATTATTACTATTTGCTCTGTTTCATCTGGGCTGCTCTTAACTCTAATTTGTCAGCCCTCAGAACCATGTGATTATTGCTCACCTAACCCATGGCAGCTTCTCCTTCTCCCTCATGTACCACCTTCTCCTCATGGTTTTCCTTGGACACCAAACCTGGGAAGCCTAAACCTACCTTCTCTTCTGCTCAACTATTGGCTGTTCACATCTTTATTTATCAATCAGAAATAACTTGAGGGCAGCGTCACAGGTCTATGTGCAGACTCCAGGGCTTGGGAGCCCACACTTAGCATTACAATGGACAGAAAAACCAAACCTCCTATTCAAATATAAATTGAATACAATTACAGCAGTTATGAAAATTATAGTCACATGATCTTTTAATAATGAAATAACCTTAAATGCCATATTCTGTGGATCTCTGATGCTTTTGATGCTATCTACATATAGCATAACTAAAGTATTAAACATTAATTGTTTTTCACTATTTACTATTTGAATAACCTTGAAACAGGTTATTATAATTAACTAAATGAGAATCTAATGTGACCATGAGTTTGACTGTTTATCCTACACAGTTTGTAATAACAGCTATTAAAAAGGACTGGGATTGGGCCGGGCAGTGGTGGCGTACTCCTTTAATCCCAGCACTTGGGAGGCAGAAGCAGGCAGATTTCTGAGTTCGAGGCCAACCTGGTCTACAAAGTGAGTTCCAGGATAGCCAGGGCTACACAGAGAAACCCTGTCTCAAAAAACCAATAAATAAATAAATAAATAAATAAATAAATGACTGGAATTAAACCTTTTATTCTTAAATGAGTTGCCTAAGTATCTATCTAAGGTAGCAATATTAATTTAAATTTTGTATCAGTATACAAAGATTTATACCAATGAAACCTTAAACCTGTATCAATATATAAATTCTGTACCAATGTAAGAAAAATATAACTTCAATTCTGCACCAAAATATAAAGATTTCTACCAATGTAAGATTATGACTGTAAAATGTTCTAAGAGTAAATTTAATAATCTATCCCTATATGTGTAATTTCTTCTACTATTACTCTATGCCCCTTCTTTCTTTTCAACCCCCTTCCCTCTTCATAAGAAAGAAAGTTAGAAGCCAGGTGTGGTGGCGCATGCCTTTAATCCCAGCACTTGGGAGGCAGAGGCAGGCAGATTTCTGAATTCAAGGCCAGCCTGGTCTACAGAGTGAGTTCCAGGACAGCCAGGGCTACACAGAGAAACCCTGTCTAGAAAAACCAAAGGAAGAAAGGAAGAAAGGAAGAAAGGAAGAAAGGAAGGAAGGAAGGAAGGAAGGAAGGAAGGAAGGAAGGAAAGAAAGAAAGAAAGAAAGAAAGAAAGAAAGAAAGAAAGAAAGAAAGAAAGAAAAGAAAGAGAAAAGATAGAAAAGATCAAAGGAAAGATAAAAATCCCTGAGTCTGAGCTCTCATTTAGTTTCCTCCATGCACAAAACTATAATTATTTTTAAAATTATCCCTAAAAATGACAGCATATCTATAATTCATAAAATGACCAAAACTCTCCATCCCAACTTCAGGAACAGTGGTCTTCTTATGATTGATTCCTGATGACTTGGGATAAAGAATTCATTCTGGGGAGCCAAAAGGACATTGGGAAAATGGCTAAGTCAAAATAAAGCTCACTGTCATTATTTGCTGTCCAGTTTTCATATGTTGATAAAGTCCAGAGCTTTACTGAAGTCCTGAATGGAACCATCTGAAAGGCCAGATGAACTGATGTCATCAGGGATTAGCGGCCCTTTCTGAAACAGCCTCAGCTGAGGCAGGATCAGGCAGGAAGCTGGAACCGCAGGTCATCTCAGCATTCCTGAAGGTGAATCTTTTCAGGGCTGCCCTCTTGTTGTTTTAGTCTCTAATATATAAATCTTACAACTAATATTTAGTTCTATAAAGATATTTGTATGGGGGGCTGGTGAGATGGCTCAGCGGGTAAGAGCACCCGACTGCTATTCTGAAGGTCCGAAGTTCAAATCCCAGCAACCACATGGTGGCTCACAACCACCTGTAATGAGATCTGATGCCCTCTTCTGGTGTGTTTGAAGACAGCTACAGTGTACTTACATATAATAAATAAATAAATAAATCTTTTAAAAAAAAGATATTTGTATGGAATGTGCAAGGTGCACAGATCAGTTAAGGATGAATTCTTGCTTCTTGTTGAGCAGGTAAAAGACAACTGTCTTTTTGATGACTTAACTTGATCAATAACCAAATGGTAATACATCTTCATTCATGCCATATCGAAAAATTGCAAAGATGAGTTTTGAGGGTTCTGTAGCCAACAAGACTTAAAGACTATGTATAGCTGAATCCTGGCTAGAGACAACACATTATTCTTAAAGAAATGTAGATGTTAATAGAAGTTAATACTCATAAAAGTTAATAAAAGAATAACAGAGAAAAAAAGACAGGATGAAATTTGAAGCACCCTGTACAGATACTGTCAAGATGATGAAGGACCAGCTAAGCAGAGTTAAAAGGGTGAACTGGCTGGGCAGTGGTGGCACAGGCCTTTAGTCCCAGCACTTGGGAGGCAGAGGCAGGTGGATTTCTGAGTTCGAGGCCAGCCTGGTCTACAAAGTGAGTTCCAGGACAGCCAAAGCTATACAGAGAAACCCTGTCTCAAAAAAACAAGAAAACAAAACAAAACAAAACAAAACAAAAAAAAAAAAAAAAAAAAAAACCACCACCAACAACAACAAAAGGATGAACTGTTAAAGTAATAGAAAACAGGAAGGAAAAAAAAAAACCAACACAGTTCTACAAAAGGAGGTAATGTTTCTAGGATGAAAGTCCAACAGAGTCACATACTACAGTTAACTCAAAGTACGGACTGGAAATGGCCAAAGCATTTGACAATATGTAGTTACTAATTGGATAGATCCTGTAGAGAAGCACGGCAAATTCTGGATTGAAACTATAGAAAATGAGAAACAAAGAAGTAAACTCAGGTGATTATATTAAGGCCTCTTTAGGCAGGCCCCATTCCCAAGAGCAGTTAGACAATACAAAACTAACTCTATGGTTTGTTTTTTTATTTTTTTTTTATTTTTTTTTTTTGGTTTTTCGAGACAGGGTTTCTCTGTATAGCCCTGGCTGTCCTGGAACTCACTTTGTAGACCAGGCTGGCCTCGAACTCAGAAATCCGCCTGCCTCTGCCTCCCGAGTGCTGGGATTAAAGGTGTGCACCACCACGCCCGGCTTCAATGGTATTTCTGTACACTTTTTGGTCTCATTTTGATTAGTATGGGCAACCTTGTCTTATTGGTGCTTTGCTTGTTTATTTTTACTTCCATTTGTGAGTGTGTGTGTGTGTGTGTGTGTGTGTGTGTGTGTGTTTCTTGGTTTATTTACATGTGTGTTTAAAGAGAATGAAAGAACATAAAGGTGAGTGAGTAGGGATGCAGAGAGGATCTGGAAGGAATTAACAGAGAGAAAAAATGGTCAAAATATATAATGTTTGAAAAGACATTTTAAATAATAAAAAATAAGTAAAGCCAGGCAAGAAGTAACAGGGTAAATGTCTAACCATTAAGGTTGATAGGACTAGACACACTTCAAAAATGGCTTTAAAACAGAGCCAGTAAGGCTTGCTAATGGGCCATTTGTAGTGTTTTAGGTGGATAAAGGATTACAGGCTTATGGCATAAACAACCAGAAAAAGGGAGCTGCTGCACATAGAGATGGGGCAGAGAGAACAGAACACAAATCCAGCTGGTCCTGTGACTAGTCCCATCCTGTATTCAGTGAGACTTTGTGTCCAGTTCTTTTCTCCTACAGTTCAGATGTTTTTTCCCTTAAAAAAAAAAAAAGAATAGACAGACAGATAGATATAGTATATAGACATATAGATAGATGATAGATAGATGATAGACAGACAGATATAGTATATAGACATAGAGATAAATGATAGATAAAATTGATTCTTTTATAATTTCACATTATGCATCCCAATCACAATCATTTCTCAGTCCTTCCATGTCTGACTCCTCTTGTGATGCTCTCCTCTCAACAAAAATGTCTACTTTGTGCTATCCATACACTCACTGGAGCATAGGCAGACTCTCAGTGGTCTACCACTTGAATAGAACTGAGTCATTCCCCTTCCTCTCCTCTTCCAGAAGCCATCAACTTGTACAAAGCCAACCTCAGCATTCTTATCATACTTTCTAAGAGTTCTCTTTGATGACTTCCTGTTTAGGCTGTTATCCATTCCTGGGGAAGTGGTTGGGTTGGAGAAAAGGGTATCACAGAAGCGATTTATGTCCCTCCCTCTCAACAGTACATCATCAATCATCACTATCACTGCAAAAGTAGCTTCCTTGCTCTTTACAGATAGTAGGAAAACAGGTCACGGGCTTCTACATGTTTTCTGGCATAGGCCCCAGCTGCTGTAGGACCATAGAACCAGACAAGACCCTTGGAGGCAGCTTGGACTATGCACATCAACTTGGCCTCAAGTGGTAGTGCAAAGCACTCACATCAATATGCCCCCCAGAGTCAGCACAGCCCACTGACATCAACGTGGTTTCAGACTGCAGCCAGACCATGGACATCCACATATCCCTTGGTGTTATAAGGGGCCATGGACATCTACTCAGACCTGATTCAGATACCATCATGGCTTCAAGTAGAAACACTGCCCACAAAATCAACTTGGCCTGCGGCCGCAGCACAGACTGGACATCTTCACAGCCCCCAACTGTGGAAGAACCAGACCTGACTGTCAGCAGCAACAGGACCAAGACATTGCCCTTAGAGCAGTGTAGGACAGCCAGATCAGTATGGCCCCCAGTGGTAACTGGGCCCTCATACATCAACATGGCTTCAGGTGGCAGCACAGGCCATTCACATCTGCCTGGTCCTTACTGCCATGGCATCTCCAGTTCAGCCTCTCTTCACAGCATGCAGACCTCTCCACTTCTCTTTCTCTCCCATTTTTCTACCAAATACTTGTTTATGGTAGTGGCACCCTCTTGCTTGCAATTCAAGGAGGCAAGTTGGCCTGTCTGCTTACACATTTTTTCAAATTACTTCCTTGGGAGTTGGAGAGAAAGCCTGGGATCTTCCTGGACTTTGTTGTCCAATCTGTGTAATGATATGGAACAAGGGCTTTCACCATGCCAAGTACCTTCTCATTGAATGACCTCAGCCTGACAGTATTGTTTATAACCTCTGAGAAATTTACATGCTGCCTAGTTTTTGTTTTGGTTTTGGCTTTTGATTTTTCTTAACACAGCCACAGCCACAGAGTGACAGTGTCTTCATGGAGACCCCCTCTGTTAAGACATAGGTCAAGATGACTGGAAGCTCCGAATTTTGGTGTCCCCATTGTTGGAAGCAGCCAGGACCATCACTGTATTTTCTAACCAACATGATGACACTCACAAATCGAAACAGCACTTGGGAGGCTGAGGCAGGAGATTCTCCTGAGACTAGGAATGTGGGACCAGATTGGGCAACACAGTCAGGTGCTATTTCTATATTCAGATGCAGCCAGAAGCCAAGCATTCAGACATGCCCAGCCCTGGGCGACACCAACATGACATAGTCTTCAGCTCAGATTGTAGGGCTGGCAGACACCAAATTGATCAGCCCTCTTGAACAGGCAGGGCAAGATCAACAGCCTCTGTGTGTGTGTGTGTGTGTGTGTGTGTGTGTGTGTGTGTGTGTGTGTTTGAGGAACATTCTGAAACTTACACACCTTATTTTATGTAGCCTCTTATCTTTGCTGTGCTGCTGTCATCTCAGACTTGAGGGAAGAACCCCTCCAGGCACCTGTACATAAGAAGAAAATGACTCAGAAAAGATTTCCTTTTCTCTAACGCATGATTTACTTAGACCTTGTATGTTTCAGAGAAGCAGTGAGATTAGAAAAGAGTAAGTGCCTAGGGCCATATAGAAGGAATGACAAATGGCCTTAGAACTCGTGGAATGAGGTTACCACAGCCACATGAGTGAGCCTCGATGTGGCACAGTGTGGACTCTGTGTCCTGAGGACGTCATGCTATTATGGAGTTCTGCTCTGCCCTCACATTCCTTTTAATCTAAAAATTATATGAAAACTCTAAGGGGGCTTCCAATCCCTCACTAGGCAGTATCTTTGGCACTTTTTGGTGAAAGTATTTCATGGCCACTGTGTTTGGAGTCCTCTTCTGGCAATTTGGACTTTGTGCAATTTAATCAGTAAATGTGGTTCTCAGCAGGATGGGCATTTGACAATTATCACTGAAAAATTTTAAAAAACTTAGAATGAATCGTAGCTGTATGCGTACCAGTGACATAGCTCTACTTCTTCCACATACCTCCTGCCTGTCCTTTAGAGAAGTCCAAAGAAATGGCGGTTCAAATCACTTGATGTTCTTCCAGAGGATCTGGATTTGATTCCCAGTACCCATACAAAAGCTAATACCTGGATAGGCAAAGCTGTCTTCTGGACTCTGCGCACACCTGACAACCTCGTGATCCACACACCCATACTGAACAGGCAAAACATTTGGAGACAAAGAAAACCCTGGGTTCCTCTTTTTTCAAATGGAGCCACAAAAGTGTCAGGATCATACAGTCAATCAGAATTACCCGCAAGCAAATATTACAAAAATGCTCTCATTTACATAGAGAGAATTGAGTGATGGGAAATGACAAGCAAAGTTGCTCACCACAACCTTAAAAAGGTAGATTCACAGCTGGGCATTGTGGTGAGAACACATACTTAATGTTTAATACAAAAGGATAGGTGGATCCTTGTAGGTTCAATGTCTGATTGGTCCACACAGCAAAACCAAGGCATTTTGGGCTTCCAGATCACATTAAGAGACCCTGATTTTGTTTTGCGATTTTAAGATTTATTTTTCACTTATATGAGTACACTGTTGTCTTCAGACACACCAGAAAAGGGTGTCAGGTCCCATTACAGATGGTTGTGAGACACCATGTGGTTGCTGGGAATTGAACTCAGGACCTCTGGAAGAGCAGTCAGTGCTCTTAACCACTGAGCCACCTCTCCAACTCATATCTTTAAAAAAACACACAGAGAGGTCCTGTCTTTAAAAAAAAAAAAACAAGTAAGAAAGAGATAGAGCACTTCTTTCCAAAGGCTACACACTGACTAAAAATCCTTACCAGTAGATGCAGTTGTACTTTTTTCTTTCTTTCTTTTCTTTCTTACTTCCTTTCTTTCTTTTCCTTCTTTTCTTTCTCTCTCTCTCTCTCTCTCTCTCTCTCTCTCTCTCTCTCTCTCTCTCTCTCTTTTCTTTCTTTCTTTCTTTGAGACAGGGTTTCTCTGTGTAGCCCTGGCTGTCCTGGAACTCACTCTGTAGACCAGGCTGGTCTCGAACTCAGAAATCCGCCTGCCTCTGCCTCCCGAGTGCTGGGATTAAAGGCGTGCACCACCACTGCCTGGTGTAGTTGTACTTTCTAAATAAAATGCATGTAGCTTTCCAAACATATTTACTTTATTTTAGTTTTTAAAAGATTACATATACAACATTCTGCCTGCATGCATGCCTGCAGGCCAGAAGAGAGCACCAGATCTCACTGTAGATAATTGTGAGCCACCATGTGGTTCCTGGAAATTGAACTCAGGAACCCGGGAACAACTGCCAGTGTTCTTAACCACTGAGCCATTACTCCAAGACTATTACTGCTGTTCTAATCTCCTTGGTGTCTCTGGTTTATTTTCTCATGAATGTTATCTTGGCATGATAAAGTTTGACCTTACACTGCACTCAGAAGGGACACACATCTGCAATGACATGCTCATATTGGATGTTAATTACTAAAACTTGTATTTGGTAGTCAAAGACTTGTCTCTGTATTTAGCTGGAACTATGTGTGTACACAGGATGTTCTGCTCCCTGATATCTACCTGCTTCTGCCCTCCTACCTGAACTTTGGACTAACAGTGGGCCACCACCATGACACGCACTTTCTTCTTTGTGTCCTGCAACCACAAACAACTAAGTGCTCGCTAGGGCATTTTATAAACTATGCCATTAGCTTGGATGACTCATGACATCTGACATGAATTTTAGGTGGATATTTCGAGGCATTGTTCTATTGGACTGGATGGAAGACACTGGCCCTGGGTCGCCAAGCGTTTTCTTGAGTCTGAAAGTCCTCTGGATGTGCACTAATCTTACAGGAAATCGGGTGTCTGCTTCCTTTAACACTGAGGCTGGGTTTCTGTTGAGAGAGGAGCTCTGTGGTGTGGTGACTCAGCTCTCCTCCCACTCATAGACGTGAAGCCCCCAAGGCACCCGTGGGAGAGGACGGCTCAGATGCGCTGACTTCTTTCATCCACAAGGTGGCACCGCTCACCCGGCCTCTGTGTCCTCAACTGCATCAGGACAAGCATGTGACCTTTGGTCAGAGGGGGTTTTTGATGACACCGCTCCTTTGTTTCCCAATTTGTGGTGTGTGACCACTGAGCCCTGCTAAGTGTTCGTTCACTCTTCTGGAAAAACATTGCTGTGGTCAGAATGGAGAAATGTGATGTTTTAAGTTCTGTCATTCGTAAGAATCAAAAGTTGTCAAAGGGCCATTTTCTATTGAACAATATTCAATTTACATATGCGGCAAACATGCAAACATGTACACACATGTACACATGTACAAAAGTACACATGAACACACCTGTAGTGGCTATTCCTGGTTGTCAACTTGACTATATTTGGAATGAACTACAATCCAGAATTGGAAGGCTCACCAGTGACCCTTATCTGGAGGCTTGGAGATCCTTATCTGGATCTTGGTATGGAGATCTTGAGCCATAGTGGCTATGGATTCCAGAAGATTGAATCTCCGAGTTCAAGGAACACACCTTTAATCTGGGCTACACCTTCTGCTGGAGACAATATAAGGACATTGAAAGAAGGGAGTCTAGCTCTTGCTCCTTCACCTGCTTGCTGTGTGAGACTGAGTAACTGCTAGATCCTTGGACTTCCATTCATAGCTGCGACTGAACAATTGTTGGGAATTGGCTGCCGACTGTAAGTCATCAATAAATTCCTTTACTATCTAGAGACTATCCATAAGTTCTGTGACTCTAGAGAACCCTGACTAATACAACACCCAACACACATGTACACATGTGCACATGTAACACTAACCCTAACCCGAACCCCTAACCCTAAACCTACCTGACCCCGACCCTGTTATGTTCATGACGTCTATGCATACTAATGAGGAGTATGCTAATGAGGGGACAGGGTGTGCATGTAAATGGACCCGCACATACTAATGGACCCTATGCAAATGAGGTGGGGGTTCTCAGAGAAAAAGCAAAATTATAACAAGTGGGTGGGGCTATGCTAATGAGGCGGCATGTGTTAATGATGCCCGTGCATACTAATGAGCTTTATTCTAATGAGTCGGCCTTCCTGCAGAGAAAACCGAAAGCATAACAGGTGAGCAGAGCTATGCTAAGGAGATACCCGGACAATATCGAACAGCTTTATGCTAACGAGTGGGCGGGACACGCATGTCAATGAGAACAAGAGGAAGAGTGTGGGAAGTGGGCTTGTCTCACACTGGAAGGGGGGGGGGGTCCCTAAACAGGAAGTGGGCTTGTCACTCTCCTGAGGGATCGTGGGAGGTCAGCCTGACTGTCCACCGAGTCGCCCACCCCCGAGAGCCTTACTGCGTGTCCCGGGGTGAAAAAAATGTCTCAAACTCTTTATTCAAAAAAAAAAAAAAAACCCACAAATATAACGCGCAGCGCCCTGTGCACAGTAGGGCCGCAGGCCACGGGGAGGAGGCCATGCCCTAAGCCCCCGATGTCACCTGCGGCCTCGGGAGGAAGCCCTTGTAGGCACATGTGCACCGTTCCCGGGCACACAGTAGGGTGTCACAGCTGCTCCAAGTCATCGCAGTCATCGTTAGTGAGGCCATAGAGATCCATGATGTCGGACAGACCTGGGGTGGGCGGGCCTGGGGTCAGAGCGGGCAGGGTGATGGTGGGCGCTGCACGGAAAAGTGGGCGTGTTTGGGCTCGATGGTGGCAGGGGGTGGGCGGTGTGGGGGGTGTGGGAGGGGGTCTGGGCGAGAGTGGGCGGGGCCAAAGAAATGGCAGGCAGGCGGGGCCTGGATTAGAGGGGCAGGGCCTAGGTAACAGTGGGCAAGGCCGTGATGTAAGGGGCGGGGTCTGGGTGAAGGTGGGCGGGAACAGGCGTGGAATAGGAAGATTGGGAGAGACCCCGGCCAGGCCAGGCCAGGCCAGGCCAACCTACCCCAGGCCCCACCTCAGAGCCGGCCCCTCCCTTCCCACCCCACACCCACTCACCTGTCATCATCGTTGTCCCCGTCCCCCCACCCCCACCCCCGCCATGACCTCCTCGGGGACAGGGTGTGGGTGACTCCGCGAGGCCACGCCCACGGCGACCATGCCCACACACTGTGACCCGGGTCACCTCACTCCGCCCACTTCCCATAATGCCTGAGTTCAGGCCCTGCCCCTCGACCCTAGGGGGCACCCTTGGATGATCCTGCCCACGCCCCATCACCCAAGTTGCCTGACTACCCCCACTCCCTATAAAACCAGGGCCCCCGCCACAACCATGCAGGCCCCACCCACTATGACCGCATTTCCTGTCCCCACAGTCACTTCCTGTTGCCCTCTCCCTACTTCTCACATCACTTCCTGTCCATCCAACTTCCTCTTCTGACCCTGCCCCAGGCCCCGCCCAGCACCCCCACCCGCTCTGACCACATTTTGGTCACGCCCACTGCAACACCACCCGCACCACATGCCCCGCCCCCTCAGCCACACCCACCCGCGGGGTTTGTGCCTGCTTGCACTGCTCCTGTGCGGGGTACTTGTCCATGCTGAAAAAGGCATCAAAGAACTCACCTGCCAGGCTCAAGCGCTTCAGGCCACAAAGCGTGATCCGACCTAGGGGTCAGGGGTCACAAGGGTCACGCACAGGGCGCCCCTGCTGGGGTCACCCGTGACGACACCTGGTGTAAGGGGTCAAACTGGGGTCACACACGGGGTCGCCCGTGTTGTCACCTGGGGTCAGGGGTCACCCACAAAGCAACCTGAGCTTACAATGGGGAGGTAGTGTCAGAGGTCACCCTGGAATTTACAGGCTAACCCTAGGGGTCAGGAGTCCCCCACAGGGTCAGAGGTTGCCCGTGGCCGGGATCCTAGCCGTCTGCTCACTGGGCTCGGGGCGAAGAGGTCGAGCACCTGGTGCGTGAGGTGGCAGAAAAGGAGGAGCTCCATGCCTTGGGGGGCCATGTGCCAGGCCTGCTCCTCATAGAACTCGAGCTCGACCACCACGCAGCGGAACCAGTACTCAGTGCTGCGGGGGTGGGTGGGGTTGGGGGGTCAGAGGTCACGGGGGCGGGTCAATGGGCGGGGTCACAGTCAAGGAGTGGAGGCAAGGGGTAAGGGTCAGAGATCATGGTGTCTGTGGGCAGGATCAGGGGTCAGAGGTCAGCAGGGTCACGGTGGCGGGGTCATGAGATCAGGGTCAGAGTTCATGAGGTGGGGGTCATAGCATCGGTGGTTGGGGTCAGTCAGCCAGGATCAAGCGGGGGGGGGGGGGGGGGGGGCGGAGACAGAGCATCCTATAGGCGTGGCCATGTCAGGGTGAAGCCAGAGTTGGTGGGCGTGACCACAGAGAAGCGAGGTAAGGAGCAAGCAGGAGGCATGGCTGACTGGGGCACCGCCCCTCACGTGATCTTGTCCTCCTCTGAGAGCAGGCACCACATGAGTTCAGCATAGCCCAGCTTCCTGGCACTGCACAGGGGCTGCGCCCTGTGGGGTCAGGGGGCGGATTGTCACAAGGAAGTGGCCAGGTTGGACAGGGTGTAGGGGTGGTGATGACGTCACAGGGAGTGGGGGTCAGGGGTGGGAGGGGCCTGCAGATGACGTCATAAGGAAATGGACGGGGTCATACAGGAAGTGATGACATCAGACAGGAAGTGGGGGCAGTGATGACACCACAGGAATTGGAGTCAGTGGTGGGAGGGGACAGAAGTCACGTCCTCCCCAGACCCCCGCTCACCTCCCAGGCTGCTCACTGGGTGACAGCACCGGAGAGAGAAGACGCAGTCTATCATCCAGGAAGAGATGGCTGCAAGGGCAGGGCGGGGTCAGGGTGATGGAGACCACGCCCATTGAGGCGGAGGCCACGCCCACTCCACACGTCAGGCCACAACCACCTCCCCCTTGGTGTGCCTGCCAATCACGAGGTCCAATCACCAGTTTGTGGCCAAGGTCGACCTCCCAGGCCCCGCCCCTGGCCCCCGCCCACATGAAGCCCCACCCACATGCCAATCATGAAGTGGTGGTCGCTGTCCCTGCCTCCTCAACCCGCCCTCTGACCCTGCCTCCTGTCTCGAGACCCCAATCTCGAACCCCCGCCCTTTACCCTGAGTCCCACCCCTGACCCTGCCCCCACCATTCACCCCAGTCCCCAGTCCCCGTAGCGCTCGAGGTCTCACCAGTCTATGGCGAGGTCGCCGTCCAGGTCGAGCTCCCAGAACTTGCAGTAGATGACATAGAAATGCTCACAGGAGAAGAACAAGAACGAATGTTATGCGGTTGATGTCTGGCTGGCCTGCAGGGGACAAGGACCAGGTTCAGGACACGCCCACCGACCCAGGGGTGTCCAGTGGAGCACTTCTGGTGTGGGGCACGCCCACATCTGCGCTAAGTCACGCCTACCTAATTGTGGTCACTTCCTGTTGCAGCTACTCCCTTGTAGGACACACCCACTTCCTGTCCTTGACACACCCATACCCCAAGATACGCCCATACCCTAAGACTGCCTACTGCCTGGCTAATGGACAAGGACTCATGAACGACCACTTCCTATGTTGGACACGCCCACAACCAGGCCCTGCCCATCCCTGGGAGGTCCTGTCCAAAGACAGAAAACCTCTCCCACAAGAAGTCCAGAAGAACAAGCTTGCCCACATCCCGGGCCCCGCCCACACCTGCAGGAAGCAGCTGTGCCTCAGCTCCTCCCGCAAGATCATCCCAGACCATGACTGGTTCACTGTGTAGAAGATCCTCTGAGTCACATGGGGGAGGAGCCGGGGTCACAGGGTCGGAGGTGGAGCCATGGCTATGAGTGTGGCCTGGCACTAGGGGCGGGGCTGTGGGGAATTGGGCAGGGCTAGGGCGGGGCCAAGGCAGGAATCAGGTAAAGTCTTTATGGGCGGGGCCAAGGGCTATGGGCGGAGTCTGGGCAGGGTCAGAGGGATTCATAGTGAACCTAACAGCTATGAGTAGAGTCAGGGGCATGGTCAGGGCAGTCAAGAGATTCACAGAGCACCTGAGGTTTGGCCTGGGACTGTGTGGGTGTGGCTGAACGCCAGGTGTTTGTGGCCTTGGATTATGGGCGGAAATCTCAGGGCTGTGAGCGGGGGGGGGGGGGGGGGGGGGATCTCGGGGTCTGGGCATGTCCCGTGGTTGGGGGCGTATCGGGGCGTGTCCACTCACAGTGGTGATGTAACGCTAGTGGAACTCCTTTGCTGCTTTCAGGAAGGCCAGGCCCCGGTGCGAGTTCACCATGTCCTGCTGGGTTGGGAGGGGTCCGTGGTCGGGGGGAGGGGGTCAGTGTTCAGGGGGTGGGGTCACGGGCAGGGTGGGCGGACACAGGGGCAGGGACAGGAAGTGATGTCAGGGAAAGGTCCGTCACTGTCAGACAAGGACACCACCAGACTATGGGGTGTGGCCCGGGCATCAGGGCAGGGCCTGGGTGAGTTGGGCGGGGCCTGCAGAGAGCACAGGAAGCAGAGAACACAGAGGAAAAGACAGGAAGTGACATCACTTACAGTCACAGGGGAGTTGCCAGCATGTGTGGGTGGGGCCTAGATCCCAGGGCGGGGCCTGGGCGAGGTGGTACTCACCACCCGCAGTTCTGTCCTCCCTTGGTTCTTACCCTTTCTCTCCCTCAGGGCCACCAGGACAGCATATTCATGAAACTCGTTTACATACCTGCGAATTCTTGAGGTACATTTGCTCATTGCCCCGCCCAGATGGATGGGGAGATGATGTCACCCTGATGTTACCCCCACTAGACGCTGGGATGCTCCTCAAGCCCCGCCCTTTCTGGTCAGGAATTAATGATGGCTGGCCGCATTAGCATAGCATTTGCATTTTATTTGAATATTTGTGACCACATTTGCATACAGACAGGCACAGGATTTGTGAGTTTGAATTATTTAAAGACAGGAAGTGACCTCAGCCTGAAGTATAGACTGGCAGTGACTTCAAGGTCACAGGGTCATGTAGCCGCTGTCGCCCACCATGAACGTGGCCCCGCCCACTGACACCATGGCCCCGCCTCCCGGCCCCCTTGGCTCGAAGCTGGGTGGCCTTGGCACGGTGCAGAGGGAGGTGCCGTCCTCGGGCTCCACCCTCTTAGCCTTGGTGTGGATGAGGTCATCTTCCTCCTCGGTCCTGGCTGGCGGGGCTGTGGCCTGGGCGTCCGCAATCCAGGCCTGCAGCGAAAGGGGTTGTGTGTGTGGAGGGGGGGGGTGGAGGGAAGGGGGTGGGGGGAGGGGGAGGGGAGCGGTGCCTGGAGTCAGGCAGTGGCCCGTGACGCCTGTCACTCCCATCATCCCCCTGCCTCATGCCCTCACTCTCCGGGGACAGGAAGTGACCCCCCACAGCGATCCTGACCCCCCCCCCCCCCCCGCGCACCTGGAAGTTCCCGTGATGCTTCTCAAAGAGTCCAGGGAAGGAGCCGCTGGGGTCAGGGACGCAGGGCAGCAGCGCATCTTTCACCCTGGGGTTCAGGGTCAGGGGTCAGGGTTCACCTGACACCCCCATGCCATGCCCCCGACCCGAACATGACGTCATCACAGTGGTGACGTCATCGCCGTAGACATCGCAATTACCCCACCATGACCCCATGACTCCTCGGAGACCCCTCACCTGCGAAGCCTCAGGGCGGCCAGGAGCAGGGACAGTGTCAGCAGCGCTGCTAGGCCGCAGCCCAGGGGCAGGAGGGGCGGGGCCAGGGCCGGGGATGGGGCGGGGCTTGCGGTACAGGAGGCTAGGGGGGGAAGGTGGGCGGCGCAGGGGTCACCTGTGAGTCGAGTGGCGTGGTGACATCACCAGGGGCACCGCCCACTGCCCGGCAGTCATCCGGGTCACCAATGATGTCATCGCCACCACGCCCACCCACCTGTCAAGCATCCAGGAGCCGATGAGTTCATCTTACCCAGACCCCAACCACCACCCGCCTGTCAGTCACCCAAGTGCACAGGATAATGTCACTGATGATGTAACCCTCGATCACTTCCAAGCCCCGCCCATTCGCTTATCAATCATCCCTGGTATCAATGACGTCATCGCAGGTCACGCCCACCCGTCTTTCAGTCACCCAGGCCCTGCCAACCACCCACCCGCAGTGAAGCCTTGACAACCCCAGGCCAAGCCCTCACCCGCGGATGCTGCCCCGGAAAGCCTTGTCACCGCTGTCCACTCGCTAGGCTGCGCCTCCAGGCCATAGTGCGCGGCCCGGGGCGACGCCCGAACCCGGAAGTCATAGCAGCGTACGGGGTCGAGCCCGCCCACTGTCAAGTCACAGCAGGGCCCTGAGGTCGTCTGCGGAGAGGGGGGGGTTGTAGGGGGTCGGAGGTCACTGGAGGGTTCAGAGGTCACAGTTTGGGGCCAGAGGCGAGAGAGGTCGGGCTGAGGCGGGAAGGATTCAAATGTCATGGGTGGGGTCAAAGGCCATGCATCTATTGTTAGGGTTGGAAAACGCAGTGTGCGGGGGCAGGAGGTCGCAGGTGGGGTCAGAGGTCACGGAGGGGCCGGCCCTGCCCCCCATGAATTCACTCGCCTGCCAGGCGTCCTCATCGTCATTGCTCTCCCGGTGCTGCACCTCGTAGTCCAGGCCCAGGTAGGAGTGGGCAGGCCAGGAGACAGTCACGTCCCCGTCTGGTGTCCAGAGCAGCGTCACATTCCAAGGTGGGCGGGGCTTCACTGCGGTGGGGAAGGTGGGGGTGGGAGGAGCTGCTGTGACCTCATTTGGCTTAATCCACACCCACCGAGAGTCTGGGTGTTGTGGCGGTGACATCACTTTCTGTCCCACCCCCGCCTGTTTCATGAAGGCCATGCCCATCGGGATGAGGGAAGGGGCGCACTTCAGAGAGCAGGACACGCCTACTTCCCATTCCTAAGAACCACTTTCTGTCTATGCTCCGCCCACCGGAGTCCAAAGGCGCAGCTGTGACATCATCAGAGCACTGCCTAACCCCTGGAGCCCAATTCCGGTATCAAAGACCAACTTCCCGTCTAAGCGCCGCCCAGTTCCTGTTTGCCCCACTCAGTGGGAGTTGAAGAGACATCATCAGGCAACTTCCTGCGTACTTCCGCCCAAGGCCCCGCCCCCTCCCTCCATGTCACGCCCACACCACTCACGCCAGGCGGACGCGCGCTGCCTAGCCTTAAACACCATGGCCCCGCCTCCGTCGCGCAGTGCCAGCTCCAGCAGCCCCGCCCTCGCCGCGGGGAGGATGCACCCGGAAGTGACACCAGCGCCGGACAGGAAATATCGCGGGCAGGGTTGCAGGGCGCCAGTGCCATAACTGCAGAGTCGGGGATTAAGGGGGAAGGATCAGCTGGATGGGAAGTGATGGACCAGAAGTCCCGCCCACGAGCATCTGAATTTCAACACCTCAAACAGAAAGTGATGGGCAGAAAGGAAGTACCGCTCCTTCCTGTCATTCATCAGAGTCTGAAAGGAAGTACCGTCCCTAATCATTTGTCAATCATTAATTAGACAGGAAGTCCCGCCCACTCTTTCAGGCGTTTAAAAGAATGAACAGCAAGTGAGTGAAGAGGAATGAGAGGAAATCCCGCCCCCTCCCATATATCATTCAATGATTCCGACAGGAAGTCACAGACCAGAAGTTCTGCCCCGCCCCCCTTCACTCACCGGAACTCCAGGCTCAAGTTGGCGCCGTGGTGGTCGGGGCCCGAGCCCCACGTGACCTCCACCGTCTCCAGGTCATGGCAGACGACTGTGACATCACCTGCGGGGGCAGGGCGGGGATCAGGGGAGCAGCCCGTGACGTCAGCGCGTTCCAGAAGAGCCATCGCAGCCATTTCCCTGACTCAGACCCTTGGCTAGGGCGCTGGGAGCAGGCCGGGCCTCATTTGCATATGCACTAGGCAGGGGAAGACAGAGGAAGACATTCTGGCTCGTACGCAAATATAGGGAATGAATATGTAAACGAGAGGCCCAAGAACTGTAGCGGTGGGCGACACCTCAT
This sequence comes from Mus musculus, assembly GCF_000001635.26. NCBI lineage: Eukaryota > Metazoa > Chordata > Mammalia > Rodentia > Muridae > Mus > Mus musculus. Next base: position 109,557,855 of record NC_000071.6, read on the forward strand.
TTGCATATTCACAAACAGAGAAAAGGAAAAGGATTGGGGGCTCATGAATATGGAAAGCGCTTCTCGAATATGCAAATGAGCAGCTAGCAAGTCGGAGCCTCATTTGAATATACATGATCGCAAAGAAAGCGGTAGGGAAGCGGGGCTCACCACTATGCAAAGCGACCAATGGATACACAAATGAGCAGGCAGTGAACCAGAGTGGAGATGGACTGGGGAAGCATTCTTTGCATATTCATGAGGGGAAAAGGATGGAAGACTTTGTGGCTGGTGCATATGAGAATAGCAGTATATGATGAGGAGCGGGCAGATTCAATTTCGGAGATCTGAGGTCTCATCTGCATATTCATGATCAGGGACGTTGGAGCAAGACGTTGAGGCTTGTGCATATGTAAATCGTGGGGAAAATATGCAAATGCATAGTGATCCATATGGACAGGGCATCAATTCTATATTCATGAGGGGATGGAAGACAGAAATACATCGCTCATGAATATGTGTATCTCCCGATGGATATGCAAATGAGAAGCGATGAGTGAGAACTCGGTAGGGGCGAAGCGTTATTTGCATATAAGCGGGAAAGCTGTATATGAATATGCAAAGAAGGAGCGGCCCAGAGGCCTTATTTGCATATTCAGGAGGAGGAGCGAGATTGTGGCGGCAGCACTATGCTAATGAGGTCAAGGCGGGGTTTAGGTCTCATTTGCATATTACTGAGGAGAAAGCGCCGAGCGTAGGGGGGGAGGGCGGGGCTCATGCATACGCAAAGATCAAAATGAATATGCAAACGAAGCGCTATCCGATCGCCCTTAGGAGGGCCAGAGGCCTTATTTGCATATTCATGATGGGACGAAAAGCAATGATGGGACGAAAAGCAACTTGGTAGCTCTTGCTCGGGCCCCGCCCACCGCGGCGATTGACAGGCAGCCCCGCCCCCGCTCACTCCTCACCCCGTGACGTCACCGCCGCCGCCGCCGCTGCCGCCGCAAGGAGCCGAGGCAGGAGGATGACCGCGAGTGCCCATGCCATGTCGCCGGCGGGGCCGCGGACGCTGCAGTGATTGACAGCTGGTTCGGTCCGAGCCGGTCCGAGTCGAGGGCGCCCAGGCCGCTTAGAGCCGAAAACGGGAAGCCGGGGGCGGGGGTTGGGGCGACGGGGCGGGGCCACGGCAATAAACGGATGCGGCGACTCACCGACATGGGCGTGGCCCGGCTTCCTCTTCCCATCAATCACCCGGATAGGGGGAAGCGGGGGGGGGGCGGGGGGGGGGGGGTGGACTCCGCGTGCGCCCCGACCACGCCCCTCGCGGCCTGTCCCCGCCCCCAAACCTCCAAGGCCCCGCCCCCGCCCATCTAATCTGCCCGGCTCTTGTGGTGCTTTTTAAGGCTTACTTGTAAATAATAAAAATTGTGTGTCTTTTATCCAAAAACAGAAGGGAGGTGTTGCTCCCATATGTCTGTTCCTCTCTACTTCTTTGTTCTGTCATTTGGTTGCACATTGACCTCACCAAGATGGAGGTGGCTGGCCATCGTGTGACTTTCTGTTCCAGGTCACTTCTGCTTCTCCCTTTCCCAGTCTCTAGGTGGCCCAGCACAAAAGTAAATCGCTTTGTTGAAACTTAAATGGTATGTAAATATTAGATAATAGTGAACATATCTTTTTCTTTGTCTTAACAAAAGTCGTACTTAATCATACAAAGATTTTAAGTAATATACAAATTTGAACTTACAAACAGGGCAGCACTGTGCATTGTTACACCAATTACTAAAGTTTGGTGGAAAATGGTTTCATTCATAAGGACACAAACCTGAAGATGTTGAGAACCGGGGATCTCAATTGAGAAATGGCTACCATCATATTGACCTGTGGTTTTGTGAGTAAGCCATGTACTTAATTAATGATTAATATAAGGTTACCCTACTTTCTGTGAACAGTGACACCTCTAGGTGCGTTGTTCTTGTGATTTTGAGGCCAGCCTGGTCTACAAAGTGAGTTCCAGGACAGCCAGGGCTACACAGAGAAACCCTGTCTCAAAAAACCAAAAAAAAAAAAAAAAAAAGAAAGAAAAGAAAGAAAGAAAGAAAAAAGAAAGGGCACTGCAGCCCTTCCAGTCGGCACCAGCTCCGGGTCACCTTGTGCACAAACTCTGCAGACGGTCCCATGGTCCCCAGAGGACTCTCCACACAATCTTAGGATCACTGGTGAGTGGAACAAAACATCTGTTCCTGCTGCAGACAAACCTCAATTGGGTCATCGATCTGCAGGGAACGAGGTTCCAGTACTTACAGGCAAGCAAGGAGTTGGCATGGATAACAAATAAATATGGACACAAGGGAGTGTGTATCTGGATTATTTTCTCAAAGCAAGCACCAGTCTTTTTGTTTGGTTGGTTTTTGTTTTTTGATTTTTTTTCGAGACAGGGTTTCTTTGTATAGCCCTGGCTGTCCTGGAACTCACTTTGTAGACCAAGCTGGCCTCAAACTCAGAAATCCACCTGCCTCTGCCTCCCCAGTGCTGGGATTAGAGGCGTGTGCCACCACGCTCAGCACCAGTCTTATAATACAGAAGAAAAACAAGAAAGCTGATGGATACATTCATCAAGGTACACTGTTTCTTAACACAAAACAAAGAAAATGCATACATAAAAAGATGGCGGGAGCCAGGCAGTGTTTACAACTGAGAATAGGAACAACCCTAATTAAGATCAGCTAAACACAGGAGCCAGGTGAATGCTCTGATGCAATGCTAGTCTATTGTTAAACCCACCACCAGGGCTCCTTTAGTAAATACCTGATTATCCTATTCCTCTGGGCCTAGTGAACAACTTGCACCAGGGGAATTCCATTTTACTAACCCTTTCATGAATAATACCGCAACCCACCTATTTCCTAGGCCATTGTGTATTCCTGTTTATGGATGTGACTTGGCTATTGTTTTAAGTAATTACTATGCAGACTAGCCTTGAGCTTTTCTAGCTCTGTTCTAGTAAATAGTAATGCCTGATTATTTTCACTGTCTCTACTAGAGGTAAATTTGAATGTTACTGAATAGGAAACATTCTTACTGAATTGCAAGCTCAGGGTAGGCTTCAAGGACTTTCTAGGACATTGGAACACTGGTAGAGGCTTATCTATATGTCAAAATCAATCCTTAAAGGCACTTAAAACAATACAGAAAGAAAGCACAGGGATCCATACACCAGACTAACTCGGGGACAGGTTTTGAGTGTATGTGCTATGGGAATGCCAAGGTTCCAGGAGGCTAAGTTTCCGTAAAACTCTTTGCCTCATGACTGCTTCCAGGCTTTTAGGCCTGTCATGCAGACTTCACTGGAGTGGATGTAGCATGTTCCAAAACAATCTTGATGGGCCTGTGACAGCAGGAGCAAGGACACAGGAGCCCTGACTGACCAGCGGTCGGGTTCCTTCTGATAGGTGCTGGTATACCTTGGTTTCAAACACACCAGACAGCCCTATGGTCCCCAGAGGAGACACCACTTCCAGGCACTGTAACGCGACCAGGATCTTAGGATTCCAGGATCCCAGGATAACAGGAGCTTGGTCACACCAGGATCTCAGGCTCTCAGAGGAAGCTTGACTGCCAAGAACTCTGACACACCCAGAATCTCAGGTCTACAGGAGCCCAAAATCATAGAGAAAGCTGGACTCTGAGGAGTCCTGAATCAACCGGGATTATAGGAAGGACAGGCTCCAATCAGATATACTGAGGGCAGCAAGCACTTGAGATAATCAGATGGCAGAAGGCAAGCATAAGAACAGAAGAACAAAAACCAACATTACTTGGCATCATCAGAACCAAACTCTCCCACCATAGCAAGTCCTGGATACACCATCACACCAGAAAAGCAAGATATGGATCTAAAGTCACTTCCCATGATGATGGTGGAGGACTTTAAGAAGGAAATAAATAACTCCCTTAAAGAAATACAGGAAAACTCAGGTAAACAGCTAGAAGCCCTTAAACAGGAAACACAAAAATCCCTTAAAGAGTTACAGGAAAACACTACCAAGCAGGTGATGGAATTGAACAAAACCATCCAGGATCTAAAAATGGGAGTAGTACTACTTTTAATATTCTATCTTTGTTTTGTGCATTTGGTGTTTTGATTATTATGTGTTGGGAGGAATTTCTTTTCTGCTTCAGTCTATTTGGAGTTCTGTAGGCTTCTTGAATGTTCATGGTTATGTCTTTCTTTAGGGAAGTTTTCTTCTATAATTTTGTTGGAGATATTTACTGGTCCTTTAAGTTGATAATCTTCATTCTCATCTATACCTATTATCCTTAGGTTTGGTCTTCTCATTATGTCCTGAATTTCCTGGGTGTTTTGAGTTAGGATATTTTTGCACTTTGCATTTTTTTTTATTTTTGTGTCCATGTTTTCTATGGAATGTTCTGCAGCTAAGATTCTCTCTTCTATCACTTGTATTCTGTTATTAATACTTGCATCTATGGCTCATGACTTCTTTCCTAGGATTTGTTGTTGTTGTTGTTGTTGTTTCAAGACAGGGTTTCTCTGTATAGCCTAGGCTGTCCTGGAACTCACTTTCTAGACCAGGCTGGCCTTGAACCCAGAAATCCACCTGCCTCTGCCTCCTGAGCGCTGGAATTAAAAGGCATGTGCCAACACGCCCGGCTTTCCTAGGATTTCTTTCTACAGTGTTGTCTCCCTTTGTGATTTCTTTATTGTTTCTATTTCCATTTTTAGATCCTGGATGGTTTTGTTTAATTCCATCACCTGTTTGGTTGTGTTTTCCTGTAATTCTTTAAGGGCTTTTTTTTTGTTTCCTCTTTAAGGACTTCTACCTGTTTAGCTGTGTTCTCCTGTATTTCTTTAAGGGAGTTATTAATGTCCTTTATAAAATAGTCTACCAGCATCATGAGATATGATTTTAAATCCGAAGCTTGCTTTTCCGGTGTGTCGGGGTATCCAGGACTTGCTATGGTGGGAGTACTGGGTTCTGATGATGCCAAGTAGTCTTGGTTTCTGTTGGTAAGATTCTTACATTTGTTTTTTGCCGTCTGTTAATCTCTGGTTTTAAGATGTTCCAGCTGTCTCTGGCTGGAGCTTGTTCCTCCTGTAAGTCTGTTAGCCTGTGTCAGCACTCCTGGGTGACAAGCTCTCTCCTGGCAAAACCAGTGCAAGAGGGCTACAGGACAGCCCCACCTCGTGGCTACATTTGTAGCCTGTAGAACTCTATTCTAGAAGTTCTGTTGCCTGTGCTCTCCTGAGCAGACCAGCCTTAGATACCAGAAAGAAATGGCAATCTTCCCTGAGTCCTGGGGTCAGAGCACTTCCTGGAGGCAAGCTCTCCTCTGGCAGGGAAGGTACACAGAGGACTGAGGATCAGCTCCACCTCCTGGCTGAGGATGAAAGCCTGTAGGACCATGTCTCAGAAGCACTGTTGTTTCTGTGGCCCGTGCTCTCCTGCACTGACCCGCCTCAGAGAGGTACCAGAGAGAAAACCAGCATGATTTTCTATACTGCCCGGGGCTGACAGTCTAAGCATAACACTGCTCACATTGGAATCCTGCTACATTGATCACTAATCAAGGAAACATTCTAAAGTCAGATTTTCATTCCCTCCTCTCAAGTGACTCTAATTTGTATAAAGGGGATAAAAAACTAACCAGCACAATATTTTGCGTATGCAGATCAAATGAATCTATGTGGGGTATGTGATATACAATTCACAAAGAAGATATTAAAAGGTAAAAAAAAATAATTAAATTAAATTAAATGGTAAAAGGAACTTTGATGGAAAAAACATCTGGGGAAGAAAGAGGTGGATAGATCTTAACAAATAGGTGAAGGATTTGAAAATACTTGCACCCCATGTAAATGCTCATCAAAAGTAGACCTTTGCTGAGGATGTGCTCAGTAATCAAGTACAATTCACCAAAAGGATATTCAGCACCGTGTTGCACCAGACCAACACACTTACTTCAGAGCCAGGGATGTGTGACAGTGGGCAGAAAATGGAGATTACATGTTTTATAACTCTAGTGGAGTTGATCCTGGTGCTACCAAGCCTTTGATTAAAGATATTTATGTTTTCTTTCAACAAATTTTTAATCAAGTGATGTAACATCAATATAGTGTACATCAATGATAATCATATGTTAAGTTCATCAAAACAAAAGAATGTTCCTTGACAGAAATTGTCATGTATTCTAAATGTTAATGTGTTTGCAGTTGTTGAGGTCTCCTTCTTAATACTTAGACACTCTAAGACTTGATCATGTGAAGATCTTATGGACGCTAAGAAATCTCTTTGAGTTCCTAAGATTATCAGTCCTCTTGTGTCTTAATGATACTGTTCTGTTGAAGTCACCCAATACCTCTAACACTTATACTTTTTGACATGCTTTTCCACAAAGATTTCTGAACCCTGAGTGCTGCTTTTGTTTTATATAAACTGGTAAAAAGAAGATAGTCCTGAAGACAAACCTTACTCATGTCATCAATATGGAAAATTTGTGCTGGTCCCCAACTAGAAGCTTTACCTCTAATGTCTAGAATTCAAGTTGCTAGAAGGTACCCTACATGGTGCCAGAAGAAAAGGTAAAGGGAATAAAGAGTAATGTATCCTCTTACAAAATTGTCCCTCATCCAAGCCAAAAGGAGATGTGAAGAGGTGGTAGGAAAGATCTGGAGAGTCAAAGGATGAGGAAGTTGGCTGGGAATAGAAATATTCTAGAAAGGGAATAGGTAGACCACAAAGTCTTATCATTATGACTCCAAAAATGCAATCAGAGGAAGGATCACTATACCTTGCATGCCTTGTGTGCCAGTATGGAAAGAAGAAAGGTTGCAAAGCTTCTAGCCTACACAGTTATTTACAGGAAACTGTAAATATGGGAAGGGGTCAGGCTGACATTGCAAGAGAAGGGAACAAAGATTAGCCATGTAGTACCAAATAATGAGACATCAGAACATAAAAGTATGCAATTTTACATAGTCTCTACAGTTTATATTTCAAAATGTATATACAAATACATATATGCATTCAGTAACAATTACTGATATAAGAGACCATGTGATGAGAAGGACGGTGCCATGCATTATATGTGCATTATAGGAGTACAGGGTTACAAATGATGTGTTGGAATCAGGAAATATAAAGAAAACAATTAAAACACACTCTCAAAAATAAGCTACCATATAACAGTCAACAATAAATCAACAAACAATACTCTGAGAAAAAAATCACACTGTCTTTCACGAACTGATATTCAGAAATAGTAAAGTGTATGTGTTTGTATCTGTGTTGTTATGTGTGTGATATTAAACTGAATTATCTTTAGTTACTAATATTTTAACAAAATCTATAATGAGATCCTTCATCTAGAGTAATATATGATCACAAATTTCACTGACCTAATTGGGATAAAGGTATTTGTATTGCATTATTTCCACTACTGATTTTTCTCACAGAATGAAACACTTACATTTCATAATGAAATGGTGTGTTTTAATATAAGGTTCAAGAGCCTTATACAGCAGTCATAAACTGAACCCCATAAATCCTTTTCATATACTATACTCTTCTTATTATATTATCTGATATTCTGAATATCTTCATAGAACATTGTACATTTTTTCCAATATGCCAGGCCTCTGTGATGGCCATCAACAATATGCAATGCTGTAACTCTGCTCCATAATCTAATAACATTCCATCTTGTTTCTCTTTTTTAAATCAATAACTTTGATGAATCAGTAATCTATGATATTCCAAATCCCAACCAATGTAATTTACCAATTTGCTGATGTCTTAGTTTCTGTTGCTGTAAGAAAACACCACAGTCAAAAGGGATATATGATAAAGTGTTATTTCCCTATGCACCTTGGTCACAGTTAATTGAAAGAAGCCAAGACAAAAACATGGATGCAGTAACTCAATGAAAGTCCATGGAATAATGCTTATTACTGGCTTCATGTCCATCCTTTCTACAGTCTTCTTTTTTATAACTCCTAGAACAACTGGCTTAGAGGTGACATTGTCCACAGTCAGTAGGGTCATCTTATATTAATCATTACATGTACAGGTACATGTACAAGCCATGTACAGGTACATGGCTTACACACAAACTACAGGTCAAAATGATGGTAGCCATTACTCAATTGAGATTTCTGGTTCTCAACATCTTCAGGTTTGTGTATTTATGAATGAAACCATTTCCACCAAATTTTAGGAATTGGCATAACAATGGACAGTGCTGTCCTGTTTGTAACTTCAAATCTGTATATTACTTAAATTTTTATATGATTAAGTACTACTTTTGTTAAGACAAAAAGAAATATGTTGAATATCTCCTAATATTTTCATACTATGAAAGTTTCAATAAAGCAATTTATCTTTGTAGTTCTGTATAAAATTTGAATCTGGCCTAACTAAAATAACATAACACTTTGGGACAAAGATGCACCCTAGCAAGCCTGCACTAGAAACCAAGATGGAGAAAACTTCCACAACCACCATGACCGTTCCCCTGGTGCTGTGGTAGACAGGGAGGAAGGTGATCCAGACACTGCAGAACACCAGCATGCTGAAGGTTAGGAATGTGGCTTCATTGAATCTGTCAGGAAGGTTCCTAGCCAGGAAAGCCACAGTGAAGCTCCCCGGAGCCAAGGACCCCAAATACCCCAGGACAGCATGGAAGGCAATGATAGAGCCTTTGTTGCAAGTAATGATGATCTTCCCATATTCAGACTTTATATCTCTTTCAATAAAGGGAGGAGAGGTTACCAACCAGATTCCACAGAGAACAAGTTGGATTAGGATACAAATCGGAATGACCAAGTTAGGTGTCCCTGATGCAGCATCCCTCTCATCCTTCTTCCTGGAGTAGTGAGCTTGAAAGCCAGGACCATGGTTATTGTTTTGACCAACACTGTAGAAACAGCCACAGTGAAAAAATAGCCCAAATGTGGTCTGCTGCAGGATGCAGGTGGCCTGGTTGGGATGTCCAATGAAGAGCAATGAGCAGAGATAGCAGAAGACTAGAGAGATGAGCAGGATGTAGCTGAGAATGCGGTTATTGGCCTTCACAATGGGAGTATCCTTGTACTTCACAAAAGTGACTAGTACTATATTTGTGATGGCTGAGAAGGACAGGGCCATGCAGCCTAGAGCCATCCCCAATGGATCTTCATAAGCCAGAAATGACACAGCTCTTGGGAGGTAGTGGGTTTTCTCTATGTTGGTTTTCTCTATACTTATCATCTGAACAGCTCACACATTTCTCCATATCTGCTGGCAAACAACAACAAGTCCTCATAAGATATCATCATTATGTACTTAACAACTGAGCATTTGTTTTATTCTGAAGATTCCTCAATAAATATTTTGGTGATGAGCATCTATTCAATTCCTTATTGCTATAGGGAGCATTGACTTAAGGGTTCTCTGTGCATTTTGTTGGCTTTGAGGGTTGTACCCTTTGCCAGTATCTTTGCATAAGCACAAGAACATCCAATTTCTCATGCAAATGCTGTTTTCATAAAGAATATTTCTGTAAGTGAAGCTATATGCCTCATAGGCCTATGCAGGTCACCCTCACTGTGATAAGATCTTTCTTCACAACTGCACATTCCAACCTGATGTATTAAGATTATGCATAATCACAAGCATTGTTAACTTGAAATTAGTAACTATTAGTCACAGCACATGTACCATGTTTTGAGAAAATTGCTCTTGAGAAATTATTCTAATCTAGACCTCATTTAAGCCTCTTATGAGAACAATCTTGGCTCCTATTACAAATATTCAACTCCTTTGGCAAAGTCTTTAGACACATTTTCATGAAACTCACTGATAATGATACAAAAATATTGTCTCTTAGTAAATGTTATCCTGTGCAGTATATATATCAGGGCCATGTCAAATTTGTGCTTTGCTAACCATTCCAAAGTGTTGTTGAATGTAAAATGATCTATTTTGCTAATGCTATTCTTAGAGATTGAACAATTAAAATAGTTCCACTCTAGTATAGTATGAGAAATATCTACTGGGTATTTGTCAGTGTTAATTGTTTGCATAAAATTTCTAAATTTAGCAATCCTGTCATTGTGGTGTACAAAAGTGACAGTCCCATGGAAGAAATCAAGGCTGAAATCTTTTTTATTTATGATGACATCCCATTGTGAGGTTGTGATCCAGATTCTCTGTGCACCTAAATCTTGCCATCTTCTAAAGCTGATTTCTAGAGTGGAGTTCATTTCACCATAAATGACAACAACCTTTACTGATGATGTCATAATTTGTTTGTCATATATCGTAGCCCTTGTCATGTATATCTGCATGGTTTCTGGGATCATATTAACAAAAGCTAAACAGATTCCATGTCTTTGCATTTCTTCTCTCAAGTCTGATAGAAGCTGAATACACTGTTCATCATCTGAGATGACCAGACCTATTCCATCTGAATTGAAGCATCAAGGAGACCATGCCATGGGAAAAATGTGTGTCCTTGGTTGCTACCTGAAATGGTAGCATATAGGAACTGGTCATGGTCTCTTAGGTTAGGATTAAATGGTCCAAAGAAAACCTAAAAGATATAAATGAGAGGATCAAACATCCACATGAGGAGTGTGACTGTCAGGAATTTCAGCTTATATACAAGTAATGTTACTCATCTTTCAGAACCCCTATTAAGGATGCTAGGATTATGCTAGGAAAATCATATACATTTTCCTATTAGATATTGGACTTTTCCTTACAAGTCTGAATTTTCTAGAAAACAGTTTTTATGTTTGTTCAGTACATTTCCAATCTGATAATTTAATCATTTATAATATATGTATAACAACACACACACACACACACACACACACACACACACAAGCTTACCAAGTTTTCTTCCTAGGCACCTATGAATGGAATAAAAAGGTCGTTAACTCATCCAGTGTCACATATTCTCACCTTTGGTCTCCTAGAATTAATTGCCAGTTTTACAGATATTGTCTGTGATGGTCCTGTAACTATTACATCACATCTTTGCCATAATCCACAGTTATAATTAAGAAAATTCAAAGCATTTTTTGTGGTGAATACTTTTTATCAATAAATCCCAATGTATCTTCACACATGCCAGCAATGAGGGAGAATACCAAAGACACGTTGGGTAAAAGATAAGGATTCTTGTTTATCTCATCAGTAGCAAAAAAAATTACCAAAAAAATTCATATTTTCTTGCTGGTATTCTAAAACAAGGCATAGGGATGATTAAAGAGGATGTTTAAAACATTAAATTTTCTGTCCAATTGCAGTATGCTTTGTACTAGAGGATATGCTAAATTTCTGTCTAAATTCAACCTTTCTTGAAATATGCTTGGGAAATTAGAGATCTTTAGCATTGAATACAGCTTAAGAATTCCCCCAAATAGGTCAGTCTGATAAAAAAATTTTATATTCATGAAAATCCATAAAGAGCTGTTTTATCTCTGAATGACATCCATGAACTAGTTTACAGTCCTAGAGAGTAAGACTGCTACACAATAGGCTGAGTTCTAATACCACAGAATCAGGCATCTTTAATATCTTGGGGTCTCCAAGTCAACTTCAACTTCAAGGCCTTTGTTCCAGTGTCTGGGATTCACACATGATCTTCTGAGCACTTTCAAAGGTCTTGGATCACTTCTCCAGCTCTCTTCTCTCTTCCACTGTAGACTCTGATTAACACCACCTCACTGTTGCTGCTGGTCTTGATGGTCATCTCATGGTACAGGCATCTCCAATATTCTAGGGACTTTTCCAGCAACCAGGCTTCATTAAATAGCCTCCCACATGCTCTCTTTATGGTGCCAAAGCTCACCTTCTTTGTATAACCCCTTTACTCCTGGGCCATCTACTACAACTGAGGCTGCACCTTCACTAATGGCCTTCCCTGGCATCTCACAGTGCCAAGCCTCAGCTGCTCTCCATGGCTATTTCACACCTTCAAAATGAGTACAGCTTGGGTGATTCTTACACGTTGCCAAGTCCAACTGACACACAAGATACAACCTTGGTATACACAGCATCTTTGTGATCTTAGAAAACACCTCCCAGAAGATTTCACCTCAGTGATGCTGGTCTCTTTGTAATCCCTGCTAATCTCTTAGCTCCAGTTAACCTGTATCAATTGACCCAGACATTCATTCCTTCTATTCTTCACTCTCAAGTCAGAGCCACATGGCTGATGCTGCCAAGTCCTGCTGCTTGCTGAGGCTAGAACATGTCGCCACCTTATTATATTACTAGCTTTCTGTTTTCCAACTTCCTCACTCCTAGAGTTTGCCCTGTAGATTGACCTTAAATAGAAAGATCTTCATGGCTCTGTCTCCAGAATGCTAGAACTAAAGGCGTGTACCACCACACCTGGGCTTCAGCTTTTCTTCATCTAGAACTTTCTCTGTCCCAAACTGTTCTTGAACTCAGAGATCTGCTTGGCTTTGTCTCCTGGGATTAAATCTGTTTGGTATCATACCTGCACCTAAGATTTTCATAGCTACTGTTCCTCAGCATCTGGACCAAAAGCATGTTTCTTTTAGCCTCAAAATCTGGATCATGTGTGGGGCCTCTATTTCTGAATTCTAAGGTTAAAAGTCCAAACCACTTCTGTTCAACTGCAAATACAAACAATAAGCTCATCTGGGTTGATCTTGCCCTGAGATCATTATTCCCTTAATCTTTTTATTTCCTTGAACACAGAATTTCTGCTCTATTTTACCTCCTAGAGTCGCTTTATTTTTATATGAATGATATATTTTGTACTCGTTTTCCTTTTAAGCTTGATATGCTTGAACAGAATGTTCTTTATGAGACTAATTAAGAAGACAAAGACTTTGCTGGGCTTTTTAGAGATGTCCTTTGTCAGTGCAACTAACATAAATCTCTTTACCTTAGCCTCAGGTAGTCTCTTCAGACAATGGCATAAACCAGTCACATTCTTCACCAATATACCACAGAAACAGTCTCTAGGCCAAATATTGGAACTCTCTACTGAAACCTCTGTTCAAATCACTCTCAGCAACAAAGTCTTCCATATTCTTATTAGGATAGCCCACTACGCCACACTTAAAGCATTCCACTGCTTTCCAAATACACACTCTTCCAAAGAAACGCATGGTCAGCCCTATCATCGCAATACCATAGTCCCTAGTACCAACTTCTGTATTCATTAGGGTTTTACTGTTGTGACCAGACATCATAAGAAAGGCAACACTTATAAGGACATCTAGTTGGGGCTAGCTTACAGATTCAGAGGTTCAGACCATTAACATCATGGTGAGAGCATGGCAGCATCAAGGAACAAACTTTGTACTAAACTTTGTACTACAAGATATGCTAAATTTCTGTGTAAACGCTAGCTTTCTTGAAATAAGGTCAGGAAATTGGAGATCTTTGCAGTTGAATATAATTTCAGATAATAAATATAAGTAACTCTGATATGATAAATTTTATATTTGTGAAAATCTATAAAGAGCTTGTTTTTCCTCTGAAAGCCATGCATGAACTAGACTATAGTCCTAGAGAGTAAGACTGCTGTATAATAGTCTTGAAGTTCTAATTCCCCAGAAACATAAAAACATGCCTTGAACTATATATGAAATTCATAACTACTTCAAATGGTACATTTGTCTTATGTACCAATATCATAATCATATTGAGTGCTTTAAGAATTAAATAATACACCAAAATATTTTTCCTTATTGGATATTTTATTCATGTACACTTCAAATGTTATCCCTTTTTTGAGGCTCCCAGGACCCAACGGGAATGACATTAGCTGAAATTCCCAACAAAGGGGAGAGAGAACCTGTAGAGCCTATATCCAGAGGTTAGGCAAGGCCCCTGGTTGAGGAATGGGGCCACCCACTCACCTCCAAATTTTGACCCAGAAATGCTCCTGTCTAAAGGAAATATGGGGACATCAAAGTATTTTATTCTACTTTTCTATTCATATCATTTACTACCCAAAAAAATAACATTAGCACATATTGAATAATATCCATAATTCAGGATCCTACTTCTAATATTTGAGTACTAAATTATGGCTTCAATACATACAAAATTATCTTTGGAAATTAAACATAGTGAACAAAAATAAAATATTACAGACAGAATCATTAAGAATACATAAAAAGCCATTGTACGATGTCACTTAAAAAATTATGCATGTTTCTATGAGAGATTTTTTGCAATCTGTAAGAAAAATTTAAAACACGAAAATAGGAAAAACTTTGAAGTCAAACACTAAGAAAATGTTAATTTCATTATTATTGACATCCAGCCTTAGTACAAAGAGTATACATGGGCTGGTTGGTGGCCCCATGGCATATATGTAGCAAAGGAATGCCTTTTCTGGCCTTAGAGGGAGAGGATGTGCCTAATCATGTAGAGACTTGATGTGCCAGGGAAGAGGTATGCTAGGGGGATGGGGGAAAGGGGGATGGGAGTATCTGTAGGGGTGGGAGAGTTGGTGGGAGCCTCTCAGAGGCCAAAAAGAGGGGGTGGGGTGAAGAGCTCTGGGAGGGGGCACTGGGAGAGGGGCAATTTTTAGAATGTAAATAAATAAATAAAATAATTCATTTTAAAAATGCTAATTTCATACACACTGAGAACATCTTTCAGTGATAATATTTCCATGATGTTTGTAGAATGTTTTTAATATTTTCAAATGTTAATGTTTATTAAACATGATAATTATTTTAAGATGCATTTCTTTTAAATTTATGTATCCATATAAAAATATAGAATAATAAAATATACCACATAAATATATTATAATTCTTTAGGCTCATTTACATATCAGTTTGATGTTACCTTTTAGTGAGAATGTTACTGTGCCAATTTACTAAAAAAGTTATCAGATTTCTCCTAACACCTCAGTCTTCTTAATTCTGCCTAATACTTTAAGTGAAGTCTGAGCACTGAGATCTTTTCTTCATATGAAATGTATGTCCCAGCAAACTCTCCCAGTACACTTGTTACTATTAGCTATGTGAATTGGAGCCCAATGTATTAAAACCAAATTAAACAGTGACACATTTCAAAATATTAAAATAGTGAGTGATGTTTTATATAATTTTCAGTGGTTGCTAATGCTGCGCTGAGAAGAAAGGGATAGAATCTCAAAGTTTGTGTACAAAGCTACATATTTCTAACTCATGACACTGAAGAAAATAAACTTAATGACTTACCTAAAATTGATAGCATAATTATAAAATTTTTCTTCTGTAGGTCCCTCATGTGTGAGAAGAACAAAACCACAGTCACTTCGCAAATCTCCATCATTATCTTCATTACTCTGTATTCTCCAAAAACAACTAGTTTCAGTCAAACTGCACAAGATGAAGAGAAAATGTCAGGAGCAAGAAGGAGAGGGTGAAATCACACAGCTTCTTCATGTCTGCTGGATCTAAGATGGAGCTGTTGTGAAATCTGTTTCTTATGCAAACATCACACACACATATCTCAGTCTTTGGGAGATCCCAGAGGACTGAGTTGGTTGAGACTGCTGATCTTCCTATGGGTATGCCCTCCTTTTCAGCTTATTAAATTCTTCCCCTGAGTCAAACATAGGGGATCCTGACTTCAGTCTAACTGTTGGGTGAAAGTATCTGCATGTGTCTCAGTTGGCTGCTGGTATAGTCTCTCAGAGGGCATCAGTGATAGGATGCTCTTTTTAAGCCCATGATAGTATCAGTAAGTGTCAGGCCTTGGTCCCTCCCTGAACCCCCATGAAATAGATCACAAGTTGGGACAGTCACTGGACTGCATTTCCTTTGGTCTCTTGTCCATTTTTATCCCTGCAGTTATTTTAGACAGACATTTTCTGAGTCAGAAATTTTGACTCTGGGTTGATAAGCCTGTCCCTCCACTTTTGAGGCCCTGCCTATCTACTGGAGATGGACTCTTTGAGTTTCCTTTCCCCACTTTTGGGTAATTTGGCTAAGGTTACCTCCATTGAGTCCTGGGAGTCTCTCATCTCTCAGGTCTCTAGTACTTTCTAGAGGGTCCACCCACATCACTCTCCCAGAGGTTGTACATTTCAATTCTCTCTCTTGGTTCTCTGTACTTCTCTCCAGCACCCCCCTCCACAGCCATCTGAGGTAGTTCTGTTTCCCATCTGTCTCCTCCCATCTTGCTTTATGTCCTGTGACTATTTTGTTCCCACTTCTAAGTGGGATTGAAGCATTCTCACTTAGGCCTTCCTATATGTTAAACTTTTAAGGTCTGTGGAGTATATCTTGGGTATTCTGTACTTTTGGACAAATATCCACTTAGTAGTGAGTACAAACCGTGCATGTCTTTTGGAAGACTGGGTTACCTCACACAGTTTGATATTCTTATTTTCCATCTAATTGCCCGAAAATTCATGATATCCTCATTTACAATAGATGAATAGTATTTCATTGTGTAAATGAAGCACATTTTCTCTATCCATTCTTTGATTGAGAGACATCTGGGTTGTTGTTTCCAGCCTCTGGCTATTACAAATAAAGCTGCTATGAACATAGTGGAGCACATGTCCTTGTGGTATGATGTGTTATCTTTTGGGCATATGCCCAGGAGTGTTATAGCTGCACTTTCTGGTAGAATCATTTCCAATATTCTAAGGAAGTTTAATACTGATTTCCAGAGACCTTGTACCAGTTTGCAATCCCTCTAGTAATGGATGAGTATTCCTCTTTCTCCAAGTCCTCACCAGTATGTGAGACTTTTTAATAAGTAACAGTAACCATATTGCTGAATGTAGAAAAGTCTGTTCCAGTTTTTCTTGGTTATTTTGTTTATTTTCATTTCAAATGTTATCCCCCTTCCAGATTTCCCCTCTTAAGACCCCCCATTCCACTCCCTCACCTGCCTCCATGCCAATGCTCCCCCACCCATCCACCCACTCCATTTTTTATTAGAAATCCCTACATCCTGATTCTATTGGCTTTAGGATAAGTCATCTACTTTCTCATTCACAAAGTTCCATCTCTGTGAGATCTACACTTTAGTGTAGTATAGTGAAGATGATATTAGTAAGTTACCATGTCAAGAAAAACTAACAACAAGCAGGCAAGTGTGGTAAAACAGAATGTATGTGTTCAGCAATCTTACCCCATTCATTAGGTGCAATCCCTACTGTAACAAATTTAAGAAATGTTCTGAATGACCTAACAAGCTGGTGAAAGTGTCAGATGCAGATATCTGCACCCAACCAATGGACAGAAGCTGCTGAATCCTGTTGCTGATATGAGGCCCCCCCCCCAACACACATAGAGTAGAGGACTGCTGGGTCTGTGTTCATTCAGTCATGATGCAGCTTCCAGGGTTTTATTTCCTTTTGGTTTCCTTGAACCAATGAGCTGGATAAAAAGCAAGTGTTAGTTAAGCTTTTTAAGGGCCTGGGAATTTTGTGTCAACTGTGCAGAGAATGTTCTATCCACAGCTTTTTCACAGCTGTCTTTGTGTCCTAACTTCAGGGTCATTGGATGCCTCTCACTTGCAGTTTCACTTGTAGACACATAAAAGCACTTGTATACCTACTGCAACCGCATACACCTAACACACATACAGTAGAGGACTGCTGGGTCCGTGTTCAGACATGATGCAGCTAACCCTCAAGAGAATGGAGGCCCCAGGGAGTTTAGAGTTCAGGTGGGGGTAAAATACTAAAACAAATTTTTTGTATTTATTGTTCTACATAGGTTTGATTCTTTGTTTTTGTTTTTGTTTTTGTTATGTTTTGTTTTGTTTTGTTTTTCGAGACAGGGTTTCTCTGTGTAACCCTGGCTGTCCTGGAACTCACTCTGTAGACCAGGCTGGCCTCGAACTCAGAAATTCGCCTGCCTCTGCCTCCCAAATGCTGGGATTAAAGGCGTGCACCACCATGCCAGGCTCAGTTTGATTCTTTTTATTAGAAATAATTTTATACCATGCTGTATAATAATTTTGGGTATGTATTATGTGAGAATGTATGGATTTCAGAAGACACATTCTAGGGTTAGGCTGTCTCATGTCATTAAATAGTCTTGGAGATGGACTCAGTTCATCATATTTAGTGTTAAGGAATTTAAATGCTTAGCCATAAACTGGCAGTAAATGTGCTTAAAAGACATTGGTTTCCTTATAAATGAGAACAGGCTAAATCTACCAGTCTCCCATTTATATGTAGCCAACACTAGACAAATAATCTTTTGAGTAATATTGGTTCTGTAGTTGACAACATAATTTGAATGATTGTGGCTAACTGTGCAATAATATTTTAACCATTTACATTGCAGCACAATAAACTGACTGTGTATAAAATATAAAATATAAGAGTCCTCATATCCTATACATCATGTATCAAAAACTATCCAGAAATTTGTAGATATTAAATCATGTGAATTTTTGAAATGGGAGTGTCTAGATCATGAATACAGTCTTCAGTCCCTTCCTTAGCATTTTTAAAAATGTTACAAGTATTCATTTGTCCTCTTCACTAATCTAACAGAGGTCTTGAACCTTGATTTCATGCATCTAACTAGAACAGTCCAGTTGAATTTTGCCATTTTCTGTTCTCCACTGGCTCCTACTCTTACATGGTGACCAGGAAATATATAGGGACAAATGCTTAAATATAAAAATTAATAAATAAATATTATTAAAATTCAAGATGGGAATATATTTTAAATGTAATTTTAGAGGAGATCAGTCATTATAATAAATTTGTGTAGAAATCCCTTAAACTGCAGTTTGAGTATCAAAACTTTCTTTGCAAAAATGACATCTTCCATGAATTTTCAGTGAGTAAAATGAAGATGTTAATGCAGAAATGTGTTCCTTAATGGGACATTGTTAATGATCATATTTCTGTGAAGACTAACTTAGGGAAGTGATAGTTTTGGTTAATGATGATGCATTTTAGACACATTCAGCATCCCATTGTGGTAGGAGAATTGATGAATGGGAAGGAGTTAGTGCAGCCATAAACATTCAATTGTCTTTTTGGAAATGTTATTTTCTAGGTAGTAGCATAATCAAATCCTTTGGCTCCCACTCCATCTATTCAGAATTTTCTGAGTCCAGGACCTCAATCAGAACTGGAAACTGAGGTCAGTCTTGGAGAAACATTAGGTATCAGTATCAGTAGTTTTACCTGTCCCTTCCATAACTAAATGATAATTGCACATTGACATATCTACAAGCTTTTTAATTTTATTCTGGTTTTTTCACTCTTTTATTTTTACAGTCAAGTAGTTATCCCACTCCCATTCTGTCCCCTGACTCTTCCTCATCCTATACCTCCTCGCCCATCTCCAATAGGATATCCATACCACGCAATCCCCAGACCTTCCCAATCCTTGGGGCCTCAAGTTTCTCGGGGTGCGATGTGTCTTCTCCCACTGAGGCCAGACCAGGCAGTCCTTTGCTGTATATGTGTCAGGGGCCTCATATCAGCTGGTGTATGCTGCCTGGTTAGTGGCGTAGTGTCAGATAGATCTTGGTTGTCCAGGGTAGTTGAGACTGCTGGTCTTCCTATGGGTCACCCTCTTCTTCAGCTTCTTCCAACCATCCCCTAATTCAACCACAGGGTTCCCCAGCTTCTCTCCATTGTTGGATATAATATTTTTGTATTTGAGAGCAGAAAAAGAACATTTCCACCTTATACTGCTGGCCAATAGCTTGAAGAATAGCTGAAAAAAAAAAAAAAAACAGGCAGTATTCTGTCATGTATGTGCTCCTACTGGAAATAAGGATATGTGTTCTGATTTCATCTTTGTTGATTCTTTAGATTGTTTGTTTCTCTGATTGTTTGATTTAATAGATGGTTTCTATTTGTAGTCCTGTCTGTTGTGGAACTCACTTTCTATGCAAGGTCATAGATTCAACTGCCTAATCAAATTTATTGGAAGTTACCAGGGCAGAAATCTCAATGAAAGCAAAAATGATGAGTAAAATTGTAATAATAATTTGAGAATTTTATTTCTTCCCAAGGACACAAAGCAAGTAAATGAGTGAAGATTTTATGGAGAATGTATACAAGATGGTAGATATGGTACTTCTAGACATCACTAGAGGAATCAGTGAGAATGACTCCAAAACTACATACATGCACTGTAAACCAATATTGGTTAGGTATGTACCAACTTTATGTTTGACAGAATTCCTGAATGATTTGTTCAGAAATATGATTTCTCCCTGATCTTTTGGATAGAATTTCTGTCTGATCTTATTAAAATGATGTAGATCTTGGATGCAAAGATGTATCCAAGCATCCCGTCACTGGATGCCAAGATGGAGAAGATCTCCACTGCAACCATGACCTAGCCCTTGGTGCTATGGTAAACAGGGAGGAAGGTGACCCAGACACTGCAGAACACTAGCATGCTGAAGGTCAAGAACTTGGCTTTGTTGAATGTATCAGGCAGATTCTTTGACAAAAAAAGCCACAGTGGAGTTTTCAAAGGCCAGGCAGGCCAAGTATCCCAGGGCACAGTAGAATACAGTAACTGAGCCCTTATTGCACACAATGATGATATAACCATGCTCAGAGTGTTCATCAATGTCAACAAAGGGAGGAGAAACTGCTAGCCAGATTGTACATTGTATTAACGAACATATGGGAATAATGTAGTTGGGTATCCCTGATACCAGGAAGTTCCTCAACCTTCTTCCAGGTTCTGGGACTTTGAAACCCAGAATCACAGTGATTGTTTTGGCAAGAACTGTGGAAACAGCCACTGTAAATACAGTCTCTCAGCTTTGAAAGATTCATTTTCCTATGGTGAGCATTAGGCTAGTAAGCTTGGTGGCTTCTAAAATCTTCTGGAACCAACATCATCACTTTGTTCTCTTAGTCAAGGCACTGGTATTAGAAAATAAAACAGCTAAAGCTCCCCTTCCAAAATTCTATCTTCCACCCTTTTTTGTTTCTATCTTTCTTCTTGATATCATATCTGTGCATTCTTAATTCTCATCTACAATTTCAAATCAGATTCAAGATTTTTGCAAGAGGCTTTAAAAAAAACCAATTGTCAACCTGTGGGCTATGACTCTAGGTGATTCTTAAATTAAATTATTTTATTTATTTACATTTCAAATATTGCCCCCTTTCTCCTCCACAGTCCCAGAGTTCTTCACTCCATCCTCCCATCCTCTTTGCCTCTGAGAGGGTATTCCCACATTTACCCCCTCACCCTCACCCATACCTCCTATCTCACTGTCCTCAGCATTCCTTTTCCCTGGGGGCATCAAGGCTTTACAGGATTTGGCACATCTTCTCTCACTAAGGCCACAGAAGGAAGTCCTCTGCTACATATGTGCTGGGGGGACACAGACCAGCCCATGTGTGCTCTTTTGTTCGTGGAAAAGTCTTTGGTAGCTCTGAGATGTCTGGGTTAGTTGATACTAACCCAGTTAGTTCTTCCTATGGATTTGCCATCCACTTCTCCAATCCTTCCCCTAACTCTTTCAAAGCTGTCTGTGACCTCAGTCCAGTGGTTTCTGATAAGGATCTTCATCTGTCTTAGTCAGCTGCTAGTAGAGCCTCTCAGAAGATAGCCAAAATAGGCTCCTTGTCTGCAAGCACAGCATGACTTTCATTAATAGTGTCAAGATTTGGTGGTTGTGAATAGGATGAATCCCAAGTTGGGTAGATCCTTCATTGTTAAAATTACAGTTCTGAAGTAGGAACAGAGAATGTATTGGTGGGAATCATCACAACATAGGAATTGTATTAAATATTCAAGCATTAGAAAGATGGAGAATCACTGCTCTAAAATGAGAAGAACTTGGTGTGTGTTTGGTTTCAAGTTTGAACATGCTGCATTCTACAACCAACTAATGACACTCTGCATCTGTAGGAGAGGTTAATTCTCCTCTTCCACCTGTCCTAATCGGTAGTCTTTTGCTTGTTATGAGGGATGAACATGAAGTCCCATAAAATTTGTTCTCTTTCATCATCATAAGTACAGCCATTCTATTGTGGGGATTACTTTGTTTATGCTATAATTTTCTAGGGGAAATGTTTTACAATAGATGACCTGGTATTCTTTTCATGACATCCTCAGTGATGTTGCATGAGGCAAAGATGTAGTAGCTGTGACACAGCTGTATTTGGATGTTGGTAGCTATACCTATCTGTGTATTAAAGCAGTGTCTCTCAGTTTTTCTGATGCAGCAACGTGTGTACTATTTCCTGAATGGGCTGCCTTGTTTGTCCTCAGTGGGAGAGGATATGTGTAGCCCTACAGAGTTTTGATGTGCCAGAGTGCTAAGATACCCAGAGGGTACTCTGCTCTCTCATAGAATAAGGGGTGAAGTGGGGGATAGAATATATGAGAGTAAAATTCCAGGAAGAGGCAGTGTATTGGATGTAAAGTAAATTAATTAATGAAACAAACAAACAAACAAACAAACAAACCACCTCTCCAGTCTTGAGTAGAGAATCTTTGAAAATAGTTGTATTCACTTAAAAGAAGTATATGGTAAATACTGGGGAATGAATCTAGGAACACACAGTTAGGACTTATCCTCATTTTTGTGACATGGTCTAATAATCCAACTATGTATATCAAAAAATCTAATTATATTTCTCCTAAGTTATTCTTTTAAGGTAACTTAAAGTATGACTGCCAGGACTACAATGGAGAAAAGAGTAGCTCAAATACTACAGTTCAGAATATTTGTACAAGTCATGTTTTTTATAATTGATTGATTTGTTGATTGATGGATGGATTTATTAATGTTTATTCATATAAATGGCTAGGCTCACAGATGTATGTGGAACACAGGTATTTCTGATGCCAGCGATTGATGAGGGTGTCAGATAACAGAATAAGACTGAATCTCCATCTCTCAACATCAGAGATGTTTGTAGTTCTTCACTTAGCTGTGTGACTATGTGAAAATTTCCCCTTCCCTATGGCATGTCAACTGGTAATGTCATTTTGTAGGTCTTACTTAGGTGACCCACCATTAGTTATCACAGGTGCAGCTCCACTATTACATAGAAGACATTTTCTCTCAGCAGGCAGCTTAGTCCTCCAGATTTCACCATCTTCTAGTCCCTTTACATGTTCCCTGGGATGTGGGTGCAGGGGTCATCACATTGTGTATATATCACATGGGCTTGGACACCCTCAGTTAGTTGTCCTTACATGTTAACAAGTTGAGATTGTTTGCAATGGAATAAATCTATTACACATAATCCATATTGTGAGTAAACAGGACTATGCTTATTTATGGATATAAGGATAGGCATTGAGAATTAGAAAAAAGGAAGAAAATGCCTTACAGCTGAATATTATGTAGATATTTTTACAATTAAATTCTTTCAGGTAACTCTATCATATGTTGAAATGAAACAAACAACAAGCAAACAAATTTAGCAAGCACACATGATTGAATTTAAAAAATTGGGAAATTGTCTTTCATTTTCTTGGTACTAGTGTACTGGCTAGTTTTGTGTCAACTTGACACAGCTGGAGTTATCACAGAGAAAGGAGCTTCAGTTGAGGAAATGCCTCCATGAGATCCAGCTGTAAGGCATTTTCTCAATTACTGATCAAGGGGGAAAGGCCCCTTGTGAGTGGGACCATCTCTGGGCTGGTAGGTAGTCTTAGTTCTATAAGAGAGCAGGCTGAGCAAGCCAGGTGAAGCAAGCCAGTAAAGAACATCAGTCCATGGCTTCTCCATCAGCTCCTGCTTTCTGACCTGCTTGAGTTCCAGTCCTGACTTCCTTTGGTGATGAACAGCAGTATGGAAGTGTAAGCTGAATAAACCTTTTCCTCCCCATCTTGCTTCTTGGTCATGATGTTTGTGCAGGAATAAAAACCCTGACTAAGACAACTGGTAATAATTCTACTTTGACGATCACCTAGAACTCTATGCTAAGAAGTTCATAACAGCTTTTATGTTTGATTATTTGTTTTGTTTTGGTTTAGAGTGGGATTTTAAAATAATTTCCATCTCATTGTCTGTTATACAGCTATGTAAATTATTTTCTTAATGTTAATATGAGTTGATTAAGACACACACACCAAACACACACACACCCTCTTATTTCTTATACATTTCCAATTTAGTGTACTTCAGATTATTAAAGTTATAAACTGTAAGACTTTCAATCTCTTGTGTCTATTTTAATGTTGTTCTTTGCAATTATAATTTTACTGATTTGGATCTACTCTCTGTTTGGGAAGAGATGCTTTATACCTATTAATCATTTCAAAGAAATCATTATTTGTTTTATTTTATTTCCATTTCATTTAATTTCATACCTGAATTTGCTTAAATATTCCCATCTAATTTTATTTGTTGTTGTATATTCTTGTTTTTTGTTTTTGTTTTTCTTTCCCAAGAACTCAAAGAGAACCATAAATCATTCACATAAAATCAATCTCTCTTTCTCTCTCTGTCTCTCTCTCTCTCTCACAGTAAAAATTACTCTTGTAAACAACATTTCTCAATGAACATTCACTGTGTCCCATACATTTTGGTATGTTCTGTTTTGACTTTCCACTATATTTTAAGTTTTCTTCTTGTTTGCATCTTTCAGGTGATTATTATGCTGTAGTATATGTTGTCTAGCTCCCATGAGCTTGTACACTTTATTTTCCATGTCAAGTTTATTAATTCTTTGAAGATTTCGCATAGTGTATTTAAAATTATATTCACCCTCTTTCCTGAATAGTTTCTGGATCTACTCCAATTCCACAACAGTGAATTTCAAGTTATATTTTTAATCAATCAATCTAACAGTTCTTACCCATGAATTAAATTAAATGTGCCTATGAATATGCCTGAGATACTGATAGCCAGGCAGGGATTTAGTACCTTTGGTGAGAACATACTTTCAATTGGAAGAGGAGAAAGGAAACCCATGGAGTTCATTCCACAGAAACATACATATAAAAATGGTCTCGATCTAGATGATCAACACTGCAGGGAGGTTAACATCCATCACTTGAAGGCAACAATCTCATTATGGGTATGAAAATCGTTTATAAAAACACAGCTTCCTGTAATTTCCTCCATCATCTTTCATGATGTTTGTAGGAAGGTTATAATACTAATCACATGAAACAAATATTCTAGACAGAGCTAAATATTTTGAACACCATTGATATAGTGAATCAGCTGTAGATTCATGATTGATTTGCGGGGACCTAGATATGACTGATCCCAGGGACTGAAATCTAATTCCCAAACCACTACCATTAACTCTTGCCCTAAGAATTTATTAATAATTGTTCTCTCCTTAAATCTATAATATTTTTATGACAGATCACATTAGACCTTGACATTGAATCTTCTAAATTTCCCAAATCATTCCTGACTCTCTAATCACCCAGCTTTATGTTCTATCTTTCAAAGAAGCAAACATGAATCAAAAAACAAACAATAGCTAACTAAACAGAAAAATGGGAGTCAAGATAAACAAATTAAAATCAATAATACAGAAGAAACATTGCCAAATTCATTCCATGAGGACAATCACCCTGATAAGAAAGAGAATTTCAGATCAAATTTCTCTTGTGAACATTGATGCAAAAATACTCAAAAAAAATACTCATAAACGAAATCCAAGTACACATCTAAACCATTATCCACCATGATCAAGTAGCCTTCATCCTCTGGATGCAGATTTGGTTCAACATTTGAGAATCCATCAATGTAATGCATCATGTAAACAAAGTGAAAGAAAAAACTCACAAATCATCTTATAGATGATTAACAAGCCTTTGATAAAATCCAACACACATTTATGTTAAAAATCTTAGAGAGATCTGAGACACAAGGTAGTACCTAAATATTAAAAAAAAAAAAGCAACATACAGCAAGCCAATAGCCAACGTCAAGTTAAATGAAGAGAAACTTGAAGTAATTCCACTAATATCAGGGAGAAGAAAAGGTTGGCCACTCTCTCCATGTCTATTCAATATATTTCTTGAAATGTTAGGTAGAGCAATGAGACAACTAAAGGAGATCAAGGTAACCAGTACCCCCAGAGTTCCCTGGGACTAAACCACCAACCAAAGAAAACACATGGTGGGACTCATGGCTCTAGCTGCATATGTAGCAGAGGATGGCCTTGTCAGTCATCAATGGGAGGAAAGGCCCTTGGTCCTATGAAGGTTCTATGCACCAGTGTAGAGGAATGTCAGGACCAGGAAGCAGGAGTGGGTGGGTTGGTGAGTAGGGGAAGGGGGAGCAGATAGGGGGTTTTTGGAGAGGAAACCAGGAAAGGGGATAACATTTGAAATGTAAATAAAGAAAATATCAA
Source organism: Mus musculus (assembly GCF_000001635.26). Classification (NCBI taxonomy): domain Eukaryota; kingdom Metazoa; phylum Chordata; class Mammalia; order Rodentia; family Muridae; genus Mus; species Mus musculus. The sequence continues at coordinate 109,584,126 of NC_000071.6, forward strand.
ATAAAAAATAAATAAATTTTTAAAAGATTATCAGTGTTTCTAGGAAAGAAATTATTTTATCAGTAAGAATATTTTACATATTTTCAAATAGCAAAAACTCTTTGAAGTTAAACATTAAGAAAATGCCAATTTCAGCCACAGTGAGAAAATTATGAATATTTTCATGTTTGTAGAACATGCTTTTAATATTTTAGACTAATAAAAAACAAATTGGAAAGGAAAAATCAAAGTTTTGTTATTTAAAAATGATATGATATTATACATAGGTGACTCCCATCAATGTAATGCAGCATATAAACAAAGTGAATTACTATCTTTAGCAAAGTAGATGCAAACTTGACTCAACAATCAGTAGCTCTCATTTACTCAAATGATAAATCAGCTGAGCAAGAAATCAGGAAAACAATACCCTTCACAGCAGCCACAAATAAGATAAAATACCTACGTGTAACTCTAACCAAGCAAGGGAAAGAACTATACAAGAACTTTAAGTCTTTGAAGAAAGCAATTGACGAAGATATCAGAAAGTGGAAAGATCTCCAGTGCTCATGAATTGGTAGGATTACCACAGTAAAAATAGCCACCTTACCAAAAGCATTCAGCATTTTCAATGCAATTCCCATAAAAATTCCAAGACAATTCTTTGCAGACCTTGAATGAATGATACTCAACTTCATATGGAAAAACAAAACAATCAGGACAGCTAAATCAACCCTGGTACACAAAAAAAGAACCTCTGGGGTTATCACTATTCCTAATTTCAACCTCTACTACAAGGTAACATTTACAATAAAACACATGATATGAGCATAAAAATGAACAGATTGATTGATGGAGTAGAATGAAGACCCCAAAAGAAGCTCATACAACTATGAACAATTGATAGTTTACAAAGAAGCCAAAACTATGCAATGTAAGAATGAAAGCATTTTCAAAAAATTGTGTTGTTCCAAGAGGCTGTCTGCTTGTGAAAGAATACAAATAGATCTGTCCATCACCCCATAAGAAAACTGAAGACCAAGTGGATCAAAGACCTCAAAATGAAACCAGATACACTACACTTGATAGAAGAGAAAATGGGGAGTAATCTTGAACCCATAGTCCCAGGAAACTACTTCTTGAACAAGACACCAACAGCTCAGTTTCTAAGATGAGCAATTAATAAATGGGACCTCAAGAGGGTAAACATATTTTGAATGGCAAAAGGTGTTATCAAAGAGGAAAATTGAAGCCTACAGAATGGGAAAATATCTAAAACAATACAACACCTGACAGAGTGCTGGTATAAAAAAAATCTCAAGAAATTGGATATCAGTGAATTGAATAATGCAGTTAAAAGTGGCATGCAGAGCTAAACAGAATTCTCAACAGAGGAATCTCTATGGCCAAGAAGCAATTAAAAATGTACAACCTCCTTAAAATAGAGGAAATACAAATCAAAATGACTCTGAGATTCCATCTTACAACCCTTAGAATGGCTACAGATAAAAGGTCAAGTGACAGTGTGGGAGTCATGGTAATTCAGAAAAAAAAAAAAGCCCAAGAAGAAGATCAGGGTTAGGGTTAGGGTTACATTCAGTAGTTTGACTACCTTAATGATTTTGGCCACTGTATCATCGCCCATAGAACAAAACTGGCATCCAAGTTCTTGCATAATCTTTCTTTATATCAAGCTGTGATTCACTTACTATTGATGCAGCTTGCAAGACACCTTTCAGCCTATTAACATTAACCAGGAGCTTAACATATTCATTTTATGAATTCTCAACATTTAGCCATTTCAAATTTTTTTCTATGAGTATTGTATATGAACCTAACTAAATTCACATCTATTTCTAGTTCATTTCTCACTTTTAAACAAGAGGACAACAGATAGCTCAATCTACTCATTAATCATGTGCTGAACAATTCTAATGTGTTTGAAAATAAAAAAAATATTTGTTTTTTGACATAGATAAATGAGGTTTGTATAGTGTAAACACATATAGAATTAACTTTGTGAAATACTGTTAGTATCTTAGTGCACAGACATTTATGCAATAGTCAAAAGACAGTTTCCAGTGTCATTCTTACACTTTACCATATTTTAGCCATCATGATGGGTTGTTCTCATTACATGTGACATGCTAGTTGGCCACAAGATATTAACTATCAGCCTGATTCCTCACAAATCCCTAGACACATGTGATCATTGTTGTACATTCAGCATTCTTGTTTCTGAGGGTTCTTAGGAAATGGCCAACTTTAATGCCCCTAAACACACATATTTCTTTGGAAATAATTTAGAAAATATTTCTTATCATCTGAACTTTTTAAGGATCAAGTTTCACTCTAAGAAGGTATAGAATATTCATGTTTTCAGTGGGACTTGTATTTAGGAGCAAGGAAGGGCATGCGTATACATATGCATAAGTAATATGACAAGGAAAAATATCTAAGAGAGAAAGCAATTTTGATTCTGATTCTTTTGCCCAAAAATTTCTGGAAAATGCATTCTTTGCAGGCATTCTAAAGTGATTCCTATATGCAGTTTAAGTAAAAATCTGTTATTTTGGAGAAAAACTACTCATCAAACAGTTTAATTGGGTAAATTAAGAACCAAGTGTGTTTACATCATCACTTGCTTTCTATGACCCTACAGTGTTTTAGTAAACAACGAGGGAGAAGATGATCAGTCTTCAGAATTTCTCCCCAAGAAAGCATTTACCTTGTCATTTGAAATCTCATTCTCACTGCAAGGGAACAGTCAAAACAGCCGGCTCTTACTCTCTCCTGATGTAATTTTTTTTGGTATCCAAGAGTGCAAGCGACTACGCATGTAGGGGTAGGGATCTGTAGACAACAAAGTCAGTGTTTGTAACTCATTGGGAATTCACTATTTTCATTTATCTTTAATAGTTATAGCTCTTATCCTGTTCAGAGACTTAAGCATTTCTATAGAGCTACAGTAAGAATAAGGTTACAATTCTTAAGATACTTTGTTCACCTTGAACATATGTCTATTTTAGCAAAATGGAATTAAATAATCTTTTGCATCCTCAAACTAAATTAAAGGTTAGAAAGTTTGTCTGAATGTTAAAAATAGGTCAGGGCTGAGTATCCACTTGCACTCATGTCATATCTACATGCCAGCCCCCAAGACCCTTCAGTCTGCCTGTCTCCTAGAATGTCTGCACTAACCAGGGATACAAATGGTACTCCTGCCCCAATATACATGCTATCTCAGACCCCCACAAAGACCCTTCTGCACCCAAGGCAGATTCATGCTCTTGCCCAACTCTGCCCCCCACAGCCTGCCTGTCACCCAGGCCATCTTCACTAACACAGGAGGACTGATCTAACAACAGGTGCAAGAGGCCTGCCCTGACCCGAGACTGCACAGCCTGCCTCCCAGGAGGCCTGCTCCAACCAAAGTCACATAGTTCTACCTGCTTCAAAGGAGGACTGCTCCAGTCCAAGACACCCAGGCCAGTTAACACCAGAGATAATGAGTTGGCAAAGGGCAAGCTAGGGAACGTAAGCAACAGGAGGCAATGTAATTTGGCACCAACAAAACAGAGTTCTCTCATGACAGCAAGTCCTGGCTACCCTCACATACATAAAAAGCAAGAGTCTCACCTAAAATCCCATAACATGAAGAAGATAGAGGCCTTTAAAGAGGATTATAAATAACTCCATTAAAAGGGTACAGGAAACCACATGCAAAGAAGCAAATATCCTTAAAGAGGAAACAAAAAAATTCCTGGAAGAAATATAGAAAAACATAAACAAATGACAGAATTTAACAAAACAGCCCAAGTCCTAAAAGTGGAAATAAAAACAATAATGAAATTACAAATGGAGACAGCCCTGGTGATCGAAACCTAGGAAAGAGAACAAAAACTATGAATGCAAGCATCACCAACAGAGCACAAATAATGGAAAAGGGAATCTAAATCATAGAAGATATAGAAGATATTGACACATTGGTCAAAGAAAATACAAAATGTAAAAAGTTCCTAACACAAAAAAAGACTTAGGACACGATGAAATTAACAAACCTAAGAATTATATGAACACATCGGGGTGAAGACTTCCAGATCAAAATACCAGAAAATATCTTCAACAAAATCAAACAAGAAAACTTTCCGCCGGGCATGGTGGCACACCCCTTTAATCCCAGCACTCGGGAGGCAGAGGCAGGCGGATTTCTGAGTTCGAGGCCAGCCTGGTCTACAAAGTGAGTTCCAGGACAGCCAAGGCTACAGAGAGAAACCCTGTCTCAGAAAAAAAAAAAAAAAAAAACACTTTCCTAACCTAAAAGATAGAGACTTCCAGAAACAAGCAAGATGCCTACAGAACATCGAATAGATTGGACCTGAAAAGAAAATCTTCCCACCACATAATAATCAAAATGCTAAATATATGAAACAAAGAAAGAATATTTAAAAATGTAAAGGAAAAGAGGCAAGTAACCTATAAAGCCAGGCCTGTCAGAAGTATTATATCTGACTTCTCACGAAAGACTATAAAAGCCAGAAGATTGCTACTGTACCTAAAACCTCTCAGTTACCATAGATGGAAAATCCAAGATATTCAATGACCAAACTAAATTTATGTTGTGTCCGGCCAGCGGCTCACATGCCTGGATTCTAGTCTGGAAAGGAATCTTGGAAACCTGGAAGAGAAGGGGGTGGGGGCTAGGCGGTGAGAGAGAGAGAGAGAGAGAGAGGGAGAGAGAGAGAGACAGAGACAGAGACAGACAGAGAGACAGAGACAGAGAGACAGAGACACACGGAACCAAGACAAGCAGTCTGATCAAGGTTCAATTTTAATGTCAGCTTTATAAAGAAGAGGGGAGGCCCATTCCTAGCCCTGCAAAGTTCCTTTGAAGTAGATAGGTCAGTCTTGTAGTGGAAACTTTCGAAGATAACAGTTTGGTGCTAACTCCAGAAAATCTTGGAGGAGAACCTCTTCAGCCTCAGGCAGGTTGGGCCTCAGGCAGGTAGTGGCACATCAAAGGAGAAGGATGAGAAGCAGCACAGCAGGTGGCTCCGCTTAAGCAGCGGATAGTCACAGCCAGCCTTGCTAGGCTGGAAGGAGGTAACAAATTTAAATATCTTTCTGTGAATCCAGCCTTATAGAAGATATTTGAAGCAATACTCAAACTTAAGGAGGGTAAACCAAAGAAAACACAAAAAATTCAACATCTCACAACAAACCCAAAAGAAGAAAATCACACACACATAATACCTCCTCAAAAACAAAAATAACAGCAACTAACACTCATTGGTCATTAATATCTATGGATAACAATGGACTCAATTTCCCCCAATAAAAAGACAATACAAGATAACAGACTGAATATGTAAACAGAATCCATCATTCTACTTCATAGAAAAAACAAACCTCAGTGACAAAGAAAAACATTACCTCAGTGTAATGGGTTGGACAAAAGTTTTCCAAGCAAACAGAACCAAGAAACAAGGTGGAATTGCTATTCTATTATCCAATAAATTAGACTTTCAGCTAAAGGTAATCAAAAGAGGTAGAAGGACACTTCATATTCATAAATAAAAGATCCACCAGTGGAAGTCTCAATTCAGAACATCTGTTTCCCAAATTCAAGGATACCCACATTGATAAGAGAAACTCTACTAAAGCTCAAAATGCAAATTGAACTCCACACAATAATAGTGGGAAACTTCAACACGCTACTCTCAACAATGGACAGGTCTTTGAAACAGAACTAAAACAGAGACACAGTGAAACTAATGGAACTTATCAAACAAATTTAACAAATATATATAGTACACTTCACCCTAAAACAAGAGAATATACCTTCTTCTCAGTACCTAATGGAACTTTCTTCAAAACTGACAATATAATGAGACAAAACCAAGCCTGAACAGATACAAGAAGTTGGAAATAATCTTTTACATTTCTAGCAGATCAACATGGACAAAGTATGGATTTCAACAGCAGCAGCAGCAACAACAACAACAAAGAAATCTCAAATACTCATGGAAACTGAACAACTCTCTACTCAATGATAACTTGATCAGGGAAGAAAAAACAGAAAGAAATTGAAGACTTTCTAGAATAAGGTTAGGATGAACTGAAGGGGATAACTACCACACAGAAAGACAACAGTGTCAACTCACCTGGACCCCTGAGCATTCCAAGAGACTAAGCCACCAACCAAAGACCACACACAGGCTAGTTGGAGGCACTAGCACATAATTAGAAGAGGCCTGACTGCCTCATATGGCCCAAGTGAAAAAACTTGTAACTAGTCCTAAATGTAGAGGCTTGATGCCCCAGAGTAGGAGAAGGTGGGATGTGATGGGTAAGTCTAGGAGGAAGAACTGGGAAAGGGACAAGATTTAATATATATATATATATATATATATATATATATATATATATATATATATATATATATATATTAGAAAGCTTATAAACTCTTAACCTAATGAAAATCTGTCAAACTAGAAAAACAAGAATAAAATTAACAACTTTTTAGAATTTACTGAAAACATAAAACAAAACTTACCCAAATGTCTGTGACACAATGAAAGTGATTATCAGAGACATATTCATAGCACCGAGTGTCCACAATTGAAAAAGAGAGATATCACATATTAACAACTTGATAACACATTTGAAGTCTCCAGAAGAAAGTGAACATATAACTGCCAAAAAGAAGAGAAGATGGAATAAAATAATCAAACACAAGTTTGAAATTCATAAAATAGAAACAAAAAGGAAAAATGCAATGAATAAATGAAACAAAGAGTTGGTTCTTTGAGGAGATCAGTAAGATTGACTAACTTTTAGCCAAATGAAATAAAATCAGAGATGAGACGGGAGATATAACAGCAGACAGTGAGAAAGGCAAAAAATCATATGGGTATACTTTAAAAACCTATACTCCACTAAGTTAGAAACTTCAAAATATTATTTCTTGGTTCATACCACCCACCAAATTTCAATCAAGATAAGATAAGCAATTTCAACAGATGTATAAGCCACAGTCAAATAAAAGCACTAATGAAAATGCTCTGAAACAAATATAGTCCAGGTCCAGATGGGTTTAGTCCACAATTTCAAAGAAGAGTTGTTATTCGTACTCTTCTAATTATTCTACAAATTAGAAACAGAAGAAATATTGCCCAATTCTGGTACCAAAACCACATAAAGATTCAATGAAGAAAGAGTGTATAAACATTTCCCTTACAAACATAAATTCACAAATTCTCAATAGATTGCTTGCAAGTCAAATCCAAAAATACTTCAAGAAGATCATCCAACGTGAGAATGTGGGCTTCATTACAGATGCTGGGGTGCTTTAACATACATACATTGACAATTATAATCTTCCATATTTAAAAAACTGAACAAAACCCCACATGGTCATCTCATGAGGTGCACAAAAGGCTTTTGGCAAAACCCTATAGCCTCTGTAATAAAAGCCCAGGAGAAACTAGGGATTTAAGCAACATAGCTCAACATAATAAAGACACTTTACAACAAAACTTTATGCACATCCACTGCCAACCTAAATGGAGTGAAACTGATCACATCTCCATTAAAAATCAAGAACAAGGTAGGATGTCCAGTCTCTTCATACCTATTCAATGTTTAATGGTGTAGCTAGATCACTAGGACAACCGACGTAGTTCATTTGAATCCAAACTATAAAGGAAGAAGTAAAAGTGCCTTTATTTGCACATTATATGAATGGCTATATGTAAGAGATGCTAAAAACTCTCCCAAGAAATTTTTACAATGGATAAATATATTCAGCATAGTAGAAAGATATAAAATTAATACACATAATCAAATAGCCTTCTTATGCATAAATGGCACATTGTCTGAAAAACTCAGGGAAATAATACCTTTCAAAGTAACATCAGAAAACACATTGGGACAACACTAACTAAACAAATAAAAGACTTGTACAATAAACAGTTTGAAGGAAGACATCAGAAGATGGAAAGATCATCCACACTAATGAATCAAGTGGATTAATATAAAACCGCAATCGCTGAAATGAAGTAAACCTAATCAATGAATTCTCCATCAAAACTCGGTCACAGTCCTTCACAGAAATTGAAAAACAACATGTGGCTTCATATGCAAATACACACACACACACACACACACACACACACACTACTATGACTCAAATATTTATCAAAAGAGGTATTTCTGTATTGCGTCCCACTCAACCAGCAAGAAAGACGCAACAAACCGGAATCTTCTGCGGCCAAGCTTTTATTGCTTACTTCACAGGAAGACTCCGAACCGGGAAAATGGCGTTGCTTATATAGCCCGCAGCGTGACGTTTCAGCACCTGATATGGCGTGACAGCTCCTGATTCGTTGCTCGCCCATCACCCCACTATTACACCCCGAGAATGGGCAGTGACTAGGAGTGAGTTCACTCTCGCACCTGCGTACAAGGCTTGTTTACTAGTTAAGCACAGCGGAGGCCAGCGCCATCTTATAATGGTGATTGCTCGAGGCACAGCACGGCTTTCCTCAGTGATTGCTGGCGGCACGCACGCGATTGCTCATGGCACAGCTCTCCACATTTCTGAAAATACTGCTGGTAGTAATACCATTACAAATTTCAAGTTATATTGAAGAGCTATAGCAATGAAACTGTATTATATTGCCATAAAAACTGTTTTCTTTACCAATGGAATCTAATTAAAGACCCAGAAATTTTGACAAAGGGGATAGAAATACACAATGCATGAATGGTAACATCTTCAACAAATGACCCTGTCTCGAAAAACAAAACAAACATCTTCAACAAATGGATGTGAATGGATGTATATATATACTGGTCCCCCTTGTTCTATTACATTATCACCAGCTTTCTGTTTTACAACTCCTTCACTGCCTAACCTTGGGTGTCCTAGAACTTGCTCTGTGGACTCACTTTGAACTCAAAGATCTCTATGCTAGTCTCCTAACCACAGGGATTAAAGGAGTGGTGTACCAAGCCTGGATTTAAGTTTTCTTCACTGAGAACTTGATTTGTTCTAAGCTGGCCTTGATCTCAGAGATCTGCTTTGTTTTGCCTCCTGGTGTTAAAGATGGGTACCACCATGCTTGGACCTAAATTGGGTCCAATTGGTCCAAGCATGGTGGGTCTGATCTTCCCTCTATATCCCACTCCTGTAATCTGTTAAATCCTAGAATATAGTATTCAGCTCCATTCTACTTCCTTGTGTCTCTTTAATACTTGAACCATATATTTTAAATTTGTTCATTCTGAGTTTGCTCCTTTTCTTTCTTTCTTTTTTTTGTTTTTTTTTTTGTTTGTTTTTGTTTTGTTTTGTTTTGTTTTGGATTTTTTGTTGTTGTTTTGTTGTTGTTGTTGTTGTTGGGTTTTTTTTTAATGTTTTTTTTTTTTGTTTTTTGAGACAGGGTTTTTCTGTATAGCTCTGGCTGTCCTGGAACTCACTTTGTAGACCAGGCTGGCTTCGAATTCAGAAATCCACCTGCCTCTGCCTCCCAAGTGCTGGGATTAAAGGCGTGTGCCACCACTGCTCAGCTAAAATTAAAGGTTTAAGTATTAGTGTTTAAAACTGAGGTTGAAGCAGAGAATCTCAGGGCAGTGGGTTCATGCCGCACTTTGGGTGCCAATTTGTTGCAGTAAACCTGCAACCCCAGTAAGCCCATGCAAGGAAAATACAACTTAATTAATACGAATACAAGCTGTACACCTAGATTAAACAGATACAGCACTACACCACTACACTCTCCATCTATGAAATCCCTTGCTACCTGTGGTTTCTTCCGGTCATGTGCTTTGGCTCCATCTTCCTTCTACCGCCTCTTCTATCCTCATTTCTCCTGCCCTCTCTAAAACTTACAGCTCCACTTTTCCCTCCTACTGCCCAATCACAGGCTTTAGCCTTTATTTGATCAGTAAAAAATGGGGAGAAGGTTCACATGAATTCACCTGAGTACATGATTCACTCCTCATTCAAGGCACATCCTCTGGGGGAAGCAAAATTAGCATCAAAATACAAACCGCACCATGGCTGTTAATCCACAACACGGAATTATGTCTGAGGAGCCTGTTAGTTACATGAAATAAAAACATATAGGTTTTTGCTAGTTTTTCCATTTTATCTTTTAAAAATTTTGATTTTTTTCCAAGGTATACAGATCAAAGAAAACATATTTCATTGAAATACTTAGATATAAATGAGGAAATGCCACTACCACAAACAACAAAATACTGTGAGGAACAACAAAAAAAGCAGATTGGGATTGCATATTCCTTGTGCCCTTGATCCAGGGCCACTTTCATTATTTTTAGCATTCAAGAATAGGTTCAGAATCCCTAGCATCTGTATCTCTCTCCTCAGTGAAATAGTTCCTGGTATAGAAATTCGTTCTGGCCCCTGACTCACAAAGCTTCTCTAGTTTCCACTGCTGCAGCTTTCCTCAATTTCTCATCCAGAGTCAGATGAAGGAGATATGCAGAGAACGCTGTTGAAATTGTTTAAAGCCCCCTCTCTGACATGTGTGCTCCCATGGTCTACACAATGCTCACCACAGATTTGTGTTTCAGAGATCTTATTATTTTTGTGTCAAGGCTTCAGTAGCCACCAGGGTACAGGAGGAGGAGGAGGAGGAGGAGGAGGAGGAGGAGGAGGAGGAGGAGGAAGAAGAAGAAGAAGAAGAAGAAGAAGAAGAAGAAGAAGAAGAAGAAGAAGAAGAAGAAGAAGAAGAAGAAGAAAGAGGAGGAAGAAGAAGAGGAAAGAAGAAGAAGAGGAAGAGGAACAAGAAGAACAAGAAGAAGAGGAAGAACAAGAGGAACAAGAAGAGGAGGAAGCAAAGCAACCAAGCAAAGAAACAAGTGCAACAGGACCAGTGGATTCAATACAGTAGAGGACATATCCAATGTGTGTGTGTTGGGGTGGGGGATACATAATCTCTGAATTCAAAGTCTGTCTGACCTACAGAAGGAGTTCCAGGATAACTATTTTGTTTTTATATTTATCTTTAACTATTTAATCTCTGTCAGTCATTCTTTTTGTCTGTTTTTCTGTCAAGACTTCGTAGAGAAATGTAAAATGGCAACATAGACCCCATTTGTCTCCATTTAAGGACACCATGTGTCTCCATTAAGGATTAGGCCTAATTTCAGAAGAGTTCACAAGATATCAGCTCAAAGAACAGACCATAATCCAGAACAGATCATAAAACCCTCTCCCAAAGAACAGCCTAGGAGTAATTTTTAAAATGGTGAAATAGCTTATCTTAGAATGGGTCACCTGCACTGGGCAGCCCTATTTCATCACATGGTTGAATGTTCATGACATAGGAGTGCAGATCACCAACCACCTGTGAGCCCTTAACACCCACCAATGAGATTTCAGATTGCCTAATCCTTCTAGGGTTCACCTGTTTCCCTGTAAGAAGTTCTGTGTGCCTTTGTCTGAGGTCACCATTTAGAAAATGGTTAATCCCTCAGGCTAGTTGTTTCTGGAGAATAAATGCTCCTTGTTTTTGCATACTATGTGCATCTGGGGTCTTCCTTCAGGGATTTTTGGACCCTTACATTTTGTGCATTGGCTGGAAAAGGCTTAGTTCCTCCTGGACTCAACAGTAGAGCATGTTTTGAAGATTAATTGACTCTCCCACGATCATTGAATTGGGTTGTGCCTCTGTGTGCTGTGTGTATTTTGTCTTTGTCATGTTCTGAGTAGTCTTTTGTCTTATTCAATGTGGGGTGGTTTCTTTTCTTTTGTCTGCCCAATCTGGAGGCCAATGTAGGTAGGACAGACGTTTAGGTAACTACCTTCTGGCCGGGGGTGGGGTGGTGGGGTGGCATGAAGGATCCTCCATCTCCCCAATCAGTTGGAGACCAAGAGCTCCATTCAGACTGAGGTTCTGGTGGAAGCTAACAGGTTCTTCCCAGCTGGGGGAGCTACTCCAGGGATAGGCCACCATCTCTGGAGTCCTTTCAATTGGAGTCAGAGAATACCGATCTGACTCAGACTTTGGTGTAGAATGGCAGGATCCTCCTGATTGGCAGAGCCCATTTTTTGGGGAAAGGCTGCCATCAGCTTCCTTTTGGTTTCTTCCTTGGACCCCTCTAGGCTTGTTTTCAAGTTTCTGTTGCTTGTGTTTTAGTCTTTTTTATTTTCGTGAGAAGTACCTCAGGGCAGACCACCAGCCCCACTCCATTGGATCTAGTCTAGTCACATTTCAAGGACTTTAGAAGCTGGTGTGGAATTTGGGCTTACCTACAAGGTAGGGGAGACTGACTGGTTTTTGCAGGAATGAATGGCCAGGTTTCAATGTGGGATGGCCAGCGGGAGGCATTTTCCATCTTCCTACTATCTTCTTGTTTAAAGGCATTGTGTATAGAAATCCTGAGCACTCTGACCAGGTTCCATATATCACTGTCTGGCAACATCTGGTAGAGAGCCCCTTTATCTGGCTCAGACCTCTCTTACCACACCCAGTGATTTTACAGGTCAAGGAGCTGTGAAAGAATTGTAAGCCAGTTCTACTCAACTTGGCTCTGGAGTTAAACTCCTTCCTGCCAGCTTATCACCCTATCCTGGTGCATGACCATCCCTTGCAAATGGCGAATGCTGATCTGGGCCCTGGGGAAGCATGAGGGAACATAGCTAGCCCTCTGCACACAAGAGCACGCACCAAAAAGCAGACAGATTCCACTAAAATTGCGCTTCCTTGTGGGCGTCTGCGCCCCCTGCTGGGCAGGGCAGACAGTACATCACACACATCCACTTTTCCACTAGTGATTTATCCATCTGGGAGATACAGAATCCCAAATCTTCAGAGAATCACTCTGCCCTCTATAGACATATTAGGCTCTCCAATAGTTAGCCCACTTGGGATGATTACCAACAGCTCTTGCAGGTCCTCTTCAGAACCAAGGAATGAGAACGGGTGACAGTGGCAGTCTGGAAACTGGTTCTGGGAGCAAATACCAAGCACACCATTGGGCAAGCCAATATTGCTTTTGATCTGTATTGACAGGGATCCTAAAAACCGTTTGGGTTAGGAGAGGTTAAAAGTATATTGCCAGATTCTTATGAGAGGTCTCCAGGAGGCTGTTAAAAGGCTTAAAAATTTGTCTAAGATAGGAAAAGTTATACAAGGTTAGGAAGAGTGTCCAGGATCATTTCTCGAGAGGTTGCTGAAAGCTTACCACACTTATATGCCTCTGGACCCAGAGGTGAGGCAAAATCATTCTACTGCGAACCTGGCATTCGTCAACCAGACAGCAACAGGCATCCACTGAAAACCCCAGCAGCTGGAAGGCCTATCTAAGAAATTGGACCTCACTGGACCAGGGAGGCCAGATAGGTAATGTGGCAGCCACTGCCTTGCTGATCAAGGAGGTAGATAAAATCACCATAGGACAAGAACTGATTATAACCATTCCTCATGCCATTCAACCTTCTTCCAGACGGCTGGATGTCTAATGCCTGGCTGGTACATTAGCAGTCCTTGCTCTTGAACCCATCATGCATTAAATACCACCCCCACTTCTGCCTCAAACCCAGCTGCTTTGCTCCCAGACCTGGATCTGGGCATTTTGATGACTGCTCAGTAGTGCTGAGCCACACCCAGAACCTGAGGCCAGACCTGACATATAGCCTCTGGCTGGATGAGGAAATGATTGATTTCACAGATGGTAGCAGTTTCAGGCAAGGCAGAACCAGGTATGTGGTGTCGAGGTGGCATCTGCTGACTCTACAGTGTGGGCTTCAGCCCTACCTCCTCGGACTTTGGCTCAAAAAGCTGAATTAGTTGCCTTGGCTCAGGCCCTAAAACTGGCAAAGGGGAAAATTGCTAACATCTGGACAGACAACTGATATGCCTTGCCCATGTTCTTGGACTCATATATAAAGAAAGGGATCTAATCACAATGGAGGGAGTCAAAAATAGGGACAGATTATGTCTCTAATAGAGGCATTATAGCTGCTCCTCAATGTAGCTATCATTCAATGTTCAGGGCATCTAAAGGACATAGATAAGAGGACAAGAGAAAAAAGGCTAGGTGAGAACGCTACAAAAAAAAAAGACTGCCTTAGATCTCACAGCCAAAGTCATGATAGTTTTAGTTCCACCAGAGCTGTCCCCAACCCCAACAAAATAGAGACCACCACCATGGAGGCCAAGAAGCTGCTCAAGGACATCATCTCAGGTATGGACTGCCATCACTGAGATCTGACAATGGACTGGCCTTCATCTCTCAGGTAAAGCAGTTACTTGTTAAGATATTGGGAGCAGATTGGAAACTACATTGCTTATTGTCCCCAGAGTTCATTCGGGGCAAGTAGGAAGGATAAGCTGGACCCTAAAAGAGACGTTAACCATATTAACTCTAGAAACTGGTGATGACTGGGTAACCCTTCAGGTTTGACTCCTTTTGACATCCTGTATGGGAGACCTCCTTCCCTCCTTCCTAAACTCCAGTCTGAAATTTTTGCAGAATATGACCACCAGAAATTCCAGGAGTAGGTACAGGCTCTTCACTGGATGCAAAATAAAATATGTCCAAACATCTGCCAAATCTATGAGTCTGCACCTGCTCCTAATTCCCTTTGCTTTGAACCAGGTGACATGGTCTGAATTAAGAGACATAACCACCAGAACCTTGAGCCTCATTGGAAAGGCCCATATTCAGTGATCCTGACAATGCATGGCCAATTCTGGCCTTCTGATTCTGAGAAGATGCTGTGGTCACAGCTTCCAAGCCCAGTCTCTGTGGACCTTTGGAGCTTTTTTTTTTTTTTTTTTTTTTTTTTATGCAGGAGCCCCTTGGACATTAGGACCAGTTCTCTGGATTTTTGGGGTGGAGAGGAACCTGTGGTCAGGCATTCTAGCATAGCACTCTTTATCTATGTCTACTTGTGGTTATAAGGTAGACCAGTTGTTCCTTTGAGGTCTGGTTCTTTTGTTCATGGGAAAAAATTTGGGACACTGAACCAGGTATGAGTTTCAGGTGTTCTGTGTAGCCTGTGAATTTCCTCCCTATATTTGTTATTGTTTTTATCTTTGCAATCTGTCCATATTGTACCTGGAGATTCAAGCTGACATGCTGTCCCAAAGGCTGCACCTGACAGAAAGATCAGCCCCATGAGATACAGATCTTCCTGGCCCTGAGGAATGAAGAACAACTGCTTTCAGCCAGGCACGGAAATGCTGACAAGAAAGGGAGTGAGGCAATACTACACTGTCTGAGCATGCAGCACCCATCACACACAGCATATCTGCATTATAGGAATGCCCAAAGCATGAGTGTCAGCAGGAGGGATGCCTGTGGCAGCAGGCACTGAAGATGGCTAGGACTGGGAGCCAACCTCTGTCCTTCCACCAATCCCACAGTGATACTCAGTGTGGGAAGTACAGCATTCCCCACCATCACAAGAACCCACACTTCTACACATCTGCAGGAAGACACGTCTGCCCTTGAGTAATCCCTCCTCAAACTCAGAGTGGGGAGGTATGGGTTGCGGTAGATGAGAAAGCACATGCTTGCTCCACCAAAGACAGGAGTGGTGTTGGGATGCACTCTACCAAAGCGATGTGCAGAAGGCATTTGGAGCAAGCCCTCTGGGTACCATGCATGAGAATATCTTTGACACTATAGCACACCCATTTCTCAGATACTTAGAGGTCATGTTTTCTCACTGAGGATAGGATGGACCCAACCCAAGGAGCTGCAGTCTATAGCAACCAAAAACTAGGTTCATGAATGATGTGTGGGGATCGAGAAGACCTGCAAGGGAGGTGAGGACCTGTGTGTGGTAAGGCCTCTCCTTCCAAGGTATTCTAAGCATCCTCAGGCAAAGGGGGACAGAGACAGGTCCCCACTCCTGAGAGTCAGGCCTCTCCAGATTCAAATTCCTGGCAGAACCATTATAGAAAAATGTTATTTAAAGCCTTTTAAGAAAAAGGTGGGCTGGAGAGATGGCTCAGTGGTTAAGAGCACTGTCTACTCTTACAAAAGCCCTGAGTTCAATTTCCAGCAAACATATGGTGGCTCACAACCATCTGCAATGTTATCTGATGCCCTCTTCTGGTGTGTCTGAAGACAGCTACATTGTAGTCATATACATAAAATAAATAAATAAATAAATCTTTAAAAAAGAAAAGAAAAGAAAAAGGTGAGCCATGACCACTCAGCACCACCCTACATGCAGCCCTAAAGGGGAATTCAACAGTATGGAGTGGGCACTGCACAACAAGGGTCTCTGCTTTCAGACAATGGGCAATGCCAGAGCCTCTTTTACAGCACTTTCTATTGACCATCTCAGACTTATTGTACAAAACTAATGAAATGACACTGTAACCAAATACGCATAGCAATATATAGCACAGGCAGCATGCCAGGCAACATTGATCTACTATTCTCAGAGGTTGAATCTTGATGCTACATTTTTTTTCTCTTCTTCACTTTCTCCTGTTCCTACCCCTATGATAGGCTGATCTTATGTCTTTTTCTGTCTTTCGTGCTCAGGCACAGATCCACGGGATGGGGGATGGGGAAGGCTTCATTTCTTGAACCCATTGCAGTGCCCTGGACTTCTGGGATTGATGTGAAGGTGAAGAGGGGAAATATCCCTCTTCAATCTGTGGCCCTACCCTTCAAAGTGTTCACTGGCTCCTGTTCCTGGGTCACATTAATCTTCTACCTCATTCACTCCAGATGGATGGTGCCTCTCCTGTTTGCTGTAGATCGCGATCTCCCTGGTGGACACTGTTCACACCTAAGGGCCTGCCCCATGCCTCCATGCTCACAGTAAGCTGTGCCCTTCTGGAACTGCAACCTCAGATCAGACATGACGACCCACTGATTTTAAGCATATTTTTCAGCAGAGGAAAAGAAACTAACAAAGATTTACTCAGTAATGACTAGTGAATAGGGAAGAGGACAGAGTGAGAAATGTGGTGTAAGGAAGACACATTCCCAGGAAGTGCTCATTGTGAGGCCAAGTCCTTCTGATGGAGGCCCAACCCATGGACCATGAGAAGCTTGTATTGGAGGGCTAGGCCCTAGTCTTCCCAGAGTTGGGTTGCTTGGAAATGCAACCCAAAGTGGATGGTTGTCGGCTCTGCCACAGGGCATGGCCACTTGGGGGAGCCAAAACTCAAGGAATTTGATAGCGCTTGCCCCACCAGGTGGGTATCGGGCCATAGGAAAGTTTTGGAACACTGCTCTGGGGGTGGGGAAGCACAGTCTGAGACCCAGTATAGCCAAAGCTGGTTTTGGGGGTCCCTGGGCTTGTGACAAAGCTGGGGCCAAGGGGTTCTTAGATCCCTGGACACCCATGTGCTGTTGGGAGCCACAAAAGAGCTGAGAATGGGTTGGAAACTCTCAGGCTGGGTCTAGCCCAGAGCAGGGGGGAAAGGGGAAGCTCTGGCTGGTCCCACAGGGAGAGTCCTTGGCTTGATATTGATCATGGCTGGGAGTGCAGAGAGGCCTTCTATGGGAGATTAGACAGCAGCTCTGTAGGTAAAGGCCTTCTCCATGGCTTCCCACAGTGGATCCTGATGAAAAAAGTCTGTGGTTCCCCATCATCTATTGCCATGGAGAAAAATGGATGCGTAAAACCACACCCCATGTCTCAGGATGGGCCTGAGATTAAATGCCTTTTGCACCGAGGAATGTCTGGGAAGGGAAGCTTATTGGCTAAGCCCTCCAGACCTCTAGGTACTTCATTAGCATGGAGATCTCTGTCTTGCTCCTACATGACCACAGGTCACATCTCTTTTCCTATTGTCTTGGGCTTGGGGCATTGTGCTAATGTGACTGATGACCACAAATCTATGGGGGGCTGCTGACAGGGGCCTGATGCCCAGTTCAGGCGAAACTCCTCCTGTTCCTAGGGTCTCTGGGGCTTCAAAGCCTTTAGGTCAACTGAGGACCAGGCTACCTCTCAGGGTTCACTGTTTTTGTGTAGATATATGTGTAAGCATGCGTGGATACTTGTGGAGTTGATTGTGACAGATGATCAGGCCTGGTGAGAGTGTGGTTGTATCAATGTTTTAATGTATATGTATCTGTGCATATTTGCCTGTACAAACTATCTTAATTCTTTTCTTTTCCTTCCTCTCTGGTTCACAAAGAGTCAACCATATTATCCAGAGAGGCTTCTGGCTGGCTCACCAAAGAAAAGAGCACTAGCAAGAAATCCTTTCACTTATTACCTGTTTTATAATGAGGTGGTAAATGTCAGAGTCTGCAGTTTCTGGTCTCAAAGGGACTCAGGCAGGTCCACTACAGCAGCAAAGTGACTTAGATTTAGATAGGTAAATGTTTTATTATTACACAGGAACCCTAAATATCTCATAAGACCAAATCTTACCCCTGCTGACACTCTTCCCCTTTCAATGCGTCAAGAAGAACCAAACAAGAAAGAAGAGCCACCAGGGCTACCCACTGCCCCTACAGAAGCCATTCGGAGGCCCTTGGGGGTACCATCCATGAGAAGCCCCTTGAGATCATAGCATGCTCTTTTTCTCACCGAGGGCAGGATGGAAAAGCTAGCTACATGAGTGAAGTGTGGAGAATAAGAAGACCAACAAGGGAAGCACAGTGACATCTGTGATACTAGTAAGTCCTCTCTTTCCAGGGTATTCTGAGCATCCTCCAGCAGAGGGAGACAGAGACACACCTTCAAGAGTCAGGTCTGTCTAAGCTCCTGCTGGGTGGCAGAAAGTGTAACATTGTAGCTAAGAGTCTTTTAAAGCCTTTTAAGAGAAAGGCCAGCCACAATTGTTGGGCATCACCCTACTGGCAGGCCTATGGGGGAAGGTACCAGGGGCATGCACTCACCCAACACAGGTCTCCCCTTTCAGACAATGGGCAGTGACTGATAGAGTCTCTTTTACCCCACTTTCTCTCAACCCCCTCAGGCTTCTTACACACACACAAAACCAAACAAACAAAAGACTGAAGACATGAGAATGCAGTACAAGCAGCAAGAAGGAGCAGCGTGACAGGGAACTGGATGTGGGACCACCAACTCAGAAGTGGGCATATTAATGGCCAAAGCCTGGAATACACCAGAAGCACCGGGAGGATTGAAAGCATGGAACATGGAGCGTACAGGCACTGGATGGGAAGGGCATGCACTGCACCGGATCAACGATCCTTCAGGCCTTGGGGTAGAGGATCAAATGCAACACACAAAAGGAGTGGACTGTGTGAGGACAGCAGTCTATGCTTCCACGGGGACCCCAAGAACCACAGTGAGAAGTGCGAGAACTCATGGTGTTTGTGCTGGATAGCCACACCCCTGCCTTCCACACACCACCAATGGTGATGGGGAGGAGAGGCGAGGGACCCTTCGTCAAAATGAGAAGAGTTGCCACCATTCACAATGAATATCCATCTCTCCCCTGTCACATCTTGGGGCCCACCCCAAAGAGAGCACAAGAGCCCCACATCCATCCACTGACAGTGTTATCAGCAAATGCCATCAGGAACGACAAATGGGATCTTATGTGGGAAAAACTAACAAGCCAGGATACAACAGTGAGCAGAGCAAGTGAGCACCCCTAGAAAAATGGAGAAAGCCAAGCAACCTGCCACCAAAGAAGAAACAGAGAGGGGAGGAGGAGGGGGAGAGGGGGAGGGAGAGAGGTGGAGAGGGGGGAGGGGGAGGGGGAGAGGGGGGAGGGGGACATCCACCACCCAGGGCAAGCATGGAAAACTGCTTTGCTTGGGGCTGCAAAAAGTGAGAGGCTCAAAAAACAACAAAAAAAACCCAACTAGAACAAAACAAAACACTTGCCTTCTTACTCCATGGAAGCAATGTTGTGAGGAGGACAAAGTCATGCACTTTGCGTGCACTTGACAGAAAGACCAGGGCACCCCAAGCAGGCACTATGGGAGATTTGTGTACTCCTTGAGAAAAAAAAAATGGAGCTGGTCATGGAGGAGCCCAGGAAATACCAGCATAAAATATGCGATCTTCTTGACCCTAGCTCCGCCACAGGAAGGAGGCAGCCAGTATAGGTATAGCTTCAGGCGCTGGGATGCCCAAGGGCAGAAAATGGGTGGCCAAAAAAGAAGATAGCCATAGAGGGCCTTGTCCATTAATGTCACCAACCAAAGGACAGAATGTCAGCATTTGTGTCCAGGTACAATATGGACAGATTGCAAAGAACAGAACAAAAACTGCTGCTGGGGGGGGGGGGGGTGGAATTGACAGAGTAACAGAGAACCTGGAAGTCATGCCTGATGCAGTGTCCCAACATTATTCCCATGAACAAGAGAATTGGACCTAAAAGGAACAACTGGTCAACATTACAAACATGAGAAGACAAAGAATGAGAGGGCCATGCTAGAATGCAACCTCTTATCCTCAGAAATCCAGAGGGGGAAAAAGTCTAAAGCTCCACTGAGACTGGGTCAGGCCATATCTGCTTGGACGCTGGGGCCACATCATCTTCTTGGCCTCAGAAGTCTAGATACCTGCAACTTAGGGCAAGGAGAAAACATTGGGGGCAAGAAAAAAAATCAACTTGGGGACAGGACTTAATCCATTTGATCGACTTGATCAAGCCACCACCAACCCTGCAGTTAGTCTCAATAAGCCACACAGCAGCTACCATTCCCCTAAATATCTACAATACATAGTTCTAAAACACAACTCATCTTGTAAATTCACCTTCCTGCTTGCTGGGGCTCATGTCACCCTGGGCTGCTCACAGCAGGCACTTCCCTGTCCTAGTAATTGAATGGAGAACAGGAGCATTACAGAAAATTGTGACCAATGTCAACTGGCAACTGATCAGCCCAGGGACCAACACAGATCACTTAAGTGCTACATGAACTCCTGCCTCTTCAGAGGACCCTCCCTAGGATGTGGGGAGACCCACCCATGCACAATGGTGTAGCGTATCACTTCTCACAAGTGGCACAAACAGTGGCTGTTGTCCCACCCAAAGATAGTGAACACAACCTGAACTCAGGTTGAACCCCTCAGGCCTCACAAAATGAAAGAATGATAGGAGGCTGTGAAACCAGGCGGGAGGCTCAAGTGAAAGTAGGTGACTAATGAATCCGTTAGTGGGACAAGGAACAGGCACAATTAGGGGAAGGGAGCATCCAAACACATTGTGAGAGGAGAGGGGTGGCAGCTTCAGTTCCATGCCACTTAGGACTCATTTTAAAAACACCCCACTGCTTGGGGTTTGTTGTTGTTTTCTGTTTGCTGCTGCCACCAATGATGCTCACCCACATGTTGGCCCATTTTTGGAAGAGTTAGGGCAAATTAAAAGAGCAGAGGATTGGTTAAAATTCTCATTTGTACTTTATTTCCATGAATATGTTTTTATAGTGATTTGTTCTACATGATTTCAATCGGTCAGAAAATATGATTTTATTTCAAAAGAGGGTCTCTTTTTGACCAGGAGTAGCTATGTTGACCAGGATGAAGGATCCTTCTCATTCCAGCTGCTGAGTGCCGGGATTACAAGTGTGGGCCAGCACAGGCAACTTTATACAGTACTGAGAGGATGGAGATCAGGGCTTTTGAGATAACACAGGCCAATGTTTCCCATGCCCCAAATAAGCCAGTTCCCATATATTGCTTTCCCTTGTTGCTCTGTGTGTGTGTGTGTGTGTGTGTGTGTGTGTGTGTGTGTGTGTGTGTTGGTTTGTCCCAAATTAATTATAATTATGTTTCTATTTTATTTAGTCTCTTCATAAATTTCTTTGTTTCTTTCTTTGTTTCTTTCTTTCTTCCCTCCTTTCTCCCCTTCCTTCCTTCATTCCTTCCTTCCTTCCTTCCTTCCTTCCTTCCTTCCTTTCTTTGTTTCTTTCTTTGCTTCTTTCTTTGTTCTTCCTTCCTTCCTTCCTTCCTTTCTTTCCTTCTTCTTTCTTTCTTTCTTTCTTTCTTTCTTTCTTTCTTTCCTTCCTTCAAGAGAGGCTCGAGCTCTCTACATAACCCCATATGTGCTTGAACTGGCTATGTAGAACAGGTCATCTGTGATCTCTCAGCCATGTTCCAGGACAGCCAGAACTACTATTATATCACCACCACCACCATCACCACAACCACTACCACCATCATCATCATCTTACATTTATGTCTTCTCATCAGGAATAGAAGAAAGAGGAGACAAGCTGGCCAGGAGATAAAGTTAAATAATTAATAACTGAAGTGCAGTATTTTCTCAGGAAGCTAAAAGTGACCAACTTTTGAAAAGCTGCTGTCTTAGTCAGGGTCTCTATTCCTGCACAAACATCATGACCAAGAAGCAAATTGGGGAGGAAAGGGTTTATTCGGTTTACATTTCCACATTGCTGTTCATCACTGAAAGAAGTCAGGACTAGAACTCAAACAGGTCAGGGAGCAGTAGCTGATGCAGAGGCCATGGAGGGATGTTCTTTACTGGCTTGCTTCCCCTGACTTGCTCAGCCTGCTCTCTTATAGAACCAAGACTACCAGCCCAGGGATGGCACCACCCACAAGGGGACATCCCCCACCATCACGAATTGAGAAAATGCCTTGCAGCTGGATCTCATGGAGGCATTTCCCCAACTGAAGCTCCTTTCTCTGTGATAACTACAGCCTATGTCAAGTTGACACAAAACTAGCCAGTACAGCTGCATAGAAGCTGCTTGTCTCCCACCCTACCCTGACCTGATCTGACCACACCCTATCTGCTTATTTCTAGCTCCTGAGAACTAGAGTTACTGAATTTATGCAGGACAAGTTCAGCAAAGCAGCCAGGTAGGCACCTGAGATCTGAGAACATGCTATCAGGATGGGGGGGGGGGGAGGAGAGTGAACAAAATAGGAATCAACCACATTGCAGATGAGTTTGGGAATCATTAGTGGGAAAAGGGTTTCCTTAGGAGGTGGTTAAAAATAGAAGATATAGCGGTGGTGGTGCACGCCTTTAATCCCAGCACTTGAGAGGCAGAGACAGGCGGATTTCTGAGTTCAAGGCCAGCCTGGTCTACAGAATGAGTTCCAGGACAGCCAGGGCTACACAGAGAAACCCTGTCTCGAAAAACCAAAAAAAAAAAAAAAAAAAAAAAAAAAAAGAAGAAGAAGAAGAAGATATAGCCACACATTGGGAAGATTGCTAAGGAGACCCAACCACGCCGTACTTCCTCTCCTTCTCCTACCTAATGATGGTAAATGTTGAAGAGATGAGGAGGGAGAGGAGAATTATAATTATGATAGTGATAGACTCACTCAGAGCAGCACTCAGGAATAATCCAGAGAGTAAAAGTGAGATCGTATGTCTGGATCCCTGAGAGTAAGGGTGGTGGAAAAATCCACATGCCTTGCTGGCTAGCAAATGAATATGAAATCCAGTTTAAATGTGAAGTAAAAATCAAATAAACTAAATAACACATAAACATGGGGTTTCCTCAAAAAGCTGAAAAGGGCCAACTTTGGAAAGCAGCATGGAAAGAGCTTCTGCTGCACAACAGCCCAAATCTACCACCAAACTACCCGCTTACTCCCTGTTCCTGAGTGCTGGGCTCCACAGGCTCGTGCAGTACAGAGTATGGATCCCAGAACTTGGGGTACTCTAGCCCTGTGGTCTCCTCTCATCTACACCCCAGGCACTGAGCATTGACTACCCTCGTTTGTTTATTAGTTTTATCCCAAGATAATAATTCTATTTATTTATTTATTATTTCCTTCTATTCATTATTTAGTTGGAACAGGAGTCTTTCTACATATCCCTAGAAACCACAATCTAGATCAGACCTGACTCCAATTCACAGCATTTCATATGCCTCTGTTTACTTGATAGGATTTAAGGCATGTATGGCCACACCTGGTTTCCTTATTTCTCTAACTCCTGGAAAGTTGTTGTTGTTGTTGTTGTTTTCTTTTTAAATTTCTTTTTTCTGTTATTTTATTTTAGTATGTTTACTTTAAATTCAAATAGTGTGTGTGTGCGTGTGTGTGTGTGTGTGTGTGTGAGCACACACACACATGAGGCACTTTCTCTCTTTCTTTCCCTGGAAAGTTTTGTGTTTGTATCTTTGTTTCTAGTTATTTGTTCTGTCTCTTGACTGCAATTTGACCTTACCAAGATGGAAGCTGATACGTGGAAACCATAGCATTACACAACTCCTGTCACACTGTAAAATCACGAGGAAATCTATAGCTACAATTGCCTACTGAAAGAAAGAAAGAAAGAAAGAAAGAAAGAAAGAAAGAAAGAAAGAAAGAAGGAAGGAAGGAAGGAGGGAGGAAGGAGGGAGGGAGAAACGGAAGGGAGGAAGGAAGAAAGACGGAAGAAAAAAAGAACACAAAAAATGTCCTCAGTACACAGGTCTAGAATTAGAAAAAAAGTAAACAAATCAAAGACAAACTCACAAGATGGCAAGTAACAGCAATAACAGCTGAAATACAAAGCACAAAAAATTCTATAATAAAATATATCCATATGTGAGTGTT
Source organism: Mus musculus (assembly GCF_000001635.26). Taxonomy (NCBI): domain Eukaryota; kingdom Metazoa; phylum Chordata; class Mammalia; order Rodentia; family Muridae; genus Mus; species Mus musculus. The sequence continues at coordinate 109,608,565 of NC_000071.6, forward strand.
TGTGTGTATCTCTGTGTGTATTTGTGTATGTGTTTTTGTGTCTGTGTACGTGTCTGTCTGTCTTTTGCTTCAGTGTGAGAACAGACACCTGTATATGTTTATGTATGATAGTGCAGGCATGTGATGGAGCTGGGGTGGCTAGGTGGCATCCATACTCTGTGCTGGTTTGGGTGTAACAAAGACAGCTCCATGCAATTCAGTTCTCTTTATTTGTTGTATGTATGTATGTATGTATGTATGCATGTATGTATGCATGCATGTATGTATGCATGCATGCATGTGTGTATGTATGTATGTATGTATGTATGTATGTGTAGTTACTCATTTATTTAGTTTTAATTTATTTGAAACAGGGCTTCTTGGGGGAAAGTTCCATCTGCCAGGCCAACTATAAATTCAGATATCTGTCTATTTCTGTCTCAACAATGATAGGATTAAGAGAGTGGACCACCACACCTAGGTTGTCTTCCTTTTCTTCCTTAACTCCAGAAACATTTTTTTCTTCTTCTATTACTTTATTTTATATTTAGTTTAATTTCCAAATATCTCTGTCTCTCTCTGTCTCTCTGTCTCTGTCTGTGTGTGTGTGTGTGTGTGTGTGTGTGTGTGTTTATGTGTCTATCTGTCTATCTGTGTCTTTATATAGTTTGTATATGGAGGGGATGTGATGACTATGAAGCTATGCTCCAAACAATTTCTAGATCATTGTTCAAAAGTTTTCAATAACCATGTAAAGAAAACAAAGGGAGAGATAGAGAGAGAGTGAGAGAGACAGAGAGGAAGAGAGGGCAAAAATTTTGAAATTGACACTTGAGATTGCTCTCTTCCAATCCAAACCCCTAACAACCACTAGATCTTGCATTTTCTGTGTACTATGGCAGCACCCTAGTGTATGTGAACTCATGAAACTTATAGCTCTGATTCCCTAACTTCTCTCTGTTCCATCTTGGCTGCTCTTAACGCCAATTAGTAGCAGACCGGACCATGTTTTCATGGCCCAGATCCCAGGGTCCTCTCCTTGCTTCTCTATCCATGGCAGCCTCTGTCTCTCCTCCCCTCACACTCTCCTAAAGCATGGCAGATCTCTTTTCTCTCCTCCCCCTCTAATCCCAAGCTTGGAAATCCTAAAATCCTGCCTCTCTCTGTCCTTTCCAACTATTGGCTGCTGGTCTCTTTATCTACCAGTCAGAACCAATAACGGACAGGTTCCCGGAAGCTACATGCATACTCTCTCATGTAAAGAGTTTTTTTGGGGAATGTAATTGGCATTTGTAATACAAGCTGCTACAATTTCCCCTTTTTGTCCAATTAAAAGGCTCTTTTCTCTCAGATATATTAACATAATTATAACAATTATATAAAATTTAAGGTATGATATGCACTTACAACATTTGGCAATTTGGATAAAATATTCTATCGTCTAATCTAACTTTAATAGTTTACAATTCTGTACCTCAATTATGTTTGATTTTAACTTGTATTGCCACCTGAAAAACATCCTTCAAATCTAGATCATCTTCTTTAGTGCTAAACACCTTAAGTTTGATTATGTGACTATAACTAGTTTTCAACACCATCAGAGATCTGAGAAAGAATTAAATATTACCTGACTACGTAGGAAGAACAAAGACATAGCTTTCAAAACTTACACAATTTGTAGAGATAGCGAATGCCTGGTCAGTCTCCAGTATTCCTGATAATGTTGGAGCATCTGTTTCCAGCCTCTTGGCCCATACCCATCTGACAAACCTTAAGTGAAACAGGAATTATGAAGGACTAGCTTACCATCTTGGTAGAGTTTAGCAATCAACTATCCCACATCTGTATATCATTTCAAGATAGTATTTTTGTCTGCAGATGAATTTAAGGTATTTCTTGCCCAGTGGCTAGTTTGCCACAATTGGATCAATTCCATATGGAGGTAATGATACTCAATATCTTCTTTGAAGTGGGATGGGGGTACTGTTGGGAGCAGATATCTCTCCTAGTCAAAAGATCTATTAATAATGAAATTATTTTAAATGCCATAGTCTGTGGATCTCTGATGCATTGAAGACCAACTATTTATAAGTAGTATGAGTTCATAAATATTGATTACTCTTAGTTGTTTACTATTTTAATAATCTTGTGATTAAATCAGAATCTGTAGCTGTCCAGCAGCCATGTACATACTGGGTATACCTGAAAGGGGAGCTGGGAATAAAAAAGGACAGATGGGTGAGAGAAGGATGAAGCCAAGATAAAGGTTTCTGATCAAGGCTCAAAGTTTAATATTCAGCTCTGTTTATATAGAGAAAAACCACAGACCCATCCTTTGTTTCAGCCGGATTATGTTGCAAAGCAAGCTCAGCAGGCAGTCTGTTCCTGCAGGAAACTGCAGGTGCAGCAAGGTGAGGACTTCCACCTAGGTAGGCTAGGTCAGCAGAAGACCAACTGTGGCAAACAATTAAGGTCTGTTTAGCCTGCTCAAGGCTGGGGAAAGGGCACAAGAATCTAATATTACTATGAGTTTACTATCTGACCTTTAATTTGCATTATTTTGTCATTAGAAACAGTTTGTAATAGCAGCTATTAGAAGGACTGGGTCTAACCCTTATATTCTTAAATGAATTGCACAGGCATAATTCCTATCCTAAGGGTAACAAACAATTTTAAATTTTGTATCAATATACAAAGATTTATGCCAATGAAAACATTATACCTCTATCTATCTATCTATCTATCTATCTATCTATCTATCTATCTATCTATACTCTGTACCTATGTAAGAAAACAGACTTCAATTCTGCATCAACATGTAAGACTATGGCTATAAAAAGTTTTAAGAATAAATTTATATCCCATGCACCCTATCAGATCACCACAGACTAAGGCTGGTCTTAAATATCAATAAAAACAACAGAAAGCACGCATACACATGGAAGCTGAACATCACAATACTCAATGATAACTTGGTTAAGGAAGTGAAAGAAAATAAAACTTGAGACCTGTGATTCATATAATTTATGTCAAATAGCCCAAAGAGTTTGTGAGCTTTAATGAAACAGGCCAGGGCATGCCCGGGCAGACCCGTTGTTAAGACATTCCTAAGGCTGCTTGGCCATAAAGACATGTCTGGACTGGCCCGGCGCCTCCCTATCTCCTGCCCTTCTGACATGGGTTAAATGTTAACCAGATGCTCTGCTGTCACCTCGATCTGCACGTACAGTTTGCTGATGTTTAAATGAGCCAATTGTGCGAAACTGCGCCAATTCCTCCCCCAGCCCCAGACCCTTTTCTATAAAAACCCCTAGCTTTCGAGCCTCGTGGCCAACAACCGCTATAACTACCTCATGTGTTTGCATCAAGACGGTCTCTCGTGATTCTTTGAGTGCACGCTGAATCGGGAATTGAGTGGGGGTTTCCCCACTAGGTTCTTTCAGAAGAAATAAAGGAAAAAATTAGAGGTTTTTTAGAATATAATGAAAATGAAGACACATCATACCAAAATCTATGGAACACAATAAAAGTAGTGTTAAGAGGCAAACTCATAGCTCTAAGTGCCTCCAAAAAGAAACTGGAGAGAGATAACATTAGCAACTTGACAGCACACCTGTAAGCTCTAGAACAAAAAAAAAAAAAAAAAACAGCAAATACACCCTAGAGGAGTAGACAGCAGGAAATAATCAAACTCAGGACTGAAATCAACCAAATAGAAAGAAAAAGAACTATACAAAGAATCAGCAAAACCAGGAGCTGTTTTGTTTTTTGTTTTTTTGTTTTTTTTTTTTTGAAATCAACAAGATAGATAAACCCTTAGCCAGACTAACCAGAGGGCACAGAGACAGTATCCAAATTAATAAAATCAGAAATAAAACGGGAGTCATAGAAATGAAATATATCTTAAAATAATTATTTTGTTTGTTGAATATTAACAGTTGAAAATATTAAAATCATGTTCAAAAACATCATAGAAATATTATTGATAATTGTTCTTACTGTGCTTGAAATTAGCATTTTCTTAATGTTTAACTCTGAGGAGTTTTGGCTATTTTGAAAATTTTTAAATATACTTACTGGCTGGGCAGTGGTAGTGTACGCCTTTAATCCCAGCACTTGGGAGGCAAAGGCAAGCAGATTTCTGAGTTCCAGGACAGCCAGGGCTACACAGAGAAACCCTGTCTCAAAAAACAAACAAATTATATATATATATAATTTCTCTCCTAGAAACACTGATAATCTTTTTAAAGTAAACTTATAGTTAGAAAATGTACACAGATATATAGTGTATTTTAAATACTCTCTCACTATGTCAGGTGGTGTGATGGTTTATATATTCTTGCACCAGGGAGTGACACCATTTGGAGGTGTGGCCTTGTTGGAATAGGTGTGACCTGGTAGAAGTAGGTGTGTCACTGTAGGTATGGGCTTAATACTCTCACCCTAGTTGCCTGGAAGTCAGTCTTCCACTAGCAGCCTTTGGATGAAGACATAAAACTCTCAGCTCTGCCTGTGCCATGCCTGCCTGAATACTATGCTCTCACCTTGATGATAATGGACTGAACCTCTGAGCCTGTAAGCCAGCCCCAATTAAATGTTGTTTTTTATAAGACCTGCCTTAGTCATGGTGTCTGTTCACAGCAGTAGAATCCTAACTAAGACAGGTGGTATCATATAAGGGCTTTTGAATATATTTCTTAATGATTCATTTTTAATATTTTATGCTCTTTTACTATGCTTAATTCCCAAAGAATATTTTGTATGTTTTAAAACAATTTAATATTCAACATTAGATATAGGATCCTCAGTTATGGATAGTATTAAATATTCATTAATGATATTTTTAGGGTATGAAAGGATAAGAATATAAAAGTTGAACAAATTTTTATGTATTATTTGATTCTCAAAATACTCAATATTATTAATAAGTTTGATGTATAAAATGCATTTAAATAATAAAAATATTTTTAAAAAGAGTAAATTTATTAATCCATTCCTATTTATCTAATTTCTTATAATATTACTCTATCCCCATTTTTCCCTCTTCAAGCCCCTTCCCTTTACCTAAGAAAGAAAGTATAAATAAGAGGGAAGGAAAGAAACAAATCCCTGAGTCTATGCTCTGTATTTAGTTTCCTCTCAGTCCAAAATGATGACCATTTCCAAATTTTCCCTATGACAACCTATCTATACTTTATAAAATGACCATAACCAGATACTCAGACCTAAGGGATCAGGACAAAAACTTTCCACAACTCCTGCAGAATTGGGGTGACAAATTTCTCTTAAAGGGGTAAGAAGGGGTAGGAAAATTAGAAAAAATGGTTGGAGTTAATATAGCTCGCTTTAGCATGTGTTATCTAGTCTCTGTTTCCTTAGAAGGTTCAGGGCTTACACTTACCTGAAATCCTGACTGGAACTATCTGAAAGGCTGGGTGAACAGCATCAGAAATCAGCAGCTACTCTTGAAGCTGTCTAGGAGCAGGTGTATGGATCATCAAGGGAGGCAGAGTCAGGCAGGGAGCTGGAAGAGCAGGTCATCTCAGCATCCCCCAGGATTAATCTTGTCAGAGCTGCATCTTGATGTTTCATTCTGCAGTATATGAATCTTACAACCAAATTTTTAGTTCTATAAAGGTATTTGTATGGATTGTGCATGGTGTACAGATCAGTTAAGGATGAATGTTTGCTCGTTATTTGGGCAGAGGAAAGACAACTGCCTTTTTAATAAAGTAGTTTGATCAATAAGCAATTGTCATAAGACTTCATCCATGACATGTGGAGGATGGCATGATTAATTTTAAGGACTCTACAACCAAAAAGATTTGTTGGCTAATTTTAGTTGAAGTTTTGGCTGAAGACATTTTATTTATTTATTTATTTATTTATTTATTTATTTATTTGAATTTATTTACATTTCAAGTGTTTTCTCCTTACCTGGTTTCCCCCCTCCCAGAAACCCCCCATCCCATCCTCCCTCTCCCTGCTTCTATGGATTCCTCCACCCACCCACCCACCCACTCCCACTTCCCTGCCCTCCATTCCTCTACACTGGGGCATCTATCAAGCCTTCATAGGACTAAGAACCTCTACTCCCATTGATGCCTGACAAGGCCATCCTCTGCCACATATGCAGCTGGAGATATGTGTACTCCTCGGTTGGTGGCTTAGTCCCTGGGAGCTCTTGGGGGTCTGGTTAGTTGATATTGTTGTTTGACTGAAAACATTTTAATGTTTCATCCAGTTTCAGGGCTGTTTCTGTGTGGAGGGTAAAGCAATTCATGTTACCTGTCCTGTTTGGTCTTCTTGGAGTTGTCTTTCCATTCTGAAGCCAAGATCGTCAGGAAGTCTTCCCCTATCATATCTGATCCATATTTCTTTGGAAATGGTCTAAAGCCTTTTCTCCTTTCCTTGTTACACATAGAGTCTCTCTCCCAAAATAGCATGTCCTTCATCTGACAACCCTAAATCAATTGGTTCAGTTACCTGTCTCTTCTTTTCTTAGGGCCTATTCAACTCTGGTCTCTCTTCTTGAGCAGTAGTAATATCATTAATACCACCAAATTTATAGAAACCTTCATTTTGGTGACTAAAACAACTCAAAGCCATTGAAATAATTTTAATCAATTATTATTATCTATTGAGATAGGGTTTCTCTCTATCTCCATGCCTTTGTTTCCTACATTTGATATCAAAGACCTAGATTATTTTTCCATGTATACTTAAAAACACTTAAAGTAATTACGACTATTTCTCCATTCTATCCTTAAATCTATGCAACTGTTCTTTGTTCGTCCCTTCTATGGAGATACATATCTCTTTTAGTCCTATCTGTTGAGATAGGGTTCCTCTTTATCTCTGTGCCTTTATTTTCTATATTTGAGATCAAATTACTGGATTTCTTTATTCTTTCATTTAACTTAAAAATACTTAAAGCAATTACTATGCTTTCTCCATTCTATTCTTAAAACAATGCAATTTTCCTTTATTCCTCCCTTCTAAGGAGATTAGTATCTGTGGATTTATAATTATGTCCCATTTCTCTTTATATAACTTGAATTAACATCCTTACATATGTATTTAACTTTAATAAATTTTCTTCTGTATTTCTGTATGAGAGTATTCTTAGGCTTATACTTCTTTCCTTAAAACAATGCAATTTTCCTTCATTCCTCTTTTCTATGGAGATTAATAGCTCTTTAAAACCGTTTAAAGCATTTACTACTTAAAAACACTTAAAACAATTGCCACGATTTCTCCCTTCTATCCTTAAAACACTGCAATTTTTCTTTCCTTTCCAAGGAGATTAGTATCTGTGGATATATAATTATATCCTCTTTCTCTTTAAATAATTTGGATTAACATCCTTTCCTATGTATTTAGCTTTAATTAAGTTCCCTCCTATTTTGTGTATGAGCCTATTGATAGGCTGACTTATGGATGAATGCCACATGAAGGTATCCCAGAATTTCCAAGCATTCAAAAGATCTGGTTGCTTGAGAAGCATTGACTTCTTAAAATTCCCATCAACCTTTCTGTTCCCATTTTATTCAATCCTGCTCTAGTGGCATACCTTCTCCCAGCAGGAACTATCAGCATCCAGGGCTTAAGCTCACTACCAAGAAACCAATTCTCCCCACCTCTTAATATTGAAGGTATTTGTTTTCCATTCAGGAATCTCCAATTAATTTTTAAAAATGAGTTCTTGCTCAATGTTTGGGATGCAATCTGTTGTATTGATACCTATTAATGAATCCTGTTCTGTCTACCTCAATGGTTTATGTTCAAAGTGAAAGACACACACACAGCCTAAGTCCATTGTGTAAAATTTACCAAACTTTCTTTATTCTTTTCTTGTGTGAGAAATATCTAAGTTGTTTCCAGTTCCTGTTACTGGCTATTATGAGTAAAGCTGCTATGAACATAGTTGAGCAAATGTGTTTGTGGTAGGATGAAGTATCTTTTAAGTATATGCCCAGGAGTAGTATTCCTAGGTCTTGAGGTATATCTATTCTCAAATTTCCAAGAAACTGCCATACTTATTTCCAAAGTGACTGTACAGGTTTGCATTCCCACAAGCAATGGATAAATATTCCCAGTGTTCCACATCCTCACCAGCATTATCTCTCACTTGTGTTTTTGGTCTTAGCCATTCTGCCAGGTATAAGATGAAATCTCACAGTCATTTTCCCTGATGTTGGGAAATTGTAAAAATGTTGAATTTCTTCAAGTGCTTTTTAGCTATTTGTGACTCCACTGTTGAGAATTTTTTGTTTCGATTGGTACCTCATTTTCTAATTAGATTATTTTGTCTGATGGTGTCTGTTCTTGAGTTCTTTATATATTTTGGTTATTAGTATTCTATCAGATGTAGAGTTTGTAAAAAATCTTTTCCCATTTTGTAGGCTGCTATTTTGTCCTGTTGACAGTGTCTCATGAAGAGTTTCAGTTTCATGAGGTCTCATTTCTTAGTTGTTGATCTTAGCACCTGAGCTGTTGGTGCTCTGTTCAGAAAGTTGTTTCCTGTGCCAACGAGTTCAAGAGTATTTTCCACATTCTGTTCTATCAGATTCTATGTATCTGGTTTTACGTTGCAGGCTTTGATCCATTTGGACTTCAGTTTTGTGTGGAGTGATAGACATGGATCTATTTGCATCCTTCTACATGCACACATCCAGTTAGACCAGAACCATTTGTTTAAGATGTTCTTTTCCATTATGCATTTCTGGCTTCTTTATCAAAATCCAGGTGCCCATAGGTGTATAGATTTACATATGGATCTTAGATGTGATTGCATTGATCATACTGTTTTTATGCCAATATCATGCAGTTTTACTACTATTGCTCTGTGGTAGAGCTTGAGATCATGGATGGTGGTACCTCCAGAAGTTCTTTTATTGTACAGGATTGTTTTATCTATCCTAGATTTTTTGTTTTTCTATATGAAGTGAAGTATTGTTCTTTCAAGGTCTGTAAAGAATTGTGTTGGAATTTTAGTGGGCTTTACATTGAATCTATAGATTGCTTTTGGTAGGATGACCATTTTTCTATGCTAATTCTACTGCTCCATGAGCATGGGAGATCTTTCCATCTTCTGATATCTTCTTCAATTTTTTTTCTTCAAAGACTTCAACTTCTTGTCATACAGGTCTTGCACTTACTTAGTTAGAATTATACCAAGACATTCTATTTAGTTTGTGGCTACTGTGAAAGGAGTTATTTCTCTGATTTCTTTCTTATCCCATTTATTGTTTATATATAGAAGGACCACTGACTTTTTTTCCCAATTTATCTTGTATCCAGCCTCTTCACTGAATGTGTTTATTTGCTGTAGGGGTGCCATGGTAGAGTGCTTGGGGTCACTTATGTATACTATTCTATCATCTGCTAATAAGGATCTTTTGACTTCTTCCTTTCCAATTTTCATCTCCTTTATCTCCTTTAGTTTGCTTATTGCTCCAGCTAGAACTTCAAATTCTATTTGAACAGATATATAGAGAGTGAGTAGCCTTGATTTATTCCTGATTTCAGTGAAATTGCTTTGAGTTTCTCCCCCATTTAATTTGATGTTGACTATCAGCTTGCTATAAATTGCTTTCATTATGTTTTAGTATGTCCCTTTTATCCTTGATTTCTCCAACACTTTTAGTATGAAGGGGCTTTGGATTTTGTCAAAGACTTCTTCAGTACCTAATAAGATGACCATGTGGGTTTTTTGCCCTTAACTTCATTTATGTGATGGGTTATATTAGCAGATTTTCATATGTTGAAATATCCCTACATCTCTGGGATGAAGCTTACTTGACCATGATGGATGATGTTTTTGATGTATTCTTGAAATCAGTTTGAAAGTATTTTATTGAGTATTTTTACATCAATGTTCATGAGGAAATTTGGTCTATAAAGATACTTTGTATCATTTAAAAATAAGAACTTTATTTTATTGTATTTATAGTTGTCCTAACAGATTTATTTCTAACTGAAAAATATCAAAATATAAAGAGAGACAAAAGCAAAAAGATCCATTAACTTATTAACACTGACAAAAGGACAACACTAAAAATCTGGGCAAAAAAGATGGCTAGAATGTTTCTAGAGGTGAGGAAAAACAATTTAACAAGTGAAAACTTTAGAAATTGGAGGAAGAAGTCTAGTCACAGTATCTGAGGGAAAGGCAAGTCAGGGAGTCATATTATGTGGATCAGAGAAGCTGTGAATGAGGGAGACAAATAGCCAGAACTCAGCTGCTAAACATGGGGCCTTAGGAAGCTCTTTCTGCAGAAAGGCTATTCTTTCAGAGAATATAACATGGCCATTTAAATCATAAAAGTGTTTCAGATACTACTTATTTTTATTCCCAAGCTTAGAGAAATATACATATTTAACAAATTCAAGTCCTTTGCTACCTTCTGTTGCTTACCCCTTTGTAGTTAGCTTTGTGTGACCTTATGTAAGTATAACTCAGGTATTCTTTTTCTTCTATAAGTTTCCAAATTTTCATTAGGAAGATTTGTTTCTCTTTTTCATGGTTCTTTTTTTTTAACAAGAGAATTTCTACTCATTGGTGAGTAGAATTTATTTTTAATAATCATGATACATTAACTCAGGTTTTCTTCACAGGCTTGTAACAAGTCATTCTTAAATATAAGTTTATGTTTTTATTATTTTTTTCCATTTTTTATTAGGTATTTAGCTCATTTACATTTCCAATGCTATACCAAAAGTCCCCCATACCCACCCACCCCCAATCCCCTACCCACCCACTCCCCCTTTTTGGCCCTGGCGTTCCCCTGTACTGGGGCATATAAAGTTTGTGTGTCCAATGGGCCTCTCTTTCCAGTGATGGCCGACTAGGCCATCTTTTGACACATATGCAGCTAGAGTCAAGAGCTCCGGGGTACTGGTTAGTTCATAATGTTGCTCCACCTACAGGGTTGCAGATCCCTTTAGCTCCTTGGGTTCTTTCTCTAGCTCCTCCATTGGGAGCCCTGTGATCCATCCATTAGCTGACTGTGACCATCCACTTCTGTGTTTGCTAGGCCCCGGCATAGTCTCACAAGAGACAGCTACATCTGGGTCCTTTCAATAAAATCTTGCTAGTGTATGCAGTGGTGTCAGCGTTTGGATGCTGATTATGGGGTGGATCCCTGGATATGGCAGTCTCTACATGGTCCATCCTTTCATCTCAGCTCCAAACTTTGTCTCTGTAACTCCTTCCATGGGTTTTTGTTCCCAATTCTAAGGAGGGGCATAGTGTCCACACTTCAGTCTTCATTCTTCTTGAGTTTCATGTGTTTAGCAAATTGTATATTATATCTTGGGAATCCTAGGTTTGGGGCTAATATCCACTTATCAGTGAGTACATATTGTGTGAGTTCCTTTGTGACTGTGTTACCTCACTCAGGATGATGCCCTCCAGGTCCATCCATTTGGCTAGGAATTTCATAAATTCATTCTTTTTAATAGCTGAGTAGTACTCCATTGTGTAGATGTACCACTTTTTCTGTATCCATTCCTCTGTTGAGGGGCATCTGGGTTCTTTCCAGCTTCTGGCTATTATAAATAAGGCTGCTATGAACATAGTGGAGCATGTGTCCTTCTTACCAGATGGGGCATCTTCTGGATATATGCCCAGGAGGGGTATTGCTGGGTCCTCCGGTAGTACTATGTCCAATTTTCTGAGAAACCGCCAGACTGATTTCCAGAGTGGTTGTACAAGCCTGCAATCCCACCAACAATGGAGGAGTGTTCCTCTTTCTCCACATCCACGCCAGCATCTGCTGTCACCTGAATTTTTGATCTTAGCCATTCTGACTGGTGTGAGGTGGAATCTCAGGGTTGTTTTGATTTGCATTTCCCTGATGATTAAGGATGTTGAACATTTTTTCAGGTGTTTCTCTGCCATTCGGTATTCCTCAGGTGAGAATTTTTTGTTCAGTTCTGAGCCCCATTTTTTAATGGGGTTATTCGATTTTCTGAAGTCCACCTTCTTGAGTTCTTTATAGATGTTGGATATTAGTCCCCTATCTGATTTAGGATAGGTAAAGATCCTTTCCCAATCTGTTGGTGGTCTTTTTGTCTTATTGACGGTGTCTTTTGCCTTGCAGAAACTTTGGAGTTTCATTAGGTTCCATTTATCAATTCTCGATCTTACAGCACAAGCCATTGCTGTTCTGTTCAGGAATTTTTCCCCTGTGCCCATATCTTCAAGGCTTTTCCCCACTTTCTCCTCTATAAGTTTCAGTGTCTCTGGTTTTATGTGAAGTTCCTTGATCCACTTAGATTTGACCGTAGTACAAGGAGATAAGTATGGATCAATTCGCATTCTTCTACATGATAACAACCGGTTGTGCCAGCACCAATTGTTGAAAATGCTGTCTTTCTTCCACTGGATGGTTTTAGCTCCCTTGTCGAAGATCAAGTGACCATAGGTGTGTGGGTTCATTTCTGGGTCTTCAATTCTATTCCATTGGTCTACTTGTCTGTCTCTATACCAGTACCATGCAGTTTTTATCACAATTGCTATGTAGTAAAGCTTTAGGTCAGGCATGGTGATTCCACCAGAGGTTCTTTTATCCTTGAGAAGACTTTTTGCTATCCTAGGTTTTTTGTTATTCCAGATGAATTTGCAAATTGCTCCTTCTAATTCGTTGAAGAATTGAGTTGGAATTTTGATGGGGATTGCATTGAATCTGTAGATTGCTTTTGGCAAGATAGCCATTTTCACAATGTTGATCCTGCCAATCCATGAGCATGGGCCATCTTCCCATCTTCTGAGATCTTCTTTAATTTCTTTCTTCAGAGATTTGAAGTTTTTATCATATAGATCTTTCACCTCCTTAGTTAGAGTCACGCCAAGATATTTTATATTATTTGTGACTATTGAGAGGGGTGTTGTTTCCCTAATTTCTTTCTCAGCCTGTTTATTCTTTGTATAGAGAAAGGCCATTGACTTGTTTGAGTTAATTTTATATCCAGCTACTTCACCGAAGCTGTTTATCAGGTTGAGGAGTTCTCTGGTAGAATTTTTAGGGTCACTTATATATACTATCATATCATCTGCAAAAAGTGATATTTTGACTTCCTCTTTTCCAATTTGTATCCCCTTGATCTCCTTTTGTTGTCGAATTGCTCTGACTAATACTTCAAGTACTATGTTGAAAAGGTAGGGAGAAAGTGGGCAGCCTTGTCTAGTCCCTGATTTTAGTGGGATTGCTTCCAGCTTCTCTCCATTTACTTTGATGTTGGCTACTGGTTTGCTGTAGATTGCTTTTATCATGTTTAGGTATGGGCCTTGAATTCCTGATCTTTCCAAGACTTTTATCATGAATGGGTGTTGGATCTTGTCAAATGCTTTTTCTGCATCTAACGAGATGATCATGTGGTTTTTGTCTTTAAGTTTGTTTATATAATGGGTTACATTGATGGATTTTCGTATATTAAACCATCCCTGCATCCCTGGAATAAAACCTACTTGGTCAGGATGGATGATTGCTTTAATGTGTTCTTGGTTTCGGTTAGCAAGAATTTTATTGAGGATTTTTGCATCGATATTCATAAGAGAAATTGGTCTGAAGTTCTCTATCTTTGATGGGTCTTTCTGTGGTTTAGGTATCAGAGTAATAGTGGCTTCATAAAATGAGTTGGGTAGAGTACCTTCTACTTCTATTTTGTGAAATAGTTTGTGCAGAACTGGAATTAGATCTTCTTTGAAGGTCTGATAGAACTCTGCACTAAACCCGTCTGGTCCTGGGCTTTTTTTTGGCTGGGAGACTATTAATAACTGCTTCTATTTCTTTAGGTGATATGGGACTGTTTAGATGGTCAACTTGATCCTGACTCAACTTTGGTACCTGGTATCTGTCCAGAAATTTGTCCATTTCGTCCAGGTTTTCCAGTTTTGTTGAGTATAGCCTTTTGTAGAAGGATCTGATGGTGTTTTGGATTTCTTCAGGATCTGTTGTTATGTCTCCCTTTTCATTTCTGATTAGGTTAATTAGGATTTTGTCCCTGTGCCCTTTAGTGTGTCTAGCTAAGGGTTTATCTATCTTGTTGATTTTCTCAAAGAACCAACTCCTTGTTTGATTAATTCTTTGAATAGTTCTTCTTGTTTCCACTTGGCTGATTTCACCCCTCAGTTTGATTATTTCCTGCCGTCTACTCCTCTTGGGTGAATTTGCTTCCTTTTTTTCTAGAGCTTTTAGATGTGTTGTCAAGCTGCTAGTATGTGCTCTCTCCTGTTTCTTCTTGGAGGCATTCAGAGCTATGAGTTTACCTCTTAGAAATGCTTTCATTGTGTCCCAAAGGTTTAGGTACGTTGTGGCTTCATTTTCATTAAAATCTAAAAAGTCTTTAATTTCTTTCTTTATTCCTTCCTTGACCAAGGTATCTTTGAGAATAGTGTTGTTCAGTTTCCACGTGAATGTTGGCTTTCCATTATTTATGCTGTTATTGAAGATCAGTCTTAGGCCATGGTGGTCTGATAGGATACATGGGACAATTTCAATATTTTTGTATCTGTTGAGGCCTGTTTTGTGACCAATTATATGGTCAATTTTGGAGAGGGTCCCGTGAGGTGCTGAGAAGAAGGTATATCCTTTTGTTTTAGGATAAAATGTTCTGTAGATATCTGTCAGGTCCATTTGTTTCATAACTTCTGTTAGTTTCACTGTGTCCCTGTTTAGTTTCTGTTTCCACGATCTGTCCATTGATGAAAGTGGTGTGTTGAAGTCTCCCACTATTATTGTGTGAGGTGCAACGTGTGCTTTGAGCTTTACTAAAGTGTCTTTAATGAATGTGGCTGCCCTTGCATTTGGAGCATAGATATTCAGAATTGTGAGTTCCTCTTGGAGGATTTTACCTTTGATGAGTATGAAGTGCCCCTCCTTGTCTTTTTTTATAACTTTGGGTTGGAAGTCGATTTTATCCGATATTAGAATGGCTACTCCAGCTTGTTTCTTCAGACCATCTGCTTGGAAAATTGTTTTCCAGCCTTTCACTCTGAGGTAGTGTCTGTCTTTTTCCCTGAGATGGGTTTCCTGTAAGCAGCAGAATGTTGGGTCCTGTTTTTGTAGCCAGTCTGTTAGTCTATGTCTTTTTATTGGGGAATTGAGACCATTGATATTAAGAGATATTAAGGAAAAGTAATTGTTGCTTCCTTTTATTTTTGTTGTTAAAGTTGGCATTCTGTTCTTGTGGCTGTCTTCTTTTAGTTTTGTTGAGGGATTACTTTCTTGTTTTTTCTAGGGAGTGGTTCCCATCCTTGTATTGATTTTTTTCTGTTATTATCCTTTGAAGGGCTGGATTCGTGGAGAGATAATGGGTGAATTTAGTTTTGTCGTGGAATACTTTGGTTTCTCCATCTATGGTAATTGAGAGTTTGGCTGCGTATAGTAGTCTGGGCTGGAATTTGTGTTCTCTTAGTGTCTTTATAACATCTGTCCAGGCTCTTCTGGCTTTCATAGTCTCTGGTGAAAAATCTGGTGTAATTCTGATAGGCTTGCCTTTATATGTTACTTGACCTTTTTCCCTTACTGCTTTTAGTATTCTATCTTTATTTAGTGCATTTGATGTTCTGATTATTATGTGTCGGGAGGAATTTCTTTTCTGGTCCAGTCTATTTGGAGTTCTGTAGGCTTCTTGTATGTTCATGGGCAACTCTTTCTTTAGATTTGGGAAGTTTTCTTCAATAATTTTGTTGAAGATGTTTGCTGGTCCTTTGAGTTGAAAATCTTCATTCTCATCTGCTCCTATTATTCGTAGGTTTGGTCTTCTCATTGTGTCCTGGATTTCCTAGATGTTTTGAGTTAGGATCTTTTTGCATTTTCCATTTTCTTTGATTGTTGTGCCAATGTTCTCTATGGAATCTTCTGCACCTGATATTCTCTCTTCCATCTCTTGTATTCTGTTGCTGATGCTGGCATCTATGGTTCCAGATTTCTTTCCTAGGGTTTCTATCTCCAGCATTGCCTCACTTTGGGTTTTCTTTATTGTGTCTACTTCCCTTTTTAGGTCTAGTATTGTTTTGTTCATTTCTATCACCTGTTTGGATGTGTTTTCCTGTTTTTCTATAAGGACTTCTACCTGTTTGGTTGTGTTTTTCTGTTTTTCCTTAAGGACTTGTAACTCTTTAGCAGTGTTCTTCTGTATTTCTTTAAGTGAGTTATTAAATTCCTTCTTTATGTCCTCTACCATCATCATGAGAAATGCTTTTAAATCCAGGTCTACCTTTCAGGTGTTTAGGATGCCCTGGACTGGGCGAAGTGGGAGTGCTGCGTTCTGATGATGGTGAGTGGTCTTGGTTCCTGTTAGTAGGATTCTTACGTTTACCTTTCGCCATCTGGCAATCTGTGGAGTTAGTTGTTATAGTTGTCTTTGTTTAGAGATTGTTCCTCTGTTGATTTTGTTACCCTCTATCAGCAGACGTGGAGACTAGCTCTCTCCTCTGAGTTTCAGTGGTTAGAGCAGTCTCTGCAGGCAAGCTCTCCTCTTTCAGGGAAGGTGCACAGTTATCTGGTGTTTGGACCTCCTCCTGGCTGAAAATGAAGGCCCCAAACTGGATCTTTCCCAGAAGCTGTGTTGCTTTGGCCAGGAAGGTGGCCGGTTGTCTGGAGCCGAAGATGGCGCTGCCTCAGAAGCTCTCTGGCTCTCGCCTGTCCCAGAAACGGCTGGCCTCTGTTTTCCACACCCTCACCCGTGCAGCCTGCCCTCTGCGGAGTCCCGGAGCCAAGGAGGCTCCCGCCAGGGCCTGAGGCACAAACCTCTCGGGCTGGCAGACCCCTGTGCACTCACCAGGAAGGTGGCCGGTTGTCTCTCCTCCACTCATCTTATTTCAAATGTATCCAATCAAATAACAACTTAGCATAAAAAGAAAAAATCACAGCAGAACCATCTGTAGCTTTGTATTTCAAAATCTCTTAATATTTTATGTTCTAGAAGTACAACTCTTGTAAAATGGTATTTGGACTATCCCACAGGCTGAGTTTAATCATAAAAGAGAAGATTTCAAGGATTGATTCTGACCCAAATACTCTAATGTGCCACTATGCAATCCATCACTCTCAGTCAGTATTCTAAAGTGGAGACTATATAGTACTCAGAAACCATACACAGGAATCAGTCAGTACGTTCTTTAAAAGAATGCTTAAAAATTATAGATGGATCTAGAAGAAGCCTTTATCATATAATAACACATTAAAATAATTTAGAGGTCACTGCCATTTGATAAATGATGAGAATGTTTCAAGACATTAATTTTTTTCTTTACATAGTACAAAACACACTTTGGCAAGCTTGAGCAGAACTGCTGAAATTATTTCCTTTCACAAAATATATTATTATTATTTTTATTTCTTATACCATTGCCTCTATGATTTTGTACCTTAACTAAATAAAACAATTTGGTGTCTGTGAGTTATCTTTACTTATAGGTTAACAGTTGTATAAAGAGAAGTTAGCAAGAGATTTGAGAAAATTGTACAAACAAGACCCAGAGGTAAGTAGGACTAGGTAAAAATTTCTAGTTGAAATTCTTTTCACTGAAGGGGTAGAAGACATTTTTTTGCCCCATGTATAAGTTCTTCTCTCTAAAATTGAATGCCAGTGTTACAGAGGAAAAAGTGGTGCTATTCGCCATCCTTATGCCTGCTGGAAAATTTGTCATTCGTTACATAGTGATTGGACTTCTTCCATTCCCATCCTGAAACATGTATAGTCCTTTTGTTTGTTTTCTTTTCCATTGGACATTGTGATGAATGATTGCTGGTCTCCTTGAAGGTATCAGCTGTCTGTACATATCTCTGAAATTCCCTGTGATTATCACTACTATGAAAACAGGGCCTGTCCCTTACTACTTGTATATGTTGTTTGTCTACTGTGTCTGTTGGTTGCACAGCTGCAGATGCAAGAATGGATTGGAAGTATCTGGAAAATCTTACACCTTTAATGACTCTGTATAGACTACTTCCATTTATTTTTTTCTTCAAAGAATAATATAACAATTATTTGCCTCATATTCTGTATTGTAACTTATTAAAAGGCTGACTTAGTTTGGATTTTATTGCTGTGAAGAGACACCATGACCAAGGCCAACTCTTATAAAACATTTCATTGGAACTGGTTTACAGTTTTAGAGGATTAGTCCATTATTATCATGGTGGGAAGCATGGCAATATCCAGGCAGACATGATGCTGGAGAAGGAGCTGAGAGTTTTACATTTTGATCCAAAGGTAGCAGGAGAAGGTGTCACTTGGCATTGCTTAAGCTTATATGAAATCTCAAAGCCTACAATGATACACTTCCTCCAACAAGGCCACAACACCTAATAGGGTCACTTCCATGGGCCAAGCATTCAAAAACATAACTCTATAGGGAGAGTTTCTATTTAAACCACCAGATGTGTTATTTAACAAATCTAGGGTGAGATAGCAGCAAGAGTGGTTTCACTTTAATTCCAGCATTAAGGAGATAAAAGCTGGTGGATCTCTGCAACTCGGAGGCCAACCTGATATACTGTAGCCTCCCCCAGCCTTGAGCAGGCTGGCTCAGACCTGTTCTGCCACTGTCAGCTAGCCCACCTAGGGTGGAGTCTTCTGACCTACATAGGTCTATTGTTCTGCTACCTCTGGAGTTTTCTCCAAGATGCCGGCTGAGAGGCTGAACCTGTCTTCCTGAGGCTATCCTGAATAAGCAACAGCCTGGCGACAAAGTGACAGAGCAATGAGAGCCTGGCATGGTGATGGATGGGCCTTCCCCCTTTATAAGCTCAGACTCTTAAGTAAACTTTGGGCCTTGATCAGTATCTTTATCTTGGTCTCTCACAGTCTTTTTCCATACAGCCCCAGCCTCCCTTTCAGGAACCTATTTCCTGTAGATCAGGTGGCTACAATGTACATATGGAGTTACCAGACAGTCACTCTATACAGTGAGAGCCTATGTCAATAAATATATATTAATAAGTAAAATTGAAGGTGACACATATATGTTACCTGTAATTAGCATGTAACATGTTCATAACTAACACACATGAATAATATATATACAATTAACATTAGGTGATATGTATGCTGTTGGAGACACTCTACATTAAGCTCAAGATGCCTGGGACCCCTGATGACACTGCATTTTTTTTCTACTCCTTTAAAAAAGGAAAGAAAAAAAAAACTAAGCAGAGAGTTCTTAAAAGATGAATACAAATGGGTGAGAAATAGTTTTAAATTCTTCAATTCCAGAACACTCGCTACCAGAGACCCTGTAGCCACTACATGTAGCACAGATGCAGATCTACCCAAATTTCACAGTTGCTTGCTAGGGGAATCCACCTCCTCTTGGTGCAGCTCCCTTTCTCTGGGACTCTTCAGATCACCATAGAGAATGTATTGGAATTGCAAGTGAGCAGAGTTCCAGAGCCCTGCCAACTGTTTGAATTGGAGCCTCCAGTTGCTTTCTTTATCTTGCCTTGAGACTCAAGCTTAAGTGTGACAGAATCCCAACATGGGTCGGGGGATAAAACTGAAGTTCCTCCCCTAGTTAAGGAGTGATTGGTTACTGATAACTTCTGGGAGAAGAATGGTCTGTTTTCTTTAAGAGTATGGCCTCTGATGGTTGACCATGAGGTACTAAAGACCACATATTCCAGATCAACACAAATTCATGAGTTTTTGAAATACAATGTGTAATGTTTTAAAATTTCTTTTACATTGTTTTATTCTGTTCTATGATTTTGTTACATATGCATTTACTTTAGCTACAAAGTAAGGGAAGAAATACATCTAGGGAATACAAAATTACTGAGATTTGAATGTCACTTTGAATCAAGAGACCTGCTGACAAAATTTCTTGGAGTTGGAAAATATACTAACAATATCAATGTAAATAACAACAACAAAAATCATTGTCCCTGAGAGTTGACCAAATATTTTTGATTAAAAGAAAGCATTGAACTCAATTGATAAAGATATAATTCTATAGGATGAATAAGTTAACTATAATTTATCAGAAATTACTGAATGCCAAACTTGCACTAAGTAGATATTTTTGGGGGGTTCACTAACACTTCTCTGGCACTAACAAGGATCTATGATCTCTCTACCCACAGGTGGTTGGCTAGATTTATAGTACCAGGCACAATGCACTCCTATTGAGCAGTCCAATTAGACAGCTACTAGGTACCACTAAGATAATAGTACCACTTATTAATTGTTGGGATATCTTGCCACACTGGTTGTTGCTGTAGTTCTAGGCTTTATATCTGGGTAGGTATTTGATTGCCCTTCTCCCTTCATTATTTTTATATCTCCTTCTCATTCTGTGAGTGCTAGTCCTCAAGGAGGAGGCTGTCACATCAGCTCTAACTTGATTTCTCCAGGTTGTATGTCTACAGTATGTGATTTCTTCATAAAACACGGTCCTACCTGGTGTGCACTGGGTCTTGAGAAGGCTAGGATGATTCCATGACAGATCTCAAATTGTCAGTAAAGGAGACTGAATCAATTACTAATTGAAGAAAAAAAAAAAAACACCTAGGCTCCAACTTCACCTCCTGGTAATAGTTCCAGAAAGCCTAGAGATAGGGTAAGAAAAAAACCATCTACCCCAGAATTCCAGTTGCTTTAAATTGAGCCTGCAGCCTTCTGGTCCACTCCAGCACCGAGGTGCCTTGCCCGAGGAGTCTCCAGACACCCGCAAGGACCCACATAGATCTCCCACGGGATCCTAAGACCTCTGGTGAGTGGAACACAACTTCTGCCAGGAGGCAGGTTTGAACACCAGATATCTGGGCACCTTCCCTGCAAGAGGAGAACTTGCCTGTAGAGAGTACTCTGGCCACTGAAACTAAGGATAGAGCTAGTCTCCCAGGTCTGCTGATAGAGGCTAAAATAATCACCCGAGGAACAAGCTCAAACCAGAGACAACTATAACAACTAGCTCCAGAGATTACCAGATGGCAAAAGGCAAACGTAAGAATCCTACTAACAGAAATCAAGACCACTCACCATCATCAGAACGCAGCACTCCCACCCCACCTAGTCCTGGGCACCCCAACACTACCAAAAAGCTAGACCTGGATTTAAAAGCATATCTCATGATAATGGTAGAGGACATCAAGAAGGAATTTAATAACTCACTTAAAGAAATACAGGAGAACACAGCTAAACAGGTAGAAGACCATAAAGAGGAAACACAAAAATTCCTTAAAGAATTAATTGCAGGAAAACACAACCAAACAGGTGATGGAATTGAATAAAACCATCCAAGACATAAAAATGGAAGTAGACACAATAAAGAAAACCCAAAGTGAGGCAACGCTGGAGATAGAAACCCTAGGAAAGAAATCTGGAACCATAGATGCGAACATCAGCAACAGACTACAAGAGATGGAAGAGAGAATCTCAGGTGCAGAAGATTCCATAGAGAACATCGGCACAACAATCAAAGAAAATACAAAACGCAAAAAGATCCTAACTCAAAATATCCAGGAAATCCAGGACACAATGAGAAGACCAAACTATGGATAATAGGAGTTGATGAGAATGAAGATTTTCAACTTAAAGGGCCAGCAAATATCTTCAACAAAATTATAGAAGAAAACTTCCCAAACATAAAGAAAGAGATGCCCATGATCATACAAGAAGCCTACAGAACTCCAAATAGACTGGACCAGAAAAGAAATTCCTCCCAACACATAATAATCAGAACAACAAATGCACTAAAGAAAGAGAGAATATTAAAAGCAGTAAGGGAGAAAGGTCAAGTAACATATAAAGGCAGACCTATCAGAATTACACCAGACTTTTCACCAGAGACTATGAAAGCCAGAAGAGCCTGGACAGATGTTATACAGACACTAAGAGAACACAAATGCCAGCCCAGGCTACTATATCCGGCCAAACTCTCAATTACCATAGATGGAGAAACCAAAGTATTCCATGACAAAGCCAAATGCACACATTGTCTTTCCACAAATCCAGCCCTTCAAAGGATAATAACAGTAAAAAAAACAATACAAGGACGGAAATCACTCCATAGAAAAAGCAAGAAAGTAATCCCTCAACAAACCAAAAAGAAGACAGCCACAAAAACGGAATGCCAACTCTAACAACAAAAATAATAGGAAGCAATAATTACTTGTCCTTAATATCTCTTAATATCAATGGACTCAATTCCCCAATAAAAAGACATAGACTAACAGACTGGCTACACAAACAGGACCCAACATTCTGCTGCTTACAGGAAACCCATCTCAGGGGAAAAGACAGACACTACCTCAGAGTGAAAGGCTGGAAAACAATTTTCCAAGCAAATGGTCTAAAGAAACAAGCTAGGGTAGCCATTCTAATATCGAATAAAATGGACTTCCAACCCAAAGTTATCAAAAAAGACAAGGAGGGACACTTCATACTCATCAAAGGTAAAATCCTCCAAGAGGAACTCTCAATTCTGAATATCTACGCTCCAAATACAAGGGCAGCCACATTCATTAAAGACACTTTAGTAAAGCTCAAAGCACACATTGCACCTCACACAATAATCGTGGGAGACTTCAACACACCACTTTCATCAGTGAACAGATTGTGGAAACAGAAACTAAACAGGGACACAGTGAAACTAACAGAAGTTATGAAACAAATGGACCTGACAGATATCTACAGAACATTTTATCCTAAAACAAAAGGATATACCTTCTTCTCAGCACCTCACGGGACCCTCTCCAAAATTGACCATATAATTGGTCACAAAACAGGCCTCAACAGATACAAAAATATTGAAATTGTCCCATGTATCCTATCAGACCACCATGGCCTAAGACTGATCTTCAATAACAGCACAAATAATGGAAAGCCAACATTCACATGGAAACTGAACAACACTATTCTCAATGATACCTTGGTCAAGGAAGGAATAAAGAAAGAAATTAAAGACTTTTTAGATTTTAATGAAAATGAAGCCACAACATACCCAAACCTATGGGACACAATGAAAGCATTTCTAAGAGGGAAACTCATAGCTCTGAGTGCCTCCAAGGAGAAACGGGAGAGAGCACATACTAGCAGCTTGACAACACATCTAAAAGCTCTAGAAAAAAAAAAAAGAAGCAAATTCACCCAAGAGGAGTAGACGGCAGGAAATAATCAAACACAGGGGTGAAATCAACCAAGTGGAAACAAGAAGAACTATTCAAAGAATTAACCAAATGAGGAGTTGGTTCTTTGAGAAAATCAACAAGATAGATAAACCCTTAGCTAGACACACTAAAGGGCACAGGGACAAAATCCTAATTAACAAAATCAGAAATGAAAAGGGAGACATAACAACAGATCCTGAAGAAATCCAAAACACCATCAGATCCTTCTACAAAAGGCTATACTCAACAAAACTGGAAAACCTGGACGAAATGGACAAATTTCTGGAGAGATACCAGGTACCAAAGTTAAATCAGGATCAAGTTAATGATCTAAACAGTCCCATATCCTCTAAAGAAATAGAAGCAGTCATTAATAGTCTCCCAGCCAAAAAAAAAGCCCAGGACCAGATGGGTTTAGTGCAGAGTTCAATCAGACCTTCAAAGAAGATCTAATTCCAGTTCTGCACAAACTAGTCCACAAAATAGAAGTAGCAGGTACTCTACCCAACTTATTCTATGAAGCCACAATGACTCTGATACCTGAACCACAGAAAGATCCAACAAAGATAGAGAACTTCAGACCAAATTCCCTTATGAATATAGATGCAAAAATACTCAACAAAATTCTCACTAGCCGAATCCAAGAACACATTAAAATAATCATCCATCCTGACCAAGTAGGTTTTATTCCAGGGATGCAGGGACGGTTTAATATATGGAAATCCATCAACGTAATCCATTATATAAACAAACTCAAAGACAAAAACCATATGATCATCTCGTTAGATGCAGAAAAAGCATTCGACAAGATCCAACACCCATTCATGATAAAAGTCTTGGAAAGATCAGGAATTCAAGGCCCATACCTAAACATGATAAAAGCAATCTACAGCAAACCAGT
The DNA here is from genome assembly GCF_000001635.26 of Mus musculus. Classification (NCBI taxonomy): domain Eukaryota; kingdom Metazoa; phylum Chordata; class Mammalia; order Rodentia; family Muridae; genus Mus; species Mus musculus. The sequence continues at coordinate 109,632,568 of NC_000071.6, forward strand.
AGCCAACATCAAAGTGAGAAGCTGGAAGCAACCCCACTAAAATCAGGGACTAGACAAGGCTGCCCACTTTCTCCCTACCTATTCAACATAGTACTTGAAGTCCTAGCCAGAGCAGTTCGACAATAAAAGGAGATCGAGGGGATACAAATTGGAAAAGATGAAGTCAAAATATCACTTTTTGCAGATGATACAATAGTATATATAAGTGACCCTAAAAATTCCACCAGAGAACTTCTAAACCTGATAAACAGCTTCGGTAAAGTAGCTGGATATAAAATTAACTCAAACAAGTCAATGGCCTTTCTCTACACAAAGAATAAACAGGCTGAGAAAGAAATTAGGGAAACAACACCCTTCTCAATAGTCACAAATAATATAAAATATCTTGGCGTGACTCTAACTAAGGAAGTGAAAGATCTGTACGATAAGAACTTCAAGTCTCTGAAGAAAGAAATTAAAGAAGATCTCAGAAGATGGAAAGATCTCCCATGCTTATGGATTGGCAGGATCAACATTGTAAAAATGGCTATCTTGCCAAAAGCAATCTACAGATTCAATGCAATCCCCATCAAAATTCCAACTCAATTCTTCAACGAATTAGAAAGAGCAATCTGCAAATTCATCTGGAATAACAAAAAACCTAGGATAGCAAAAACTCTTCTCAAGGATAAAAGAACCTTTGGTGGAATCACCATGCCTGACCTAAAGCTTTACTACATAGCAATTGTGATAAAAACTGCATGGTACTGGTATAGTGACAGACAAGTAGACCAATGGAATAGAATTGAAGACCAAGAAATGAACCCACACACCCTATGGTCACTTGATCTTCGACAAGGGAGCTAAAACCATCCAGTGGAAGAAAGACAGCATTTTCAACAAATGGTGCTGGCACAACTGGTAGTTATCATGTAGAAGAATGCGAATCAATCCATTCCTATCTCCTTGTACTAAGGTCAAATCTAAGTGGATCAAGGAACTCCACATAAAACCAGAGACACTGAAACTTATATAGGAGAAAGTGGGGAAAAGCCTCGAAGATATGGGCACAGGGGAAAAATTCCTGAATAGAACAGCAATGGCTTGTGCTGTAAGATCGAGAATTGACAAATGGGACCTCATGAAACTGCAAAGCTTCTGTAAGGCAAAAGACATCGTCAATAAGACAAAAAGGCCACCAACAGATTGGGAAAGGATCTTTACCTAACCTAAATCAGATAGGGGACTAATATCCAATAAAGAACTCAAGAAGGTGGACTCCAGAAAATCGAATAACCCCATTAAAATTGGGGCTCAGAGCTAAACAAAGAATTCTCACCTGAGGAATACCGAATGGCTGAGTAGCACCTGAAAAAATGTTCAGCATCCTTAATCATCAGAGAAATGCAAATCAAAACAACCCTGAGATTCCATCTCACACCAGTTAGAATGGCTAAGATCAAAAATTCAGGTGACAGCAGATGCTGGTGAGGATGTGGAGAAAGAGGAACACTCCTCCATTGTTGGTGGGATTACAAGCTTGTACAACCACTCTGGAAATCAGTCTGGCAGTTCCTCAGAAAATTGGACATAATGCTACCGGAGGATCCCGCAATACCTCTCCTGGACATATATCCAGAAGATGTTCCAACCGGTGAGAAGGACACATGCTCCACTATATTCATAGCAGCCTTATTTATAATAGCCAGAAGCTGGAAAGAACCCAGATGCCCCTCAAGAGAGGAATGGATACAAAAAATGTGGTACATTTACACAATAGAGTACTACTCAGCTATTAAAAGGAATGAATTTATGAAATTCCTAGGCAAATGGTTGGACCTGGAGGGCATCATCCTGAGTGAGGTAACACAATCACAAAAGAACTCAAATGATATGTACTCATTGGTAAGTGGATATTAGCCCAGAAACTTAGTATACCTGAGATATAAGATACAATTTGCAAAACACATGAAACTGAAGAAGAAAGAAGACCAAAGTGTGGATACTTTGACCCTTCTTAGAATTGGAAACAATCACCCATGGAAGGAGTTACAGAGACAAAGTTTGGAGCTGAGACAAAAAGATGGACCATCTAGAGACTGCCATATCCAGAGATCCATCCCATAATTAGCCTCCAAACGATGACACCATTGCATACACTAACAAGATTTTGCTGAAAGGACCCTGATATAGCTGTCTCTTGTGAGACTAGGCCGGGGCCTAGCAAACACATAAGTGGATGCTCACAGTCAGCTATTGGATGGATCACAGTGCCCCCAATGGAGGAGCTAGAGAAAGTATCCAAGGAGCTAAAGGGATCTGCAACCCTGCAGGTACAACATTATGAACTAACCAGTACCCTGGAGCTCTTGACTCTAGGTGCATATGTATCAAAAATGGCCTAGTCGGCCATCACTGGAAAGAGAGGCCCGTTGGACTTGCAAACTTTATATGCCCCAATACAGGGGAATGCCAGGGCCAAAAAAGTGGGAATGGGTGGGTAGGGGAGTGTGGGGGAGGGCATGGAGGACTTTTGGGCTAGCATTGGAAATGTAATTGAGGAAAATACATAATAAAAAAGAAAAAGAAAAAAAATAAATAAATTGAGCCTGCAGCTCACTTGCTTCTCTCTATCTCGGTAATGGGAGACCCCAGCATGCTGGATTTCTGAAGAATAAAGCACTCTTTGCATGCACATACTATTTGAGTCCCAAGTATAATTCACCAGTGAATCATAGGCCTTTACATCTAGGGGCTCATCTAGGATTCACTGGAGACCCTCTGACCAAGTGGTAGAGTGTTGTTCCAATCATTATGTCTGGTCTCCTGCTTGCCTTTTGCCTTGTCCATACCTGTGTTTCTGTTTCAGGTTTAATTCTGTTTTGGGTTTAATCTAGAGGCCAAGAAGGACAAAACAGATGCATATTTTGTCACCTGGCCAGGGTTAATAGAAGATTCACCCAAACCCCTACCAGAAGCTGGAGAACTTGCTAGTTCTCATGTGGGTCTGTGGACCACTCATGCATAGCGAGAAAGACCTTTGAGACAGCCTTTTGGTTTGTTTTTTTTTTCCTGGAAATATCTTTTTGTGTCTGGATGTGTGTACTCTGTGTTTTTGAACCTCTTGTAAAATTTTTTCTTTGACTCCTAGCATGGGACAGGCACAAAGCACCCCACTGGGCCTGAGCCTGAAACATTTTAAGGACTTTTGTTGAGTCACAGAATACTCGGGTCTGTTTTATTATCTCTGCTAACTAACCATCTTTTGCAGGAATGAATGGCCCATGTATGGCTGGAAGAGGGGACTTTCCATGTTTCCATCATTTACAGGGTGAAAGTTTAGTTTATGAGGCTTGGGGCACCTCCTCCATGTGGCAATACCTGTTTTGAGAAGGCCCCTGTTTAGATGAGCCATATTTGTTATGGCCATGTTGCTCCCCACCCTTCTTACTCTAAAGAGTCAGCCTTGGCCTCCTGCTTTGCTCCCTCTTTCAGCTCTTGAGGAGGATCTTTGTTTTTCTCCTTATGTTCCTGATCTTGCTGCTGCTGCTGCCCCTGCTCCTGCCCAGCCAGCACAGGCAGAGGGCAGAACAGGTCCTGACTTCCCCTGACTCTCTTAATTCTACTTGAAGTCCACCTTACATTCTGACCATACTTCCCAAAGGGACAACTCTACTATAGGCTTATCCCTCCAGGCTATAAGATCCCCAGATGTTCAGAGGAGACAATTCATGATATGTGCCATTTGCCAGTAATTATTCTTACAATTAGAAGTTGCAGAACTCCCCATTTTTAGAAAGACCATCAGCTCTCATGGGTCTTCTATATTTGATTATGCTGACTTACCAGCCTACCTGGGACAACTATCAGCATCTACTCAAGGTCCTACTCACAACAGAGGAAATAGAGAGGGTTGTGGGAGCCACCTGAAAATTAGTTCCAGAAGCAAATGGGCTGCCTGCCCACTCAAATCCAGGCTGATATCAATGCAGCCTTTCCTTTGACTTGACCCAAGTGGGATCTTTAACACTGCTGAAGGTAAGGCAATATTGGGATATAGAGTTATAGAGATTAATCTAGGGATGCTGTTCTGTTGGAGTTAGCCTAGAAACTGGAGCAAAGCTCTTGTTTTGTTGGGTGGGGGGAGTAACTTGGAAACTAAGGCTAAATACTAGCCTTACCTGAGTTGGAGTTCTCTAAAATGGTATCTGAACTTAAAAGATTTGGCCTCCCACTCTTAGGCTTAGATTTTTCAAAACCTACTATAATAAGGGTTCTCAAATGCTTCAACCTCCCTACTAGCCCATCATCTAAAGGTAGGGGAGATAAAATGATAGAGGACAAGGAGATGTGGACTTGCTTAGAAGTAGTTCTTTGAGGGGATTCCAATCTTTGTTGTCCAGTTCTGTAGTGTCAGGATACTAAACACGAATCAGAAGTTGTGGCACTATCCAGAACAAATCACCAGGCCTCCACTGAATTAGCACAAGTCAATGGGAGCAACCCAATCCAGCCAGAATGCCTTGAGAACTTCTCTGCCATGCCTCTCTCAACTAAATGAAGATCAGTGAAGGTGCAAGACAAACAAAGCATTGCAATGCTAGCTATACAAGTGCACTGTTCCTTTCCATTGCATCCTATTTATACTCTCTCAAAACATCATGTGTCCTTCCATGGGTCCTGCCTCAGCAAAACATTACATGAATCTGTATCACATGACACAACCAGAAACTTCCTCTTCAGATCCTAGAGGAGGAATCACTATCATTGTCCTAAACAAGTACATTTCTAACTGTATTCTGCCAGGTCTAGCCTGACTGTGTAAGAGGAGGTGTGACACAGTTTCTGCCCCTGGAGCATTGCCAGGCTGTTGATGCTCATGTGTGCTGATAGTTGCTGTTGCCTTGGAGCTGATCTGCTGTCTCTTCTATTTTACTTTATATCTCTCTTTCTGGGAAATATACTTCTCACATTACTCAGAGCTAATCACTTTATAATAAATGAAACAGATGCAGTTCTTAAGAATGAGGAATGGATGTGGTCATGAGGCTGTGGATGACGAGAAACAGGCCTTCTGCTTGGCCTTTTGGGCCACGGGAAAGGATCTAGACAACATAAGCATAGAGACCATAAAACCCTACATGAGCCTTTGTATGTACTTTGAAATTCATTGTGAGACTTGTGCTTGAATTGGAATTATGAGAAGATACATGTACCCTCTTCTCCATTGACTGATGCATTAATTAGCAAAGGTGATCTTGGAGACATCAAGGATAGAAAGCTAACATGGTTTCAAGAAGAAAAGGCATGGACAGGAAAAGAAGAAATCTATAGAAAGTAAGCAAATGATAGAAGGGTTTATTTTATAGGAGGAAGGCTTATATACAATGTAGAAACAAATATTATTAAAAGGAGAGTCCATAGGCCATAGAATTGCTGAGATAGGAAACAAAGTTTACAGAATTGAAACATGATATATAAACATATGAAAAGTTAGTACTTTGTTCTTCTGGCTATTTGAAGGATTGAAGACAATGATGTCTACATTAGTTGCATAAATTTTAAAATTTTGTAAGAAATTATTTTAACCTTAGTAGTCTGTCACCTTCCTGTTTTTTATATAAAAATAGTTACTAAAGACTGTTGTCTGCTGTTCCAGAAAACCAAAAGAGCTGTGCCCAGATATCCAAGAAGAACAGGCTGTGGAAAATCTATAAAGAACTTCTGGGCTAAAATTCACTTATCAGTGAATGCATACCATGTGTGTTCTTTTGTGATTGGGTTACCTCACTCAGGATGATATCTCCTTTCTTTCTTTCTTTCTTTCTTTCTTTCTTTCTTTCTTTCTTTCTTTCTTTCTTTCTTTCTCTCTCTCTCTCTCTCTCTCTCTCTCTCTCTCTCTCTCTCTCTCTCTCTCTCTCTCTCTTTCGTGTAAGTACACTATAGCTGTCTTCAGATACACCAGAAGAGGGCATCAGACCTCATTATGGGTGGTTGTGAGCCACCATGTGGTTGCTGGGATTTGAACTTAGGACCTTCGGAAGAGCAGTCAGTGCTCTTACCCGCTGAGCCATCTACCAGCCCAGGATGATATTTTCTAGTTCCATCCATTTGCCTAAGAACTTCATGAATTCATTGTTTATAATAGCTGAGTAGTACCCCATTGTGTAAATGTATCATATTTTCTGTATCCATTCTTCTGTTGAGGAACATCTGGGTTCTTTCCAGCTTCTGGCTATTATAAACATGGCTACTATGAACACAGTGAAGCATGTATCCTTATTACATGTTGGAGCATCTTCTAGGTATATGCCCAGGAGTGGTATAGCTGGGTCCTCAAGTAGTACTATGTCCAGTTTCCTGAGGAACCAACAAATTGATTTCCAGAGTGGTTGTACTGGATTGCAATCCTACCATTTCAGAATACCCAAGATACAGTTCACAGACCACATGAAGAAGGAAGACCACAGTGTGGATACTTTGGTCCTTCTTAGAAAGGGGATCAAAATACCTATGGTAGGAAATACAGAGACAAAGTTTGGGGCAGAAACTGCAGGAAAGGCCATCCAGTGACTGTCCCACCTAGGGATCCATCCCATATACAGTCACTAAACCCAGACTCTGTTGTGGATGACAAGTGCTTACTGACAGGAACCTGATATAGCTGTCTCCTGAGAGGCTCTGCCTGTGCCTGACAAATACAGAAGTGGATGCTCACAGCCATCCATTGGACTAAGCATAGGGTCCCCAATGGAAGAGCTAGAGAAAGGACTCAAGGAGCTGAAGGGGTTAGCAGCCCCAATGGAGGAACAACAATATGAACCAACCAGTACTCCCAGAGCTCCCAGGGACGAAACCATCAACCAAAGAAAACACATGGAGGAACCCATGGCTCTAACAACATATGTAGCAGAGGATGGCCTTGTGTGACATCAATGAGAAGAGAGGCCCTTGGTCTTGTGAAGGCTCAATGCCCCAGTGCAGGGAAATGCCAGGACAGGGAATGGAAAGTGGGTGGGTTAGTGAGCAGGGGGAGGGGGGTTTTCGGAAGGGAAATGAGGAAAGGGGATAAAATTTGCAATGTAAATAAAACATCTAATAAAAAATCTATAAGGAAATGTGCTTTTGCTTTGTGTTTAGTTTTTGTTTTAAAGAACCGGGGACTGAAACAAATGATCTGGAATTAATAAAATTTATGTAAACTAAATAATTCTAAAAGTATTATTAAAAGCCCTAAACTTATAATGATCAAAGCCTTGATGGTGTTTAAATTTAAATGTATTAAATCAAAGACTGGGTTTAGGCTTTCTAACAGGGATTAGGCAAAAGAATGAGAAGGCAAAAGAATACAAAGGGAGAAGGTGTGAAAAGGGGAAAATTCACAAGAATGTGTGGAAGGAAGAAGGAAGAAAGGGAAAGGAAGAATGATGAGAATCCTCTCCTAAAGAGAAAGGACTTGAACTAACAACTATATCCACTACTGACTCGGAATTATTATTGAATCAGCACCACTCCCACCCTACCCCCTTTTACAGGACACTCCTCATGCTGAGGTGGGACCTTAGCAGTATTCTAAACATACATCCTTACAATCACAGGTAACTCTCACATCTCATTAAATGAGCTTCTTTTTGAGACAGATGAAAATTATAACAAGTAGTGATCAAAGTGAAAAAAATATGTGGCAATGGGATATACCACCCCAATTTGTACATTGACAGTGCAACCCCTGGACTTATGGCTCACAGAACATCACAGAAGAAGCAGAAGGAGCCAAGGACCTCGATGTCTACTGTAAGACATTGCCTTCTAGATATGAATGAGAAATGCCATTCATGCAATCTTCACAATATTCCTGCCCAAACAAGACTTGAATAGTGATAACATCAGTCAATATGCCAATGACAACAGGAGAAATTTCACTAGGTCCAACTTGTAGATAAATAACGGTTACAGAGAGAGAGAGAGAGAGAAAGAGAGAGAGAGAGAGAGAGAGAGAGAGAGAGAGAGAGAAGACTGTTATTTCCAAAGATTTTCCCATGATGTTATCCAATCCTTAAGTAGTCAGTCCTAAACTTATGTACATACCAGCACCAATAAATTGACATAGTATGTCCTATCTATCTATCTATCTATCTATCTATCTATCTATCTATCTATCTATTAAAGAAGTGATAAATTTGAGAGGGGTGAGCTAAAAGGAAGAGAGGGAGAGGTCTAAATTATATAAATAGAGAATGCATGAATAAAAAATCTCACAAAAACCATATAAAATTATTTTAAAGAACTACATAACCCTTTAAGGTAGTGAGCTCATTACAATCACCTAAGAGTTGGGTGTGTTTCACACACCCTCATGCTAGCCAAGGGATTATTTTAATCACTTTGTGTATCACATATCTATTTATTTCTGTCTTAATTTTTCTCAAAGTCTGTCTTTAAGAGTAAAAGTATAAGTAACAGTTTGTCTATAGATACCCCAATAGGCACTGATCATACCAAAAATTACAACCAAGAAAAGTTAATTTCTCAAGTGTCTGAATGTACCAAAGGTAGAGGTATTGCTGTTACTCCAAACCCATTTGGGTTTAAGCTTCTGTCTTCCAAAAATAAACTTGTTAATATTTCTAGGGAAAGAATGAAAAAAAATTTTTATTAAACATTGGGTATTTAAAATACCAGTGAAACTTATCATGTTGTCTTATGCCTTTAATACTTTCACTTGGGAAGCATTTTCAGACAGATCTCTATGAATTTGAGGGCATTAGAACTCATAGATGGTTGTAAGCCACCTATAATGGAATTCTTGTGGCTTCTTGGAATTGAACTTAAGGCCTGGGGAAGAATAGCCAGCGCTCTTAACCACTGAGCCATATCTCTAACCCCATTGCTTCTGTTCTTATCTGCCTGGTTGCTCTAGTCTTTTTTTTTTTTTTTCTCATGAATATTCTTCTACATAATAAAGCTGATCTTACAATCTGCACCCAGAAGGGACACACATCTATAATGACATGTTCATATTGAGTATCAATTACTGAAAATCAGAGTTTGGAACAGAAGATTTCTTTCTGTTTGTATTTATCCTGGAAATACTTATATAGAGTAGAACGTTCTGCTCCCCGACATTTACCTGCCTCTGCACTCCTGCTTGAATTCTTGGACTAAATTTCTTCTTGGTGTCCTACAACCACAGCTAAGTTCCTATTAGTGCATATGCCATTTAGCTCAGATGATTCGAGACATCTGACTTGGTTTTTAGATTAAGAACTTGTAGCTAGGTAAAAAGCAATGTTCCAATGAACTAGACAGAAGACCCTAGCCTGAGTTTTCCAATGGTATTCAGTGCCCTGGATTCCCTAACATTTTCATGTGTTTGAAAGTCCTTTGGAGTTTTGGCAGGTTGAAGGATAAGCACGAATCTCACTAAAGATCAAGTGCCCCTTTCCTTTCAAACTGAAGGACAGTTTCTTTTTGAGAGAGGATAGGCGCTTGTGGTGTGAGTGACTCAGGTTTCCTCCAACTTTTGGACTTGGAGCCAGTCAAGACAACTAACTATGGGAGAAGACACAGCTCAAGTGCACTAAATACTTAAAACAAGTGGCACCCCACACCTTATATCCATATCCACATTTCTTCAGGACAAGCAACTGATGTTTGTCCACATCAACATCACCCTTCTGTGTCCCTATTTATTGAGTGGGACCACTGAGCCCTACTAAGTGGAGAACACCCTTATAGACAGCACAGAGCTGTGGTCAGAATGGAGAAATGTGATATTTTCAGTCCTGCTGATCTAGGATTGTTTATCCCCTGACTTTTTAGGGTTGTAGTTAATCTTATTAGTTTGGAGTTTCCTTTTAGCAACCTCTATATGGCTAGATTTACAGACAGATGTTTAAAGTTTGTTTTATCATGGAAGGTATGATTTTCTCCATCTATAGTGATTGAAAGTTTCACTCAGCTTGGTAGTCTAGGCTAGCATTTGTGGTCTCTTGTTTGCAGCACATCTGTCCAGGCTCTGGTGACTTTTAAAAATCTCCATTGAGAATTAACATGTAATTCTAATAGGTTAGCCTTTATATGTTAGTTGACATTTCCCCCTTGCAAGTTTTAATATGCACTCTATGTTCTCTTCATTTAGTGTTTTGGGTAATATATTCCCAGGGTACTTTCTATTCTTGTCCAGGCTATTTCATACTCAGGATGATCCTTTTACTTTGACAAGCCTCTCGTTTAGGTTAAGGATATTTTCTTCTATAGCTTTGTTGATATTTTGACCTGAGTGTCTTCTCCTTCTTCTTCTATACTTTATTATTCTTATATTTGTTCTTTTTGTAGTAATATTTCTTGGATGTTTTGTTCCTGGATTTTCTTTCTTTTTTCTTTTCTTTCCGTTTTTCCTTCTATTTCAACCATTTTTTCTTGTGGACCTAACATTTTCTCTGATTTACATATCTATTCCTTCTATTGTTTCTTCAATGCCCGAGATTCTCTATTCCATCTTTTGTATTTTGTTTTTAAGATATGCCTCTGAGGGTCCTATATGAGTTCTTAAATGTTTCATTTCCAAATCTCTCCCAGTTTAGGTTTTCTCTATTGATTCTGTTTTTACTTTCAGGTCTTGGACTGTGTTTTATTCATTTTTATTCCACAGTCTTCACATTTTTTTTTCTCTTTAAGGACTTCTACCATGTTTGTAAAGGTTTTATAAAGATCTTGTTCTTGTGCTTCAGCCATGTTGGAACATTCCAAGTCTTCTGTGTAGGGTAGATGGTCTCTAATGGAGACATATTGCCCACACTGTTACTGGTTGTGTTTTATGCTAGTGTGGGTCTGGGAACATTGTAATTCTAGGAACTGATATTTAGTTTTGTGTTGTAGAAAATATTTCATCTCAATCCGGGGTTTCTACTACACCTTTGACCATTTAGTTCCTAGATAAAAGACACATATGACCTTTATACTTATAATAAACCTTATATAGCACAAGAGCTGGGCAGATATCTATCCTTTATGCTATTGTGTCTATTTTCCAGTCAATAATACTATTATATAACTTGTCATACTTTGTCTGGGCTGCTCTTAACTCCAACTAGCCAATCCACATGACCATTATTTCATAAATCACCTAACCCATGGTGGCTTCCTCCCCTCCCCACCTTCTTTTCCTACCCCTCATGGTTCTCCTCCAACCCCAAGCCCAGAAGCCCTAAACCATGCCTATATCTCTTCTGCCCATCTATTGGCTATTGACATCTTTATTTACCAATCAAAAAAATTGGTGATAAGCTCACATAATGTCACTTATGTCTACAAGTGGACTCTCTGGGGCGTTGAGCATGTTACATAAGTGCTCCTTGACTAAGCTATATTCCCAGGCCTTCACCAGAATTTTATAAACAATTTCAATTAAAAACAGTCCTAAGACTTTGGCTTTGCAGTTGTGGTTGTTTGTTCAGATGCAGATAGACCACCCATATACATAGAATAAAAAAGAAAAATCTTCAATAGAAGAAAAAGAAAATATTAAAACAATAATATTAAAATGTAAGACTAATTTTACAGACAATATTTTAAAAGTCAAAGTAGCTGACTATGCTACTTTTAAAAAAAAGCCTGGTAAGATGGCTAAGAGTGTAAAGTTATTTGTTGACAAACCTGCATATCTGAGTTCAGTCCCTGGGCTCCACATGGTGGAAGAAAAGAACCAACTCCTGCAAGTTATTGTCTTAGGTCAAGTGAGCATATGCGTTTCTACCATTTCCAATTAGTAAACAAACAAAAAGATTTGAGAAAAGAGGTGAGACTAAGCAGTCACAGTGAGAGCTGCTTTGCTTTTTAGGTCAATGCTATCAACAGATGCCATCAAAGGATGTCAAGGAACAATCATTTGGAGGAGGTGTTCAGTAGAATCTGGTTCTACCTGGACCTTCAAGGTCAACTCAAGGATCATGGAAGGAGTAAGCAGGGCTCTCAGGGAGTATATAGGAGCCATGGAATACTTTCACCATAGGTATCTTCTAGGAGAATCTAGGATGTACACAAGTATATTTTTGAGTACTTTTCTGTCTTGAACTCTCCACATGTCTGGTATATTCAGAAGCCAGACAAAGGGGGCATATCTACAGAAATTAGAGTTGTGAATGGTGTTCATCTGCTTGTTGGACTAAAACTCAGAGATTCATTTCTCTCTGACTCCCATGTTCTGAAATTTTGTTTTATTTTAATTTGAATTTTAGTTATTCTCTGTAAAGGGCTGCAATATATGTGCCACCACTAGATAGTGCTAAACCTCTTTGTGCGCAGCTGCGAGAGCACAGCCAGCCAAAGTCACCAGTCCATCTCCAGGGCTTTTGCCCAACCCCTGGGGGCTTTAACCTATCCCCAGGGTGCATGAGGATCATGGGTGTTGCTACCAGTCCTAGTTTAGACACGTCACCAAAAGTATTTAAGCCACACACTTTCTGAGCTTTCTTTGTCTACCTCAATATGATATAGAAGTAAAAGTTAACCGTGGAAGAATCTGGTGTGTCCTGTGTTTATTTCCCGCGGGACGGGGATAAGCTCGGGATACTTGGTGCTGAAACCCGGGAAAAAACGCCTTAACAACGCCGGCACCTAGAGGAGACCCTTCAACCAACCGGAGCAGGTTCAGAACCACGGTGGATTTGGAATTCCGAGAGCATACTGGATCCTTGTAAGTAACTCTGATCCTTCTTAATCCCTCCCCTTAACTGGAAGGCGGCACTGAAAGCCTTTTGTTCTCATGCTGGCCGTGTTAACCCTATTTCTCCCGGTTTGATCCTGCACTCACCAGAAGTGGCGCTGAAAGAAAAAGTTTTGAATGCTGTGAAGCACAGTCAGACGGACGTATATAAGCCGCAGTGCTCGTCTCATATTTAAGCCTCTCGTAGATAAGGGAGCAGTATGGGAAATTCACATTCTGTAACTACAGCTCTACACTCTGTTTTAAAACAGCGAGAGATAAAAGTTTCTACAAGAACCTTAGAAACGTTCATTAGGGAAATAGAACGTATATCACCTTGGTACGCGTGTTCAGGGTCGTTAACTCTTTCCTCTTGGGAGAAATTAAGGGAAGACTTAGCTAAGGAACAACAGAATGGGAAATTAAAGGCAGGGACCATGCCATTATGGAAACTGGTGAGATCGTGCCTGGAGGCTGAGAGATGCCGTCCAGCAATAATAACAGGGCAGGCAATATTAGAAGAAGTACAGGACAGTATGGCAGAAACGGAATGGTGTGAAAGGTTAAGAGCTCTAAAAAAGGA